>NW_025814827.1:40864134-42064134 GCF_022079265.1 Lynx rufus
CAAAAGTGTTCTTAGGTTAAACTGGGTGTATGGATGATCATATGATCACAACTTATTCCAGGGCTCCTCCAAGCCCAGGCAGCAATCCCTCATGGTTTTCTCTCAGAATTATGGAGAGAAGCTATCTAAATAAGAAATCAAACAGGTAATATGAAAAATATTAACGATAGTGATGCCTTGTCACGTTTCCTAATATAAAGCAGATGAATTTCATTTACGCATACACAGCATATACAGCTTAACACAAATTCTCTTTTTTGCTTGAGCTAATAATTACTAGCTGTCAAGGAAAATTAATTTCCATATTAGAGTTCCTGAGTACCTCTGTCATAATACATGTCAGATAGGTGAAATGAATCCATATTTGTTTTCCCAGATTTTTCAGGTTAAATGACACAAGGAGCTAGTAATAAGAGTAACGTTCCCCCTGTCATGACCAGATCAAAGGGTGCCAAACTATCCAAGATAATTTTTTTTAAGTAGCCAAAAGGGTGTGTGTGTGTGTGTGTGTGTGTGTGTGTGTGTGTGTGTCTATCTGTGTGTGTGTGGCTCTTCATTTGTTTGCTTTACTACAAAGTGGCGGCAGGGGAAATAACTATTCCCAAACTACGAAACAACTCATTTTCCACACAATCTACCAATCGAGCCTGCTGCTGCACAGCCAGCTGTGTGCACACAGCAGACTGAACAGCAACAGTTCAGTACAAAGAGTAATAATGGGTTTGGGGATCAGACTGATAGAAATTCATATTACAGTTCTGTCATATACTAATTATGTGGCATTAGGCAAGATATCTAAGTTCCTTGAACGTAATTTGCCTCATCTGCAAAATTGTTTAATACCGACCTTGCAAGATTACCTTGAAATTAAAATGTTGTACATAAAGTACCAAATACCCAGCCAGGGGCTCTATAATTAAGAACAACTGTAACACATTTGTTTATGCCTACACCTCATCTACCCCTATGCCCCAAATTAAGACAGTGACTGTTGCTCAACCTAATATAAAAGTTGGCCCCCAATACATTTCACAAACAACGTTGCCTTCTCCATTGCAAATCACTGCAAGATCTCTCCCTCTCCCTTCAAACCCATCCCCTCCACACCCAAACCTTACTCTGATAACCCCAAGAATTAGAAATGCTGTGCTCTGCAAAAAAAAAAAAAAAAAAAACCAAACCAAAACAAAACAAAACCAAAAAAAAAAAAAAAACAAAGAAAAAAAAGAAAGAGAAAGAAAGAAAGAAAGAAAGAAAACAAAAACAATGGAGGAAATCAATGAAAATATTTCTGAGAATAGCTCATTACTAAAATCTGTTCTGGAGCAAGCAATGACATAGTTAAAATAAATAGCCAAATCTCAGTCCCAATGGTCCAATGCAATTTGACTACTAAACCACTAGCAAATCTTGATCATATATATTTTTTAAGATTTTACAAATTTTTTCCAGCGCTACATATCCTTAGCCATATCTAGCGCTGCACTAACTACTACTCTAGACTTTGTATTACCAAACTCAAATATCTAAACAAAGATACATTTAGATTACAGAGCTGCTGAGATCAGCAGTAAGAAATAAATGATTATGTCACCCATCAAATCTCATGATGCTTCTCCCCCTTATGAATCATAAAAACACATCTCTCTGGACCAGCACCTGTTTGGACAACACTCCTGCCCTAATGGCTGCCCTAGAATTATCCCAACTTCCAAGAGAGATAAAATAAATAGTTGCTATGTACCAAGGATGCAGGCTCACTAAAACATACCTCCCTCTCCTCTAACAACCCCTACGGGGGTACCTTTGGATGGCTGCAACACCTGATTGCATGGGACACTGTGACACTGCATAAAAACACAACTTTAAATGAGGCTGTTCTGATCAGTGGATTTTAGACATGTGCATAGAAGTCACTTTGAATGTAGCTAAGCATACACACACACACACACACACACACACACACACACACACACACACGTATTCTTACTTGGTAGCCAACAAATGCTATGAGATAAAGTAAGCATTTTGTAACCGATTTATGAGGCAGAAATTGAAGTCAATTACCTTGTTTCACAAATGTACTACCTTCATTAACCTTATTTAATATAAATGCATCTACTCTTCAAAGAAACGGACAAAAGGGTCAATGACAAAGATACAGCAAAACTTATACATTTGCACAGACATTTATAGCTCTGCAATAAAACATAAATAAAAAGGGTCAACTATTTGGTCATTACAGCTTTACCTCTTGTCTCACGCAATTCTTGGCCTCATTCTTAGAGAACAGGTTCCCCCGAAGCTTTAAGTAAAAATAAGATATTTTCATAGCCCCAAAGTATCTCCCCTAAGTATTTATTATTTACTGTCATTGTTTTCACTTTATATCCAAAATCTCTTGATACTCCTCCCTCTTGTAGGTGAAGCTTAATTCCTACCCTCTTGAGTATGAGTAGGACCTACTCACTCACTTCTAGTGAAGACAATGGGAAGGGACTTTACACTGGAGAAACCCGGAGGGTATCATCTTAATCAGGTGATCAAACTTAATATTGTCAGTAATAAGTCATGTCGATGTCATGTGTCCACTGATGTGATCCAACAAGAAAGGCACATCATCTCCAAAATCTGTAACTTCCATCTAACCATAAGAAAACATCAGAAAAACCCAAATTGAGGGATGTTCTACCAAATACCTAACCACTATTCTTAAAATTATCAAGTCCAGAAAAGACTGAGAGACTGTTACAAATTAGTGGAAACTAAGCAGGTAAATAAATGCAGTGTGGTATCCTAAGTTGAAACAGAAAAAGAACACCAGGAGGGGAAAAAAAACTGGGGTAAGTCAAATAAAGTCTGTAGTATAACAATGTTAATTTCTTATTTTTGATAAATGTACCATGGTTATGTAAGATGTTAACATTAAGGGAAGCTAGGTGAAGGGTATATGGTAACTCTGTACTATCTTTGTCACTTCTGAAAAACCTAAAACGTTTCAGAAAATAAAAAGTTCAAAAAATAAATAATTGGTCCTTAAGGTCACATAGTAGTAAATAAATCCACACGCAAGATATTCTGTAACTGACCACTTTCCTCTTTTGTTGAAATAGATTCATGTCAGGGGGGCACCTGGGTGACTAAGTCAGTTGAGCATCTGACTTCAGCTTGGGTCATGATCTCATGGTTCATGTGTTCGAGCCCCACATCGGGCTCTGCACTGACAGCGTGGAACCTGCTTTGGATCCTGTCACCCTCTCTCTCTCTCTCTCTCTCTCTCTCTGACCCTCCTCTGCGGTCTCTCTCTCTTAAAAATAAACATTAAAAATAAATAAATAGATTCATGTCAGGCTACAAAGTGAGGTGCTGTTCATTGAGGACTATCTTCCCAGGACTTTAGGTCTTAAAAAGGAGACAACTCTAATAGCAAACAAACGGACCTCCGATGCACTACATCACACCCCAAAACCACAAAGAATAGCTTATCCATCCATTCTGCAAGCTTTATTAGTTGTGAACCATATGCTATGCCCTGTGCCACCCTCCGAGGATAAAAAGATCTACCTTCAACAGACATACAATCAAGTACGATCGATTTAAGAGCAAGGTGCTCAGAAAAGCCTCCCTGACCTTTCCAAGCTGAACTGGGTGCTCTCCCTTGATTGTTCCAGCACTCTGTGCCTCCTATGTTGAACTGTAATTGTTCATTTCTCCATCTCTATCACCTCACAAGTGGTATTTGCCAAGAACTATGCAGAGGCTGAGATTTTATCCTGTCTGAAAGATAAGTTAGCCTATTACTGTTGCATGGATGCTGGCAGAAGACTGGAGACTACTGGATCACAGACCAAGGCCTTGATAACTCTTGGCAAAAGCAGTAGCCAAAGCCCCATGTTTGTTTGCACTGGTTCCTCTTGCCCTCTCCCAGCTCAGAGGATGATGTCAAAAAGCCCCTCGTGGAAGCACTGTAATACATGCTATGGATTATGTTACAAGAAAGGAACACCAAGCTTGGAGATTCACTGCTCTTAAAGTAACTGGGAGTGAGCCTGATCTTTGCCAGGGGTGGGAGGGACATTATCCCAGCTCACATGACTGCTTCCTGCCCCAGGTAGGCAGTGATCAGGGTCCTACATTCCTGGCATGTCCATCAGGCAGGAATGCTCAGGACCTGTGACAGGTTGCCTCTTCCAATAATATTGTTAATGGCAGGGAGTATGTTTTAGGCACTTCTGTACTTTGAGCACCTGGCATGATATACGACACACCGGAGGGTCTGCTAAATGCAAGCCTGCTAAAATAAGCTGAGTTTGAAGCCAAAGACAACTGCACCATACTGTGACCACATACACAGACAATCTCTTTTCAGTTTCATTCTCTTAACTTCTAGGACAATACTAGAAACTCAAGAAATGTTTGGTGAATGAATTATCCCCTAGGATTATTCTATCTCTAAAACTGAAAGTTTCTACAATTCTCTAAAGAGCAGAATGCAAGAAAGCTCAGGTGCATGATTGTCTCTGACAGATGGGACTCGTGTAATACTCCCTCCGTGGAGGTAGAAATTCATGGTAACAAACTCAGAATTCTATTAACTTTGGTTATTCAAAGTTATTCATGACTGGGGTGTCTGAGTGGCTCAGTTGGTTAAGTGTCCAACTCCTGATCACCGTTCATGAGTTCAAGCCCTGCATGTGGCTGTGCACTGAACGTGAGGAGCCTGCTTGGGATTCTCTCTCTCTCTCTCTCTCTGCCCCTCCCCTGCTCATGCTCTCTCTCAAAATAAATAAAACTTTAAAAAAATCATTTTTAAGTTATTCATGATCACCTCAAATTTCACTATAAATTTGTATCAAGATTAAACTCTCAGGGCACCCAGGTGGCTCAGTCGGTTAAGCATCTGACTCTTGGTTTTGGCTTGGGTCATGACCTCATGGTTTCAGGGGTTTGAGCCCTGTGTCCAGCTCTGTGCTGAGAGCACAGAGCCTGCTTGGGATTCTCTCTCTCCCTCTCTTTCTCTGCCCCTCTCACACTCTGCTATCTCTGTCTCAAACTTAAAAAAATGTTTAAAACAAAGATTAAACCCTATAAACAGAAGGCAGAAAACTATCACCACAGAACTCTAAAAGTAAATTCAAAAACCACATAAATGATCTACTTAGCTAGCAACTCATAGATGAAGAGATGAAGAAAACAATGAAACTTTCTAAAACTTTATGATTTTTAAATATGAAATTTATTGTCAAATTGATTTCCATACAATGCCCAGTGCTCATTCCAACAGGTGCCCTCCTCAATACCCATCACCTACCCTCCCCACCTTCCCACCCCCCCCATCAACCCTCAGCTTGTTCTCAGTTTTTAAGAGTCTCTTATGTTTTGGGTCCCTCCCTCTCTAACCTTTTTTTCTCCTCCCCCATGGTCTTCTGTTAAGTTTCTCAGGATCCACAAAAGAGTGAAAACATATGGTATCTGTCTTTCTCTGTATGGCTTATTTCACTTAGCATAACACTCTCTAGTTCCATCCACATTGCTACAGAAGGCCATATTTCATTCTTTCTCATTGCCACGTAGTACTCCATTGTGTATATAAACCACAGTTTCTTTATGCATTCATCAGTTGATGGGCATTTAGGCTCTTTCCATAATTTGGGTATTGTTGAAAGTGCTGCTATAAACATTAGGGTACAAGTGCCCCTATGTATTAGCATTCCTGTATCCCTTGGGTCAATTCCTAGCAGTACTATTGCTGGGTAATAGGGTAGATCTATTTTTAATTTTTTGAGGAACCTCCACACTGTTTTCCAGAGCGGCTGCACCAGTTTGCATTCCCACCAACAGTGCAAGAGGGTTCCCGTTTCTCCACATCCTTGCCAGCATCTAGTCTCCTGATTTGTTCATTTTAGTCACTCTGACAGGCATGAGGTGGTATCTGAGTGTGGGTTTGATTTGTATTTCCCTGATGAGGAGCGACATTGAGCATCTTTTCATGTGCACATAGACCAATGGAGTAGAATAGAAACCCCAGAGTTAGACCCACAAAAGTATGGCCAACTAATCTTTGACAAAGCAGGAAATAATATCCAATGGAAAAAAAGACCGTCTCTTTAACAAATGGTGTGGGAGAACTGGACAGCAACATGCAGAAGGATCAAACTAGACCACTTTCTGACACCATTCACAAAAATAAACTCAAAATGGATAAAGGACCTGAATGAGACAGGAAACCATCAAAATCCTAGAGGAAAAAGCAGGAAAAAAACCTCTCTGACCTCAGCCACAGCAATTTCTTACTTGACACATCCCCAAAGGCAAGGGAATTAAAAGCAAAAATGAACTATTGGGACCTCATGAAGATAAAAACCTTCTGCACTGGAAAGGAAATAATCAACAAAACTAAAAGGCAACCAATGGAATTGGAAAAGATATTTGTAAATGACATATCAGACAAAGGGCTAGTATCCAAAATCTATAAAGAGCTCACCAAACTCCACACCCGAAAAACAAATAACCCAGTGAAGAAATGGGCAGAAAACATGAATAGACACTTCTCTAAAGAAGACATCCAGATGACCAACAGGCACATGAAAAGATGTAAAACTTTATGATTTTAAAAGACCAGCAGCATTATTATTAAAGATGGAATGTTTCCCTTCGTGTACAATACACAGGGATGCAACACTGAAGGGATAATAATGACTGAGAGGCTCTCCATCAAGTTCCTTTTGGAAGTGCCAAGTACACATTTAAGAGGCAGATTTAATTTCCGGGAAGAATGCTCACCACAAATTATGAAAAGCAACATGTTGACATCATCAGCTACTCTTTTGGAAATGTATACCACATTCAGTCACTAAATTAGTAGTACATAATGGTATTTCATGAACATCTTCCATTCCTAGTTGAAAATGCTGAAACTACTATAGTATTCTCATAACAAATCATATGAAGGCATCCTTTCCTTTCCATTTCAGGTATGACAGTACGCTAGAAATACATGATGAAGGATCCTACAGGCGTATTAATCTTTTGAGTATACCACATTTCCATTAGAAAAGGTACATTTAAAGGCTTTTTTCCATCTAAAATATCTCAAATTAGTTTATCATATTGCCTTTTCTCTTGCTTCAGCAATGTTGGGTGGAATAGACCTGAGGATTTCTTCCACTCCAGCCTCTGATCACCCTCCAATTTCCTCTCTAGCTGTAGCTTCCAGGACCCATCTCTTGGCCCATCCCTTGCTTCCCAGACCAGTTAATACCATCTTTTTGTGGTTAGCTCTTTGTCTCCAATCAACTATGAGCCCCCAGAGTCACCAAAATTATTCTACCAAGGTAAAGGCCGCCATTACGTGCCCAGTCCACCAGCACCTATGAGTTTCCTATACCTCTCTCTCTTTGGGCTTCTATCACAACTGCAAGAGTGTGGCCTGGGAAGGCAGGGTCCACTTCTTCCACAAGTTGGCAGGGAGATCCAAGGGCACCAACCATGTCTAGACTACACAAAACCAGAACTGCGGCTGAGTCCTCTTCTAGGACATGCAGAAGCTGACACAAGATGAGTGGGGTCACACCCTGGGTGCCAAGGAAGCAGCCCTGGAGGAAACCCTGAACCAGTTCCTGCCCTCACAGATTCCCATCTCTGTGACTTCCTGGACAGATACTTTCCGGAGGAAGAGGAAACTTATCCAGCAGGACAAATCACCAACCTCCTGAGCCCAGTCCCAACAGGGTTGGGTGAGCCCTCATTGGAAGGCTTACCTTCAACAGGACTAGGAACCCCAAAGGGCAGTACCTTCAAGGGCCAGATGCAGCTCCCAAGCCTCCAGACTTCTGCCTGGGTCTCTGCTTCCAACCCAAAGGCAGTTTCTTAACCAACCGCAAACTTTCTCCCAAGCTACAGACCATGTATAAATAAAGCTTCCTTTTGCAGAAAAAAAAATATAGAAGAAAAGTATGTCGTAGATAATAATATATTTGTAGATTTTAATGGATAGTATCAAGTGGGACAAATATCAACTTTGGAGCCAGGTATACTTACATTGATTCCTTATTCTGTTTATTAGATATGCACATATGTGAATTTTGTACAAATTATTTACCGTTGGTTTTAAGACTTTGTTTCAACATGTATTAAGATAATGAAATCTACCCTGTGGTTACAGTCACAAGTCAATGACATAGAAAAGGGGACACGTGACACACCTTATACAGAGCCTACATATGGTAGGTATTCAGGCAGTGGTAGCTCTTACTGCCGTCAGCTTGTCAGCTTCAGGCCCATCTGCTGTCACAGGGTCACTAACGGCCACAGGACTCCATTCACACACACATCACTTGCCCATTTATTTTAAGCCTAACCCTTCTGAGAACACTAGATGTGCTAACTTAACACATTGGGGTAAAATGCTATAGAACTACTGAGAAATTACAAGAAGCCCAGAGAACAGAATTATAGGGTTGAAAAAGCCTTGAGAAATCACCTTGCCCATCCCTATGCAGCAGTAGGGAATATTGTTGAACTCATTCTAGTTAAAGGAGACCAAATCTATTTTGAAAGATTTCCAATCAACATGATCCCCAACTCTCCCTTAGATGCCCAGTTAACATCTCATGTACTAAATGCACAGCAATATCTTACCTAAATCTTCTGCATTTTAGTTAAGCACATTTGTTTTCTTCCATTGTCTTGGGTTTGGAACACATATGACATAATTATTAAATCATTTCTCAGACTTCTTTTCCTTAGTATCATGAACCTTTCATCACAGATCCTGCTTTTCCCATTTTTAATCATCTTTCAACTTCCCTGTGTCACCTCTATAGTTGCAGAGACTGAAATAGGTCAACACATATTACAAAGAAACTAAGAAAAAATGAGCTAATTATCATTGTGTGCTATATTCTAGTTATATATATCAATACGATGTTTGGATATTTTAATGACAGCCCCAGTTAAAGGCCTGATTTCAGGGGCACCTGGGTGGCTCAGTCAGTTAAATGTCCTACTTTTGATTTTGGCTCAGGTCATGATCTCATGGTTTGTGGGTTTGAGCCCCATGTCAGGCTCTGCACTGACAATGTGCAGCCTGCTGGAGATTCTCTCTCTCCCTCTCTCTCCCTCCCTCTCTCTCTCTCTCTCTCTGCCCCTCCCCCTTTCGCACTCTCTCTCTATCACACTTACCTAGCATATTCTACCCCAACAGTTTGCTTTCCTTGCCTATACAATAATGATTGACTTTTGTGTAGCACTCTAATTTTTCCAGTAATTCTCCATGATCCTCACAAGCACCCTGTACTAAAGCAAGGCAGGTATTATTTCTAGTTCGCAGCTTTAAAAAAGAGCTTCCGGGAGTTTCACTCCTCCAAGAGCACATACTTAGTAATGACAACCAGAACCAAGACTGGGATCAGCTGACATCCGTCAGTCAAGGGTGGTTTCCACTCTACTGCCTGAATAAAGTCACTACACTTCACTTACACTTAACGGAATAGATGACTTTACTATCACAATCTTAAGGATTGTTAATCTTAATTCTAAATTCATAGCCTCTGAATTCATGTGTTTCATGCTTTTTAGATTACAAGGAGTTCTCCACGGACCTTCATTCAAGGCTTTGCCAAAATAACTTTTAGTCTCTTTTTTTATTAGTATTATAGGGGCCTTCGTTATAAGGCTTGGACTTTCCCCATTCTGCCTTTCAGTATTCTTTACACAAAGAATTGCATTAATAATCAGGCTTAATCTTATTGACATGACAAAACCTTACATATCAGCTTTATGTCAAATTTCACCATTAATTAATATAAATATATTAATTATTACTATAGTATCAATTATAGTTAGGAGAATGAGGAAGGTATTCTCTCTAGAGCCAGTAAAGAGAACTTACCAATTTCCACTTAAATAGGACATTGATCATGAGCATTTATTTGCTCTGCATTAATGCAGAGCAATGCATTCAATGATGATATTTCATGGGGTGCCAGGGTGACTCAGTCAATGGAGCATCTGACTCTTGATTTCAGCGTGGGTCATGATCACAGGGTCATGGGATCAAGCCCTACATCAGGTTCCACGCTGAGCATGGAGCCTGCTTGAGATATTCTCTCTCTCTCCCCCCGCCCCAAACTGTCCCTCTTCCATGCTCTCTAAAAGAAAAAATAAAAAGAAAAAATAAAAATAAATGATATTTCTCTTTTTAAAGTAAGTATGACTCCATGAGAATAAACAGAGAGGAGACAGCAGCAGTTGAGAGGAATATAGTAGATGCTATCAGAACGTGGCATGCAAATTTGATGATGCAGCTAGTTAGACACTGAACAAGAACTGTATCTGGAATACAAGTCAAATTCAAAAAAATTCACTAATATTCTTTCATTAAGATATTTCTAGTAAGGGGGTGCCTGGGCAGCTCAGTCGGTTAAGCGTGGGACTCTTGGTTTCAGCTCAGGTCATGCTCTCACGGCTTCATGGGTTTGAGCCCCACATCAGGCTCTGCACTGATGGGACAGGGCCTGCTTGGGACTCTCTCTCTCTCTCTCTCTCTCTCTGCCCCTCCCCCACTTGCGCTATCTCCATCTCTCTCAAAATAAACTTTAAAAAAAGACATTTCCAGGGGCGCCTGGGTGGCTCACTTGGTTGAGTGACCAACTTCGGCTCAGGTCATGATCTCATAGTTTGTGAGTTCAAGCCCCGCGTCGGGCTCCATGCTGACAGCTTGGAGTCTGGAGCCTGCTTCAAGTTCTGTGTCTCTCCCTCTCTCTGCCCCTTCCCTGCTCATGCTCTGTGTGTCTCTCTCTCAATAATAAGTAAACGTTTAAAAAAATTTTTTAAATAAAAAAAGATATTTCCAGTAAAAATAATCTAAATTATCTAATATGCTAAACATTCAGTTCTTAAAAATGAACTGGAGACCCTATCATCACTGCTGGTGATCCTATGGCCCAGCTTAGTGGGACAAGGACCAGAAAGACAGCTGCAAGTGCCAAAAATGGTGATTGTGACAAAATGGCTACTCTGGGACCAAAATCTGTCATCAAATCAAGTACTATTGTAGTGACTTCAATTTTCCATGAGAAGTTTTTGAAGGGGACAGATCACACTGGATGAAAGGCAGATTCCCCTGGAGATACTAAAATCCAATAGGTAGAAGCGCCTAACAACAGATTTTAATATAATGGAAGCACTGAGCAAACCCAACACAAAACTTGAGGAAATAAAGATAAAGCTAACATCAGAAGCTCCCCACACAAACCTCTCTCTGATGAGTACAAAACATCTCTCCAATGACCAATGAGTATTAAAAATGATGTAAAAACAGATCCATGTATATGAAAGCCTTTCCAGCTGATGCAATCCTTAGTGACATAAAGGATTAGAAGATAAAGGTCAAGCACAAAATATTCAAACGAAAACAACATTACACAAAGCATGAAACGATCAATATTTGCAGGGTCTGATTGTATTGAATTTGCCCAAGTTTATAGAGACACTGGTTAAAAGCATAAAGACCTTCTAATACTTTTCAAGCAGTATTATTTTACAAACAAGAAAAAAACAAAGATTAAAATGAGGTATAAGCTAAATTCAGATACCAAACAAGAACAAGAAGAAAACCAGAAGTGCTCCAGGTGCTGACATGAATCCTCTGGAAAAAATGAATGCTGAAACTTTGGGATGACTTAGATGATCAGACCCGTTGGAAAGATCCACACTTCTTTTTCTCAAATCGTGGGGAAATGAAATGGATAGACTTCATAATGCTATTTAAAGAAAAGGCTAAGCAGTACTAGATAAAGCCAAAGAAGCCTTAATTTACAATTAAGGAACAGAGAAGAGAGGTGGGAGGTACTAGGAGAGGCAGGGGGGAAAAACGGCACTGAAAAAAATCATGGAGGATCAACAAGAATCCCTAAACAAATGAACTTGAAAAGGTCACAGATTTAAAGGAAGGGGGAGAGGAATTAAAGCTGTCCAGGAAAAGTACAGTTTCACGGCTAGAAAGTGAACATGGATGGTGATGAGGAACATGATCAAATGGATGCAGCTGGACCAGTAAAAGCAGACAAAGGAGAATCGGCATGGAAACAACGACAGCAAAAACACAAAATGGTGCAGAGACCAGGAATTTAGCCAACAAACTTCTAGATATTCAAGCTGCTTTTATCTCTGGAGGCTTGAAAAAAAGAAAATCAAATTAAGCCCATTTCCTTGTCTGGCTACGAGAAAGGAAAGATTTATTTATTTTGTGTGTGTGTGGTTTAACCTCTTTTTGTTGTTGTTACCCAAATGAAGGTTTTTTTTTTTAATACATACATAGTTCTGTTTCTGTTATTTCAAATGATTCAAATACTAAAGGGAAGGTTCTTCCACTACACTGTTTTGTAACAAGAATAGATTAGTAAAAACTGACAAAATGCACACCCATGGGAAAAGAAAAAAAAAAATGAACTGAGTCAATGGGGACAAATGCAGCTGTCCGGCTGCTTCGTGGGCTGCTAGAGCAATAGGCTTTCTTTTCCCGTTCAGTCTACTTGCTGGCAAAAGGATACCAAGGGTGGGGAGGAAAATCAAGTATCATTATAATTAAAATCTCCCCCCCAATCAATTTTTCATAAAATGGCATTGAAGAAAGATCTACAATAGCTTTAAATTTTTTTTTTTTCTTTTTCAACGTTTATTTATTTTGGGACAGAGAGAAACAGAGCATGAACGGGGGAGGGGCAGAGAGAGAGGGAGACACAGAATCGGAAACAGGCTCCAGGCTCTGAGCCATCAGCCCAGAGCCTTACGCGGGGCTCGAACTCACGGACCGCGAGATCGTGACCTGGCTGAAGTCGGACGCTTAACCGACTGCGCCACCCAGGCGCCCCTACAATAGCTTTAAATGAAAATATGCATGGGCAACTATACTGACCCAACTGTAGTCTAATCGTTTCATTTTTTTTCTATTTGCTCCACTGAAAATAAACAGAGCTTACAGACTTGCACAGAAACATGTGGGGAAAAAAAAAAAAAAAACCTTTTCTCTTCAATATTGCCCCAGTGCACTCTTGCTCACACTGTAAACATTTTTCTAACTAGTTATCTGTGACTTCTTGAAAGGAGTAGATAAAGCATATGGCATGAATTCAATGACTCACCACTTGGGGAAAAAAAATAAAGGTAGGGGGCGGAAAACTTCCTTAAAGATCTAACATTCTTATGCCTGAATATAAGTGAGAGTATGGTACCATTCTCCAAGCTTGTGAAACATAACTTAGAACTGCAAGAACATTGTTCAAAAAGAAAAGCTGTAGGCGCGATCGTCTGTTTCAGAGGCTTACAGAAAGACTCCTAAAAAGATGTCTCAAGACTCCCAATCCTACCAGGAAGAGTGTGACCTCAAACAAACTAGTGGCCTCTCCCCATTTCCTCAGCAAAACAAGATGCCATGACCTTCAGCCAGAGACTGAAACAAAGCAGGCGGCACCTGTGTGTTGAAGACCTCGGGATGCCAAAAAGGAATGCCTCTCCCAAAATGTTCCCCATGGTCTGTGGTGGTAACTGAAATCCTCTCATTAGAAATCCATTTTTAGACCTTTTTTTTCCTTGTGTAGAGAGACACATAAAAGAATGGGTAATATTTAAAGAATAATTATTCAGGGTGCCTGGGTGGCTCAGTCGGGTGAGCATCTGACTTTTGATTTTGGCTCAGGTCATGATTTCAGGGTTTGTGAGACTGAGCCCTGTGTGGGGCTCTGTGCTGGCAGCGCAAAGACTGCTTGGGATTCTCTTTCCCCCTCTAAAAATGAATAAATTAATGGAGAAGGAAGAGGAAGAGGAGGAGAAGGATGATTATTATTATTATTATCCAATGAATATAAGTAAACATTATTCAGGTCAAAAAATAGATCAGCATCAAAATCAGGAAGTCCCCCCAACACCGACACCTGCTGCATGCCCCTACCCAATCATTACCCCTCACCCCTCTACTAGAGGGGAACACGATCCTGATTTGTACCACAACTGTTTCCTTGGTTTCCATTTTACCATTCAGATACGCATCCCTAAATAACAGCTTGTTTTTTTCTTGCATGTGAACTTTATGTAAGTAAAATCGTACGGAGGTATTTTGTGGCTATGTAGTGTTCCTTTTACTTCACAGTATGTTTGAGCGGCTCATCCACTGACTTATGTATTCATTCCACCATTAGTAGACAGTTGAGTTGCTTTCACGTGGCTCTTCTGACCAGCACTGCTATGAATGCACACACACGTCTCCCGGTGTGTGCATTGGCGCCATAGCTTCTCGAGAGTGCCTTCCCAGGGTACAAGTGCCAGATCTTCAACTTTACAGAAAAATGACAAACCACCTTCCTAAATGAATATACCAACATGCACACACACCAACTGTGTGTGCAGTAGAAATTCACTCTTGGGATTTAATTACTGGTCCTCAAAGATTCACTGTTGAGATTAGATCCTACTGGGTGAGTAACAACACATTAAGCTAGAAGTACTCTTAGCAAAACGTCCGTCTCAAAATGGCATTTGAGAATTGGACCAAAGGTGTATGCACCACACAGCTGATTCTAGAATAAAAAAGAATGCATAAAGAACAGTTCAAGTTCAGAGAAATGAAGTCTGTCATCTGTCGCAGGGACAACAAGGGCCATCCTTCAGGGCATGTGGCAGACACAGATATGCGGGAGAAAAACAAATGAGCAACTATAGGTGGGAAACTGGAGGAAAAGGGGGGAAATTTTATTTTAGGACTTTACCTGAAACCTAAAATCACCAACTTTTAAATGCTCAGGGGCTAAGACCACCACCATTGGTTATTCAATAAGTAGACTCAATAATCAGCTCTATCACACCCAAAACCTTTTAATTTCTCAGAAAAAAAGGATCTTCAAATTCTATTGGCAACCACTGCCATTATGTCTAACATTCAAGGAAAACAAGAAATTTGACTTTACTGAAGGTAGTTAATTAAGCTTCTATGGACAAAAAATTCTGATACATACTAATTCTAGGCACACGGTTACTCATTGAGCAGAACTAAAACCAGCAGCCAATTTGGGATAAGATGTTGACAGCATCAAATTAGGCACTGTTCCATCTAACTATTCTTGCACGGGATACTAAGAAAAATAGTATTCCTAATGTTAGACAGAACCATGATAGACTAGGATTCAAATCCACATCTGTTCAACTTAGGGGTCTGTGCTCCTTATATTAAACAACACTGACAAAGGAAAGACTGTAACATCATCGACTGAACTTAAATGTCCAATATTAAGATAATCAAATTTTCAAAGTTGATAAGTTATTTCTAATTTGAGTTACTTTGGTAGTTAGTAAAGAAATTATATACTAAATATATATATATATTTAGTATATATATATATTTAGTATATATATATATTTAGTATATATATATATTTAGTATATATATATATTTAGTATATATATATTTAGTATATATATATTTAGTATATATATATTTAGTATATATATATTTATATATATATTTAGTATATATATGTATTTAGTATACATATATTTAGTATACATATATTTAGTATATATATATTTAGTATATATATTTATATATTTTTATATATACTAAATATGTATATAAATATATATATTATATATTTATAATATATATTATAATATATATTTATATATATAATATATGTTATAAATATATATATATAAATATATATATATTATGATCACAGAATGTACTCCATCTCTCAAAAGTAAACTAATATAGCCCTACTCCTACAATGAAGAAAGCATGGCAGCTCTTCTCAGGCATATGACATGGTGAAAAGAAAATGATACATCAGCAGCACAGTGGGGAAAAGCTAGAAGCACATGTCAGAAGATGGGACAATTGTGATCTCCCGAGAAACCAATCACACATAAACAAGCTACTTGGAAAGAAATCAGTAAGCAAAGACAGACTACAAGAAAAATACATAGGAGAGCCAAATCATGCCAGGCTTTAAGTTATAAATAAAATGCTAACATAAACAGTCAAAATCATAAGCCACTGGGCATAGCTGCCGGGTTAGACTAGAACTGTGAATCGCCTTCCGACATTCAGGCAGTATCTTTCACTTGCCAGATACTGTCCTAGTAACCGAGTACACTTTTAATTCAATTAAAACCAGGTAGTCCACACTGCACTGCTTCCATTTCCCCTCCCCCCCCACCCCGTCCTTTAGCAGAACAGCTAACACAAATTAAAACTAAGCAGCCCACCTTCTACCTTTCTCTCACCTTGAAGAAAGGTGCTTATAAACCTGCAAGCGGCCAAAATGCAGGTGACAAGAGGGCAGTACTCATCTGACTGGCAAAAAGAGGAGTCACTGGCCCCTAAACGGTCAATGAGTTGGATGCCATCAGCAAACCTCTCCTGAGAGGGTGACACTGTGGGGAGCATACAACAGAAGGACACCAGTCTGAACCTTGCTCTGCTGACCCACACTCACCCTACTCTCTCCACGTGTAATTTTTTTCTACTCAAGAGGTTTATTCTATTAAGCTCAAAGAGAATTCATCACTTTATGATTCTTAGTCTGGTATGGGCATTCAAAAATATAGGCAAGATGAGAAAAAAGAAAGGTGGAACTCAACAGCCACGTAAAAGTTGGAGGCAAGAGGGAATTCAAAGCAAATTGTCTGAAAATATTATTTTCATTTTATTTCTCTGCTTCTCAATTCTTTATATTTTTTAACCTGGCAATATTATGCTGTTTGTTGTTGTCAAGGTCATTGTAGACTCACATACAAATTTAAGAAATAATACAGAGAGGGGCGCCTGGGTGGCTCAGTCAGTTGAGTGTCTGACTTCAGCTCGGGTCATGATGTTGCAGCTCGTGAGTTCGAGCCCCACGTTGGGCTCTGTGCTGCCAGCTCGAAGCCTGGAGCCTGCTTCAGATTCTGTGTCTCCCTCTCTCTCTGCCCCTTTCCCACTCATGCTCTGTCTCTCTCTGTCTCTCAAAAATGAATAAATTTAAAAAAAAATTTTTTTTAAAAGAAACACACAGAGATCTCCCATGTACTTGGCCCAGTTTCCCCCAATGATAACAGTTTGTGAAACTGTATTATAATATCACAACCGGAAATACGGACATACTGACATTGATATAAGCACCAATCCTCTTCAGGTTTCCTCGGTTTTATTTGTAGTCACTCATGTGCATGTGTATTAAGTTCTAGACAATGTTATCATTTGTGTAGGTTTGTCTACCTACTACCACAAGACAAAAGATCGTACCAGCACTATCAAGAACATTCACGTTGCCATTTTATAACCACATCCACTTCCCACCCTCCCATGCCAAACCCCTGAAAACCACTAATCCATCCTCCTTTCGTCCTTCCGATTCTTACGCCACACTCTAGGAGAGAGCAGCCATCTCTCCAGCCAGCTCTGTTCCATCACTCTCTGTAACTACTCTCCTACTCCACATTCACACTGCTGCACATCGTTCAGGGTAGAGTCAATCTTAAAACAACAGCTGGGCATAGAAGGAATGAGCATTTCACCTTATTGATAGAGAAGACTGTCCAAAAACAAAACAGAAAAGTTTTCGTGTTCAGGTACACAGGACTCTAATATGTGCATATCCACGAATATGCATATTCCTGGCTATAAAAGGGAAAAGAACACATACTCTAGAAGCTTGGTAAAGCTTTGTATAAACATAATCATTGATTCCTCTGATATCAAAGAAAACACTTCTGTTTTCAGACTACCCAACTTAGAGGGGCATGGTTCAGCATTTTCATTTCTGTAAAGCCTTTTATCCATTTCAACCAGGCCTTAAGTCCTTCTACATCAGTACATGGAATCCCTGGCTTCCACTTAATGAAACATCTTTTTCCCTTGCAAACCATTAGACTCACTGTCCTTTACTTGAATTTAAAACCCAAAGGACAAAAGGATGAATTGCTAGTTACTAAAATGCAGCTTTATGGGGCGCCTGGGCGGCTCAGTCAGTTGAGCATCCAACTTCTGCTCAGGTCATGATCTCACAGTTTGTGAGTTCGAGCCCCGCATCGGGCTCTGTGCTGACAGCTCAGAGCCTGGAGCCTGCTTCAGATTCTGTGTCTCCCTCTCTCTCTGCCCCTGACCCATTCGCGTTCTGTCTCTGTCTCTCTCAAAAATAAACATTAAAAAAAATTTTTTTAATGCAGCTTTAAAGGGAACATAAATAAGAGGTCTATGCAACTTTCAGAGCACTAAACCATAGGCAAGCAACCAGAATTCGTACCTGCAGAGCTGAGGAGGACACTGAAGTCCGTCCCCCGTTGTGATTCTCCACTTTCATTATTGACCTCTTTTTCAATATCTTGATATCGATCCCAGTTAGAGACTATCTTTCTTTTAGAATAATTTCCCTGTTCCTCATTCTCTTCTCCAAAGGTCTCTGCATCACTGTCATCTTCAACCTGCAATCATTACAAACAAATCAATACACAGGCAGTGGAAACTTCAACCATAGCAGCCTTAGCAGTAAAGTAAAACAAAACAAAAAATAGTATACAAGTATCATGACAAAGAGCATTTTATAGATCAAGCTGAGGATACAAAATTATATTTCAAAAGGACCCCAATGTACCACGGTCCTGAATTCATTTTCAGGGTAAATTTTTCATTTCACTTTGCAAAGGAAATCTGGCAAGTTCCTGTCTAAAAATTTGTGTAACTGATAGGGCTAATGCCTACTACCCCAGTGTATCCTTTCCCATTAGTTGTTTCATCTTATTGAAACAATCAAGGCTATACAGGTCTTTTTTTTTTTTAGGCTTATTTTTATTTATTTTGAGAGGGGTATTTATTTTAGGAGGGCAGAGAGAGAGGGGGAGAGTCCCAAGCAGGTTCCACACTGTCAGCACAGAGCCCAATGAGTGGCTCGAACTCACAAACCATGAAATGACCTGAGCTGAAATCAAGAGCCAGATGCTCAACGGACTGAGCCACCCAGGCACCCCAAGGCTATATGAGTCTTAAACTTAGAGGACTTTAGGATAGAAATCAACCATTTCCACTTACAGATTTTACAAACACAATAAATAAGTTTTGTAAGTTTTAAATGGGAACTCTGCTCAGGTGCATTCAAGAGTACAACTTCCAGTCTTGAGTATTTAAAAAAAAAGAGCATGCAGAAAAATGCAGAAGGTGAGGAATTATAAAAGATGAAGGGCCTAGTTTCTTCAACAAATAATTTGCAAGGGAAAAAATGCTGGGGGAGGAGGGAGATATCTACAGATTGAAAGAGCTTAATGGACACATAACCATTTGTAATGTCAGAAACTTATTTTTTTTAAGGAGACGAAGCTCTTACTATTCTTTCAGTGAATTTACTTATTTTGAGAGACAGAGAGACAGAGAATCCCAAGCAGGCTCCACACTGTCAGTGCAGAGTCTGATGCAGGGTTCGAACCCACAAACTGTGAGATCATGACCTGAGCTGAAATCCAGAGTCAGATACTTAACCAATTGAGCCAGGCAGGCTCCCAGGAGCTTATTTGAAGTCAGATTCTAACAATATAACTACAGATAAATATCACTTATGAGACAGAGAAATGTGAATGACTGGGTATTTGATTATATTGAAGGAATACGATTATTTCATATATTTATTGTTTGCGGTGATACCAGACCATGTTTTTTTTTAATGTTCTTATTTTTTAGGAAAAAATATTGACTATTTATAGACGAAAAGACAAGAATGTGGGATTTCCTTCAAAATAATGGGCGGAGGGGCGCCTGGGTGGCTCAGTCGGTTGAGCATCCGACTTTGGCTCAGGTCATGATCTCATGGTTTGTGAGTTTGAGCCTCATGTCGGGCTCTGTGCTGATGGCTCGGAGCCTGGACACTGCTTCAATTCTGTGTCTCCCTCTCTCTCTGCCCCTTCCCCGCTCATGATCTGTCTCTCTCTGTCTCTCAAAAATGGATAAATGTTTTAAAAATAATAACAATAATAATAATAATAATAATAATGGGTGGGGAGGAATGGTGGGTACAGAGGAAATAAACTGGGCACAATTGATAATTATATAATCCTATCTACTTTTGTATGCATTTGAAATTGTCCTATTATAATAAAAAATTAACTTTAAACAAGAAAGATGCATGTAGAATCTAAAGTCATGGTTCAAAGAAGCATCCCAAAGATTATAAAATCCTCATCAAGAAAAACCTTGTGAAATATATTATAACAAACTGTCTGTAGATAGGTTGTAGATAGCTTTTGTTAACACAAAAATGAGGCATGTGCACTGCAGAAAAGTAAGAAGAGAGACAAGCAAAGAGATAAACAAAAACCCCACATTCCTATCACTGGAGAGTAGGAGTTCCACTATTAACACCTTAGAAAGACATCTAGAAATATATGCGCTGTTTATATACACATTTTTTTGTAACAAGAATTTTTTCATCAAAATTCTGCATCCCTCCATCTCAGTAAATATCATCTCATATAACATCCAGACTATTTCCAAATTTGTCTGACTCCAAAAATTTGCTTTAGAGCTGGTTTTGTCCAAGCTGGTATCCTCCTCAAGATCATGCCCTGTATCTCACTGTCCCTTAAATCCCTTTGATTGTAGGTCCATCTCTATCTTTAAGACATTGATTTATTGAAGAGACCAATACACGTAGGGTGCAGAAGGACCCATCCTTTGTTTGGCTGCTTCCTTGCGGTATGGTTTATGGAAATAATGGATTAAAAAAAAAAAAAAAAGCCCTAAAAATCTGAATGCCCAATGCAGTCAAGTTAAATATTTTTTAGTTAAAATACAGCATAGATGGTGCTCTGAACCTTATGTTACACCACATGAAAGAACAGGTGATAAATGTCTGACCCAACATAAGCAATGCTAAGATTACCCAACGAGTCTGGATGAAGTCTGATCCACCCACTGTACACATAGGTTTTCCCCCCTTGCATCTAGGAACTCGACTGCGTGGTATTATTTTGTCCACTACAAATTTCTAATTCCCCAAACAGATTTAACGCTAGTCAGTTATTCTCACCTGGATCAAATTTAGTAAGCTTTCATGAAAGGATAGAGTATTGACCTTTCAAGATTACTCACAGCCCTCAAATATCATCAGAAGCCTCCTTGATGGCACAAAGAGATGGCAAACTACAACATAATCTCGGGATTGCAAAGATGCCCTGAAACCTCCAGGCTTCCTGCCATTCCTGAGAGATTCTCAGAACTAAAAGATGGTACCAGATTCAAGGTATGTGCTTGAGTAAGATCTCCTGTTTCGATAATAAATACCAGGAAGGTTCTAAAGAAAACAGCTTCATAACTGATGAGAACTGGGGAGGACTGAACTAGAGCTGAAAATACTAGCAGGGTTTAATCTGGGAAAATCCAATTTTCCTTTGTTGGTCCACTGGGTACACAGAGTTCAGAAAGACTTATCCAGTTAGCACAAAACTCGTGAACATCGCCCTGACACATGGCAAAAATGTAAGCCTGGGCAGAGTCATTAGCTTGATGCTAAAGAGGATGATGATCTGAAACACCTGAGGAACTACTAACAGTGACATAAGCCCTGAAACGGGAGGCAGGGGACCTAGGAAAAATGAACGGCCCTGCCCTCACCATCATTTAGTATTTACGACGTGTGTATAATAGGCTGGGGCCTCCAACAGCTAAATGACTCACCAATCCCCAACTTACAAGAATCACTGAATAATGATCTCATTACCCCCGACCCAACTGCAGAGATGAGAAGAGGTGTCATTAACCTCCATCACAAGAGGGTAGTAAAGAGTAATAAAGCTTAGAAGACATCTGATGTAACTTAGAGAAAGGTGTATCTTCAAAACTCCCATAGATTTTATGTTTGGTTCATTTTGCAACGATCTGGGCCAAAATATGCAAAATCGCAAGACAGAAGAAACAGAACAAACAGGAAAATACTGATGAAAGCGATGTGAAAACTATAAAGCCATCATTATTATGTTAACAACATCATTACAAAATTAGTAAGCTAATTTTGTATACTGAAATAGAAGATCCTGATGAAAAAGATTAAAGAAGACACAAATGGAAAGATACGCTATATCACAGATTAAAAGACTATTGTTAAAAATATCCATACTACCAAAAGCAATCTACAGATTCAATGCAATCCCTATCAAAACTCCAATGACATTTTCCACAGAAATAAAACAAACAATCTGAAAATTTGTATGGAACCACAAAGGACCTTGAATAGCCAAAGCAATCTTAAGAAAGAACAACAAAGCTGGAGGCATCATGCTTCCTGGTATCAAACTGTATTACAAAGCTATAGTAATCAAAACAGTATGGTAATGGCATAAAAACAGATACATAGATCAATGAAACAGAATAGAGAGCCCTGAAATAAACCCATACATATATGGTCATTTATGACAAACAGTACACCATGGGGAAAGGACAGTCTCCTCAATAAATGGTGCTGGGAAAACTGGACAGCTGCATGCAAAAGAATGAAACTAGACCACTTTCTTATCCTTACACAAAAGTCAACTCAAAATGGATTCAATACTTGAGTGGGCATTCACTTTCAAGTGTCCCCTCTCTGTAAAGAGAGCTTTCCTACTATTCTTCCTTTCTAATTCTAATAAATTCTAATAAACTTTGGCCTGCTGCTGCTCAAAAAAAAAAAAGGGGGGGGGATTAAATACTTGAGTGTAAGACCTGAAACCATAAAACTTCTGGAAGAAAAATATAGGTGGTAAGCTCCTTGACATCAGTCTAGGCAATTTTTTGGATTAGACACCAAAGCAAAGGCAACAGAACAAAAGTAAACCAGTGAGAATACATCAAACTAAAAAGCCTCTGTACAGCAAAGGAGACCATCAACAGAATGAAAAGGCATCAACATCATTTATCAACAGGGAAATGCAAATCAAAACTATAATGAGATATCACCTCACACCTGTCAGAATGGCTAGAATCAACAATATAAGAAACAACAAGTGTTGGTGCGGATGTGGAGAAAAAGGAGCCCTCATGCACTGTTGGTGGAAATGCAAACTGGTGCAGCTACTCTAGAAAACACGGCAAAAAAAATTAAAAATAGAACTACCCTACAATCCAACAATCACACTTCTGGATATTTACCCAAAAAATACACAAATATTAATTCAAAGGGATACATGCACCTCTATGTTTATTGCAGCATTATTTACAATAGCCAAATTATGGAAGCAGCCCAAGTGTCCATCAATAGAGAAATACATAAATATGTGGTGTATGTGTATGTGTGTATACCTATATCTAAATATAAATATAAGTAAATTAGATATAGCTGTAGATATAGATAGATATAGACACAGATGATGGAATATTACTCAGCCATAAAAAGGAATGAAATCTTGCCATTTGCAATGACGTGGATGGAGCTAGAAAGTATTATGCTAAGTGAAATAAGCCAGTCAGAGAAAAACAAATACCATACAATTTCACTCATATGTGGAATTTAGGAAACAAAAAAATGAGCAGAGGAAAAAAATAAGATAGAGAGACAAACCAATAAACACATGCCTAGCCATAGAGAACAAACTGATGGTTACTAGAGGTGACACGGATGAGGGATGGGGGAAATAGGTGATGGGGATTAAAGAGTACACTTCTCATGATGAGCACTGAGCGATGTATAAAATTATTGAATCACCTTATTGTACACCTGAAACTAATATAACACTGTATGGTAACTATACTGGAATTAAAATTAAAAACTTAATTGAAAAATGAGAAGGGAACTTAACGGAATAGGAGAAAATATTTACAAATCGTACCTAACACAGCCTCTCCTCCAACAACTGACTTTAAAAGCAATTTAAAACAATATGTGCTTACTTATGTTTCCATATGTTATAGGCCCAACAATATATTTGCCAATAATAGCACAAAGGAGGTGGGTGGGAGCAAAACTGTATTGCAGTAAGGACAGGACTTTGTACAGGAACTCGAATATCAGAAACAAATGTACAAAACTAGCAATAGGAAATGAGCTAATATAACAAAAGTTATCAATACATGCTTATGCTTCTTTCTTCTCTCATTCTTTAAAAGGTAAAATTATAAGGGCATCTGGGTGGTTCAGTCAGGTGAGCGTCCGACTTCGGCTCAAGTCATGATCTCACAGTTCATGGGTTCATGCCCTGTATCAGGCCCTCTGCTCACCATACATGCAGCAAACACTGACTGAATTAACGAGGGGAATTGTTCAACAATAATAGGTAGAGGCATCAATACCCCACTTTTGATGATGGATAGAAGAATGAGAAAAAAGGTACCATATGCACAACAGAGTCAATAAAAGCTTTACTCACTGCAGCTATACTGCTATTTAATTTACAACTATAATTTGCATTAAATTACAATCTGCTTAATTTAACTGGACTGAACAGTATGTTTGGGCAACGCTGTTTTTTAAATATCCTCTTACCTTTTCTTTCAAAAGGGCGACCATTGGCCAAGAGAATATTTAAAGATTATCTTTATCATGAAGAGCCCTTGGATAAGCCAATAAAACTTGGGAAGTTACTAGCAACACATAACAACAAGAGCCTATGGAAAGCCTTTTATACTTAGGATTCTTTTTGTAAAAAATAAATAAATAAATAAATAAATAAATGTTTATCTATCTTTGAGAGACAGAGAGAGACAGACCATGAGTGGGGAGGGAGCAAAGAGAGGGAGACACAGAATCCGAAGCAGGCTCCAGGCTCTGAGCTGTCAGTACAGAGCCTGATGTGGGGCTTGAACTCACGAACTGCAAGATCATGACCTGAGCCGAAGTCGGCACTTAACCAACTGGGCCACCCAGGCGCCCCAGAAACCTAACTTTTGAAGGTCCTTATTTTACTTTCTGCTGGAGTAAGGGATATGGAAATGGCTTTCCTAATAAGGAGGTTGAACACAGTCAATCACACATTTTTCAACTACCTCCTATGTTTCTCACAAAATGTAATTATATCATAAAAGGCAACAGGATAGAAAGATATACTAGAGAAAATTTAAGGAAACTCTTGAACAGATAGTCACTGGGAACTGATTTCAATAATTAGGTAATAATGTCAAATATATTCAACCAAAAATGTTACAATGTATAAAATTGGAAAATTATATTAATTCACCTTAACTTTAAAATTTTTAAATGTTACCAAGTTTTAAAATAGATTACTTAATAGTCTAATTGCCAACTTTTATATTTATGACCCTATTAAGGTCATTTTTTTTATCTTCTATACTCATTTTGTGAAACAGCTGATGCTTCACCACTTTAAACATTCTTAACAACAGAAAAATGTCTAAATCATAATTGAAGAGTTCACTGACAGCTTTTGGTATTAGAAAAGTGTGCTAGCAAAAATAATTTTTATGTAGGGGCGCCTGGGTGGCTCAGTCGGTTAAGCGTCCAACTTCGGCTCAGGTCACAATCTTACAGTCCGTGAGTTTGAGCCCTGCATCAGGTTCTGTGCTGACAGCTCACAGCCTGGAACCTGCTTCAGATTCCCTGTCTCCCACTCTCTCTGCCCCTCCCCTGCTCATGCTCTGTCTCTCTCTCAAAAACAAAATAAAAACATTAAATTTTTTCAATAATAATAATTTTATGTAGTATTTCAAGAAGCCAAATTTCAGCTAAAAATTAAATTAAAAAAACATATATATATATATACTATATAACTAGTATACAAGTAAACTAATAAGTTTGTCGTTGTGTATTACATAAAAATATGCATTAGAGTGTGATCATACTTGAAAAAACAAACAATAAATGCAATATATGGCACGTATATCTACATTACCTATTGAGCCCAGACAATGTTCACAGTATTTGAGCTCCACAATTCTCTCTAGCCAGTATGAATGGGGAAAAAGTGATTTAGACCATAATCAAATTCAGATGTTTCTCTAACAAGAGAATTATCTACAGCTTCTTTTCTTGTCCTTCCTTATGATCAGTTTATGGGAAGGAAGAGGAGACAGAGGAATCTGAGAACAGAAAAAGTGGTACCCCCATCCTCAAAACAGCTACTCAGTGACACTTCTACCAGGCCTCTTCACTCATCCCCAGTCCTTATCTTTCTTTCTCCAAGTCCTTGTATCTTATCTTTCTCACCTGTGTTATTTTGTTTCGGAGAGTTGGCTAAAAAGAGGAGACACAGAAAGGAAATTACCATTTGCCGGCAGTCCATAGAAGGGCTAGACTATGGGATAGCTCATCGCAAAGCCCCTGAGAGTTTATGCTGCCGTAATTTAAGGGTAGTTTGGAAAATAGACTGCAGTAACTTTCATTGGACTAAATGGCAATTTTAAACTATACTTAGTGAAGGTGCCTTTACGAGGTCCTTGTGGAAAGGTGAGGGAAGTGGCAATAGAATCAGTTTCATTTTATCTGCTTTACAACTTGAACTTCATGTAAGAATTCGGACTAAAAAAGGTTTTAAAAACGACCAAATTACTCAACGTTGCAAGTCCCAACCTCCAGGTAAAATTCTGTGAATTAGGTCAATGTCAACAACGTTTCTAGTAAAGAAGGTAAAGAATGGAACTATAAAGACCGTCTGCTTCTCGGTGTGGTTCTGATCTAAGAAAAAAGTCAGCATTTTGCTCTGCCAATCTATTGACACGCACAATAGAGAGACGTACGATAACCAGAGATACAACTAAGAGGCCTTCGAGCAAAAACTTTTCTTTGTTAAATCATTTAATTAAAAGATTTTGTATACACGAAATTATCTGGGGTACCTGGGTGGCTCAGTCAGTTAAGCATCTGAGTCTTGATTTCAGCTCAGGTCATGCTCCCAGGGTTGTGGGATCAAGCCCCATATCTCAAAGCCTGTTTAGGATTCTCTCTCTCTCTCTGCCCGTCTCCTATGCGCGTGCGCGCGCGCACACACACACACACACACACACACACACACACACACACATCAATGTTGATAGGAGGGCTGCATGTAGACTCTGAGCATTCCTGGGCAAGCTTAGTGTACAAACCACACTCACCTTGACCACAGCCACTGACAGTTCACTTTCTCTTAAGGGGGCAATTGATACATCAGGGACATGTGCCTCTGCCCCATCTTCCCTGGGATTTCACTGCCTGGGCTTAATGCTGGAAATGGCCAGATTTTCTTTTGACAGCCTCAGTTAAATTTCCGTTCCTCTCGTCCACCAGCACAGGACTGGTTTCCTTGGTTACTGAGGTTTTAACACCATCACCTTCCACTTTCCAGAAAACGCACAGACCATTAAATGGCTGTTGGTTATCCGGCCGACTTTAAGACACTCCCCAAACTCACAAGTCACCAGAGGGAGAGAACTTAATTAACAGGGAAACAATTATTGAACAGGAAGGAACCTGAGTAGCCCAGGTCCACCCTCTGCCCTCAAGTGAGATGTGGAAATCACACTGGGCCAGTCTACCCTATGCCAGAGACTGCGATAATGTCTTCTACCCAAATTAACCATATTGCATCCTTCATGAGCACAAACGTCCAATTCCTCAAACATTATTGCTTCCTCTACATTTCTTAAATGCCAGTAACCTTTTTTAGTTATACTCAAAATGAACTTGCTGAGAGGGACTAAGCCTGTGCCACCTCCTCCACACCATAAATTTTGAAAATAAAATTAAAAATTAAAAAGCACTTTTATTTTCAGTTCCTTCTCTGGACACATTTCTTTCTATAAATATAACTTTTTTGTTTATTTATTTATTTTGAGAGAGAGAGAGCATGCACACAAAGGAGGGAGAGAGACGGAGAGACAGAATTCCAAGCAGAGTGCACGCTCACCCCATAGCCCAAAGCAGGGCTCGATCTCATACTGTGAGATCATGACCTGAGCTGAGATCAGGAGTTGGACACTAAACCAACAGGCCACCCAGGCTCCCCTCCTTAAATGGCACTGATCTTTCATCTGTCTGTCCTACAATATATCTGAAGGGGGCAGGACTGCTTTTTTTCCCTGCTAACATTCCTACACTGTTGCCAAGATTTCTTCAGCAACTAATTCTTGAGTAGCTACAGAGTGTCAGTCACCAGTTCAGGTACTGGGGAGTACAAAAACAAACAAGACAAGGCCCCTCACCTTATGAAGCCAGAGTCCTAAGAACAAACAGAGAAGCAAACATATACTTTAAAAAGTGTGATATGTGTGCATGTGCATTCTTAAGATGTCACAGGAGCACAGGAAAAGCACCAGCAATGGAGGAGAGAGAGAGAGGGAGAGTATCTGTGAGCCAGAGATAAGGAGGACAGCATTTCGAGTTGAGGGAATATATCATTCAGCTCTAGCCATGGGCATGGGACCTGAGATCAGCCTAGCGAATCACCAGCTGCCATCTCCTGCTGGAAGGCAGCTCCCAGGCTCCCAAGAGAATGAGCAAAGGACATGCTTATAACCAGGGGATGGCAGCTGTTCAAAACAAAACCCAGGGAGGTCACCGGGAAGATGGTACCCATAGTGGCATGGTTTTTTAGTCTTCCCAAATTTCCCCATAAAAAACACACACAAAGCAATTTAGGACGGCATGATCAAAACTCCAGGGAACACACCCACAAAAACCTAGGGGGTGAGCTATCTCCACAAAGCCCCCAACATGGGCAAGAATAGCAAGAATTAGGATAGGATAGGAACACAGCAAGAATCGCAAGTCCTGAATGGTACCAGCACCTAGGAGAGGAAGCAGAGGGAGTCAGCAGGGCACCTGACAGACCTGAGCATCCCAAAACAAAGAGCAGGTACTCATGAAGTGGGCAAAGCCCACTGAGAGCAGCTGCCAGAAATGTTGGGTCTTAGGCACACCGACAGCTATCAGGTACAGGAAGTTCACAGAAAAGCTTGAAGGGGCAAGTACGTCTGGACCCCACAAACTCTCAGAAGTAACTGGGCAAAGCTCCTCACAGGACACAACTCCACTCTGAAGAGAAATTGCCAGAGGCAGAATCCAAACCACGCAGAACAGAGATAGTGAAGAGAGGGGGGATAAAAAGGCGAGATTAGGGGAGGGGTGTAGAGTGAGGAGGCAGGGACTCACTGCAAGTGAAAAGGTCCATATTTTGGCACTTTAAAATAACAGAAGAGGGTGCCCCAGAGCCATGAACCTTGAAAATTATCCTTAAGAGTGTCCCTCTTTTACAAGCTTGGGATAACGGATTCCACATGAAAATCACAAACAACAAAGGACCGTGGTCAAATCCCATAAAAAGTTGTCATTATAAGGACAAAGATACTAAGGACAGGAGCATTTATATAATAAATAAGTATATAAAAACAAACCACCCAAAACTTCTTATTGTAATACAATTTCACTGTTTTAAGTATGTAACTAGAAATCCCACCATAGGTTTTGAGAGGCGAAGGATTTTTTTTGTAAGTTTATTTATTTTGAGAGACAGCAAGGAGCAGGGAAGGGGCAAAGAGAGAGAGGGAGAGAGAGAATCCCAAGCAAGTTCTGAGCTGTCAGCACAGAGCCCAACTCAGGGCTCGATCCCATGAGCCATGAGATCATGACCTGAGCCAAAGTCAGATGTTTAACCGACTGAGCCACCCAGGCACCCCTAGGAGTGAAGGATGAAAGAAAGAAAGAAAGAAAGAAAGAAAGAAAGAAAGAAAGAAAGAAAGAAAGAAAGAAAGAAAGAAAGAAAGAGAAAGAGAGAGAGAAAGAAAGAAAGAGAGAAAGAAAGAGAAAGAAAGAAAGAAAGAAAGAAAGAAAGAAAGAAAAAGAAAGACAAAGAAAGAAAGAGATTTCCAGTCTCAGTCTTAATCAGACAGACTTCAACACATGAAGAAGAAAAAAAAAAAGGAAGGTTGAAGAGAATCTGAGAACAGAGGAAAAACAGAAACCAACCCACAAAGCAGTTGTTACTAACAACCCACAGAATCCTTCACTCCATCCTTTCCCTTCTCCAGGTTCTTATCTTGTCCTCATCGGTGTTATTTTGTCTTGGAGGCATGAAAAAGTCATTCCCATTTGTTACCAGAATCGAGAATCTGGGTCAGAACGACTCTTCTCTCCATGCCCAGCTCCTCAGATGCCCTTAACTCCCCTTCAAACAATACACCTTCACATCTCAACAGTAAACTTTACATGGACACAAAACTGGGGAAATTTTTCTGTTTCCTAGCTTTTTGTCAGATTGAAGTTCACGGTGCTGTCAGATCAACACGACAGACTTTTTTTTTTTTTTTAACTTCTGTAACAAACTCAACATAATAAAAACAGGCACTGAGTTCAGCTCTGATGGGCATTTTCATATCCATCTCATACGGTCACTTCTCTCCTCAGTAACCTGCTTGTGGCAGTCCATTTGCTCTCACAGGTTTCCCCAATTTTCCTTCGTAGGATACTTGGGTCAAAGTATCTCAGCCAGATTTCTCTCCTGAGCTGTGAAATGTAACCAAATCTTTTATAAGATTTTTTTTAAGTTTATTTATTTTGAGAGACAGAGACAGAGAGCGTGAGCAGGGGAGGGGTAGAGAGAGAGAGGGAGAGAAAGAATCCCACACGGGCTCCATGCCACCGGCACAGAGCACCATGAGGGCTCAAACACACGAACTGGGAGATCATAACCTGAGCCGAATTCAAGAGTCAGACGCTTAATGGACTGAGCCACCCAGATGCCCCTAAAATATTTCTAACAGGAGTTTTTGATCCAGCCAAGACACTTTTCTCCATCAAACCTGCAAATCCACTATCATCTAAAGCTGAGTGTCTCCACGTGCTGGAATGCTATAGAGCCTGTAAGAATGAACGATGGAAATACTTAAAGAATTCCCTCCTCTTGTGAGCTGCTTCATTTCTTTAAAAAATGGCTATTTTGACAGACAAAACACTTGTTTCTTCTTTATACTGAGTTCTAAACCACCAACTTCTAAATAATCTCCCAAATTCACCTCCTTGGTCCATTTGTTAACCTCAAAAAGCAGAGAACGTATGCTCAGCTTGCCCTACAAACGAGACAAAGTTACCACCACCACATGCCACTTGCTTTTGTTTTTAATTGTTTTGATGTTTGTTTATTTTTGAGAGAGAGACAGAGCATAAGTGGGGGAGGGGCAGAGAGAGAGGGAGACACAGAATCCAAAGCAGGCTCCAGGCTCCGAGCTGTCAGCACAGAGCCCGACGCAGGGCTCAAACTCACCAACTGTGAGATCATAACCTGAGCCAAAGTTGGATGCTTAACCGACTGAGCCACCCAGGGGCCCCGGCCACATGCCACTTTCAACACCATGGAAATACATACCGTCTTTCTGTCTATAAAGTTAAGCAGCTTCCTCAAAGAAGTCCCTTCTCACCAGCTATTTTGGGACGTTTATCACTGAAGTTTTTTCATGCAATGTTCCTGTTACCATGTAGCTACCAACTGTAATATGTCAATCATCAAGGTAAGTGACCTCAGTAAGCCTCATTCAGAAGTTCTAAAAGGACTGGAAGTTCTGCTACCTGACCACTATTTACTCTAGCAACACTTACAAAGATTGTGTTGTCATATACAATTCTTTTGCTTGCTATTTACTACATCTAATACACACAACAGAGTCCATAAATACTTTTTTTTTCTTTAAGAAATTCGGTCTTTCCGGGGCGCCTGGGTAGCTCAGTAGGTTAAGCGTCGCGACTTCAGCTCAGGTCATGATCTCGCGGTCCGTGAGTTTGAGCCCCGCGTCGGGCTCTGTGCTAACCACTTGGAGCCTGGAGCCTGCTTTGGATTCTGTGTCTCCCTCTCTCTCTGACCCTCCCCCATTCATGCTCTGTCTCTCTCTGCCTCAAAAATAAATAAACGTTAAAAAAAAAAAAAAAGAAATTCGGTCTTTTAAGTTTTACTTAGTTTCTGTAGTAATCTCTATACCCAACACAGGACTCCAACTCATGACGCCAAGATCAAGAGTCACGTTCTTCCAACTGAGTCAGTCTAGTGCCTCTCAGGTCAACAGATTCTTGATTTTTTAAAAAAAATGAAATCATCTGGGGTGCCTGCGTGGCTCATTCTGTTGAGCATCTGACTCTTGATTTGGGCTCAGGTTCATGATCTCGCAGTTCATGAAATCAAGCCCCTCAAGAAGTCTGCTTGGGATTCCCTCCCCCTTGCTCTCTGTCTCTACTCCCCAAATAAATAAATAAACTTAAAAAAAAAAAACAGAAATCATCTAGTCTTTTTCTATGCCTCCAAATAGAGGTTTTACTACTAGACAATGTCTTTTTTACCTTTAAAATAGAACTTCTTTCTAATACCTTTGCATGCTTGCTCTATGACGTCAATCTATGGAGGCAAATGGAAAACTTGGTTGAAACAATACTATCTCTCTCAAAGTATTGTGTAGATCATCAGGTTTAAGCCCATAGGCTTTAAGAGAGGAGAAAAGGTTCAGAAAAGGACTTGTCTCTCAACAGCAAAAGCAGAATCACAATCTGCCTAGAATGCAACCCAGTGCTTTTGCAAACATGTCTCCTGACTGAGCAAAATCTTAGTAAAATAAATGATTCTCTATAATGTTTTAAGTTTCTTCATTTCTAAAGCCTTTGTGAAGGTTCTATTCAAAACTCCTGACTACCATTAGAAAAAAACAATGACACTGTTTAAATGGCAAAAGAAATACAGCAAGCCAGCGATCAATGATTCCAGAATCATCCTCTGATGTGTGAAGCTACCTTCCTTACATCAATAACACTCTCTTGATCTCTCAAAACTTCATTCTCATTCAGTTATCTTAATTTCAAGGAAGTCCTGGAAGATAGGCTACGACCTTATACATAATTATATATACACAGATGAAATACAGTTGAAACAGGTCATGTACCCACTCCAAAAATTTAGCATCCATACGAGAAAGCAAATCTCTGACACAAAAGCTTATTCAACTGCAACCAATTCATACGCGTCATTTAAAACAGCAAGGTTCACAGAATGAGGAAATGACTTGATAGTAAGAAGTCACTTACAGTGAAAAGCAATAAATATGGCCAGAGATTGGGAGGAGAGGGACACACATAGTCATTAACAATTAAAAAAAGACACAGAATTTGAAAAGAGTTGATGAGCATTTGCAAAAATTATCGCAAGTACCTTAGAGCAAAACGAAAACAGAAGAGGATGTCAACTCGTGATAAATTGGTAAAATGTGAAAAAAGGAAACTGTACAAAACAGGTGCGATCTAAACCTTAATCTATGCTTAATTAAAAGATTAATGCCACCATCTGGCAGAAAACCCTTCTCCTACCACCTCACAACTCAGTCAAATGGACTGCCAATCTCACTACGCCTTCATTAGTGACGGATCTAAGTTACAGATGTGCAGCTAGAAATTTGTGTGCCTACACGAAAGTTTCACACATTACAGCATTCAGGTCCCTTGACCAAATTACAATCTTCTCCCTCCTTGTGACAAAAAGCTCGGAGTTTAACCGACTAGGTCAAATTTCAGAAGATACAAGACCTAATCTCCACGTAACTTTCGTCATCCTGTCTTTAGACAAGGGCCAAACTCAAGCCCTAATCAGTAAAAGCTGTTGGATTTGCCAATTCACATTAGAGAACAATAGATCTACCAGAATTCCCTCCTTTTTTAAGCATGTGGTTCACATGAGACCGACCACATACACAGACTGACCAAAGGATGAGGAAGGACGCCACTAGACCAACCGTCTGTCAAGCCTTGTTTTGTACGTGTGGTTGACCTGACACTCCTGAAATAATGCGTGTGCTTCCCCTTCTCTAGCCTTCTACCATTTGAAGCTCCACCTTTGAATTTCTCCTCCTTTTCACTTCTTCCCTTAAGAATTATGCAAAATGCCCAACACTTCTTTTCCGTGGACTGGTTGGATTTTTCTGTGTGTTGAGCTCTTTTCTTTATTTTCAAGAGCACTTGCACACAACCACATGAACACGAAGAGAAAAATCAGAAGGCACTCACAGCACTCCTGTGAGCAAACTCCCTGTAAAGAGAAGCCAACAGAAATCAAATGACAGCTACTGCAAAAATTGTATTTAGAGATTTCAAGTGCAAACATTTTGCAGGTGGAATAAGATGGCATTGTTTGCAAAGAAGATGAGTGCACATATTAATCGTGAAACGTACTTTTGCCACACAATGCATGACATTTGAAAGGCGCTCGGCTGACACACTCTTTTCTGGCTACACCGCGTGGTCTTGTGCCTCCGCCATCAAGGGAATGACATCATGGCTACACACGAGCAAAAACTCCTTCCGGTCCACGCTACTTTAGAGAAATTGAGAAACAAGAGAAAGAAAATGCGCTTTTCACAGGCAGACAGATTCGACAGACCATTTCTCCCGTGTCAGGACAGAATTCTGCAATCTGCATTTCCCTTCTGCAGCTCTTCTCAAGTGTGACCTTTAAGAGGCTCTTCCGACATTGGGGAGGCAAAAACTTTAATTAAAAGAAAGGGCAGCAAAGAGGCCTAAGGAAGGAAGAAGGCTTTTTTACCTTGCATTAGACAAAGGTGGATTTTCTCAAAGCTCCCAACTGCCAGGACAAAATGCAAATCCCAGGATCAGGATTATATCGAGCACACAAGCTAAGGGCCTTGAAGCAGGGACACGGCACAGTGGGCCTAACTGACCACACGCTGGTGAAATTCCCTCGGAGCTGGCGACACTAACATCACATGTGCCCTATCTTTTGTACAAGTGTGACACTATTTACCTCCCTTCTAGAAGTTTAAAGCGACCCCTCATTGCACCTTCTTGAGATCCCCCACCACATCATCTAATACTCTTTTGTGGAAGAAGCACAAATTAAATTCTAGTATTGCTTTCTCCTAACAAGGAGGCCTGCGGATTTAAAACCGTAATCGAAACCCTCAAGAGGAATAAACTTGAAAAAGCTAAAGCTTATTAGGACCCGGGCTCTAGTTGTGGCAGAATGAAAACACTGTGCGTCCCTGTATAGCATTCACACAATTTGCGGTGCTTCACACAAAAAGGTTCATCTGCCTCCAAACAGCAGCCCCACTGGGATTTCTGTGGAGGCAACACTGAGTAGATTGAAGTCATGTGAAATTCAGAGCCCTTGCCTCCAAGTGACACACCATCATTATCACAACTTTGACAAAGGGAGAAAAAAAGAAAACGTCTAGAGTGAGATATATCATTAAGATAGTTCTGAATGGGCTACGTCTCAGAGACAGCCCTAGAGAATAAAAAGGGACACGATGAGGGCCCCGAGAAACAGAGGGTCTGTCCCAAGGAAAATGTCACAATCACCAGCAAGATAAACCTTGCTTCCTTCAATGCAACCCCAAGACCAGTCTTCAGGCTTTATCCACAGCAATTCGGTGTATTAAGGGAAAAAAGAATAAGGGAAACTCTTTTTATTCTTCTAAGGGTCCTGAAGCCCCTCACAGAGCAGCAAGAGTGAGATTCTACAAGAACGGGGTCCTGATCCAGATGCGTAGATTCCATTAGCTCAAGCACACAACTCACTTGAAAAAAGAAATCCTATATTTACAACTCTGCCGAGCAGACAGGCTCTCTCTTTCAGCTCTGTGGAGGGCTGAAGACCTACTTCCTCACTGACAAAAGATTTCACATGAAAAATAATAGTCCTCTTGGTCTGGAGTACTTATCTTTTTAAGATTTGACAAAAATTTTAAGGAGGTGGCTCTTCAGCAATTATTTCCTTTTTTCCATTTCCACAGGGTAAAATACAAAGTTCTATGAATTTAGATAAACGTAGTCACGTAGGGGCACCTGGGTGACTCAGTCCGTTAAGCTGACTCTTGATTTTGGCTCAGATCATAACCTCACGATTTGTGGGATCGAGTCTTGTGCTGGGCTCCGTGCTGTCAGCGCAGAGCCTGCTTGGGATTCTCTCTCTTCCTGTCTCTCCACCCCTCCACCTGAGTGAGCACACACATTCTCTCTTGCTCTCTCCCAAAATAAATAAGCTTTCAAAAAAATGTAGTCATGTAACCACCACCACAAACAAGACATAGAACAGTCCCATCACCCCCAAAATTTTCCATCAGGCCAACTCTCCAAGACTTCCTTCACTGAAAGTACATTCATAGTAGACCCATCCTTGTGGATGACACTGGTTCATGCCGTTTTATTGCTAAGTTGACACACACCTTATAATGTACCACAGTTTGAGTATCCATCCGTTCACCAGTTCCAGAATTTGGGTGGTCGTTTCTAGCCCTTGGCAATGATAAAAAAGCCACCGCAAGCATTCACAAACCTGAATTTTCATTTCTTTTCAGTAAATAATACCTAAGAGTGGAACTGCCACATCATATAAGGGCATGTCTAACTTGATAAGAAGCTGCTGGGATTTGGTACCGCCATTTTTCTAAGCCATGCTAATAGTCATACAGCAATTTCTCGTTGTGGTTTTAGTTTGCGTTTCCCTAAAGACAAATGTTGTTGAACACCCTGGTGCCAGTTCCCATTGATATGTCTTCTTTAGTGAGCTGTCTAAATCTTTTCCCCATTTTTTTTAATGGATTACTTCTTATTGGGTTTTGGGAATGCTATATATTTTCTGGATACAAGTCCTTTGTTGGATATGTGACTCGAACATATTTGTCCCAGTCTGTGGTGTTTTTGTTTTTGTTTTTTTTTTATTGAGTAGAATTTATTTCTTAGGTAGTTTGAGGCTCACAGCAAAACTGAGTGCAAAGTCCAGAGATCACCCACATACCCTCTATGTGGTTTATCTTTTCATGAAAAGTCCAAATTTATCAATTTTTTTTATTTTGCAGATCATGTTTTTGGTGCTATATCTAATAATTTTTTGCCTAACCCAAGGTCACATTTTCTATTTGTCTCCTAGAAGAATAGCTATCCTTCATTTCAAGACAGTTGAACTCATGGGACATGTGTTAACTACTTCAATGTCTCTGTCTCATAATCCCGGGATCTGGATCATCCTGGGGTTAGCGTTTGTGGACTGTCTTTTGTCTCAAGAAATGGTCACATTTTCTGGATTATTGTGAAATTTTAAACACAGAATAACATCCTGAATATGAAGTTGTGCAGACGCTGAGTCCTGTTGCAAATCCTCTGGAGAGCATTAGGATTTTGTTTGTTCCTTTTTATCAGACAACCAATCTGCTTAGGTTCAGATGGGCCATGGTTCCAAGGTCACCCCAGGGCTCAAGGCTTTTGCTACCCCAGGTGCAGCTCAGGGTGAGTCCTAGCTTCAGGCCAGTCCGGACACAGACAAGACCCTCCCCCCCTTCCAGATCTTTCCTCTTAGGAGTCTCCCAATCTGCTGGCCCAGAGGTGGGATTTCTCTTGGGGTCCTAGCTGCCCACATTGCTCCTCTAAGGGCAAAGCAGAGAGAGAAAAAAAGGGAAATAAAAACAGGCATTCTCTTACACGTTTTGGACCACAGGGGCCCCTTATCCTGGTTCCCCTGACCAGAACAGAAGGATTTCCAAAGGCATTTTAGGTGCCAGCACCACCAGCCACGTGAGCTCCCCCAAGGGGTCTGCTCCAGGATTCAAAAGGAGGGAGAGACACCTATACACTTTCCAGCCTACATTTCCCTACTCTTCTGGCAGGAAAGATCGGATTTTTTCTTGGATTTTAGCGCCCTCTGCACATCTGCTGCAGCTCTGAGAGCCTCTGGCTCATGGCCAAAGAGAAAAGAAAAATGAGAAATTCACCCCACTGGTCCCCAGCATAGGTGGTTTCTCCCCCGCTTTCACTCCCTTCCCAATTTGTCACTTTTTCTTTACTTTCCCGAGTCCTCAGGTAATCAATCTGTCCATAGTTTTCCGCCGCAATGCACAGGAGAAACAAGACCTAGTGGGCTGACTTCACCTCGGTCCTGTCCTCCGGTAACTTCCATTTCCCGTTACCTGCTAAGGCAGCACCTCTCTTTCCATTTCGCGTTCCAGTAGCTTCCACACCTTAGCTGAGGCACTAGCTCGCCTCTCACCTTCTGCTTGAGGGTATAGTCAGCATGGAGAAAATCCGATCCCTGATTCTCATAAAACCAGGACGTACAGTGCACATGTTTTATCCTGGTCTTAGCTTTCACTCTTTATTTCATATCCTTACAAAAGACATGGGGAGGGCACCTGGGTGGCTCAGTTGGTTAAGCGTCCGATTCTTGACTTCGGCTCAGGTCATGATTTCACGGTTCACGGGTTTGAGCCCCGAGTAGGGTTCTATGCTGACAGTGCAGAGGCTGCTTGGGATTCTCTCTCTCCCTCTCTCTGCTCCTCCCACTTGCAGGCGTTCATTCTCTCTCTCTCTCTCTCTCTCTCTCAAAAAAAAAAAAAACAGACTTACAAAAAGACAGAGGGAAAGAAAAAACCTACCTGACCTCTGGCACACTGTCCTCTCCTAGTTCCTGCTCTCTGGAAGCCTCAGTCTCTTGCCTTCCTTCCCAACCACACCAGGCTTAAGAAGCCAGGTGGGAGGTTCACTATTCATTGTAAACAGCTGCTCATCAGGTATGCTGATAGTGACCAAGAAAAACTAACCTACACAGGTTCAAGCTGTTAAGGGTATCAAAGAAAGAAAGTGTGTGTTAGAGGCTTCTTTCTTTGGCAGACATTTAAACTCATTCTGGCTCTTTTCACTGGTGGCAAACTAGAGGACTATATCCAGAGAGGAACCCAGTGACTGGGTTCAGTTTCAGATACACAGCTAAACCTAGCTCCCCTGCACTGCTTTGAGCTGTAATAGGAAAATCAAAGCTGCTAACAGAAAATGCATGTGGATGTTTCCAGAATGTTGGAAGTAATGCCATGCTTAAACACAAAATCCACTCCTCAGTCACATAACAAATATCTCTGAAAAACCTACACTACACCAGGCACGGTTTCATGTACATAGAATACAGAGGTAAACAAGACAAATTCCCTGCCCTCAAGGAGTCATCACACAACAACAAAATGAATATAGAATGTTATACAAATATAAAACACAGTTGTTTCAGGTAGTAACAAATACTATACAGATAAAGTACAATAAGGGGTTGGAGAACAATGAGAGCACTATCTGATATAGAAGAGTCAGGAAAATCTCTTCAGAGATAACATTTAAGCAGAGAAGCTGAACGGATAAGGGAGTAAACCATGTCAAGATGTGGGGATAGAAAGGCAGAATGTTCCAGGCAGCAGGGGCACAAGCCCTCAGGAGAGAACAATCCTGCCCCACTCAAGGATCAGAAATAAAGCCAATGTCATTATACTGGCTATGCTGGATTGAACTTGGAGGAAAGAGTGTAGTAATGAGGCCTAAGAAGTAAGCAGGCATCAGATCATGAAGGGCCTTACATGGCATGGTAAGGAATTTGGATTTTATCCTAAATGTGATGGGAAAGCAGACCTATAGAGATGTGAACAATGCAAGGTTTAATCTAACCATATTTCTCACCCTCAATCTCAACCAAAAAAATTACTTTCAGACTCAGAGCTAAACCGAAAGTTCCAATCCACTTCACAATCAGTCTTTTTTTTTTTTTTTAATCCTAGTTAACATATAGTGTAATAATGGTTTCAGGAGAATTTAGTGATTCATCACTTACACATAATACAGAGTGCTCATCCCAATAAGGGCCTTCCTTAATGCCTATCCCTCATTTAGCACATCCCCCAACCCAACACACTTATTAGGCTTAATAGATCACAAAGTTAATACAAAATCACATCACAACCTTAAAGATGAATGAAGCACACTTAATCCACCCCCAAAACAATACTCATATATCATAAATACCCTCAAATGCCAAATCACTTCTTTTCTACTAAAGAAAACAAACTGAAAGACTACATTAAGCTTTTGAACTTGTGTTTTTATTATAAAACTCTTCAAACACAGTACACTAAATCCCCAAGTACCCATAACCCAGCTTCAACAATTGCACATAATTTGCCAGTCTTGATTTTATCTATCACCCCCTGCTTCCTCAAATACACACATGCATACACACACACTTTTTAGTGTATTTTTTTCTGGATTTAAAAAAAATTTTTTAATGTTTATTTATCTTAGAGAGAGAGAGAGACAGAACACGAGCAGGGGAGGGGTAGAGAGGGAGACACAGAATCCGAAGCAGACTCCAGGCTCTGAGCTGTCAGCACAGAGCCCGACACGGGGCTCAAACTCACAAACTGTGATATCATGACCTGAGCCGAAGTGAGATGCTCAACCGACTGAGCCACCCAGGCGCCCCTTGAATATTTTTAAATAGAGCTAACACATCTGTCATTTCACCCATATTATTTCATTATGTCTCTTTTATTAAAAACTTTAAATATAAACACAGTGCTTTTGTCATAGGTAACAAGAGAAACAATAATCCCTTAACATTACCTGGTCCATGTTCAAATATCCTCCAACTACCTCAAGTCTTTCCTTTTATATTTGGTTTTAAGAATGAAGATCCAAACGAGGCCAACACAGTGCCCATGTTTAGTATGCCTCTGTAAGTTTCCTGTAGTCTATATTGATCCCACAGAATTTCCCACATTTTGGATTTGACTGTTGCTTCTTTATATTGTCCTTTAACTTGTTCTTCTATCCACTTATCTCCATAAACTAGTAACGGGATCTAGTGGCCTGATTACAGTCCAGTTTAGCATCCATTAGTGATTACTGTTTAGATTTACTAGTTCAGTAGGAGCTGGAAAATGGCAATTTTCTAATTCTAGCATTTCTTCTGCATTAGATGCAATGTATATTTTGGGGGAAAAAAACAACTTTCATCATCAACTATTTGGTTATCCTAAAGTATATAGTTCATTCAGGAAAGAATAATTGCTAAATCTCTTCCCTTATTTTATCAATGTTCAGAATTGTGCAGTCACCTACCAGCCTCCAAAGACAGAAGGCTGGGGCAGGGGGTGGAGGGCTGGGGGGTGGTTAGTATCATTAAAAACTCACATTTGCTCTCTCTCCATCCATTGCATTTATTATTTCTTATTGATGCTCAAATAGCCCCAACCAGTGGAAGTTCCTGGGAACCTTTGATAACATTCTTGCTTTCTGCCCCATACCTGGAATCAGCCTTTTCTCAAATATGTCTGTTTTTTTTTTTTAAGTGGGGAATGCTATTTAGAAACTATAATCCAAGTGCTAAGAATGTTCACTGTAACAGGATTGGTTTTGTTTCTACCTTTTTCAGTGGAAAACACATATTTATAAAAATAAAAGTAGGAGAACGTGAGTGGCTCAGTGGACCAGCTCTTGATTTCAGCTCAGGTCATGATCTCATGATCAAGACATCAAGGCTCACACTGGGCTCTGTGTTCAGTGTGGAGCCTGCTTGGGATTCTCTCTCTCTCTCTCTCTCTCTCTCTCTCTCTCTCTCTCTAGCCTTCCCCTGCCTCTCTCTCCCTCTCAAAATAAATAAACAAATGTATAAAAATAAATAAATAAAAGTAAACCTAAGTTCATACAGATATTTCAAGTTTAAGATTACAGGGTTTTTACTTAATTGCTGCAATTTTTATATGTTTCTCTTTTACTCTGAAAATCTTAGTTACTAACAACATTAATATAATTACTTATTTCCTTTACCTTGTAATATATATTTAATATTTTCAACATAATGATACTAACAGCACTACTAAGAATACTCAATGTAGTTTAAGAGTTCTCTTAGGTACCTTTGTTCTTAGGACTTATCCAACGGGGGATATATAGCCAAAATATGATTTTAGAGTCACTTGAAATAATTCTTTGACTAAGCCATACTCAAAAGATTCATGAGAGAGCTTTCAGTTATTTTGTTTTGTTTTCAGTTATTTGACATTCAGCTTTAAAATGAGGATTTACATACCTGCTCACACTCTCGTTCGTGCTCACTCACTCTCACGCTCTCTCTCTCTCTCTCACCACACATTACTACATATAAGCAGTAGGCTGATGCTATTTTCAATGTCTATAATAGTAGATACAATGAACTGGTCAAACTGTTTACAGTACTGATCATCAAAGACACTGGATCCAGTATAAAATGTAGCCCTGTATTCTTAGAAAAATGGCAGATTCCAAGACTGGGCAGAAAATATACATGATAAACCTGAAGCATCTAGTATGTAGTAGTACCAGAAGGTAGAGGGTGACACACACACACACACACACACACACACACACACACACACACACACCCCTGATGAGGGTGGGGCAAAGAAGCACAGAAGTCAACCGAGAGACCTCCTAATGGTCAAAGCTGAACAATTTGAGGAACCAAATAAATTAAGTAGTATGGGATTATTGGATTCTAGCCCACAGTATAAAATAAACATCCTGGAGTCCACACCAGCATAAATAAATGATGGAGTAGATCAGTGGGGTAGATCAATCTCCCACGCAGAAGAATTTCAAGTAATTTACATAGATTCTGCATCTCCAAGGGCTACAGAGAGTGACTCCCTTCCAGAAAACAGTGTAGAAGACAGATGGGCAGAACTTTAAAGAAACCTGACAATTACCAACTCAGCTAGATGACCAAGGTCAGCATCAACAATCATGATAGTATGTGCACTTGATATGTTAGGGTGACGGTACTTAACCTCCCAAAACCCATAACCTCAGTCTAATCATGAAAGAAACATCAGACAAATTCCAATAAAGGAACATTCCTCTACTGGCATGGAGAGTTAATAGTGTATCAACAGTGGTTCATTAATTGTAACACATGTACTATAATAATGAGATGTTAATCACAGGGGAAACTAAGCATGGGATATATGGAAACTGTCTATACTACTCTTTCAATTTCTCTGTAAATCTAAAGCTCTTCTAAAAAGCCTATCAAGTCTATTTTTTAAACCATATAGAGAGATAGACCTATAGAGATAGACAGAAAGAAAGGTAGATAGAAAGATATAGATCGATCTCCCTGTGTATAAACCTGCAGGATACGTGCCCGGAGACCACATACCAACAAAAAGCAATCACCTTGTCCTATTGCTTTGAGTTTTTTCAGTTGATAGAATGAGACTGAAAATTAACTTCTAATCAACTAAGCAGTTTAGATTGTAGGTCTTTTACTTTTTCTGAACAAGCATTATCCACACGCTACCTAGTGCTTAAGTATGTGGACATGTTTACAAAATATTTGCTAGGCCTCTTTAAATAAGTTCACAATAGCAAGATCGAATAATTACTATTATGGGGGAAATGGAGTTGGTGATAAGAATAAAGCAAACACTACACAGATTTTAAATCTGAACGAAGTGTGAACACTATATCCCAGAGCCTATCCCAGTGGCCCAGACATAGGGTAAGTATAGGTGTCACAAACTATTGTTAGCTCTCATGATGGGGGGGAGAGTTTGGGTATGTGAATATCTTAGGTGGAGAAAAACCTAATGTTTGTATTGACCATCAACTACACGAGATTTTTTGTTTTTCAAAAGAGGGCGTGGGTTTAAACAATTGAGAAACACTCACAGAGCATGGTTCCTCCAGAAAAAGATAAGCTGACGGACATCAACTCCCAAAATTTTCAAAACCAAGTTTTCTTGTGCTGTCTTAAGTAGATCCCTTTCTGCCTGTGATAGGCAGAATAAAGGCCTTCCCCCAGATCTATCCATGTCCTAATGTTCTGAACCTGTGACTCTTCTGGGACCACAGAGAAGGGAAATTAAGGTTGTAGATGGGAATTAAAGTGGCTAATCAGCTGACCTTAAAATAAGGAAATTACCCCGGATTATCCAGGTGGGCCCAATGTAATCACAGGTGTCCTTAAAAGTGAAAGAGGGAAGTGGAAAAAGAGAGCAAGGGAGAGTTGTGACCACAGAAGTCAGAGGGATGATAGGCTGCCGACTTTAAATTTAAAGGAGCCCAGTCATAAGGAGTGTGGCAGCCCCTAGGAGCTGGAAAGGCAAGGAAACACATTCTCTGTAGGGCCTCCAGGAAAAAACACAGCCCTGTCAACACCTTGATTTTAGCCCACGGAGACAGACCCACATACTCCCAAACTATAAGATAGTTCCAAAACTATAAAACAGACTCCAAAACTATAATAAGTGTCTATTACTTTAAGCCTCTAAGTATGTGGCACTACAATACATTACAGCAATGGCAGGGAAGAATACCATGCCTGCAAAAAGAATTCTCCTGCTTTGAGCGGGAGAGCCGTTTTAACCCAGTATCAGGTGGTGTTTCTACCGCGTGCTAATTAAAGGAAAAGGGGACAAAAATGTTATTCATATGTGTGGAGTAAACAATCTGGAATAAGAAGAGAATCAAAAGATCAGGAACCAAAGAATTGAAAGATACAAGCAACAGCCAAAGGCAGGCTGGGCTATTCATTTCAGTAATACATGGTCTTAGCATTAAAATTCCTGTTGGTTTTCTTGTTTTACTTCATCTGAAATCTTCATATTAACCATTGTTAAAAAAAACTATTTATTTATGGCTGGAGAATTAGCTAATATGTATTAGTCACCTCAAAATGCCATGACAAAATGCCACAGACGGGGGGGGCACTTAAACAACAGAAATTTATTGCTCACAATTCTGGAGGCTGGAAGGTTCAAGATCAAGGTGCCAGCAGATTTGGTGCTTCCTGGCTTACAGACAGCCGCCTTCCTGCTATATCGCCTTCACACGTCAAAGAGAGAGTGAGACGGCACTCTGGTCTCTCTTCCTCTTCTTATAAGGGCACCAACGTATCAGATTAGGGCCCCACCCGTATAACCTCATTTAAACTTTATTACCTCCACACAAGCCCAAATACAGTCACCTGGGGGTTAGGGCTTCAACATGTGAATTTGGGGATGGGGGAGGTCACAAACATTCAGTCCATAACACCATGAGTAATTATTATTTATGTCAAAAAACAATAAAAGAAAGCTATTTTGCCTAGTGAATATTCATTAAAGGAAACCATTAAGTCATATAAAGTACCATAAACAAAAAGGAAAATCTGGGAATATAAGGAGCTTCTAAGTAGGATATTAATATACAACTTACATGTTCATTAATATATTAATATATGTGCAGATATAGAGGGACACGAGCCAACTGTCTATGTTTATACAACGTATACAGTCAGCTCCTACACTAAAAAAAAAAAGATGGCTCTTCAATTTGTTCTTTTAAAATAAATGTGTATTTAAAGACATACTAGTTTTGAAAGCAGGGAGATACAGATGGCTATGGTACCAACAGGTCTCTACATACATAAATTGCAACTGTAAACTCAGTTTTTTACAATCCAGAATATTAAGAACATAGTGCAAACAAAAGTCAGTATATCGAAAGGGGCCAGTAACTCAAAAGAAAAGAACAACTTCCACAGTTTGCTATTCATTCCCCAAAATTGATTCTGTATGTATAGTTCTCCCTGGACTCTAAGCCATTAATGTCAGTAACAAATGAAACTGTATTGAGATTTCACAAATACAATAATACATAACCAGATCTGGAGTTTATACAAGGCAGTTTCAGGGGCGCCTGGGTGTCTCAGTCAGTTAAGCATCCAACTTCGGCTCAGGTCAGGATCTCACAGTTTGTGGGTTCAAGCCTCGCATCGGGCTCTGTGCTAACAGCTCAGAGCCTGGAGACTGCTTCAGATTCTGTCTCCCTCTGTCTCTGCCCTTCCTCCTCCCCCCACTAGCACTCTGTCTCTGTCTCTCTCTCAAAAAAAAAAAAACTTTATACAAGTCAGTTTCAGTCAACAGTTTCATCTAGAAATTCCTGGGTCAAGGATAAAATATGTAACACCATATTAAACTCATACATTTGCTGGGGCTGTGAGTGGCTCAGTCAAGCAATCACTACGAAGATTTTGCTACTGTTGTAGTTTTAGTCTGCTCAGGTAAGGGCTGAACATACTGAGCTATGCATGCATTCCATGGTCCTCTGATTAAATGGCTAGAGCAGGAAATGAATGTTGTTACCCCCACTGGAAAAATGTTAGACTGCTTACCCCCCCTGCTGTTCACTAGTAAAACTGCTTGGTTGCTGGTTTCATTTCGGCTGCAAGCAGACACAGGCTCTGTGCTGCATGTGATGCCTGGGAGGGGCCTGAAATTTTCTTGTCATGGTTTTGGAGCTGGACAAGGGCCTAGGAGTGAATACATCTAGTTCAAACTTCATTTGACATTGGTTGTCCTCTATTTGATTAGGCCAAAAAGCACTTACACATTTGCTTTTAAAAATTCGTTTCTTGGGACACCTGGGTGGCTCAGTTGGTTAAGCGTCTGACTCTCAATTTCAGCTCAGGTCATGATCTCGTGGTTTCAGGGGTTCAAGCCCCACGTCAGGCTCTGTGCTGACAGTGGTGAGCCCGCTTCAGATTCTCTCTCCCTCTCTGTCTCTCTGCCCCTCCCCCACTCACACTGTCTCTGTGTCTCTCAAAATAAATAAATAAAACCTAAAAAATGTTTTTTTTTAAATTTGCCTATTTTAAAAAATCCTTTAATCACAACTTCTAAGCAATTTGCACTTCCAGAAGGTGTATACTTAACACAGCACTGTGAACACTTATTTTTTTTTCCTCCATAGGATGATTTAATTGATTATAAATTATAATGATGGCATTCTAATACCAAGTGCTCTCTTACATGCTTTTCATATTTAAATGTTTTATAAGTGAGAGAGAGTGGGAATGAGAATGAATTAATACTGTTTGCTACAGATGTCCCAAATTTAGAGAAAAAAATAAGAAATTGAGAAGGCAGATGGATGCAAAAGTGCAGTACAGGCAGAGAGAGAGGGAGACACAGAATCCGAAGCAGGCTCCAGGCTCCGAGCTGTCAGTACAGAGCCCGACGTGGGGCTCGAACTCATGAACTGCAAGATCATGACCTGAGCCGAAGTCGGCACTTAACCAACTGAGCCCCCCCAGGCACCTCTCCCAGTCTTTTTAATATCACACATCACAGCAGCCCACTAGGAACCTCTTCTGTTTAAAGAACTATAATTTGGGGCTGGAAGTATGGTTTTCACAGCTTGGGGAGAAGAGCGTGGGAGAGCCACAACCTAGACTTCAGGATACCAGGCAGAAACCTCAGTTTCTCCTTTTTTCTTAGTTGAAGTATAGTTGAGACCCAGTGTCACATTAGTTTCAGGTGTGCAACATAGTGACTGGACAAGTCTATATGTGATACTGTGCTCACCACAAGTGTAGCTGCGCTCTGTCACCATACAATGCTATTACAGTATCATCGACTCTACTCCCTATGCTGTGCCTTTTATTTCTGTGGTTTATTCATTCCACGACCTGTACTTCCCACTCCCCTTCACCCATTTTGTTCATTCCCCTACTCCTCTCCCCTCGGGCATCCACCAGTTTGTTCTCTGTGAGAAATCTCAATTTCTAAGCCATTTGGTGGAAAACCTTAAATTTCCATCTTCATATCCTACTACTCCACCTTTTGCTATCTCCAAGAATAAGGAGATATATATTGAGTAAACTAGAAAGCTTTAGGTCAATAGATCAAAGGGATGAGCTACAATTAAATACACCCTAACCATTTGCTATATTAAAAAGAAGGACATTAATGCCTGATGGGAAAACATGAAAAGTACTTAATTGCTCTGGGAGGGAAAAGAAAACAGTTCATTGTGTCAACTGTTTTGATCACTTAGAACACAATATTAAATCTCCTCCTAGAAATCAGAAACCTCAAATTCAAGTATCAATCCCACCACTCGGCTGTATTCTTAAAAAGGCCTAACTCAACCCAATGACTATTTCTTCACCTGGAAAACTACATTTACCACTGCCTACCTCTTTCCCAGGGAGATTCTGATAATCCTTTAAATGTCAGGATTTCTCTGGGGCGCCTGGGTGGCTCAGTCTGTTAAATGTACAACTCTTGGTTTCGGCTCAGGTCGTGATCTCACAGTTCATGGGACCGAGCCCTTAGTCAGGCTCCATGCTGACTCCTCGATGGCTCCGTGCTGACAGTGTGGAACCTGCTTGGGATTCTCTCTCTACCTCTCTTTCTGCCCCTCCCCTGCTTGTGCTCACACACACACTCTCTCTTTCTCTCAGAAAGAAAGAAAGAAAGAAAGAAAGAAAGAAAGAAAGAAAGAAAGAAATGTAAGGATTTCTTTTAGAGGCTACTCTCAAGAAACAATGTTTTCATTTAAATTTTATTGGTTTTTTATTTCCTTGTTCATATAAGTGATGCACGCTCACGGTAACAAAATCAAAATTAAAATAGTACAGAAAGACATAATCCTCATTAATCCTCAATTCTCATCCTCCTTAATCTCCTAGTCTCATTCCCCAAAGGGAACTACTACATATGTTTCCCATCTAGCCTTCCAGAAATATCTTCTGCATATAGATAGATACCTATCTTCTTTTTACACAACGGAAAGATACTATACTGACTTTCTTTAAGTAACTGTTCTCCTCGATGCGGGACATTTTACATATTTACCCCATTCTTCAACAGCTACATGGCATTCCTCCATAGACATACCATAACGTATGAACCAATCCTTCTTAATAGAGATTTGGAAGTTGTTTCCAGCTCTTCCTTACTTTAAACACTGCTGCGACGAAAAATTGCTCCCATACATTTGCTAAGGTGTTCAGACATATCTGCAAAATAAATTGCCAACTACAGAACTGCAGGGCCACCAGCTAAATTTCGATGTCTAAGTGCTTCATTTATGGGTTCTATCAACTTCTACCAAGAGAAGAGAATCAGCCAATACGGAATGTGCTCAACTCTGTTTTTTTAAAAACATAGTCTTAAAGGGCTATTTCTCACCTAGTTGCATTAGGAAGTTTATCTCCAAGGAAATTAGCATGGATTTTTGAACATTTGTAAGCAATCTATGTTTCCACCTTCTCTTTGAAGCAGATTTGTGAAGAACCCACAATTTGCATTTTTCGGAAAAAACAAAATTAATAATAATAACTTAAAACTTGAGGCACAAGACATTCCAAAAAAGAGAGCATTGGCTGAGACACATTGAATACACTTAACCATCATCAATATGAAAGGCCTTTGTATTGTTACTGTTATTACACTGCAGTTTTACCATTATCCTAAAAATGTAAATGTCTCTAAATACTGGATACTTGTCTATGTTCCCCATGTTTGTTTTTTTTTTTTAAGTTTATTTACTTATTTTGAGAGAGACATAGAGAGAGAAAGTACACAAGCAAGGGCAGAGAGAAAGAGAAAGAGAAATAATCCCAAGCAGACTCCACACTGTCAGCAGGGAGCCGGATGCCAGGCTCAAACCCACAAACCGCAAGATCATGACCTGAGCCAAAATTAAGAGTCAGATGCTTAAACGACTGAGCCACCCAGGTGCCCCTTCCCCATGGTTTTAAAAATGTTGCTATGATGCTAATATCTTTTACCTAGAATGATGTGTGTAACAACTTAAAAATCATTCATGAGAAAACCAAAATTGAGGCACAAGAATGCTCAGGCCTGGGTTAGGTCCTGACCTAACTCAGCATAAAGGAATGTTAAAAAAAAAAAGTGGGGGGGGGGCGGGGGGAGCACCTGGGTGGCTAAGTTGGTCGAGCTTCCGACTTCAGCTCAGGTCATGATCTCATGGTTTGTGAGTTCGAGCCCCGCATCAGGCTCTGTGCTGACAGCTCAGAGATTGGAGCCTGTTTCAGATTCTGTGTCCCCCACTCTTCCCTGCTCACACTCTATCTCTCTCACTCTCTCAAAAATAAATGAACATTAAAAAAATAAAATAAAATAAAATAAAATAAAATAAAATAAAATAAAATAGTAATGGGAATGTTAATAAAATGCTGGTGTGCTTTAATTCCTCCCTGCTAGGTCAAAAAAAGATCTCTCTTATCCCATTATTCTATACATAAAATAAACAGCACACTCTTACAAATAAATTTTAGTTTAAATTTAACAAATATGTACTCTTGTCAATTCATCACTAATAGTGTAAGAAATAGTTAAGGAAAAAACACAAAAATAAGCACAAAATTTCTTACGAAATCCGACATTTCAAATATCAGAATAAAAATACAGAAATATATAATTAGTTTTTTAAAAATCCTTTCTAGTTAATAATTGACCTCAAAAATGGCAAAGGTAAAAGTGGCAAGGAATCCAAAGTACAGACAAAAAATAAAACTTGAAAAATATATGTAACAAATTGAGTTTACAAAGATAAAAAGGAACTGAAGAGTGAAAAGGGGTTCTCTAGATAAAAGATCTCTGGGGGAGCCTGGTTGGCTAAGTTGGTAGGGCGTGCAACTCTTGAATTCAGGGTCATGAGTTTGAGCCCCATGCTGGGTGTAGACTACTTAAAAAAAAAAAAATCTCTGGATACTATAATTCCTGTTTCAGTCTCACAGTTAAAACATCTACTGTTTGCAATGAATTGTAAAGTTTAATAGACCTAGAACCAGGAGAATATAAAATCCAATGTGAATTCATGTTTGTGTATAAATCTGGCCCTGGGGAGAGCAATCTCTTTTTAGCTACTGACCTTTCAACTACCCAAAGAAGCTACTTCAAATAGTGTAACAAACAAATGAAACATAAAGGTTCTCCTGACCTGACCTCCCAAAATGACTCTACCTAAAAACACACTCTCTCTAGGGGCACCTGGGTGGCTTAGTTGGTTGAGCTCAGGTCATGATGTCACTGTGGAGCCCCACATTGGGCTCACTGCTGTCAGCACAGAGCCCTCTTCAGATCCTCTGTCCCCCTCTCTCTCTGCCCCTCCCCTGCTCACACTTTCTCTCTCAAAAATAAAAACAAACATTAAAAAAAAAAAACACACACTCTCTCTAGCTTGCACCATTTACCTTCTAAACTACCTTCTCAACGCTATTTGTCCAAACATTAATGGAACTCTTCCTGAAAATCACAGTGCTGCGTCATGTACAGGCCTTCATGTAGCTTATAATTAATGAAGCAAACATATGACAAGTAAATAATTAACTGTAATCAAATGAGGATTGAAAATAAGTACTATGTTTACAAAGTACAACATTACCAACTGAGGAAAACCAGAAGCTTCAGAGAAAAGTGACATTTGAACGGAACATGTAAGGGGGAGTAAGACTTTGAAAAATGTAAAGTGTGAAAAATATAGAACGGTAGAATTTGGGTTGCAAACTACAGAATTCTGGCTAATTTAGGCAAAAGAGGAATTTCCTGAAAGAATTTCCTAATTTTAATTTTTTTAATGTTTTTTTTTTTTTTAACATTTATTCTTTTTTGAGAGACAGAGAGACAGAGTGTGAACAGGGGAGGGGCAAACAGAGGGAGACACAGAATCAGAAGCAGGCTGCAGGCTCTGAGCTGTCAGCACAGAGCCCAACGTGGGGCTCGAACCCACAAACCATGAGATCATGACCCGAGCCAAAGTCGGACAGACTTTGCCACCCAGGCACCCCAATGTTTATTTTACTTTTCAGAGGGAGAGAGAGCATGAGTGGGAAAGGCGCAGAGAGAGAGGGAGACACAGAATCGAGAGCAGGCTCCAGGCTCTAAGATGTCAGCACAGAGCCCGACTCGGAGCCCAAACCAACATATTGAGAGATCATGACCTAAGCTGAAGTCGGAGGCTCAACTGACTGAGCCACCCTGGCGCCCCATGGAATTTCCTCATTTAAAGTAGCTCCTAAAATTCATGAGAAATCTAGGGGCTGGAGAAAAAAAAAAAAAAAGCAGGAAACAGGCTGTTGAGAACTAAGACACAGTAACATAACAGAAACAGACTAGACAGGATGCCATGGTAACTGCCATAGGAAATAATCTCTAATTGTCCTACATCTGTATGTCATTGCTTTAAGATTCAAAACCTGATGAAGGACAGTAATGAGTCAACTGGCAAAATCTCAATAAGGTTCGATAACAGTATTCTACCAATGTTAATTTCCTGATTTCAATCATTGTTCTATGGTTGTATGAAATTTCCTTGCCTTTAGGAAATATACACTGAAGTGTTTAGGGGGTAAAACGGCATCATGTCTACCATTTACTCTTTTTTTTTTTTTTATTTTAAGCTTGTTTTGTTTTTAATGTTCATTTATATGTTTTGAGAGAGAGTGCGTATGCACAAGTTGGGGAGGGGCAGTGAAAGAGGGAGAGAGAGAATCCCAAGCAAGCTCCGAGCTGTCTGCACAGTCCGACATGGGGCTCAATCCCACAAACCGTGAGATCATGACCTGAGCCAAGATCAAGATTCAGACGCTTAACCAACTGAGCCAACCAGGTGCCCCACTACCATTTACTCTTAAAGATTAAAAAAAATCTTTAAGAAAAAAAAAAATAGTGTGTGTGTTTGTGGACAGAGAGAAATGGACAGGTATCAAGCCTGTCCAAACTAAAGTAATCATCTTTCCCCAGAAAACCTGTTTGTACTGACCACACTGCATGATACCACATGGTCCCATCACCTAGAGATAATCCCTGTTATTTTTATATGCATCATCTTCCTGCCTGTCTCACCTTATTTTATAATCAATGTATATCCGTAGAATCCTCTTTCCAATGGGGAACGTATTTATTTTTCTACAACATAAACAAACATTTAAATTTTTGAATTAAAAAAGAAGATTAGGATCCACATAAGAGTGAAAACATATGGTATCTTTCTCTGTAGGACTTATTTCACTTAGCATCACACTCTCCAGTTCCATCCACATTGCTACAAAAGGCCACATGTCATTCTTTCTCATTGCCACGTAGTATTCCATTGTGTGTATAAACCATAATTCCTTTATCCATTCATCAGTTGATGGAAATTTAAGCTCTTTCCATAACTTGGCTATTGTTGAAAGTGCTGCTCTTATGTGGATCCTGAGAAACTTAACAGAAGACCAAGGGGGAGGGGAAGGGGAAAAAAAAAAAAAAGGTTAGAGAAGGAGGGAGCCAAAACATAAGAGACTCTTAAAAACTGAGAACAAACTGAGGGTTTATGGGGGGTGGGAGGATGGGGTGGGTGGGTGATGGGCATTGAGGAGGGCACCTGTTGGGATGAGCACTGGGTGTTGTATGGAAACCAATTTGACAATAAGTTTCATATTAAAAAAAAAAAAAGATTAAAAAGTTCCACATAATCCCTGTATTTTTCCCACTCCAAACACAGTTAATAGTTTGATATGTATTTATATCCTTTTAGGATCCTAATGCATACATAGATCTTATAATATTTACATAAGTACAATATTGTCTTTTTTCCCTTTAAAGTCTTATCATGACCTGTTTCCAGTTTTATATGGAAAACAAATGTACATCATAATGTTAACAGTGGTTATTTATAGGTGGTAATATTATAGGTAATTTTTATTTTCTTCTTGGTATTTTTCTATCATTTAACAGGAGAGTAGGTAAAACTTTTTGTTTGTTTTTGAGAGAGAGACAGAGCATGAGCAGGGGAGGGGCAGAGAGAGAGAGGGAGACACAGAATCCTAAGCAGGCTCCAGGCTCTGAGCTGTCAGCACAGAGTTCGACACAGGCCTTAGACCCACGAGCTGTGACATCATGACCTGAGCCGAAGTTGGATGCTTAACCAACTGAGCCACCCAGGCGCCCCAGAATAGGTAAAACTTTTATAGATTTAGGAGATACGTGTATCACTGATACAAAAGGGGAGGAATGGAAACAAAGATTAACTTTCATAACAAAGCAAGGCATGTTGAGAGAGGTCATACTTTAGATAAGTTTGAAATTGAAGAAATCACATAGTGAAAATCATGATGTGGTACGTATCAATCATATATAAGTAGATGTCACCCAGAAAGTAATAAAGAATGTAAACTATAAATTAGGTGCCAAAATCTTCAGAGAAATGATGAAAAGAGTCTTACAAAATGATGGAATATCAAATTTGCCTAAATAATTAAATCATTAGTTTTTGCCTTCTTAATATACTCTTACTATATGTGATCAATTCCAAGTTGACAGTTTCAGAAAACAAAAAAAAATCTCTCATATTAAACACTGAAACCACCACCCATGACCTTTTCAGGCTTAAGAGAATTCTGTTGTTCCAGAGAACAAAACTCTGGCTGGCCTACACATAAAAGAGTGAAAGGGAGACACGATTTGTCTCAAACAAAGGGAGAAGTTTCTAACAATTAGAAACAGCAGCAATGGCTGCATCAAAATAAAGGAGAACAGGGGCAGCTGGGTGGCTCAGTCGGTTGAGTGTTGGACTTCGGCTCAGGTTACAATCTCATGGTTTGTGAGTTCAAGCCCCACATCGGGCTCTGTGCTGACAGCTCCAGAGCCTGGAGCCTGCTTCGGATTCTGTGTCTCCCTCTCTCTCTGCCTGCTTGCTTGCTCGCTCTTTCTCTATCTCTCTCTATCAAAAATAAAACATTAAAAAAGATTTCTAAAATAAATAAAATAAAGGAGAACAGAAATACTCCCAGAATGGCAGAGTAAGGACCCCTGAAAATCCACTCTACTGCAAAAGCAACAAGAACACTGACAAAAACTGCCAAAACCAAGAACTCTGGAAATTAACCAAAGACTTACAACAATCCAAGGAGAGTTTATGGAAGAAAAACAGCTAAATCTCTAAGAACTGCAACTTGTCCCATTCTCATCTCTGCAGTAACAAACTTTGCATTTGCTTTGAAAACCGACAGGCTCACAACTATGGTGAGGTGAAAAACAGCAGCCTGACAACCACCGAAGAGGGAAGAAAAGCTTGCTGAAAGTCCCCTCCACAGGGACCTGTCACTATTTGACCTCTCTGGCAGCTCTGTGAAAAATCCCATTCTTGGGTCTCGTCTTCATTCAACCAGGTTCAGAGCTCACTCCGTGTGAACAGTCCTATCATCAGGGAATTCGTAAGAAACAATTAGCAGCAAAAGTTTAACACCACGACTGCCTGAGGCAGTGATAACAGGTGGGCCTCAAAAGAGACTGAAAAAATAAACAAACAAACACCTTATAAGCTAAAACTGGGGAATGAGATATCCAAGAGGTCTTTGTAAAACTGCGGCATATCCCTGGGACTCTAGAAGGCCATGCAATTTGTGCATCACTATGGGCATGCCCAGAAAAGATCTGAGAAGTCCCTAATGACCTCTTACCTCTGGCTAACCTTGAGTCTCTACACAAGCAGGAAGGAAAGGTTAAGGCAGAGTTACAAGTTTCCTTCCAGAGCGTGAACACATGCCCCAACACACACACAGCAGCCCCTCAGTAAAGACTGGGAGACTTCATGCTTCAGGCTTTTAAGGAAATTTTAAATGAATAAAAGATATTGATAAGTAATATAAATTCTAAATATTCTATATATGTGTGTGCGTGTTCATGTGTTACATGTGAATGAGTGCATAGTTTTGCATTTGACCTTCGCCCTCTGAGAAGACCCCGAATGAGGGAGGGCGGCAGAGTGGCATGATAAGTATAAAAACTGCCTTTTATTGTGTTCACCTAATTCACTCTTTACAACAACTATGTGAGGTGAACACTCTTAATCATCTTTACAGGTGATGAAACTGAGGTTTCAGGAAGCTTAAGCAACTTTTCAGATATAACTAGTAACTGGGGGGTTGGAGAGTAGGATTCTAACCAGTTTCTGTTAGACTCTGAAACATACATTACTGGCCACCATGTGATTTATCTCCATAACAACACAGGGCACCTGGTGGGCTCAGTTATTAGAACACGCGACCCTTGATCTCTGAGTGTGAAGCTTACTAAATAAACAAACAAACAAGCAAATGCAACACTAGTGGGGGGAAAAGATAAAGAGAGGAGAGAAAGGAAAAGAGAGCCAAAAAAAAAAAAAAAAGGCAGAATACTGAGTAGGTTTTGAGGAGGTATACCCTACTCATTCATGCGTCTGTAAACTTATACTAGTATCTTGAAATAATAATCACTCTCTGTCTGTAATTCTTCAGTTCTAACACTTAAGCTTTCAGAGATCCCATCCTGTATGAAATCACTGTGGTGCCATCCACCAGGGCAAACATTCATCCTCAAGCTTCAACAGCCCTTTCCCACCCCTCCCCTCCCTGACTGCCAGAAGCCAACCGGAATACAGATGAGGCACAAACCTGAGACCCCATCCCTGCCAACTCTGTCTAAAAACCATCCCTTTGAAGTCTACTTCCATGTTATAAAATGAAAAATCAACTTGTCTACTTAATTTCTCCTTCCCGTGAATATAAAATACATGCTCTTTTTTTTAAATGTTTATTCATTTATTTTGAGAGAAAGAGAGAAAGAGAGCATAAGCGAGCAGAGGAGGGATAGAGAGAGAGGGAGAGAGAATCCCAAGCAGGCTCGGTGCTGTCAGCGTAGAGCCCAATGCTGGCTTGATCCCATAAACTGTGAGATCATGACCAGAGCCAAAACCAAGAGTCTGACACTCAACTGACTGAGCCACACAGACACCCCAAAATACATGCTCTTAAATAACATTTTCTAGTCACCTCTTAATTTAATGATTCTCTTGGCTGTAAAGAGGAGAAAAATACTTTTTTTTTTAAAAAAATGTGTATTTATTTATTAGAAAGAGAGCTGGGGAGGGGTAGAGAGAGAGCGAGAGAGAGAATCCCAAACAGGCACTGCACTCACAGTGCGAAGCCAGACGTGGGGCTCAGTCTCACGAACCCTGAGATCATGACCTGAGCCAAAATCAACAGTCGGTCACTTAACTGACTGAGCCACCCAGCTGCTCCAAGAAAAATGTTTTTTAAAACTTAACAGGAATTGTTCTGCAAATTCATACTGGCATAATAAAGAAGCAGCCAACCAAAACACAACTTGAAAATGAAGTGAAGATTAGTTAAGGGAAAATAGGAAGCCGAGCTTTGTCTTCAGAAAAATACTCATTTGGCATCAAGCTTTGCTCCCAGAAAACTCATAACCTCTTTGGAAGGATTTGAGATTTATATACCTGTGACAGGGATTAAGCCCTTTTCAGTAAGACTAAGCTTTAATGAGCCCAAATATTACACAAAGACATGTTATTTTATTATCAGCCTTGTAGAAAAATGAAAAAGTGGGGATGAAATATCCTAGTACTCAATATCATGAAGCCAGCTACTGGGATGTGACCTTTAGATGAACAACAGAGCCACAGACTCCAAATCTACCACTTAAATGACATCCGCACTGCATTACACTGTGATAGTGAATACTAGCTATTTTAAATTTTCCCAAAATGTAACTGTTAATGATCCTTTCAAGCCAGAGATTATAGAAACCTAAATATGGTGACTAATTATTTCACAGAATATACACACATGAATAACATGTGTCAACATTAGTAACTTCCCACAGCTAAATAAATGGAGGAATCATGGCACTGATAATCCAAGAATATATGTGAATTTTTGGTAACAGTCCTGTCATCTCAATGATGCCTTGCTTAAATTAATATTAAAATGTGCTTGCTATCTTTCAACACAAGTTTGACTGGGTACTAAAGAAGATGGGTCAGCAGCACCTGGGTGGCTCAGTCGCCTGAGCGTCCAACTCTTGATTTCGGCTTGGGTCACGATCTCACTCATGGGATCGAGCCCTGTGTTGGGCTCTGTGCTGGGAATGGAGCCTGTTTGAGATTCTCTCCCTCTCTCTCTCTCCTTCTCTCTCACTCTCTCCTCCCCCGCCCCCACTCACGCACACATGCATGTGCACTCACTCCCCCTATCTCTCACACAACAAAAGTATAGATCAGACACACTTGTATCAGTCCTTCACAGAAAGAGGACCCAAAGAGAGGATTAAATATGTACAACAGGGAATTCATTCTATCAATCTGCCACATGTTTTTTTAATTTTCCTACTGTTTGCATATACCAATGACATGATATGGATTATAGGAAACAGTATTCCTGGGAGTGCTGTTTTTACAGAAATTGTCTTTTAAGCAAATTTAAGGCTCATGGACATCAGGTTGGTCAAATTCTAAAACAGCCTCCTAGCAACATCAGGATAAAATTAAACGCATCGATTTGTATTTCTTGTCAACATCCTTTGACACCCACTCAAAAGTGAAAGATTATCTATATCAATTATCCACACACTGTCCCATGACACCTTTATAAAAACTTTTGAGACCAACAAAATTGTTGACATTATTTCCATCCCAAAAGAAAAAAAACTAACAGCATTAAAGCATTTATTCTTGGTACTTCAACACACACACACACACACACACACACACACACAAATGGCTTCTAACAAAAGAAAATAAAATTTCAAAAAGAATGAATCCAATGTCTATAAAATACAAATACGTGTCTATAGTGTCTATAAAATAGAAATAAGTATGTGTCGGTATGGTCCTTATTTCTCCTTTTGATATTTTATTTATTATTTTTTTAATTTTTTAAAATTTTTTTTTAACATTTATTTATTTTTGAGACAGAGAGAGACAGAGCATGAATGCGGGAGGGTCAGAGAGAGAGAGGGAGACACAGAATCTGAAACAGGCTCCAGGCTCTGTACTGTCAGCACAGAGCCCGACATGGGGCTCGAACTCATGGATGTGAGATCATGACCCGGGCCGAAGTCAGACGCTTAACCGACTGAGCCACCCAGGTGCCCCTCCTTTTGATATTTTAAAGCACATCAGGAAACAGTGACATCTGAATAGAAAATCCATTTTCAACCACTTAATTTCTTTTTTAAAAAAGTCTTGGGGGGTGGGGGGGGTGCCTGGCTGGCTCAGTTGGTAGAGCATGCAACTCTGTCTTGGGGTCATGAGTTTGAGCCACATGTCTGGGGTACAGTTTACTGTAAAAAGTGAAAAAAAAAACACACAGAAAACAAACCCAAGCCTAGACAGTCATACTGTGGTGTGGGTAGGACCAAATGACCTAACCAGGCCTCTAGAAACCTCACTTGCCCAGAATCGTGGAAAATAATCACTACTTTTCCTCGAGAAAACAGTGAAAGCCCAATGGCTTAGCACCTAATTCCCCAGAAAACAGATCCTGGTAGTCTAGAATTATGAGCTTGCCATTTTCCATCTGAGCATCAGTTAAAACAAAGACAGAAACACCATTAAGAATGACAACAATTGGAAACCATACTCCACAAGTGGTGCATCGTCCCCCACCAATAAATAAATAAATAAACAAACAAACAAATAAATAAATCCCTCTGGGTAAATACATGTAAATAACTTAAAATAATAATAATAATAATAATAATAATAATAATAATAAAAGAGTAAGTAATGTGTTCTTAGTCAACAACCCCAAAATGGAGTATCTATACACCTGGGGGTTCAGGAAGATTTCTCAAAAGGTATATGAGCAAGGAGTTCTTAGGGAATTAAGTTTCAGATCTTCAGTGTCCATACTCTCAACTGAAAACAGTCTTAGAAAGCGCTTGAGGACGGGCGACCCCTGCTCAGCCATTCTCACTCTGGCTGTCGTGCGTTCCCTGAGGCCCCAAGCAAAGGGATAATTTTCAATAGAGGTATAGATGTTGAGAGAGTATAACTCTAAAGACTGAATAACAAGTCCCGCAAACCAGGAAGGTTCCAATTCCTTGCTTTAGACAAAACTGAAGGAGAACCTAATCCAGTTGTCAAATGACAGATCATTAAAAAAAAAATTTTTTATAATAATGATTTTGATATAGAATTAGAAAGGTATTCAAAGAATTGAGTGACACATATGATGAAGGGATGTTTACATCCCTTCAAGTTTGAAGATATATTAGATGAAGTTCTAGGAAGATGTGGACTCAAAACATAAAATAAGGTGCACCTGGGTGGCTCAGTAGGTTGAGGGTCCAACTCTTGGTTTCAGCTCAGGTCACAATCTCAGGGCTTTGTGGGTTCGAGCCCCTTATTGGGCTCTGCACTGACAGTGCAGAGCCTGCTTACGATTCTCTCTCTCTTGCCCCTCTCCTACTTGTGCTGCCTCTGTCTCTCTCAAAATAAATAAAGAAACTTTAAAATAAAATAAAACACAAAATAAAAAGAATAAGAAATAATGTAAATCTTCTCACTGCTGAAAAGTTTATTAATGTGAGATTCTTAAATGGATGATGGTGAATATCAAACCACTATAGTATTTGGACTCCATCCAGGTATAAGAATGATGCGACAGTTCTATTTAAAATGTCAAATATAGGGGCGCCTGGGTGGCGCAGTCGGTTAAGCGTCCGACTTCAGCCAGGTCACGATCTCGCGGTCCGTGAGTTCGAGCCCCGCATCGGGCTCTGGGCTGATGGCTCAGAGCCTGGAGCCTGTTTCCAATTCTGTGTCTCCCTCTCTCTCTGCCCCTCCCCCGTTCATGCTCTGTCTCTCTCTGTCCCAAAAATAAATTAAAAAAAAAAAAAAGTTGAAAAAAAAAAATAAAATGTCAAATATACAATTAAAATGTCAAATCAACAATATGCTGGAAACTTTACATTCTGAAACTATATGAACCAATGATCAAAAGTATTAACTGTAAATGTTAAAGTACAATGTCATAGATAATTTATCAAAAAAACTTTAAGCAGAATACCAGCAGAAAGTGTCAATAATGTAAATATGTAAGTGATACAATGATCAGTGAGAAAAACAGATCTCAAAACAGTATACGTTATTAGCAAAGTAGTTACCGTGTTTGAGGAGTGGTCTACAGCAGAGGAAAGGGCCAATTTCATGGATTACCAAGAACTAATCTTTTTTTTCTTCTTTTAAAGACTTTATTTTTAGCTAATCTCAAACTTACAACCCTGAGATCAAGAGATGTATGCTCCACCATCTGAGCCAGCCAGGCACCCCTTACCAAGAGCTAATCTGAAAGCAATTTTCTTTTAGGACACTTAGCACACTCAGTGTCTAAGTGAATTTACGTCAGGCTTTGTGAAAAGGGAAGAAATACAGCCTAGAGGCTATCAAGTGCGAGCTTTAACGGACTCTCCATCTCTGTCTGGCTGGCACAATGAGGGGCACTCCTTTCAGCAACAATGAAGGAGCAAATGCTATAGAAATCTGCCAGCAACTTGGATTTGACATCTTTTCTTCCTCCAGGCTCACGGTAAACTTGAATATCAAAGTCAGAGATATCCCTTTTACTGAAATAGTAGCAATAAAAATGTCAAGGGCATCTAGGATTAATTACTATTCAGGCAAAGCATTTATATTTTTGTTTGCAAAGCAAAAGTTTGGTCAGAAAAAAAAAATTACCTCCAAGTTCTTACTCTCCTTAACGTGGCTATAAACAGCTGCCTTATCTTTTATTGGACATAAATAATTTAAAAATGATTAAAAGCAGCTGCCATCTGAACGTGGAGCAAGAAAGCAAAGATCTGCCAACATCCACAATAACTAAATACGGCATCAGTGTTACCTTCAATCCTGATCACCATTTTGGAACATCAGGAAAACAAAAGTGTGTGAAAGAATCATACAACAGTCTGCCACACTTGACCTTTCAAATCTCAAATCACTCTAGAGACAGTTTAGGGACACAGTGGAAAAAACAGTTCTGGAACCAAAATGCTTGGGTTGAATCCAGGCTCTGTAATTTTCTGGTTGCATGATAATGGATAAGTTAGTTAACCTCTCCTAACTGTGAGTTATCCAAGGACTACTGATAGGCCTTGAGTTCCTCTCTGCTAGTAGCTCATCAGAAAGATAAGTATATGGGATGCCTGGGTGGCCCAGTTGGTTAAGCACCAACTTCCGCTCAGGTCATGATCTCACAGTTCGTGAGCTCCAGCCCAGCGTTGGACTCTGTGCTGACAGCTCAGAGCCCGGAGCCTGTTTCAGATTCTGTGTCTCCCTCTCTCTCTGACCCTCCCCCGTTCATGCTGTCTCTCCCTGTCTCAAAAATAAATAAACGTTAAAAAAAAAAAATTTTTTTTTAAACTAAAACAAAACATTAAAAAAAAAACCTAATAAAAAAAGATAAGTATAATACTAACAAATCCTAGTATGCTTTAATGACTACATCCAGTGCAATGTCATGCTTCAAGTGGATGGATATTCAATGGAGATAATTAGCCTTATGATATGCTTACCCAAACTCCGTAAACTTAGGGTTCATATGATCTACACAGGGAATGATTTAAGTGCAAGAGACTAGCAGGCCCGATGTGTTCAGTAAAGTTCCCTTGGAGAATTACTTGTCTGGTACTTGTTTAGTCTTATTTTGTCCTGATTTTCATCAACAAGCCACGTGTATGTAGTGGTCTAAAATAGAAAACAGGGGTGCCTGAGTGGCTCAATCGGTTAAACTTAGGACTCTTGACTTTGCCTCATGTCCTGATCTCACAATTTGTGAGTTTGGGCCCTGCAAGGGGCTCTGAGCTAACAGCCCAGAATCTGCTTGTGATTCTCCATCTCCTCTCTCTCTCTGCCCCTCCCCCAGTCGTGTTCGTGCACATGTGCACGCTCTCTTTCTCTCTCTCAAAAATAAACTTAAAAAAATAAAGTAGAAAGTGAAAGGTGTAAACAACATTAAGTTCTGGAATTAGGTAACTAACTGATCCTTACACAGCTAAACCTCTATCATGAATTTCTTTCTTTCTGATCATTTCAATTACTCTCCATTTGGGGCACAAATCAACATGCAATAGGAGAGCAAGGAGGCCTCAGGCAGGGCAATCAATCTTGTCCCCCTTAATCTTTACGTACCAAGAATGGTATTCCTAGCAAGCCTAAAGATGAATAGTACTTCACAATCTAAGAAGTGCAAGGACTTAGAGATCACAAACCAAACCAAAAGAAAGAAATCCTTCCAACATCTCTTTATCCAGGTTTGACTGAAAATAGGATGATAGTGGGAACAGTGGCAGAAGTGGTGATGGCTGCAGGGATCAGTGATGTCCCAAGCTCTGTGCCACACATTTACATATGCTGACACAATGAATCATTAAACTATGCAGGGAAAAAAAAAAATCCCAAAAGAATATATAAGATGGGATTTTTTTATTAATTTTTTTTAACGTTTATTTATTTTTGAGACAGAGAGAGACAGAGCATGAACAGGGGAGGGTCAGAGAGAGAGGGAGACACAGAATCTGAAACAGGCTCCAGGCTCTGAGCGGTCAGCACAGAGCCCGATGCGGGGCTCGAACTCACGGACTGTGAGATCATGACCTGAGCCGAAGTCGGACGCTTAACCGACTGAGCCACCCAGGTGCCCCTAAGATGGGATTTTTAAGATGATCCCAAAAAGGGATCAAAGCCTAAAATTTTAATAGGTTACAATATTAACATAAATCAAAAAATATATTATTCATTCTCAAAACAATATACCATCATTTTACTCAATTTAATTTAGTTCCATAGAGATGAGTAAGATAGAAGCACCTTCATTCACTCAATTCATCAGGTTAAAGACACTTGTTATGAAACGCCTATGTGTCAGACACTGTAGTAAGTACCAAAGGTACTATTACTACAATTACTATTAAAACATGATCCCTGCAGCCAAAGGAGCATCTATCTACCTCGCTCTCAGTTAAGAGGTGACTGGTTCACAAAAATGTAAGAGATAAGACAGAGTTGAGTCAAGAGCAGCTTAGTATAAATTCCAGCTCTGCCACTAGCTATAAAAGCTTGGGCAAGTCAATTAAAAATGAAGATTTTTAATTGGTAATAATGAAGATTTTATATATACAATAGATATAAAATGAAGTTGTTATAAAGTTAAACAACTTGAAGTTGTTTATTTTTTGTTTTGTTTTGTTTTGTTTTTGAAGTTGTTTAAAAAATGAAGTTGTGGGGTGCCTAGGTAGCTCAGTCGGTTGAGCATCCAACTTTTGATTTCGGCTCAGGTCATGATCCCAGGGTTGTGGGATGGAGCCCCACGTTGGCCTCTGTGCTGAGGGTGGAGCCTGCTTAAGATACTCTCTCCTTCTGTCCCTCTTCCCCACTCGTGTGCACTCTGTCTCTCTCTCTCTCTCTCTAAAAAATAAAAAATAAAAATTTAAGAAAAATAAAGTTGTAATAAATACATAAGTTATGGGGCGCCTGGCTGGCTCGGTCTGTTGAGTGTCCGACTTCAGCTCAGGTCATGATCTCACTGTCAGTGGATTCAAGCCCCGCATCAGGCTCTGTGCTGACAGCTGGGAGCCTGGAGCCTGCTTCAGATTCTGTCTCTCCCTCTCTCTCTGCCCCTCCCCCACTCACGCTCTTTCTCAAAAATGAATGTTAAAAAAAATGTTTTTAATTAAAAAAATAAGTGCAACAAAGTTATACTACATATATATATGCAACATGTATACAGTTGATTCTTATACATATCCTAGGATAGGGGTGCTGTGGAAAATTCCACATATAATTTTTGATTCCCCCAAAACTTAATCACTAATAGCCTACTGTTGACTGGAATCCTTACCAATAACGTAAACAGTCAACACATAACTTAGATGTTATATGTATTAGATACTGTATTCTTACAATAAAATAAGCTAGAGAAAAGAAAATGTTAAGAAAATAATGAAAAGAATACATTAACAGTACTATAGTGGTTTATAAAAGAAAAAGAATCCCCATGTAAGTGGACCCACAAGCCTGTGTTGTTCAAGAGTCCACTGTATACAGTTGTTATGAGGACAAAATGTGTTACCAGTGTGCACTAGATTGATCATTTCCTGCCAACTGAACCTAAGAATTTCTTCATACCTCAATTTTACTTATTTCCTACTTTAATCCTAACCAGGTTAAGTATGTTACACTTAATTTTAAGTTTTCTAATTTTTTTTCAAGCTCTGTATTTCGGTATACAATTACTACCTCTAGGGACATCTTAACCTTCTATGCCCTTAAAATACTCCAAACATTTCAGTAACAAGAAATTTTGCCTCAACCAAATTTTTTTTTTTAATCTATGCACACAATAATTTAAAATACACAGTTTTGGGCTGAAAATATGATAGTGGTAACAGTGGCAGAAGTGGTGGTGGCTGCAAGGATCAGTGATGCCCCACTGTGCCGCACAGGTACGTTTTGCAGTACAAATGTTAAAATAACAGCTCCTAAAAAGACCGTACTCAAACCCCTTTAGCTGGGAGATAAGTGAAGTTTGCCCCCTATCATGCCCTGCTCCAAGCTGTTAAGTGTCCTTCTATGAACGTGTGAATAAGGTCGATCACATTGCTATTAAAATTCAGACCCGACTGCAGAAATATTTCCTGATTAAAAATTTTTAAATACGAAGGCCAGTGACCCCTGATTCCGACACTTGTGTAATAAAAGAACTATGCTATTAAAAGAAGAGAGAGAACTATGCATCTGATCCTGTCCCCAAATACTATAGAGTCCATTCCGTGGTGGGCATTCTTTCAGGAAACCTTTATTATCCTACCGTGTGCTAGACCTTGCACAGTGAACACAACAGATCAAAAAAAATCCCTGCCCTCCTAGTAACAGGAACATCTGCCCATACTCTAAGGCTGCCCAAGTCTCAGTTCCTCCAGACCAAGCGCTGGCCGCACCCCCACACCACAAGGGTCAATCCCGGTGACACTCCACCGAAACCAACAAGCCCGCTAGCCTTGCAACCCTGACACACAGCCTCGGCCCCGGCGTTCTTAGCCATTCCGGCCCGGACCACTTGGGCAGGCTGGGGAAGCCCTCCAAGCGGCCACTCCCGCGCCACCCCGGCGGGGAGACAACCGGCGGCTCACCCCCAGACGCGCCACGTGCGCACCCTGCGCGCGCCCCCGCCGCCCTCCGCCCGTCCCGCGCAGGCGCAGGTGCCGCCGCCGCCCTGCTCGCGAGCGGCCAGCAAGCCGCTCGCGGCTCCTGACTCGCGGCGGGGCCTCATCAGACCCAGTCCCACGAAATCGCGGCCCGGACCCCACAAGCCGCCGCCTCTTACCGGCGCTCTGGCCCAGGCGCCCCGGCCTCCTGGCTCCCGGCGGCCGCCTCGCGGGGCGCCTCCTCCTCCTCGCCCTCCGCGGCCGCCGCGGAAGCCCCGACCGCGACCCCGGCGGCCGCCTCCGTCCCCGCCGCCTCTCGCCACCGCCGCTGCGGCTCCCGCCCGCTCGCGGTCGCGGTCCCCGCCCGGCCGGTCGCGGCCCGGCCGGCGTCCGCGGCCGCCCCGAGCTCCTCGCTCCGCCTGCATCTGGCCGCCGCCGGCGATGCTGAGTGTGCCGGAGCTGGGCCGCGGCGGAGACGCCCTTGCCCCACCGGAAACAGGTCGCTCGCAGGAGCCGCGAGCGACAGGCCCCCGGTGGCGGCGAGTGCGGGGTGCGGGGCCGGGGATGGAAGCCGGCCGCGGCGGGGGCGGGGCGGCCCGGGGCCTGGCAGGTGGGGCCGGAACCGGGGCCCCGGGAAGGCTGGGGCTTCAGAGGAAAGGCCCACCCGTGGGAGCGGGAAGTGGGGGACTCGGTGGGTCTGGGGAAGGGGCCGTGGCTCAAGGACGGGTTATAAAGTAAAGTAAATGGATGGGTTAAATTGTTTGTATAATTGGAACTCGTTTTTGTTAAAAAAAAAATTATGAATATGAGTGTATTTGCATTAAAAAAATCTAAAAAGTATATACCAGAATGTAAGCAGAGGTTAATTAACGGTAAGGTGGGACACCCAGTGAGTTCATTTTTCCTTTTTTCCCCCGTTTAATCTCTTAATTATCAAGCATGAATGTGTATAATTATTAAAATTATTCTGAACTCAGGGTTCAGGAGGAGGTATGGAGGAGAAGGTGGGGGGGGTCTCGGGTGAGAGGTGTGTACTGCAGCAGGCAACTGGGATAGCACAGTGCAAAACTGGTGATGAGTGGAAGGGCTCTGAAGTCCTTGCGAGAACTTCTGTAATAATGACTACTTTAGCCCACACCTATTGAGCACCTGAGTGTTTAATTCTCCTGGCAGCCCTTTTAGGTAGATACTAGCGTCACTCTTATTTTGCAGATGAGAAGCAACCCTAGAGGCTAAACAACTTGCCTTATGTGGTACAACTGGCATTTTAACTCAGGTGGACTCACTACATTCTATTCAGTGTGTGTGTGTGTCATCACTTCTTTAGTAGAAACTTGTGCGACTTACCCATGATTGAATAATTATATTCCTTTTTATTGCTAAGTGGTAGTCCATTTTATTTATCCAGTCTACTTTTTTAACCAGGAGAAGAAGGGCAATTGGTCATATGGATACATGGGAGCCATTTTTAACTTTGTATTACTGAAACCACATAGAATAAACAAGGGCTAACTAAAACTCCCATCATCCAATCAGCATAGCAAAACAATTGGGTTTTTTTTCCCCTCTTCTCAGTCCTTTCTTATATCCCTATGTACTTAACACTGTTCATTGCTTCTAATCGTCTTCCCTATGCCAGCCACACTGCTTTTGTCCTGGAAATTTACAAAAAAAAACAAAAAACAAACAAACAAAAAAAACAATCCCTGCCCTCAAGAAGCTCTTTTATTTTTATTTTTTTTAATTTCAAGAGAGGGAGACAGAATGCAAGCAAGGGAGGGGCGGAGAGAGAAGGAGAGAGAATCTGAAGCAGGCTCCAGGATTTGAGCTGTCAGCACAGATCCAGATGAGAGGCTCAAACGCATGAACCATGAGATCATGACCTGAGCCAAAGTCAGACACTTAGCTGACTGAGCCACCCAGGCTCCCTGAGTAGCTTGCTTTCTGTAAGGATAACCCTCTAAACAGATGATTGCTCTGGAGTGCTGAGTGCAGTGGGAGGTTCAAGGTGAAGGCCCAAAGGAAGAAACTAGGCCTAAATGAATAATAGCTCAAGGCCTCATGAGAAATACGACCTTGAACAAAGGCCTGATGGCTAAGCAGGAGTTTGCCTCATTGATAAGTGGGATCTGGGAGCTTTCTAAACAGAAGGAACCACTGAAGGATTGTAAACTGGAAAGAAAAAATCTTAAACATAGTGATGCAGAGCATAGTTCAGAGTACAGTTCTGAGTACATGCTACATAGCACCTGATGTAAACCTCACAGCAGCATTAGGAGGTTGTACTAGTGTTGGCCTGGTTTTACAGATGAAGAATCTAAGTAACATCCAAGACTACACAGCTAGTACGTAATTGAAGGATTGGAACCTAGGGCAGTCTGAGCCTATGTTGTTAACCACTACACTCAGAAAATCATCCTATAGAGGAGCATTCAGACTCTAGGCAGAGCCATTAGGAAGCTACTAGAATAGTCCCAGCCACAAATGATTAGGGCCTAAATTAAGTTGAGAGCTGAGGAGGCAGGTAATGAGAAAATTGATAGGACCCCTTGTCCAATTGTAATTGGGCTGGGGGGTGAGAAGTTGGAGGTGATGCCCAGGTTTCTTTCTTGGTAGTTAATGATGCCTTTAGTCAAGAGAGAATACAGTGTGGAGGGAGATGTGTCACAGAAGGTTGTCAGCATAACTATTTTTTTTTCTTTTTTTTTTTTTCAACGTTTATTTATTTTTGGGACAGAGAGAGACAGAGCATGAACGGGGGAGGGGCAGAGAGAGAGGGAGACACAGAATCGGAAACAGGCTCCAGGCTCTGAGCCATCAGCCCAGAGCCCGACGCGGGGCTCAAACTCACGGACCGCGAGATCGTGACCTGGCTGAAGTCGGACGCTTAACCGACTGCGCCACCCAGGCGCCCCAGCATAACTATTTTTTAACATCATATTCTATATTTTTCTGTGTTAATTTGTTGTCTTCATAGTTAACATTTTTTGTTAGTGGACACTATTATGTCTTACACAGTACATCAACTTTTCCTTGTCCACTGATCTCCAGCCTTTCCCCCTTTTTTTTTATTCCCCCATACCCTATTTTCCTCATTTTTTTCCATGTCTCTATTTGTGAAATTAGGACTGTCAGCACCCAGGATTAAGTTACTCATCCCCATGCTAAACTCTCAAATTCAAAGTCCCACCTCTGAACACTAAACAGGAAGATGAGAATAGTAACAACAAATGTATCCTTTTCCCTGTGCACCAAAGAGGAGCTAACAGGAGTTACAAACAGATAAGAAAGCCTTGTTTTAAGACTCCATTGGTCAGCCTGGACCCCCATCTTCTGTGTAGCCAAGAATTAAAATGTTTTGGTACATTATCTCATCCTAACTCTACATTCAGTGACAAAGTTGGTAGCTTGAAATGGGTCACAGTAGGGATTTTTACACCACAGAAATTGGCAAAGTTTTGCACATAATTTGCTCAAATTTATACGTGACAGAACTGGGATTCATACCCATTCAGTCTGGTTGCAGAATCTGTGTTCTTAAGTCTATGCTGCAGATGCCACCAGAGGTCCAGAGCCTATATTACTCCCCTTCCCCTTCTGTCCTTTTGAGTTTTGTTTTGTTTTGTTTTGTTTTGTTTTTAATTTAGCCAGGAGTATTTAGATATGGAGAATTCTTGTATTTTAATGTTTATTTATGTTTGGGGAGAGAGAGAGAAAGGCAGGGAGGGTCAAGTGGGAGGGAGAGAGAAATCCCAAGAATGCTCCACGACACTATCCGCGCAGAGCCCGATGCTGGGCTGGAACTCATGAACCAAATGGAGATCGTGACCTGAGCGGAAACCAAGAGCCATATGCTTCACCAGCTGAGCCACCCAGGCGCCCCTAGATGTGGAGAATTCTGAGATCTCCCTGCTAACACCTCCTAACTGGAAGGACACCTCTAGCTGAAGTTCTTCTAAGATGTTGACTATGCTTTCCTCATTTGATTCTGATCCACATGGTAAAGAGATCATCAAGGATAAAAAAAAAAAAAAATTTCTTGCATTGCAAGAACCCAGAGACCTTTTGATTTTATAAATAACAAAAGGAAGGAAGGTTTTTCCTGCTATTGCTTTCACTTGATACTCCTGATTTTAAACGTATGCCATTGCATGAATAAAAAATTCAGTTTTCCCTTAGGTAGTATTCATGAGATATCAAAAAGAAAATGCTGAATTACATAGGTAGCTCTTTAAGAAAATAAACTGCACTATTTGCATATTTTTTAATATACATGACTTGATTTATTACCAAAAAAAAAAAGGCAGTTAATTGCTTAAGGCAATAGTTTTCAAAATGTGGACCAGCAGCATAGCATTACCTGGGAACTTGTTAGACATGCAAATCTGCAGGCCTCACCCCAGAATCAGAAACTGGAGATGAGGCCCAGCAATCAGTGGTTTAACAACCATCCCCATCAGGGGTTCAGATGCATGGTCAAATTTGAGAACCACTGAATCAAGGTAGTATTTCAGCCTTCAAATATCACCCGGAAACCTAATTCCTAGCCCGAGCTTATACATTCTCACTGTTTGATAAAAGTGGATGTTATGATAGGACTTAAAACTCTTTTTTAATAATAAATTAAAGGGGCGCCTGGGTGGCTCAGTCAGTTGAGTGACTTCGACTCAGGTCATGATCTCGCGGCCTGTGAGTTCAAGCCCCGCGTTGGGCTCTGTGCTGACAGCTCACAGCCTGGAGCCTGCTTCGGATTCTGTGTCTCCCTCTCTTTCTGCCCCTCCCTCGCTCATGCTCTGTCTCTCTCTCTGTCAAAAATAAATAAAAACATTAAATAATAATAAATTTAAAAACACTGTCCCTTTGCAAATAAATGTTCAAGGGATATGCATCTTCCTGATTCTTCTCTTCATAGGCAGATTTTCTAGTTTTGTTGATTTCTGATGCTTAGTATATAAACAGTATAAACTGGAGAACATTGATAAGGTCTCTCCAAAAGCGGTCTCTGTATCTAGTAGATGTTTTTGAACAGCCACAGCCACTGTGGAAAGTGCTCCAGGACTGCAGGGGGAGGAATCTGGCCAGGAACTCTCCTTTCAGCCCAGAATCCTCAGCCTGGAACCTGGTAAAAAGATAAGAGCAAGTGAACTGCCTGTAAGGTCACAACAGTGCCCAGGCCTCTAAAGCAAGAGTCGAGGAACAACCGAAAATGAATGGGGCAAATTCCCAACATACAGGATTCACGACTTGCTCCCTCCTTCTCTCTCCCTCCATCCCCACTCTCAGCTGCTGACCTTGCTTTCTACTTCACAGAGAAATGAAAGCAATCAGGAAAGAATTTCCACTGCCATTACTCACAGACTACCTACATCAGTGCCCGTCTGCCCTGCCGTGTCCTCTCCAGGTTACTACAAAGAGGTCTCTGCTCCCGTGTGGAGCCTGGGGCCTCTATTACTGCACTAAGTCCAATCCCTGCTCACCTCCTCGAGGACATCTCTCCAGCAACTGCCCCCACTCTGTCCTGCTCGGCAGTTTTTACCTTCCAATGGATCATGCACATTAGCATGCAAATATGCTATCCCTCTGCCTCTCTAAAACAAAACAAAAACAAGAAAACTCTTGGCCCCATATCCTATTCCATTTTCATAATGGATTTCTATAGCAAAGCTCCTCAGAAGAGTCCTCTGCGGCACTGTCTCCAGCGTCCTCCGTTCACTCTCTAATCCGCTCCACGAGGCCTTCACCATTACCACCTCACCAAATGACCTCCCAGGGTTGTCTGGGATCCCCATGTAAGTCAGTCCAATTGTCAGTCCCCGGTCCTAGGCTCTTGTTCCATGCACCTCATCTGATACAGTTCATAACTCCCTCCTCCACGGACTGTCTTGCTGCTGCTTCCGGAACAACACACTACCCTCAGAACGCAAAAATAAATATATTCGCCATGCCTTTAAGTCTGTCGGGGGGAAGACTTGGACAATACTGTCCGGAGCTCCCGGACTTCCAGATTCTCACATAAACCCGTCTGGGCAGCACCTCCCAGCCCGTTTCATGTCATGGCACACACAGGAAATGATATTATCCAGCACACTGGGATAACAACAAGACAAGGCTGGTCTCAGCAGGAGGAGTACCTGCCCTGCAGAGGCAACCTCAAGGCGTGGTGGGGCACAGGCATGCACCGAATGGCTCCAGCTGATGCTGTCTTGTAAAGCAGTCCCACCCGTCTTCCTGTCTTACTCTGAAAATACAGTCATTTGATGTGCTCTGTAAGACTTCTGTCACGTTGTCGTGGTATAAAGGCACGACTTCACTCTTCTATCCTCTTTTTCTTAGAACTGTAGACGTCTAACTCCTTTACTGCAAGGACTACTGTATATCTCTTTTATATGCCCCCCTGGAATCTAGCACAGTGGTGAACACAGAATATGTTTTTAAAAACTTATTACGGGGTTGGGGGGAAGGCGCCTGGCTAACTCAGTCGGAAGAGCATCTGACTCTTGATCTCAGGGTCATGAGTTCAAGCCCTACATTAGGTATAGAGATTACTAAAATAATAAGTAAAACTTAAAAACAAAAAATAAAAATAAAAAATTAGAACTTACTGTGTTATTAATAATATTGTAATAACTTAGTATGGTGACAGATGGTAACTATGCTCATCATGGTGAGCATTTCAGAAAATATAGAACTTTCAGATCACTATGTTGTATACCTGAAATTAATATAATATTGTATGCCACCTATACTTCAAGTAAAAATAATAAATACATGGGGCACCTGGGTAGCCCAGTCTGTTGAGGATCCGACTTCTGATTTCAGCTCAGGTCATGATCTCATGGATCATGGGATCGAGCCCAGCATCAGGCTCTGTGCGACATCACGGAATCTGCTTGGGATTCTTTCTCTCCCTCTCTCTCCCGCCCCCTCCCCCCCCACACCCCGCCGATTGTATACACACATTCTCTCTCGCACTCTCTCTCTCAAAAATATTCTTAAATATTATTTTTTTCATATTTAAAAAATGTTTATTTATTTACAGAGCGCCTAGGTGACTCAGTTGGTTAAGAATCCAACTTCGGCTGAGGTCAGGATCTACAGTTCGTGAGATAGAGCCCCGCATGGGGCTTAGCATGGAAGGCAGAGGCTACTAGGCATTCTCTCTCTCTCTCTCTCTCTCTCTCTCTCTCTCTCTCCCCCGCCCCTGCTCATTTTCTCTCCCTCTCCTTCTGCTCCTCCCCTATTCATTTTCTCTCTCTCTCTCTCAAAATAAGTAAACTGAAAAAAAATTTTTTTAAGTGTGTTTATTTTGAGAGAGAAAGATCAGGGGAGGGGCAGAGAGAAAAAGAGAGAGAGAATCCCAGGCAGGCTCTGCACTGTCAGCTCAGAGCCCGACCTCATGAACTGTGGTACCATGACCTGAGCCAAAATCAAGAGACAGACACTTAACCAACTGACTCACCGAGGCACCCTAAGAAAAGAAATTTTAAAAGAGTGTGCATTGCATTAAAATTCAGGCCCAGATATTGCTTCAACAACATTAAGAAGTCATTTCTTAATCACCAGAAATCTTTGGACAGCATTCTATTAATTGAAAGAGGTTAGATACACCTACTTTAAAATACAAACAAAAAAGGTAAGTTCAGAACCTCTTTTACTCCTACATTCCATCACTGGAAATTCTTCCTGACATCTAACCCAATGTTATCATCTGTATTTAAGCTTACTTTCTCTCGATTTATCCTTGAAAAGGAAGGGGTTGGGAGAAGATCAGCTCATGAATACTCTGCATAACAACCTGAGCTGGTTATGATGATGTCCTGATATCACTAGATTGTAGATGCTACTGACATTTTCCACTGCAGTTGCTATAGAAACAGTAAAGCATAGTTCAGACATAAAGCTTCTCAGAGAAAAGGTATTTCAGAAAAGCAAGGTCTAAGCATATCTCATGCAAAACCTCAGAAGTCATCAAGGCCACCAGCAAGGAAAAGAATTAATTTGACACATTGTGTTACCTCTTTTGGTGTTTATGTTGGTTTCCTTCCTTTGTAACTTATTGATAGCAAAGAAGCAAGAAGCAACGTGCCAGAGTTGGGAACAAGGAGACTTTCATTGTTCTGGGTTTGTCTTCTATTTGGGGGTGGAAAATACACCAGGGGTGACTGCTCTCTGCCTAGGCTAGCACCCTAGAAATAAACATACTCTCCATAAAGTTGTGGAAAATGGGAACTTTTAAAATTTGAGTAACCAAAAAAGAGCTCAGAAGAATTCTCACCCCCTCCCCCAGTAACCACCACAACCCCCAAAACAAGAATTACTCCTCCATAAACATAATCTTTTACTCAAAAACCTTTTAAAGGTTCAAATGTTTATTTTGGAAGACTGTTCTGCCTGAAACTCAGTTTTCACACTCAACTATCACCCACACAAAAAAATCAGTCCTTCAAGTCATGGAACCTACCTCATGTCCCTACCTCATATGCTTTTGACATATGCGATCTGTCCATTCCCACCAGCTTAGGACTCAGGAAAGATCACCCTTTCAAACATGAGGGGGGAGGGGGAATGGAAAGAACAGAGAGAAGCAAACCTGGTAGGGAAGTATGTATCAATTTCAAACAGGAGAAATAAAAATAACTCAAATGTCCTTGGAAGGCAGAGTGGGATCCAAATGTTATTGCACATTTCAGTCAGAAAATTCCAATTTTAATAGCACCTGTGTAAAGCTATGGTTGCCCTCTTCTAGGAAGATCAGCAATCATCCTCTGTCTGGCTATTCATAGTACAGTTCAGGAACGCCTCTGACTTCAGTCAGTTAAGCCTCTGACTTCGGCTCAGGTCATGATTTTGCAGTTCATGAGTTCGAGCCCGGCATCAGGCTCTGTGCTGACGGCTCGGAGCCTGGAGCCTGCTACGGATTCTGTGTCTCCCCTCTCTCTCTGCCCTTTCCCTGCTCATGCTCTGTCTCTCTCTTGCTCTCTCAAAAATAAATGAACATTAAAAAAAATAATAATAATAAATAAATAAAGTACATCTCATGGGTCAGCAGCATAGACAGAATGCTCAGGAGCTGTTGATATGGGGATGATGAAATGTAGGATTTTAAACTTCGCTTTTCTGCAGATTAACTAGATCCTCCAGGTAATGCACAAGCATGTTACATTTTGAGAAGCACTGATTCTAGTCCTGGGGACTTTTTCATTTCCAACGTGCTCCAGGGTGGTGCCTGGCCATCAATCGTCTGCACCTTGAGTAGCAAGGATCTAGAGAGGCCACTAGTGTTCCACCCTGGCTTCAGGGGAGAATCACCTCAGGAATTTCAAAACGACATCATGTCCAAGTCTCTCCCACATAGACACCTGTTAACGGGGCTGGGGTGGGGTCTAGACATTAGTAGTTTCCAAAAGCTCCCAGGTGGTTCTAATGAGCTGCCGGTGGATGAGATCCACTTACCTAGACTAACCCTTCATTTTATAATAATTACAACCCCAAACCGACATCAGAATAGGACGTGGTGGTTTCCCTACATTACCTCATTTGGCAGTCCTCAAAACATATCTGTAAGATAAGAGAGAACAGATACTGTTACCCTAGCTTAACAGATGAGAAGCCTGAGGACTCCCAAATTCGTTGAGAGCTGCTTACACTGCACTAACTTCCAGACGGTGGCTGACTGCTGTTTCTCTGGCTGACAGTAGAGGGAAGCGGAGGTCTAAAATTCCTATACTGTCCACTATTTCCCGCAGCGAGTCTTGAAAGCATTTTAGACGGCAAATCATTCATTCCAATCTCTTAATTTTATATGTAGGGAAACTGAGGCCCAGAGATTTGTGTCAAATCACAAGATTTTAGCTGAAATGTGAACTCAGATCTCCATACTCTTGGTTCAGCATGTTTCCCACTAACATGCATCTCCCACCTGTGCTCCACGGATGCCACAGGATGCTAACAGTTGTTCCTCTGAAAAAAACTTACACTCGAAGCCACCTCTGTGTTAAACCAAATTCAATACTGTCCTTGACTTCAGGACTTCCCAGCCTTCTCTGGGCTCATGTGTCTTTTGAATCTCTGTGAGCTTTATATACTATAGGGTATTTTCTCAGCTTCTTTGACTATGCAATCATATCTTTTTTTAAATCAAGTATCTTGAGGTAGCCCTATTCTAACGAGCAGACTTTGAAGAAGACTGTTAACTTGGCTCTCTTCAAGGTTATTCTGCTTTAGTGGATGGGAACAATTCGTTCTGTCCCTAAAGGTGGAGCACAACTACCAAAACTAAAGGGGAAAGTATCATTAGCACCATGAAGCATCTAAAACAGCCACTTCAAGGTTGTGAGAGTATTGTCTTGTCATTTTATACCACTTTGTCCCTTAGTAGACCATGCCTCAGACCCTCTCCCACAAAAGGAAAAGTCATTTTGATGCCCTTCTGCGGGATGGCTACTTTGTAATGAACATTCCCCTGTGTCAGGCTCTATGTGAAACACTTATTGAGGATTATCTCGTTTAATCCTTAAACAACCCAATGAGGTAATAAGGACTCTTAGTATCCCCACTTCTAAGTTTAAAAATATGAGACCTAAAGAGGTTAAGTAACATGTCCAAAGCCATACAGTAAAGAGTGGAACTAGGGGTTTTTTTGTTTTAAAGATTTTATTTTTTAAGTAATCTCTACACCCAACATGGGGTTCAAACTCACAACTCCAAGATTAAGAGTTGCATGTTCTCCCAACTGAGCCAGTCAGGCACCCCTGGAGGTAGGTTTTGAACCTGACACTGCCCACTGCCAGATTCAGTTGTATGATTAAGAGACCACTATAAATGATCTTTACCCCATTTATCAAAGTGTTTATTTCTTTTATGAGAGAGAGAGGGAGAGACTTTTTTTAATTTTTAAGGATTGGGGGGTTTAGCAAGTCTAAAATGTGCAGTGCAGGTTAAAAGACTAGAAATTCCAGCAGGAGTCAGTGTTGTAGTCTTGCATCCAAAGGTAATCTGGAGACAGAAGGAACTCGGCCATTAGCTGATTAGATGAGTCCCACCCACACTATGGAGGATAATCTGCTTTACTCAAAGTCTACTGACTTAAATGTTAGTCACATGTAAAAAATACCTTCACAGCAATAGCTAGTCTCAGGTGTTTGACCAAACAACTGGGAACTGTAGCACAGCCAAGATGGCACATAAAATTAACCATCACACTGTATAACATACAAAATCATGAAAATGTATCTTGCATCCCATTAGTCAAACTTCCTTATTTTTACAAATGAGGAAACACATGGGAGAGCATGAGCCCCTAGTTATACACATGCGTTCGCAGGAGAACATGCACTCCCAAATTCCCAGAACTCTTCATAAATTGCTCACTACCTTCCAATAAAATTAGGTGGAAAAATTAAATCCTTCCAAAACACCATTTATTTCTATTTTGAAGACTTGACTAGAAAAAAACCATCAGTCAGTTCATTTTATTACTTCTCTCCAGACTATCTCCCTCAACACCCTGGATGTTGGGACTACTTTCAGAGCAGATGGGGAGTCTGGAAATAGAAACAGCTGACACAGCTCTCCCAGAAGGTGGACTTCTTTGATCTGAAGTCCACTCCTGTCCCTCCTACCCCACCCCCTCAACCTCTCTAGTCTCACCTCTCATGTCTCTGGCTTCCTCCAGCTTGATGGCTCCTCTCTTTTTAAGTTTTTACTTAAATTCCAGTTAGTTAACATACAGTGTAATATTAATTTCCAGTGTACAATATAGTGATTAAACACTTCCATTCAACACCCGGTGCTCATGACAAGTGCACTCCTCAATCCCCATCACCTATTTAACCCATTCCCCTGCTCAGCTCTGTTAACCATCAGTTCTCTATAGTTAAGAGTCTGTTTCTTAGTTTGCCTCTCTCTTTTCTTCCCTTTGTTCATTTGTCTTGTTTTTTAAATTCCCCATATGAGTGAAATCAAATGGTATTTGTCTTTCTCTGACTGACTTATTAGCATAATGCACTCTAGCTCCAACCATGTCATTGCAAATGGCAAGATTTTATTCTTTTTTATGGCTGAGTAATATTCCATTGTGTGTGTGTGTGTGTGTGTGTACATTTACATATATATATATATACATATATATATATATCACCTCTTCTTTATCCATTCATCAGCCAATGTACATTTGGGCTCCTTCCATAATTTGGCTACTGTTGGTAATGCTGCTATAAACATCGGGGTGCATCAGAATTTTTGCATCTTTGGGTAAATACCTACTAGTGCAATTGCTGGATCATAGGATAGTTCTATTTTTAAACTTTTTTTTAAGTTTATTTATTTTGAGAGAGAGAGACAGAGAGAGCTAGCGTACGTGGGGGACAGAGAACCAGAGCCCGACACAGGGCTCAAATCCATGAATCGTGAGATCATGAGCTGAGCTGAAATCAGGAGTCCGAGGCTCAACTGACTGAGCCACCTGGGCATCCCAATTCTATTTTTAACTTTTTGAGGAACCTCCATACTGTTTTCCAGAGTGGCTGTACCAGTTTGCATTGCCACCAGCAGTGCAAGAGGGTTCCCCTTTCTCCACATCCTTGCCAACATCTGTTTGTGTGTCTGTGTTGTTTTTAGCCATGCTGACAGGCATGAGATGGTATCTCATTGTGCATTTCCCTGACGACTAGTGATACTGAGCTTGGTATCTCCTTTTGCCTCTGGGCTTACTACAAATAAGTTCATCCCCTCCGAGACTGAAACACTCTTTCCCCTGCCCACCCCTACATATCCCCCTTGCCTAGCCAAAGCCCATTCATGCTTCAAGTCTCAGCTTAGACATCTTTTCCTCAAGAAGTGTTTCTCCCCCCCTCACGGGATTGGGTTACATGTCCTTCCATGTACCCTATGGCATGCAGTGCCGCCCCCTTACATTTATTACCTGTTTCTTTATCTACAACCCCACCAGTGTCTTGTTCCACGGTACCCCCACCATTGGAGTCTGTCACAGAAAAGACATTCAATGCATATTTATTGGGGGAAGGAAAAAAAGATAGAATGAAGGAGACCGGAAGGAATTTCTGTGGGTCCTTTCTTGCACGGTGAGACTTAGATCTGCCAACTAGAGACAGCCTGGGATGGAATTTGCTCAGAGAATTGTACGGTGTAGAGCAACTTTCAGGTTGCGCCTTTCAGGTGTTAGGGAGTCAGTCTAGTGACCTGGCATCTGACATGCTTTGCCCTCTTTGGAATGTGGATAACAGCAAGGGGTTATCAGTAGAAGGTAACACAAGGCTAAGCCTGGGTGATAGAAGCAGGAACGTAAAGGGACCCATATGAGGGATATTTCATGGGTAAATTGTACTGCATCTGTTGGAATGTGAAGGAAAAGGGTACACGATCAAAAAGTCAGAAGAATCTAGTTTCTGGCACAAGACAATGTCATCAATTCAATTCCATATGGAATTTGAGGCATTAGAAAAACATCCAAACATGCAGTTGAAAATATAAAACAAAGCCAAGAAAATCCAGAACCGTTCACAAATTTGTCATCTTTATAAAAATAGAAGTTTCAGGACTGGTCAGTAGGCAGAGCAGTGATTGCCCACATGGCATGCTTTGAAAGGGTCATCAAGAAGATTCTCCCTTCATCATATCACGCTGCCTGGAATTTTGCAATTAAAATAGTATTTTTCAGGGGCACCTGGCTGGCTCAGTTGGTGGATCATGTGACTCTTGATCTCAGGGTCTTGATCTCAGGGGCTCTCTTATTGAGCCCCACACTGGGAGTAGAGATTACTTAATAAAAAAAATTAATGATATTTTTCCTATATCATCAAATATATATTGCACATATTATATCTCTGGAAGGAATGATAAGAAATGTTGGTAACAGTGGTTACCTCCACAAAAGGAGGATTAGAAGCTTGGAGGTCAGAGATGGGAAAAAGACCTATCTTTTAGCATTTACATTTTTATACCCACTGAAGCTTTTTATCCTGTACATAGATGTTCAATCTGGAAAATAAAATTTTCCTTTTACTTTTAAAAGTTGGAATTTGTCAGTGAGTGTTGATTAAATTATATTACATCCATTAAGTGGGATAATGTGCAGTCATTAAAATGAAAAAAGGGCTTTGATCCAATAGACATACTGATACAAGAGATCTCCATTTGGGTACCTGGCTAGCTTGGTCAGAGGGACATGCATGCAACTCTTGATCTTGGGGTCGTGAGTTCAAGCCCCATTTCAGGTGGAGAGATTACTTAAAAAACAATAAATCTTAGGGGCGCCTGGGTGGCGCAGTCGGTTAAGCGTCCGACTTCAGCCAGGTCACGATCTCGCGGTCCGGGAGTTCGAGCCCCGCGTCAGGCTCTGGGCTGATGGCTCGGAGCCTGGAGCCTGTTTCCGATTCTGTGTCTCCCTCTCTCTCTGCCCCTCCCCCATTCATGCTCTGTCTCTCTCTGTCCCAAAAATAAATAAACGTTGAAAAAAAAATTAAAAAAAAAAAACAATAAATCTTAAAAAAAAAAGTCCAAGATGAATTGTTAGGTAAAAAACAAAATTCAGAGTGTAAACATTAAGAAGTCACCCATTTAGGGGCCCGGTTTGTTAATCCTCCAACTTTTGATTTCACCTCAGGTCACTATCTCTTGGTTTGTGAGACGGAGCCCCGAGTTAGGCTCTGTGCTGACGGCACGGAGCCTGCTTGAGATTTTCTTTCTTTCTCGCTCTCTCTCTCTCTGCCCCTCCCCCACGCTCATCTCTCTTTCTCTCTCTCCCAAAAATAAATAAACTTTTTAAAAAGTCACCCACTTAAAAATAATTGTATCTAACTGTTCGTTAATATGTGCAAAGGAGAAAGCATTGGTTACCTTTGCAAGATGGAGTCAGAGGAAGCTTGTTTCCAAGCTATACATTTTGACATTGCTTGAAATTTTACAAGAAAATATTACTTTGTAATCAGAAAATAATATAATTTAAACCATTTCTATTACATCACAAATAGCTCAAGAATAGATGGGGGGGAGTAAACATCAGCAGGTGGGTCCAATTTCAAACCCTCTAGATGAAAACCAGGTGCATGCAAGGAGAGTTTGTACATTAAGTCAGGGAGGAGTGTCATAATACAGTCTCGGCTCACAGCAGTACCTCAATAATGTTTAATAATTGTATTTGTAATTAAACTCAATAATGTTTAGTAATCAGACTATAGAGTAGATAATACCTGTCTCTTTCCCCAGCGCATGACAGAATAGGTACTTATCACTGGGAATCTAAAAATGAGTTTCTGGCCTCGAAGCCGTTGCAATATAAAGTAACTTCACATCACCTGCTTTCTTCTCTTTATTGCTCCCAAATTACCCAATTTCCTTTCCCTTCCCCCTTGTCTTCCCAGCCCTCTTCTTTAACTTGCCTATTGCAACCACAAGAGGGCAACAGCCTCAAGCACAAAAAAGGCTCTCAGGCACTGGTACTTGTAACAAGCAAAGGGATGATGTGGTTACAAAAATGTTATAAAAACTTTAGGGATTTCAGCATCTTGCTCTGGATATGTGTGTGACAACATTTAATATTCCATTTCAAATGATAAACAATGAGTGGGGAGAAAAATCTGTGCTGGTGAATGGAGCTAATATACTTCCCTCTCTTCCAGATGCTGGCCAAGAAGAGGTGAGATAGAAAAGAGACGGTCTAGAACCCAAGACTTAATCCTAATGTAAATTCTTGCACCAGGATGGAAGGAGAATCTCACCACAATACAACCATTGTCAATGACACCCCAGTAAATCACCAGCCTTTGGAACGCCATGGGTTGTGGGAAGTCATCACCATCGCAGCTGTGACTGCTGTGGTAAGCCTGATCACCATTGTGGGCAACGTCTTAGTCATGATCTCCTTCAAAGTCAATAGTCAACTGAAGACAGTGAACAACTATTACCTGCTCAGCTTAGCCTGTGCAGATCTCATCATTGGGATCTTCTCCATGAACCTCTACACTACCTACATCCTCATGGGACGCTGGGTGCTTGGGAGTCTGGCTTGTGACCTCTGGCTTGCACTGGACTATGTGGCTAGCAATGCTTCTGTCATGAACCTTCTGGTGATCAGTTTTGACCGTTACTTTTCTATCACAAGACCTCTGACATATCGGGCCAAGCGTACCCCAAAAAGGGCTGGCATCATGATTGGCCTGGCCTGGCTAATCTCCTTCATCCTTTGGGCCCCGGCAATCCTCTGCTGGCAATACCTGGTTGGGGAGCGGACAGTGCCACCAGATGAGTGCCAGATCCAGTTCCTCTCTGAGCCCACCATCACTTTCGGCACTGCCATCGCTGCCTTCTACATCCCTGTTTCAGTCATGACGATCCTCTACTGCCGAATCTACCGGGAAACAGAGAAGCGCACCAAGGACCTGGCTGACCTCCAGGGCTCTGACTCCATGGCTGAAGCTGAGCCAAGAAAGCCAGCTCATAAGGCTCTGCTGAGGTCCTGCTTTAGCTGCCCTCGACCCACACTGGCCCAGAGGGAAAGGAACCAAGCCTCCTGGTCATCCTCCCGCAGGAGCACTTCCACCACTGGGAAGCCATCCCAAGTCACCGGCCCAAGCACCGAGTGGGCCAAAGTCGAGCAGCTCACTACCTGTAGTAGCTACCCTTCCTCAGAGGATGAGGACAAGCCCACCACTGACCCTGTCTTCCAAGTAGTCTACAAGAGTCAGGCCAAGGAAAGCCCAAGGGAGGAATTCAGTGCTGAAGAGCCCAAGGAAACTTTTGTGAAAGCTCACACTGAGAAAAAGGACTATGACACCCAAAAATACTTCTTGTCCCCAGGTGCTGCTCATAGACCCAGGAGTCAGAAATGTGTGGCCTATAAGTTCCGATTGGTGGTAAAAGCTGATGGGACCCAGGAGACCAACAACGGCTGTCACAAGTTGAAAATCATGCCCTGCTCCTTCCCAGTGTCCAAGGACCCTTCAGCGAAAGGCCTGGATCCCAACCTCAGCCACCAAATGACCAAACGAAAGAGAATGGTCCTTGTCAAGGAGAGGAAAGCAGCCCAGACCTTGAGTGCCATCCTACTGGCCTTCATCATCACCTGGACCCCTTATAACATTATGGTCCTGGTTTCCACCTTCTGTGACAAGTGTGTCCCAGTCACCCTGTGGCACCTGGGCTACTGGCTGTGCTATGTCAACAGCACTGTCAACCCCATTTGCTACGCCCTCTGCAACAGAACCTTCAGGAAGACCTTTAAGATGCTGCTTCTCTGCCGATGGAAAAAGAAAAAAGTAGAAGAGAAGCCGTACTGGCAGGGGAACAGCAAGCTCTCCTGAAAAGTAACAACTCCTCTCAAAAGAGTGACCATGGTCAATTTCTTCTGAGGACGGGTGGGCTGATTCTGGCTTATTTGTTTTCAAAAAAGACATATATCATTTTGAGCGCCTGAGGACTTTGTAAAGGCTTCAGATCTGTCACCAAAAGGGAGGAGTCACAGCTGCCACAAGTGCTGCCATATTGAATGATTCTTGTCTAGACCAAGGTCTCCTGATGCCACTGGAGTTCGCTGTTGAAGTGAGGAGACAGACTTGTGTCCCTCCACAGGGGGAGGAACACTGGATCACAATGAACAGTGACTTAGGGAACTTCAGTCCCCTAACCTCTGCAGAGCAGCAGGGACTGGGTGGAAACCTTCCCTGTGGAAACCTGTATTCAGGTTTTGTGCAATATGTGCGTGTCTGTGGGGTTGGCTCCTGTCAGTGAGAATCGGGAGACTGTAAGTCAGTGTTACCTGTTAAGAAGAGTGATATTCAACTGGCGTCTAAGACTCCATTTCTTTATAAACTGATCAGTATCATGCCGATGTTATGTGTTCTGTACTGTGGTATGTTCTTCTGTCCCTACATCTGAGTGAAGCTTTCACAACCGATGCCAATTCCTGGTACCCACTGAAACCCTGCTGGTCTCCATGGAACCATCCTTTCCCCCAGCATCCTGGGTCTGGACTGAAACCTGATCCCACCCAGTCAGATAGAGGGGCCTCTACTCTGCTAATAAAGAAGATCAAGCCTCTGCAGCTGTTTTAGTTTCTACCAATGGGATTTTTTTTTTCCTTTCATCTAAACAGATATTGTGTATTCTATTTTGTGACTATTTGGGCCTATTTATTCATGCTCTGTTCATGCATAAAGGTCTTCTCTGGGCTTTTTCATCACAATTCTTTTAATTGTTTTCAGAGGCCTTGCTTTCTAATCTCTTCACAAGGCAAACCTGAGGCAAACTGTAGAAAACAAATTTGGTTTCACTCCATGCTTTTGAGCTTCTTCCAAAACTCTTTTGCCAGCCCCCAATTTCCCTCATCCAGAGGCAATTCACAGCCAGGCTCAAGCAGGTCACCGTGCAGCCTCCAGCCAGAAGTGCTATTTGGAGGACAGCAGGGGAAAGACTTTTTTTCTTTCTTTTTTATTTTTATAAGTCTTTCAAATCATGGCTCAGAAATGACTTATTCATTCACCTCCAAATTCACCATCAAAGATGAGAAGCTCAGAAAAGTACAGTTAAGGTCCAGCAAAGCTGGCGACAGTCATTAAAAATGAAAGCCTCTTAGGGCGCCCGGGTGGCTCAGTTGGTTAAGCGTCTGACTTCAGGTCATGATCTCACACTCCGTGAGTTCGAGCCCCACATCGGGCTCTGTCCTGACAGCTCAGAGCCTGGAGCCTGCTTCAGATTCTGTGTCTCCCTCTCTGCCCCTCCCCTGCTCATGTTCTGTCTCTCTCTGTCTCAAAAATAAATAAAAACATTAAAAAAATTTTTTTAAATGAAAGCCTCATCTTTAAGAACAAAATGTATATCATAGTAATAAATAAAAATAGAAGTTATCAACATAACATACATTAGAGTATCAAAATGATCAAAAGCAAATTTGATTGGAATTTCTCTTCTATGTGTATAAACAGTGTATATAAACAATTTTTTTTTGAAAATTCTGAGAATAAACCAATGTGCAAGAAATGGAAACTATAAAACTGCATACAATTAATAAAGTGGCAGTGTTTTAGAGATGAAGTTTTAGAGATGAAGTTCTCCCGTCAGACAGAACCCCATTATCTAACCTGTTGACAACATCTGCAGTTGTGTCTTAACACCTCCAGACTTCACTTAACGTAGGCCAGTCGTGATTCAATCTCATTTGCTAAGGGGTTGTATAAATAGCTGCTTTAGTTGTCCTGGGAATTACATATGTACTTGAGTATAAAAGAACTTCCCCCTACCACAGAAGAAGGAATCAGTCTGTTAAACCAGATCCCAAGAAGGCTTCAGGGCGGGACACACAGGTGCACCCAGGTCTCTCCCCCACCCTTATGGGGACTTGATGTTGAGATGAAACATTTTAGAAGCAATGTAGCTGCTGAGACTTTGTGAAGGGCAGGTTGACACCCGCCAAGAATTTCATAAAGAATATTAATTAATTGGCTCAGTTCTCCAGGAGAGAGGCTCCCAGGCCTACATGATGCTAACAGGGTGTGACTTCATAAGCAAACCTGTTCTACCAGCTCTAGATAGACAGTAGATTCTTTTAGTTTAAGACTTTCATTCCTGACAAAATCGCAAATCCCTCCAAGAGCACTTTGAGCCAACACTGGGCATTTACTGTTCACAGCAGAGAGAGACACAAGCTAATTCAAACAAAAGAATGCAGAGGTGGGGGAGGGGAGGAACACTGGGGCACATTTTTCATATGCCACAATTGCCTAGGACTTAGCCTTTTGGGTTTATCTTTTGTGAAACTGAGAGGGCTATGCTTTCCTTTTTTTGTCATTGGATTTGGGAGGCAGCCCATTTTACAGACTACCGACACCCCTTGACATAGACAAAACAAAACAAAACAAAACAAAACAATCTAGGAGAAACTATTCTTTAGAATAGGGCCTATGGTAGGGCCCTCGGAATGAAAAGATCCAATTGTAAACTATAGGGACCTGGCGGGTGGGTGGGTTGGTGAGGTGAGGGCTGACTTTGGATCTTAGGCTTTTTATGCCCCCAGTCTCCCAAGCTCTGTCTATGGTAAACTGTGTACAGCTTTGACTCGTCACCTATTGAATGCTGCTATGTTGCTAACATTGTGGCTTGTTTCTCCTTGACTGTGAATTTGATAGCTTGTCGAGGAATCTGTTTTCACTCTGCTGTGCTCCTTTAGGGAAATGTCCTTTGACAGCAATGCTGATGTTTGCCTCTTTGTAACTGTGAAATCTGTACCTAATCTCTGGATGGGAATATCCACTTGTCTACTGTAAATACTGGAATTACAACTAACGATGTGGGGACTAGGCTGCTTTTTCTGTATCGTGCTAGTATTACTCTGGATATTAAAGAAATTTAACCGTACACTAGTCTAATGGAAAGTGTTTAAATAAGAAAACATGGGGCAACTGCCTAGCTCAGTCGGAAGAGCATGTGACTCATGGGGTCTGGGTGGCCCAGTTGGTTAAGAGTCCAACTTTGGTTCAGGTCATGATCTCACTGTTCCTGAGTTCCAGCCACGAGTCAGGCTCTGTGCTGACAGCTCAGAACCTGGAGCCTGCTTCAGATTCTGTCTCCCTCTCTCTTCCCCTCCCCCTTTTGTGCTCTCTCTCTCTCTCTCTCTCACACACACACAAAAATAAATAAACATTAAGAAAAAAAAAGGAAGAGCATGCAACTCTTGCTCTCAGAGTCATGAGTTCGAGCCCATGATGGGTGTAGAGATTACTAAAAAAATAAATATACATACATAGGAAAATGGTCTTCGTGCCTGGCTGGCTCAGTCGGTAGGGCATGTAAGTCTTGATCTCAGGGTCTTGAGTCTGAGTTCCACACTGGGTGCAGAGATTATTAAAAATAAATAGATAAAAATGAAAAGTGTTTTTTAAAAAAAGAAAGAAAATGGTCTCAAATTAGCTTGATAGATCCATCTATATGAGAGATCCTACACACATTTGCACATTCTGGTCTTTTAAGAAGGGAGGGTCTAGAGACTTTTTTTTCTTAAATTTTATTTATTTTTATTAAAAATTTTTTTTTAATTTGTATCCAAGTTAGCATGTAGTGCAATAATGATTTCAGGAGTAGATTCCAGTGATTCATTGTATAACACCCAGTGCTCATCCCAACAAGTGTCTTCCTTAATGCCCCTTATCCATTTAGCCCATCCCCCCACCCACAACCCCTCCAGCGACCCTCAGTTTGTTCTCTGTATTTAAGAGTCTCTTATGTTTTGTCCCCCTTCCATTTTTATATTATTTTTGCTTCCCTTCCCTTATGTTCATCTATTTTGTGTCTTAAATTCCACATATGAGTGAAATATGATGTTTGATATTTGTCTTTCTCTAATTTTGCTTAGCATTATCCCCTCTAGTTCCATCCACGTTGTTGCAAATCTTTTTTTTAATTTTAAATGTTTATTTTTGAGAGGGAAAGAGAGCACGAGCACAACTGGGGTAGGGGCAGAGAGAGGAGGACAGAGGATCTGAAGCAGTAGAGAGCTCAACTGACTGAGCCACCCAGATGCCCCTGGTGACAGGTTAGAGACTCTTAAAGACAGAGAACTGAGGGCTGATGGAGGGAGGTGGGTGGCGGATGGGCTAGATGGATGATGGGTACCAAGGAGGGCACTTGTGATAAACACTGGGTGTTGTATGTAAGTAATGAATCACTGAATTCTACTCCTGAAACTAATATCGCACTGTATGTTAACTAAAATTTAAATAAAAACTTGAAAAGAAAAAAAAAAGCAGGCAGGGTTGATAGACAGTGTGGATACAGGTCCTTCTTGCTACCCTGATGATTTCCCCCTTTCCTCTCAGCTACCAATGACTAAACGAAGATGAAATAATGATGACAAGATTCCTGTGACTAAAAGTCTTCCCTTTCCCTCCAGGACACGGGAGGTAGGACAGACCCTGCAACAGAACAGAACAGCAGCATTTCCTCTGCAGCTACTCAGAGCTGGTGCCCCAGTCATTCATTTCCATTATAAATGGTTCTAATTTCCATCTCCCCCATACCATTTCACCAGGAAAGTTTGAGAATATGTGTACTCTTGCCCAATAAGGAATCCAGATTGTGAGTGGGAGGAGAAAGGGAAAATTTTTTTTAAGTACCAGGGAAGGAGCCAGAAGGAACTTTAAAAGAAAAACAAAAATTTTTTTCGAAATAATTTTAAACTTAAAGAAAAGCTGCAAGAATAGTACAAAAAACTCCTTAAACTCCTTATTTTTCACCCACATTCCCCAATTGTTAACACTTTGTTACATTTGTGCTCTGTGTGTGTGTGTGTGTGTGTGTGTGTGTGTGTGTACACACATGTATTTTTTCCTCAACCATTTGGAGGAAGTTGCAGACATCATGTCCATTGACTTCTAAATACTTCATTGGCGGGTGGGGCGTGGGAGGCAGGTAGCTGCTTGGGTGGCTCAGTTGGTTGAGCGTCCAACTTCAGCTCAGGTCCTGATCTCAGTTCATGGATTCGAGCCCCTCCATCAGGCTCTGTGCTGACAGCTCAGAGCCTGGAGCCTGCTTCAGATTCTGTCTCCCTCTCTCTGCCCCTCTCCTGCTCGTGCTCTGTCTCTCTCTCTCAAAAATAAATAAATGTTAAACAACAAACAAATAAATAAATACTTCAGTGGCTATTTCTTAAGAAGAAGATTATCTTATATAACCACAACACAAATATTGAAAAATCAGGAAATTTAACATTGCTACAATATTTTTATGTAATACATAATTACATAACTGTGTAATACATTGCATACTCAAATTTTGGCTGTTGTCCAAAATAATGTTCTTTATAAGAATTTATTTTCCAGTTCAATATTACACACTGCATTTTGTTCTCATGTCTCTTTAAACTCTTCTAATCTGGAAATGGTCCTCAGCTTTCCATTGTCATTCATGACATGGTCATTTATGAGTGCATTCAATCCAATAAAAAAAAAAATCATCATTTCCATCGATTTGGGGTTGCCTGGTATCTCCATATTAGATTCGTTTTAATTTGTCTGCTACTTTTGATTTGGGCAAGAATATCACAAATGGATATTGTGTCCTCGGTGTATCACATCAGGAGGACATGATCTTTTATCCCATCATTGGTGATGTTAACATTGGTTACTTGGTTAAAGTGCTCCCCACTGCCTACCCACCCCAGTTTTCTCCACTATAAATGTACTATTTTTCCCTCTGCAATTAAAAATTTTTAAGGAAGAGACTGATTCTATGTAAATTTCTTATGGATTTTCACCCAATAATGGCAGCATCTACTTATTATTCTCACCCAAATAAGTTATTTCTATAATAGCCAAATGGATGGCATTCTACTATAAGGAAGACTTTTTCCATTTATTTATTTATTTGCTTACTTACTTACTAATACTATGGACTCCTGAACTCATTTTAGTAATTGGTTAAAATCCATTACTATCATTATTTCAGTGCTCAAATTGTCATAAATGTAAGCACTGAGAGCCCCTTCCAGATGACTCCTGTGGCCCTTTGACATACCCATACTTATTTTCCAGAGAGAGACAGGGAGAGAGAGCCCCAAGCAGGCTCCGTGCCATCAGCACAGAGCCCGTGTGAGGCTCCATGTCACTAGCCATCAAGGGCATCTGGTGGTATGAGGCTTATTCAAGTATAAGAAGATGAGGACCTTTTGGAGAAATAGACTGCCATAAGGCACACTAATGTAGACAAGTCTGGATGATGGTCAAGCCCAGTAAGCAGAGCTAGACCTTGGCTTTCTTTGCCTAATCACAAATAAACTTAAGGTTGTAGCACCTTCCCCGCACCCACATTAATTCATCAAAGGAGATGGGGACAAGACAGTTCACTGGGAGGGTAATTTACCCTGCTGGATGTGTCCTCTTTGACTTTAATGTGAATATTTAAGTGTCAGTCTTTTGCCTGTTATTACTTAATGTCTCTAGACATTAATGCCCTTATGTTCCTGCTAAGGGCAGTTCTCCAAAGTTTCACTCCCAGGCGTTGGCAATGATTTTCTACGGAGAGCTATCTTGCATAAATGTATCTGCAATGGTGTCCTCATTAAAGGAATGGGGACACTTATCTTCAGCAAAGAGCAACTCATACTCAACCCACTTATTGCCAATATCAGTAGCTGGGAGCTTGTGCTTATTTTTTAGTAGTCCCACATATACCCAAGGATAAGTTTACAGTGCAGCCACTTTCCATTACAATCCATGAAGCTATTGACCATGATATGCTAACTATAGCCAAGTCTTCTTACTATATGGTACAGTAGGTTGCAGAAGAAAAAGCCACCAGCCAGAAGACAGCAAAGAAGAAACAGTACAGATTACACCTGGGATGTGGAGAACCATTCTTCTCCCTAAAAAACTAGATCACCATGGTTGAACACCTTTTGACAGGTCCTTTATACCCAGAAGTAGGGCCTATGCAGGAGAGTCTGAAACAAAAAATAAGATACTAGGTTGTTGGGTTTGTTTTTTAGGCTTATTTATTTATACTGAGAGGGAGAGAGAGAGAACAAGCAGGGGAGGGGCAGAGAGAGAAACCCAAGCAGTCTCTGTGCTGTCAGCAGAGCCCCAGTGGGGGCAGAGAGATCATGATCTGAGCCAAAATCCAGGCTGACGCTTAACCGACTGAGCTACCCAGGCACCCTCTAGGTTTTGTTTTATCATTATTATATTTAATAATATAGTGACTAATAAAATAATACATATTTTCACGGAAAACTTGGAAAATAAATAAGGAAATAACAAAAAACTACCATCAATTCTATAACCTCTGCTAGGTATCTCAGTGTCTGTCCTTATAGTCTTTTCTTCCAAGTACAGACATACACTTTTTAAAACTCACAGAACTGCTATGTATGGTCCAGCAATTTTCATGATCAGATCTTGCAGAAAATATCTGGCGACTCAAGCTTTTCCTAAGCAGAAAATCTCAAGGTTTCAATTAACATGGGGAGCTCCCATCCATAACTAGATTAGAAAGAGGTTACTTCTGTTCTTTTTCATCTTTGATAGATGCACACAATACAGCTTAGTCCTCTACAGTTTGAACTTTGAGATGAACCAATCATTATCCAGAGATATTATTCTCTAACTTATACAGTCTAATTTTTTAAATAACTATATTTGTTTCCTAGGGCTGCAGTTCCACAAACAAAGTAGCATAAAACAATGGAAATGTGTTATCTCAGTTCTGGAGGCCAGAGATCCAATCGATACCCAGGTGTCAGCAGGGCCATGCTGCTAGGGAAGGCCCCAGGGAAAGATCTGTTCTGGGCCTGGTAACTTCTGGCCTTCCCTGGCTTGTAGGTAGCCATTTTTCTCCCGGTGTCTCTTCAATGTCATCTTCCCTCTGTGTCTAGCTGTCTCTGTGTCCAAATTTCCCCTTTTATAGGCACACCAGCCACACTAGGTTAGGGCACACTAAAGATCTCATTTTAACTTGATTACCTCTAGAAAGATCCCATTTCCAAATAAAGTTACATTCTGAGGTACTGGGGGTTAGGGCTCCAATATTCTGGGGGGACACAATTCAACCCACACAATAACCAAGAGAGAAAAACACTTTCCTATTTTATAGATGGACAAACTATAGACCAATGCTGGGTAGTATCAAATGGGAAGGATTTCAGGGTCACTACTGAGAAGATACGTGGCATCCTCAACTGCCTCAAAGAGGCCTGGCAGGACAAAGTGGTCTTGACTGGCATAGGATAGTTACCAGTATTTATCTATCTATCTATCTATCTATCTATCTATCTATCTTCCCAGACGTATTTATTTATTTATTTATTTATTTATTTATTTATTTATTTTTATGTTTATTTATTTTTGAGAGAGACAGAGACAGAATGTGAGTGGGTTAGGGGCAGAGAGAGAGGGAAACACAGAAGCAGAAGCAGGCTCCAGGCTCTGAGCTGTCAGCACAGAGCCCGACGCGGGGCTTGAACTCACGAGCTGTGAGATCATGACCTGAGCTGAAGTCGGACGCTCAACCGACCGAGCCACCCAGGCGCCCCTATTTTTCTTCTTTTTAAAATTATTTATTTAGGGCAGCCTGGATGGCTCAGTCGGTTAAGCGTCCGATTTCGGCTCAGGTCACGATCTCACAGTTTGTGAGTTCAAACTTGGGATACATGGGAACCCTGCTCCCCAAGAACACGGACTAACAGAATGGGTTACAGAACAACTACAATACAGAGAATCAGCCCAGTGATGGCTGAAGGCCCTTCTCCTTCTCAAGCACCAAAGTTTCCCTTCTCCAGGCTTCTTCATCCCTACTGTTTGGCACAAAAGGGGAAGCTTGCACCTGAATTGCACAGGGTAGACCTTTATATGATTGAAGAGAGATGATAAGTGAAGAATGATAAGATGAATGTGGATTATATCCAGTATTCTACTTAGAAGCTCTCAGGAGCACAATCCTCTGGTCTCTTTTTCCAATGTGGTTCCCAGTTCCTGGGCTACATGCCGAGATTATATGCCTTCTAGAAAGGAGCCTTGCCCTGTCTGGATATAGCCCAATCCTCCTCTTCCATAATCCAACCTCTTCTCAAGGGCAGAGGTCACGTAAGAATGCACAAATTAGAGTGATCAGTAGGATCCTGCAAAACCAAATACGTACAATCACACATCTATTTACATACATACAACTTGAAGTAGGGAGGACAGAAAAGAGCCTGAAATTCAAGGTGGGGGCAGCTAGTTCAGAGTGGGAGGGCTAAAAGCCTACCAGGAACTAAGAGCCCTCTGAGATCTTGAAGAAGAGCAGCAACCTCCTTCCCAACCAATCCCCATCAGCTCCAAAAAGGATGAAGGGGAAAGAGAAGTCATCTTCATGCCAGCCTCTGCTGGACTACATCATTTAAAGATTAGAGGTAGGGCCAGATGTGGGCAGGGAGCAAGGCAGGAGGGAAGACCAGGCTTCTTTTCTTCCAATTAACATACTATCTCAATATTTGGGGGACCCTGACATTTCAACTAAAGAGTTTGGGGCGATGATTTTCATGTTCCTCAGTTTGCTCAGACTGATTATCAGTAATAAGTCATAGCCAGGTGACTGTGGAACGCCGCACATGGGCCTCTCCCTCATGATCTGTCCCGAGAGGAGCAAGCATGTCCAAGGGAAGATAAGGCAAATTCAGGCCTGTGACACCTCCAGGCGGCCTCTGCCTACCCAGGTGTCCAGGTGCTCTCTCCTCCTCTGGAAGTGCTTTATCTACATTGTTCTTTCAGTTCCTTCTGGAGCCTACCTCCCTTCTACTTCAGCTCAGGCTAGGAAGCTCCTCACTCTTATCCCCCTTCTTCTCAGCCTCAGCCTACTTCATTCCCACGTAGTCTTTCATCTTACCTCACAGGTCACTGCATTTGCCTTCTACCCTCCCATCCAGGTGCCCATGTTATAAGCTTTTCTGGCAGCTTGGATTTTCCTTGGAGTACCTATCAAGGTTTTCATTACACATCAGTATGTGTTTTGATTAGTGTCAATTTCTCCCACTAAACTCTTAAGCTCTGAAACCAGAGATCATGCTATTTTGTCCATAACTGTGTTCTCTCACCCAGTAACCCTTGGCACATTCAATAGTATAGATGCTTCGCATATATTCTTGACTAAATAAGTATGTGCAGACCTTAACATAGGAAATAGTTGCAAGACAAGGTTTCTGGGTTTTGGAGGGGGGCGGGTTCTGGCGTGACTAGCATCTTTGTGGTTCCCTGAGAAGTAGCTTAATTCACCATGAGCCTCTGATCTCTATCTTTGCCTAATGATTTGAGTTGTGATCCCAACAATGCAAGTTGAAGCTAGGTTCAGTTGCAAATGGCAGCCACAGCAGAATTATTTTAGAAGAGAAGTTAAGATTCCTTCTACCTTTCCTTGAGGACAGGACTATTACTAATGCCTTACAGTCCAAGCAGCTTAGGGTCCAGAGAGGGAACACAGAGAAGTAAAAAGACAATCCAATAAATTGAGGTGCTCTAATGGCTTAAGCATAGGCAGGAAGGGGGGGGGGGACAGAAAAGAGACTCTTATCTAAGCTTTGGGGGCATCTGGAAGATTTCTGTCAAACGTAATTTCTACACTAAGTCCTGAAGAAGATGTAAGAGGTAGACAAGAGAATGGGATAGGGGTGGTGCATCGAGTTGAGATGAAGAAATACTTGAAAAGGCCCAGATCAGAGGTGAAAGGGAGTATAGAGCATCCAGTAAACTGTGGGAAAACTTAAGATGTATGCAGGAAGGAAGTGCAAGAGGTGAGTCTGGAGAAAATGTGACTGGGGGTGGGGGGTTACCTAAAATCCATAGAGAGTCCACAAAGGATTTTAATAGGGGGGTGACCCTTAAGATTTGCCTTTTAGAAAGATCTTTAGGCTCATGGTGTTGGAAGCTCTAGGCACCAGAGACTAGGACTAGAACCGCTTTCTCTTGGAAGTCAATTTCTCTTAACTACACCACACTCCTCTCTGAGAAGTGTTTGGAAGGAGAAAGGCAAGTCCCTAGATGATGCCAATAAACGCAGGCAGAGGGTGGCAAGTTGGAATAGATGTATATCTACGTGTTGGTTATGGGTATAGAAATATTTAGTTTTTTAGTTTAGCTTGTGAGAAGCCCTGGAAGAAATAGCAGGATTCACACCAGGGGACCAGTTGGTGAGCCTGGGAAATTTTTAACTTCTGTTTCCTCATCTGAAATATGAAAATACTAATAATTACAAACTTTTACTGAGGACTTATGCATAGGGTTGGTGTGGATATTAAATAATACCTGCGAAGTTTTCTGAAAAGTTCTACTCATGAAGCAGTTATTTCCCCCATTTTACAGTTGAAGCTTTTGACCTATTTTACACATGATAAAACTGAGGTTCAGAAAGGTTAAGTAACTCTCCCAAGGTCCGAAAATTAGCAATAGGACCCATTCATTCAAGACAGACGTGGAGGCAACACGGTCAATTTGGCACTGACTGAGGGAAAAGGAGGGGCTTTCAGCAGGCTGGAGATCATTTTGGTCAGTTCTGGAAAAGTGTGTAAATGAGGACACTTGGATTCAAGTGATAGAAACCTACTGTACAACTTCTGAAACAGTAAAACACAGAAACACTACATTATAAGATCCAGCAGAGCTCCGTGGAACCCGGGGACAAGAATGCAGGCATCTCAGGAAAGAGTTGGAACAAAGGTTCGGTTCTCAAAATTCATCTTGCATTTCAGCTCCTCTCTGTGCATCTGTTCCTTTCTATTTTTTTCTCTTTGGAACTGTTTTCCCTTTTTGTGTGTGTGGTTTGCATGATAGAATACATAGCCATGAATACCTTGCAAGTTTATACGTTGCCATTTCTTCTCTAGTCTCTCGGTTTTAATTTCAAATTCTCAAGGAACAGCCGTCGGCCTAATCTGGGTGAGATGCTCTTCCTAGAAAAATCAGCAATACCCATAAAAGCAGGGCCACCTGCCACAAACGCAGCTGCTGAGAGAATACTCCTGTGGGCTGCACCCAGTGCTCAGGGGAGAGCCAGTTACAAGGGGCAAAGTGGATGACAACCCTACAGATAGATGTACATTAAAGAAAAGAAATTGCTTATTTTCAGTTTTTCCTCTTCCTTCTCCACAGCCCAATTTTGCTGGTATGTCTCATTTCCTTCTCCATTAAAATATCGATCTTACCGTGCTTTACATTCTGGGGAAAAAGAATTCACTTTTTGGGATAGGGAACTGTCAGGTGGGTATATATATAAGCCATCCTCAGAGGTGACTTTTTGCCCAGTGTGTTAACTCCAAGAAAAGCAAATCTCATAGTCACTAGCATTTCACAATTTCGTTTACCGTGCCAAGAAATTCTTCACAACAAATTCCTTCTGCTGCGATTTAAGTCCATTTCCTTTCTCAGACCGCTGATTAAAATTGGCTGATTAAACAGCTGATTAGAATTGGCTTTAAAGGGATTAATAGGCACTTGAGAACTCCTCAGCATTCTCTTTACCAAACTGCAAAAATTACAGACCCTTCAATACTTCCCAAATTAGATCTAATTGATATAGTCATGAGGTTAGTAGAACCAATATATGAGTATCACTCACTGGCACGTTTTCTCTCAGCCTTCGAGTATCCTATTACAGAGGATAAAAGTGCACGCAGGACTCACCTTGTCAGGATAGTTGATAAGTAAGGGGTTAGGGCAGAGGCAGTGAGGGAAGGGATTCAAGAGGCCTTCACAGAATCCACTGCAAGAAGACCAAGTGTGCCTCCATGCACCTCCACGCATCCAGCAGCTACTCTCTCCATCCCTCCCTAGGGGTCACCATGGTCTCCTACCTGGGCATTTGCTATCCTCTTTGTGGGTCGGATTCCTTTGGTAGATTCCACTGTTGATTCTGCTTACCTGTGGCTCAGGGTACTACTTTCTCTGATCCAGTACCACCCAACTGATTGGCCAAGTCCCACCCTCAGTCCAACCAGCTGTGGGTGGGAAGGCAGGTCCAGCCAGTCCTGTGGAGAGACGAGCGCAAAATGGTATTTCTCCTTCTTTCTTATGTGTAATGCATAAGACTCCATGATAGCAGTTTTTTGCAAGGAAGCTTTCCTTATACGTCTTCTCACGGTCCTTTATGGATCATCTCATAACACTTCTGAATGATTCCATTTCTCACTCTGCATGCTGAATTTTCATGATCGTTTAATTCTAAATATTTTCTAATTTTTTTAGAAAAAAATTAGTTATTGGGGCGCCTGGGTGGCGCAGTCGGTTAAGCGTCCGACTTCAGCCAGGTCACGATCTCGCGGTCCGTGGGTTCGAGCCCCGCGTCGGGCTCTGGGCTGATGGCTCAGAGCCTGGAGCCTGTTTCCGATTCTGTGTCTCCCTCTCTCTCTGCCCCTCCCCCGTTCATGCTCTCTCTCTGTCCCAAAAATAAATAAACGTTAAAAAAAAAAAAAGAAAAAATTAGTTATTTAGAAGTGTTTTTAAAATACTCAAATATATGTGGGGCGCCTGGGTGGCTCAGTCGGTTGGGCGGCCGACTTCGGCTCAGGTCATGATCTCACAGTCCGTGGGTTCGAGCCCCGCGTCGGGCTCTGTGCTGACAGCTCAGAGCCTGGAGCCTGTTTCAGATTCTGTGTCTCCCTCTCTCTGACCCTCCCCCATTCATGTTCTGTCTCTCTCTGTCTCAAAAATAAATAAACGTTAAAAAAAAAATTAAAAAAAAATACTCAAATATATGTAGTAGGAGCTCATTAAAAGTGAGTACACTATACATTCATATATATGGAAAACTTGATTTCAAAATTACCTGAGGAGGTACACTTATGAATCTTCAAAGTTACTAGTTTACTAAATTTTAGTGGAATTACATGCCCTATCAAACGCTCTCTGTTGGAAATGCGGTGCACAGCTAGTTTTTATGCCTTTACTCATTCCTCTTATTTACTACTTGACCTTCTTAATTTACTCCTCCCTGTTCTCAGGCATGCTAGCCTGGCTGGCTCAATCCTACTGGACTGTAGCCATCATGAATGGCTTCAGTTCCCCTACACTCCCATAATAAAGTTGTGTTACAAAGAAAAAAGAGATAAGCTAATATTTGAGGCTATTTGAGGAGGGATTTTTTTTTTAATTTTTTAACCTTTATTTACTTTTGAGAGACAGAGTGTGAATGGGAGAGGAGCAGACAGAGAGGGAGACACAGAATCCGAAGTAGTGTCCAGGCTCTGAGCTGTCAGCACAGAGCCCAACGCGGGGCTCGAACCTACGAACCATGAGATCATGACCTGAGCTAAAGTTGAACACTTAACCAACTGAGCCACCCAGGGGCCCCTAGGAGGATTTTTTTTTCTAAAATAGTTCTTTTATTCTCACATACCTTACAAACTAAAAAAAAATCTGATGCTAAATGATGACAACAATCATATATACAATGCTAAAAGAAGAGCACAGTACAACTAGGTCCTGTTTCAACATACTCCCTAAACTGAACTAAAGGATTTAGCCACTAGTTTCTATTGTATTCCCTTGAGATTAGTACTTAGAATTTTTGTTGGGTTTAAATACAAAATGGCACATAAATAATTGTAAACATGCAAAAGCAGGTCTATACGTAACCTGGAAGGCAATAAACAAAAATAAAAATAGTTGGATTAATTTTCTAAGATATTCAATAAAAATATTTTCAATAGATTTTTTGAGCACTTCCTGAAAGTTTGAGTGACCACTTAAATGACATTATTGACATTCCTCATCAGGACCTTGAAAGCTTTCCAATTACTGAAAAGTATGGTGATGGTTGCTTCTTCTCTCCCATTAGAGGAAACATAAGAAATAAGATATTTTGCTACTCTGGGCAAGCTAGGTAAAATCCTGAATCTTTTCAAAATGTTTACCAGACTCAAGGTGAGTCCTGAGGTTTTGACTCCTAAAACACTGCTTGAAAACTTAGGAGGTATGGATCCTCCCTGGAAGTTATTCTGGGCACTGAGGACTTCCTGGAAAAAAAAGACAACAAAGATCTGTTTTGCATAAAGTCACTACTCAGGTTTAACTTAGTAGATGTGAAAAATTTTAAAACACAAAGCTTATATTTAGGAGATATATGTAAACTGAATCTAAGAAAGGCCCTAAAGAAGAGCAAAATATTACTTTGCCTCCAAATGATGAATAACAGCAAAAACAATCAAAGGAAGTGGGAAAAAAAAGAAAAATTTGGCACTGATATATGGTTTTTGTGGATAGGAAATAATAGGACCAGGTTAGAACTATAGTGGATTTTTAGATCTTGAAAAGGAATTTACAGGTTTAATCCAAATCCTTCAATTTACAGATGAGGAAACTTAAGGCCCATTATTTTATTCATTCAAAAAACATTTATTGTGTGCTTATATATACGCTCAATGCTGGAAATACAACAATGAACAAGATAAAATATGGTTCAAAGAGGGAAGTGACTTGCCCAAAGTCACAAAATGCAAGTTAGCAGCTAAACAGTCTCTTTGCACTGAACCCAATATTGTCCAATAAAATACAATAATTTCTTCACCTGTAAGCACAATAAGCATTTGACGAAGGTTCCATGCAAAGATAAGATGTTCATATACAACTGATATAATAATATTCCATAATATAAGGGATGTATATATATTATATTCAGATGGTTTTAGAATCTATGTAAAATAACCACAAACTTTCTTAATTAAGATATGAAATCATTTCCTTGAAAGTCTTTTTAATTTTTTGGTCATTAGATATTCTATGTGCAAATTTTGACACCCCAAATTTTCAAATTTTTCAAGATGATTTCCAGTCATATAACTATGACTCTCACTATATCCTGTCTCCTTTAAATTGCAACTTTCATTCAACTAGCATTCTAATATTTAAGTTATTTTCAATAAATGACTCCATTTCCAAAGACCTACCTAGTTCTACCATTGCCCAGTTTCCCCCCTTAATCATTCATAGCTTAACCAGTTTGGTAACTTTAGCATATAATAATACAAACACTATATGAGTTAATAAAATGTCCTGTATCAAAGCTTATGTCTTTAAAAGAAAACCTATGAACCTCATTTCAAAATGAACAATTGTACCTACTACAAAAGGGTAAATACGAGTTTGGAATATTTTTTTGTCATTCTGGCAGACTTAATAACCTTAAGAAAGCAATAGGGGAGTTCTTTATCATAGAAGAGAATAGGAGACCTTTACTACAGTAATACTATAAATAGTCTGAGTTCCTTTTTAATTAAAAACAAAAGGTATGAAATTTTTATAACTTATTGGCATAAAGTTTTTGAGATAATCCTGATTGGAAAGTAATATTTACATTCCAACAACTCTGAAAATCAATGATGAGAGAGACAAGAGGATTTAAAAGGTACCTGTGCTACACTACCAACGTTACAACATGGAGCTCTAAGGTTGATTTTCCATCCTCAGTCTCCAGAAGGCTCTCCTACTGCTGCACTTCCTTCCCCTGGCTACGCATTCCCTGTTATTATTTGGGCTTCCTCTTTCCATAATAAGCTCTGTTGAGGACAGCCACTGACATTCTCCATCTCTGAATCCCTCCTTGAAGTACAGCACATAGCTGATACTCAATGAATCCCAATGATGGTAACAAAAACTTAAAAACTGGTAACATCTACTCTAATTCATATATCCATACTCTGAAACTAACTGTAATAACACAAATTAAGACATCAGAATTTGGTTCTACCTCAAACATCAGGAAATGTTAAATGCAGGGCAGGGCTGATAATTTTCAAGGTCTGGCCATTAAAAAACCCAATGGTTCATGCTGCTCTAAAAACAGCAACCACTTCTTTTTAGATAGGAAAGATCAATGAAAGAACAAAGCTGTCTGGAATAAAAGAAATATCAAGTAAAGAAGAAATGACAAGATAATTCTATCTCTGGATTAAGACATTTTAATATACATAATGTATAGAACTTCATATAATTTATTAATGTCATTTTCTATAGGACACTGTAATTAATTCAGTGACATCAATATTGACCTTATACAGACAAAAGATGAAAGCTGGGTTTTCTTGTGTACCAAGTACAAAACACGTGCTAAAGAATTACCACACACAACAGTTATAAGAGATCAACTTTAAGGATGACTCAAGTTTACAGTAGTTGCTTCACGGTTTTCCCTCAAGGCTTGGATGTCACCCAGTGTTGCCATGTCTGTGCAAATGCTATCTCTGGACTGTCCAACTACCTCCTTTTGCCAGCCCCACTTTTGCCTGTTTTACTGCTGCCACTGCTCGACTTGCCAGATGATTTTGAAGAGAAGAGTCTTGTCATGAACTCAGAAACATCAGGCAATTCATGGTTGGAATTCAGCATATTCATTGACTGTTCCATCTCCTGCAAGACAAAGTACAATAATACAAAAGGCACTGGGATCCTTCAAGTCATTTAACAACTAACATTTCCATCAAGGAAGAAGAGGAATACAACAAGTAGAAGCTACTGGTTCTCAGCAATGTTATACCCAATAGGACTTCAGAAACCACGTTTCTTTCTTTTCTTCTTTCTTTTTCTTTCTTCCTTTTCTCTTTCTTTCTTTCATTCACCTAATTTATTGTCAAGTTAATTAACATACAGTGTACATAGTGTGCTCTTGGCTTTGGGAGTAGATTCCCATGATTCTTCGTTTACATACAACACCCAGTGCTCATCCCAACAAATGCCTTCCTCAATGCCCATCACTCATTTTCCCCACCTCCCCAAGCCCTGCCCGCCCCCGCTCCCCCCCATCAACCCTCGGTTTGTTCTCTGTATTTAAGAGTCTCTTATGGTTGGCCACCCTCTCTGTTTGAAACTATTTTTCCCCTTTCCCTTCCCCCATGGTCTTCTGTTAAGTTTCTCAGGATCCACATATGAGTGAAAACATACATCTGTCTTTCTCTGACTGACTTATTTTACTTAGCATAATACCCTCTAGTTCAATCCACGTTGTTGCAAATGGCATGATTTCATTCTTTCTCATTGCTGAGTGGCATTCCATTGTGTATATAAATCACATCTTTTTGATTCATTCATTCACCAGTTGATGGACATTTGGGCTCTTTCAGTAATTTGGCTATTGTTGATAGCACTGCTATAAATATAAGCATTGGGGTACATGTGCCCCTATGAATCAGCACTCCTGTATCCTTTTAGAAACCATGTTTCATACCTCCTTTATACTACTAAGCATTGTGATCCTTTAATAAATGTCCAATAAATCTTGCCTAGGGCTTATGTTTTGGCTTATGTTTTCATAAACAGTACTTTCTATTATTATATGTGACCATATTCCTGTTTTGGCTTATGTTTTCATAAACAGTACTTTCTATTATTATATGTGACCATATTCCTGTCATCTCATTTTATGCTTTTCTTTTTTTAATTTTAGAAAGAGAAAGAGAGAGAGAGAGAGAGAGAGACCATGAAGTGGGGAGAGGGGCAAAGGAAGAGAGAATCCTAAGCAGGTCCCATAAGTTCCATGCTCAGTGCTGAGCCTGAAATGGGGCTCAATCACATGACCCTAGGATTACGACCTGAACCAAAACTGAGAGGTGGACACTCAACCGAGCCACCCAGGTGCCCGTTATTTTATGTTTTCTGATTAAAATGCTTTCTGGGGCGCCTGGGTGGCTCAGTTGGTTAAGCAGCCGACTTTGGCTCAGGTCATGATTTCGCAGTCCATGAGTTCAAGCTCCATGTTGGGCTCTGTGCTGACAGCTCAGAGCCTGGACCCTGCTTTGGATTCTGTGTCTCCCTCTCTCTCTGCCCCTCCTCTGCTCACTCGCTCTCTCTCTTTCAAAAATAAACATTAAATAATAATAATGATAATAAATAAATAAATAAATAAATAAATAAAAATGCTTTCTTACTGTTTTAATGGGTGTTTTCTTTCCTTTTTAAATTTTTTTTTTTACCTTTTGAGAGAGAGAGAGAGAGAGTGTGAGCACAACCAGGGGAGAGGCAAAGGGAGAGACTCTTAAGGGGGCTCGATCTCATGACCGTGAAATCATGACCTGAGCCGAAATCACGACCTGAGCCGAAATCAAGAGTTGGACGCTTAACCTACTGGGCCACCCAGGCGCCCCTAAATGAGTGTTTTCTTAAACTCATGCTTTCTTTAAATGCATATAAATAAGAATATCAGAGGTGCCTGGGTGGTTCGGTCAATTAAGTGATCAACTGTTGATTTTAGCTCAGATCATGATCTCATGGTTTGTGAGTTTGAGCCCTGTGTGGGGCTCTGTGCTAATAGCATGAAAGCCTGCTTGGGATTTTCTCTGTCCCTCCCCTGCTCACACTCTCTCTCTCTCTCTCTCTCAAATAAATAAAAAATCATTTAAAAAAAGAATATCAATCTTTAATTATATATCAAGGCTATTAGAAAAGTTCGGAAAATAACTACAGTATTTCCAACACTTAATTCCTAAGGCCCTTAGTAGTAAATCTATGAATACTACTATGGACCTTAACAGCATCTAAAGCCAGCAATAAAAATGTTACAAACAAGTCACTGGCAGGACCTCATAAGGATCTGGCACTTTTATTTTGAGGTTTTGTCCTCTCTCTATTTAGCCAACAATCAATAAAGTATTGTTCTACCTTCAACAATATTGATGTAATATATGCTACATATGAATTTTATGTAACATTCCAAAAATGAACTTAAAATAGTATTAGTTCACACATGGAAAAAATAGCAAATATTATATTATCTCTCATGTAAAGTTGAACACCACTAGGATATTAGCTTAGGCTTTCTCTCCAAAGGTAGAATTTATACATGGGTTCTCAAGGAGAATGTGCTTTTACAGATATGGACAGGAAAAGAAACATTATAAGCATAAATCAAAAATGCTAACATGCTCCCCCCGAAAAAAAAGTTAACATGCCCTCATAATCAAATATATATCATAACAAGTCTTGAGACCCTGCAAAAATATATCATCAAATCTATGTTTTAATCTGTTCAATTCTGAAGCTCTCAAATAAAGAACTTTTTATACTGCTTACTATGTGCAAAGCACTTTGCAAGGAATGAACTTTTAATCCAATGTGACCTCTAATGTTTCCTTCTATTGATGCCACAGAGAGTTACCTGGCTTAACAGATACCAGGATTACATAGGATGTATACTTTCTGACCAACACTGAAGCAAAGATGTCAAATTTGGCAATGAGACATCATGAAATATCTTAAAACTTTCTTTAATCATGAAGCTTTTTCTGCTGTTCCAGCTTGGAATAAAATGCCTTGCCTTCTACAGAACTTAATCACCTACTACCTCAGCAAGTATTTTTATTTATTTTATGCATATCTTATTTTCCCATTTAAAACACAAATACACTCCCTCACCCATACACCCACAATCCTCTGACGGCAAGAGAAAGTATTTTATAAAGCCATGCTATTTCCTACTCTTGACTCTGAACTCATTGGCAACAGGGATGATATACAATTCATTTTTGTATCCCCAGTATCCATAACCTAAACACTGATTAATAAATGTTCATTCAGCAAAAATAAGGTGTCAACACATCAATATATTACATACAGTGGAAAAACTCAGAACTCAGGAGGTATTTGTTAATCATTTCCAGGTGGAAGAAAAACAATGGTTTAAAAAAAATTCTGAAGATTTTATGGAAGCCAATATTTCAGAGGGACAAAGTAGTGGCACTAAATTTGAAGAATCTTATTTGGCAATCCTCTGCCCATTGCCAAACCAGTATAATTTGGGGGTAAAGAGTCTGGAAGTCGCTATTCTTTTTTCTTCCCTTGGTTATCCAAATTTGTGTGTGTGTGTGTGTCTGAACACATAAACTAAATGTGTACTCTGAAGAGTTTTGTAAAGTAAAGGTAAATTGTAAGAAGCTATCATTTTGCAAACTATTTGGATTGGACTACCAGGATTATTATGCATTTCAACTATTTAACAAGTGAGGCACAAAGAGAGCAGTCCTAAGCAGTGTTTTAGCTGTACGAAGAGACCCAGGCTTTTATCAGGCAGAACCAACTGAATTTATCTGGTCCAATGGAAACAACTAACTAATACCAGGAACATAATATTGTATTAATACAACCTCTGATTGAATTTGGCTTGGGAATTAGGATAAAGCTAAAAAATCCAAGCCATTCAGCCACAATGAATGATTCAGGCATTGGAATATGGTTCAAAAATTCACAGTGGGGGCAATCACCTTACCCGTCTCATGTCAGGATCACTTGTGTTGACCACTTTGGGCAGAAGCACAAATATCAATAATGGAAGAACCATCATCATAACCTATGGAAGAAAAAAAGAAATCCAGAAAATGTTTTTCCCCTTTAACGGCAGAATAAAATCTGCATTTCACAACCCATGATGAAATTAAAGATTCATATGTTATAGACAGAATAAACCTAGCAGCACCACCTCAAATCTACTCACTCAGCCTGTGTGATACAGGCGCTAATCAATGTCTGACTACTGTAGAGAAGAGCCTTATCTATGTGGATTTGGAATTTATTGACACCTCGCTTTATATTTGTGCTTACAGTTTTAACACAAACCGTTTGCAAACGTAACTATCTATTCACTTTCTTCAATCTGCAGTCTGGCATTGGGAATAGCGACCCTGATGGCCAGCTGGTCTCTTTCCGGATGACTTTATGGTTCTTGAAGAAAATATTATATTGCCCCTTTAATGTACATTCTCTCGAGACTGCAATATAGTACTAGGTGACTAGTTTTGAAAAATGACCTAGAAGCTTTACCACTGTATATGTTTCCATGAATTTCAGAAATGAGAACATGGAATCTATTTCTCAATAAACTTTGGAATCTCATTGCTGGTTTCCCCTATCCACTCTACCTTCCGGCTTCTTTACTCCTGATAGCAGATTCTAGGTACTATTTATTCCTCTCAAAAAATGTACAGTCCCCAAATATTCCTGTTTGTGATCTAAATAGCCATCAGCAAGGACTATGATCACCACTTAGACAATTACAAGATAATAATTCAACTTCCAGAAGCAGGAAAAAAAGGTCAATTTGTTTCTAAAGAATGTATTCTATTAGTGATTTATTATTAATGGATACCATAACATCATTTTTATACCAGGGATTTAAATTACCACAGAAAAAAGTCTCTGTTTACCACACATGTGAAAAAGGAGAAAGACCCTTACTCAAGCCATCAATAGTAGCTGATTAATAAATGAAGGCACATTCATCAGTGGACTTATATGCAGGTAGTATGAAGGATGAGACTGCCAACTCCATGGGACTTACCACATACTCTTATTCCATTTAAATTTTAAAGCATTTCATCATAAATAAGTATTTATCCCATTTCTGTTGCACATTTCAATATCAAATCTACTGTGCAATTCTCACCATATTCTTTTCATTAGTATTCCTAAAGCTACTATTTTTATGAAATCAATAAACTTCACAATTATCCTTTCATCTAACAATCTGACCTCAGCTTTCTTTCTCAGAAGGGCTAGAAATTTTCAAATTCCTAGATTCAAATTAGAGATTTGTAAAGATGTTTAACTGTAGCCTGATACATACCATTGGGTTCATTAGAAAGTCTGTCCAGCCCCATGATTCCCTCTTAATAAAGTAAGAAGGTGGGCCTGAAGATTTCATTTGGAGAGGATAGGGAAGTCTGACCACTTCTGATGTTTTGATGTAATTCACATATCTTGCTCTGATGAAGCAACATGAAAAAAGCATCAGTAATTTTATCAAAAACATTACTAGTTAAAAGAACTGCTTATATTAACAATGCCTTATAATTACCTTTAAAATTACCATTTTTCTAAAATGCTTTGGCATCTAAACTTTTGATCTTAAAAATTGGATTAAAGTAGCTTTATCTGTATTTCTAAAATATTTAGCAAAATGTAGAGAGAGAGACTTAGTTTCTAGCTGTAACTCTTGTTATTACCTAGTCCTGTGGGGCTAGACAAGTTCTTCTCTGGATATATCAAAAGCTCTTTTAGAATTCTTCTAACTCTAAAGCTCTTTGATTATATTTAATAATAAATTAATTTTGTTATAAATATACAAAAATGTTGTATTTTATTTCTTTGGCTGTCTGAGATAGGCATTAATGAGCACACCCAATTTTTAAGTCTAAAATTTTGCAGAAAAAAATTATGATTTAAGAAAGTCCTGCAACAGTACCATAGGTAACACTACATTTTCACCAGAGATGTCACTAATTTTAATCAAAACTCTCAACATGTTCATACATGTTCCAGGCTACTTTTTGAAAACTGCCTCCTCTTTTCTCTCTCATTTCCTCCCAGAACTTCTATTTGACACCAGTTAGAACTTTTTCTTTCTTTCTTTTATTAAATTTTTGGCAGAGCACAAGCAGGGGAGGGGAGGGGGGAGACCAGATCCAAAGCCAGCTCTGAGCTGACAGCAGCAAGCCCGATGTGGAGCTCAAACTCACGAACCGCGAGTTCATGACCTGAGCCAAAGTCGGACACTCAACTGAGCTACCTAGGTGCCTCTAGACCTTTTCATTTTTTACTCTGCATCTTGTTAAATTCTTTCACAGTGCCCATTCCTTTATGTGTACTGTATTCTGGGTAAGTTTTTTCCTATCTGTCTTCCAGTTCACCAAACCTCTGTTCAGTTGTTTAACATATGCATTGAATTTTGTATTCCAAAGCCTGTATTTATTGTAGAAGTTCTATTTTATTCTTTTTCAAATATCAATGGTCTGTTTTTGTAGTATCTTACTCTTACAACAATAGATCTTTTATTTGTTTAGGCATTTTAAATATACTTTAAACTATTTCATAGTCCATATCCAATAATCCTATTATATAAGGTTCTTACATATCTAATTCATCTGCTGACTCAATGTACATTGTTTTCTTGGGTATTTGATAACTTTATTTATGTGTGGGCCTGAATAGAGAATATCTCCCTGCAGAGAGTTTATGCATTTGTCTTCACCAGGAGTTCAGGATTATGACCAGGGATGATCTTGTTAATTGCACAGCTTGAAAGTTTCTGGATCATGCAGGAAGTAATAAGTTCACACCCCAAATTTCAGTGAGGGAGGACTGTGACTATCAAATTTCAGGAGAGATTTTCCCCTTCAAAAGGCCAGGGCTAGATTGGGAGACTAGTGGATTTTAATGCCAAGAGTCAAAGGGGGAATCGAGTCTTAGATCTAATTCTTGCCCAAAGCAAGCCTAAGGCTTACCTCTTACCTACATACTGCTAATAAAATCTAAGCATTTTGGTTAGAATATCAAAACCCCCAGGTAGGAAAGTGGTTTATGGTTTGTCCCCCAGGGATTTCCCTTGCTCTTCTGGGAGCTATATATTTAAAAGGAAATGTCTGTCATGTTACCATGCATGCTTACAAAATATTGGTCAAGAATATGAGGATTTTATATGAATCCCATCTGCTATTTTGTTCCACCCCCAATTATTTTTTTTTTATTTTTTATTTTTTTATTTTTTTATTTTTTTATTTTTTCAACGTTTATTTATTTTGGGACAGAGAGAGACAGAGCATGAACGGGGGAGGGGCAGAGAGAGAGGGAGACACAGAATCGGAAACAGGCTCCAGGCTCTGAGCCATCAGCCCAGAGCCCGACGCGGGGCTCGAACTCACGGACCGCGAGATCGTGACCTGGCTGAAGTCGGACGCTTAACCGACTGCGCCACCCAGGCGCCCCCCACCCCCAATTATTAAAATGATAAGAGCCTCATTTTTTTACCTATGCTTCAGGCATCCAATCATCAGGAATGGAACTGAGAATATGAATCCCACTGCTGCAACCAGTCCTTAAATGCTAAAGCAGGAAGTACTCTTTACCCAAAGCAAAAAGCAAAAAACTTTATACACAGAAAAATATTTCTATTTGCTTAAACTACTTAATGCAAAATTCAGAGCAAAAGTAAATAAAAATTATAGGTGTTAACAGACAAATACCCCCTTTTAACAACCCTCATTTCCTCCAGTACTGTTTTCAATATTAAAAAAAAAAAAAAAACTTAAATATGTATATAAGTATAGTGCAATCAACACACCCAACCCATCTCCAAGCTTCCAATTCTAAAATATATAAAAAGTCATAAGTCCTTTAAAGTTTAAATTTAACATTAGAATTTTACCTATATATTTCCTTAAAAATCGTTATGCCTTTAAGACATGAGAAATTTGATACCTAATAAGGTTCACCTACTCTGAAACAATTCATTTATTCTATCAAAAAATATTTATAAACATATTTACAAGACATTACCTTCAATTCAAGCTTCACCCTTGCCCTAAATAGCCAAGAGCAAGAAATACGATTAGAATTTGGACAAACTAGACTATTCTAAGACAACAATTTAACTTCAAATAGGGGGGAAAGTAATTTGTTTTTAAAGAATGTATTCTTGGGGCGCCTAGGTGGCGCAGTCAGTTAAGCGTCCGACTTCAGCCAGGTCACGATCTCGCGGTCCGTGAGTTCAAGCCCCGCGTCGGGCTCTGGGCTGATGGCTCAGAGCCTGGAGCCTGTTTCCGATTCTGTGTCTCCCTCTCTCTCTGCCCCTCCCCCGTTCATGCTCTGTCTCTCTCTGTCCCAAAAATAAATAAACGTTGAAAAAAAAAAAATTTAAAAAAAGAATGTATTCTTAGTGGCATCATAATATTAGTTTCATGATAATGTCAAGAATTTAAATTACTACCAAATAATCATCTCTGTTCACTACACATGTTAAAAGAGGAGAAAGAAAACCCTACCTGTCCATTAATGGGCATCAGCATCAATGGACTAATATTCAGCTGATATAAAGGATGAGACAGTTCTACGTGTGGCTCACTCTATGTGAACTATACCATATTTACATATACTTTTCAAACTTTCAATGTCCAAAAAAAACCAAAGAAGGCAAAGAAAGAAGAAAACATTTTAGGCATAAACATTAATGCCAATGTAAATATTATGGTACTAACTGAACATTATCTCTATTAGATCAGCTCAACTTGGGAGTCTCTACAAATCAACCTAAATATTTTTGGAACATATACCAAAAAGGTCAGTCATAAAACAGAGTTCCTTGAACCCCAAAATTATTTTTGCCTTTGCGAGACCTGTGCTTTATTACTGCAACATAGAGTTATTTTGTGATAATTCAAAGAGGCATAACCACTCAAAATTCTTTCATATTTGCCATCATACCTCAATAAAGCTAGAAAAAAAAAGCAAATAAATAAAATTGTTTCATATATTTCCTGGTCATTAGGCCAAAGAGACAACTACTGGCATGGGACAATAAAAAAAAATAAACCAATAAACTGGGGTTATAACAGAAAGAATCTGAACACTGTGGACATCTATACAACGGATTCCAACTGCAAATGGATTTGTGGTATTCCACACACAGCCTGAATTTGTCCAGCATTCTTTTCTCCTCAACTTCAAAGCATGTGTTCATCTACTTAGAAATTCTGAAATTTTTTCCTAGTCTGCCAGCCTCTGATACTGCCCTTTCTTCTCTTCTTATCATGATCCTCACGTAGATATAAACTTACAATACAATCAATTTTCTCAAATAAAACCAAATTTCCACTGCACACTAAATATTTCAGAAAGAAAGAACTGTAGAAATTTCTAGATCAATACAACTATTACATAGGTATTAAGGGTATTATGAAAATATCCCAATGAGAAACAGGGGACGATTAATATTTCTAATTTAGAAAAGTTAAATTATTTCCCACTTTAGGAATCCCATTTCAATTACAACTTCTATAGGGCTTTTGCTCTCATAGTAGGTAATCTTGCCTCTTCTCTATATACTCATATAAAGGACTTTAAAATAAATTTTAAAGCAGAGAAGGAGGAAGTTCAACTTTATAATATTATCAATACACAGATTAAAACAATATAAGGAGGGCACCTGGGTGGCTCAGTCGTTAAGTATCTGACTTCATTCAGCTCAGGTCACGATCTCATAGTTCGTGAGTTTGAGTCCCAATCAGGTGAGCCTGCTTCAGGTGAACACCAGCCCCGCTTTGGGTAAAAGCCGCTTTTCTCTCTCTCTCTCCCCCACCCCTCTCTCTGCCCCTCATGGGATTCTCTCTCTCTCTCTCTGCCTCTTGCTCACTTGCATCCTCTCTCTCAAAACACACACACACACACACACACACACACACACACACACACACACACACACACCAATATAAGGATATTCTAGGGGGAACAGAGTGAGAAAAAATTTTAAATTAAAAACAATATAAGGATATTTTAATTGTTTTAAGGGATACCTGTAGTTTAAATGAGAAAACTTTTCAATCCTAACTATAAAATCCAAAAGGAATATAGGAGGTATTCAGTAGTCTATCCTTTAGTAAAAACTACATCAGGTACCCTTACCTCATTTTTCCTTTTGAAGTGATATCCACTCGGACAGGATCAAACCTGTAAGCTGGAGATATAACTTCTACTACATAAGATCCAGAAGGTATATCATGAACCACAAAACTCCCATCTGTCCTAGAAAAATGAAAATCGTATTTAGACACTTTGGATCAATAGCTTGTATTCTTCTGTTAAATCATGTTAACTCCTAAATCAACTCCCCCCAAAATGACGTTCAGAGCAATTAGCAAAAGAAAAAACAAACAAACAAAACCCCACAAAAAACTGGCAAGAATTGTCCCTACACTTCAGCTTCCATAATCACACTGCCAGGCTTCTGAAAATAGCCCAGAGCACTCCACAGGAGCAGAGAATCCTGACATAGAAAATACTTCTAATTCCTTCTATGAGACAGTGATATAACAGGAACACAGTTCCAATTCTGAAGCCATATCTTCATTCAAGGGAAATTACCACTTTACATTATTACTACAGTATTAGGGTTCCCATTTTGCAATACCCTGCAACAACTTCTTAATTAAAAAAAAAAATGGCTGGCACAAAAACAGATTACTCAGATCAAAGGAACAGAATAGAAAACCCAGAAATGGACCCACAAACTAATCTTTGACAAACCAGGAAACAATAGCCAATGGAATAAAGACAGTCTCTTCCAGCAACTGGTGTTGGGAAAACTGGACACAGACATGCAGAAAAATGAACGTGGACCACTTTCTTACAGCACACACAAAAATAAATTCAAAATGGATGAAAGACCTAAATGTAACACAGGAAGCCATCAAAATCCTCGAGGAGAAAGCAGGCAAAAATCTCTTTGACCTCAGCTGCAGCAACTTTACTCAACACGTCTCCAGAGGCAAGGGAAACAAAAGCAAAAATGAACTACTGGGACCTCATCAAAATAAAAAAGCTTCTGCACAACGAAGGAAACTATCTGCAAAACTAAAAGGCAACTGACGGAATAGGAGAAGATATTTTCAAATGACACATCAGATGAAGGGTTAGTATCCAAAATCTATAAAGAACTTATCAAACTCAACACCCAAAACCCAAATAATCCAGTGAAGAAATGGGCAAAAGACATGTATAGACACTTCTCCAAAGAAGACATCCAGATGGCCAACCGACACACAAAAAAATGTTCAACATCACTCATCATCAGGGAAATAGAAATCAAAACCACAAAGAGATACCACCTCACACCTGTCAGAATGGCAAACATTATCAACTCAAGTCAACAACAGATGTTGGTGAGGATGCAGAGAAAGAGGATCTCTTTTGCATTCTGGTGGGAATGCAAGCTGGTGCAGCCACTCTGGAAAATGGTATGGAGGTTCCTCAAAAAATTAAAACAGAACTACCCTATGACCCAGCAATTGCACTACTAGGTATTTACCCAAGGGATACATGTGTGCTGTTTTGAAGGGGCACATGCACCCCAATGTTTACAGCAGCACTATCAACAATAGTCAAAGTATGGAAAGAGCCCAAATGTCCACTGATAGATGAATGGACAAAGAAGATGTGGTATATATATACATATACAATGGAGTATTACTCAACAATCAAAAAGAATGAAATCTTGCTATCTGCAACTACGTGGATGGAACTAGAGGGTATTATGCTAAGCAAAATTAGCCAGTCAGAGAAAGATAAATATCATAGGACTTCATTCCTATGAGAAATTTAAGATATAAAATAGATGAACATAAGGGAAAGAAGCAAAAACAATACGAAAACAGGGAGGGGGACAAAACATAAAAGACTCTTAAATATGGAGAACAGAGAGTTACTGGAGGGGTTGTGGGAGGTGGGGTGGGCTAAATGGGTAAGGGGCATTAAGGAATCTACTCCTGAAATCACTGTTGCACTATATGCTAACTTGGACGTATATTAAACAATAAATTAATTGATTTTTTAAAATAAATGGCTTTTTTCTAGTTTTTGTTTGCATTTTGTTGTCTTTCTTTCTAAAAAATGGGGTATTAAGTACCATTTGTTCCACTCGTTACAAATAGCTCCCATCTACTTTGGTTACTTTAGTTTGGATATATAAAAGTCTAACGTGTTTATGTAGTTAAAATCACCTGCCTTTTCCTTAATGATTTCTTCTAAGTCTTCTAGACTTAGAAAACCATCCCATCAAGAGCTGATAATTTCAGGTTCATAGATCAAAATTAATTTGTTTTGATAATGAAAACTGACATTCTGAGGAAAAAGAAGTTTCTGTTTTAGGAAACAAATGATCCTAAAAGGATTGGCTTTATCAGATAATTCTCAGCATAATATATTAAATAATCCTTCTTAAATCATTAGACTCTCTCAAAGCTAAAGCAGTAATTGATTCTGCAACATGCACAATATTTACTAAAATGTAAGACAAAAACATATTCCTTGCTACTTCAAAATACAAACTAAACTAAAACAGAATCGAAATAAAGACACCAGCGTGCCTGGGTATCTCAATCAGTTAAGCGCCCAACTCTTGATTTCAGTTCATGCCATGATCTCACAGTTTGTGGGATCAAGCCCCTTGTCGGGCTCTGGGCTGATATTGTGGAGCCTGCTTGGGATTCTCTCTCTTTCTCTCTGCCCCTCCCCCACTCTCTCTCAAATAAATAAACATAAAAAAAAACGTAAAACATCAAGTTCACTTATTACTGGGCTGGATGTCTTTCATTTGCCCTTCGGACCCACTCTCCACCCTTCTCTTTGCAGACTGGACGAAGGAAAGAAAGAACATGAGCTTAGCATATTTTTCCCCAGCTTTCTCCCTGAGAAGCCACCTGTGACTTGTTTTGTCAAGTGACACTGCTCCTCTCAAGGCAGTCCTTTCTTCTACGTCCCAGTAAACTTTACTTCCCCTACATCCTTCAAGCTCAGAGGTGATAATAATAATAGCCTTGAGGCTGTAAACTCTAGAGTACTGTACAATCTGGTTTCCCTACACCACGACTATACTATTTAATCCTTTCATTCGACTTTCCTGGAATTATTCTAATTTGAGTGTATCTTCTGCTTCTTCACAGGACCCTCAGTGAACAAAATTTCAAAGCATTTTTCTAGGTCCAGAAAAAATTTATTAAAGCAATGACTGTGCAATGCAAATAACAGAACTAACTGCCCAAAGGAAAAAGCAAATCTATTTTTCAACCTACGGTAAATATTTTACTTTAGAAAGATAATATACAAATTTTATAATGAAATTTTAAAACTTGGTTTTACAAATGGACTCTGCAATATGTAAGCCTTGTTGGATCCTGATTCAAAGAATACATAAAAGCATTTTTCAGATAAATGAACGAGGTATTAGATGAAGTTATAGCATTATTATTTACTTTATTAAATCAGTAATAGTATTGTGGGGGTTTTTTCAAGCCCTTATCTTTTAGAGACACATAACTATGTTTTTTCACGTGAAATTATATGATGTTTAGGGTCATATTTAAATATTCCAGGGAAAAAAATTAAGTACAGAGGAGACACTAAAAAAAAATGGTAGACTGGGATGGGTACCTAAGTATTCACTAAACTACTGTTTATTTTAGTGTATGTCGGCAACTTTCCATAATAAAAAGTTCCAAAAAAGTATCGTGCAGAATTTTACTATGTCAAAAAACTGAAAACTACCTAAATGACCCCAAAAAGAAGATGTCTAAATAGATTATGATTTATGTACACAGTGATGAGAGCAAGAAGTGGCACGAAGCATCCTCAGTCAAAACTCCCCTCATCTCCATTAGCCAAGACCAATGCCACCTCCAACAAACATAAAACTGCATGCTAGTTATGCATAACATGTACAAGAAAAATTACCTATCCCCCTTTGGACAAGTTCCCACCATAAGCTTCTCACATTAATTTTAAGCTTTCTACATACAAATGGAAGAACATGAAATGGTATCAGAAGCTGCTCACAAAATATTAACTGAAAAAAAAAAACAAACCAGGTTACAAAGTACTATATATTTTACTATTAAAAACAGGTCATATGATTACAAAATGACTGCAAAATATACAACAAAATGTTAAGGCTTGCTACCCCTAACTTGTTATGTTTTCTTCAATAAACAGAATATTTATACATATTTTAATTTTTTAAAGTAGGTTTCAAGCCCAGTGTGAAGCCCAATGCCAGGCTTGAACTAAGAAACATGAGATCGGGGCGCCTGGGTGGCGCAGTCGGTTAAGCGTCCGACTTCTGCCAGGTCACGATCTCGCGGTCCGTGAGTTCGAGCCCCGCGTCGGGCTCTGGGCTGGTGGCTCAGAGCCTGGAGCCTGTTTCCGGTTCTGTGTCTCCCTCTCTCTCTGCCCCTCCCCCGTTCATGCTCTGTCTCTCTCTGTCCCAAAAATAAATAAACGTTGAAAAAAAAAAAAAAAAAAAAGAAACATGAGATCAAGACCTGAGCTGAGATCAAGAGTCCAAGGCTTAACCAACTGAGCCACCCAGGTGCCACAGCATACACATTATTTTAAAATTAAAAAAAAAATTATGGTTTTTAAAGTAATTATATACTGCAGAAAAGAGAAGCCAAATGGTCAATTTAGGCTAGTTTTCCAAGGCTTAAGAGAGTTTTTTCATTAAAACATCATTACTTAGGGCAAACTCTAAAGAATACCAGATTCGCAAAGACAAATAGCATCAAAATACTGATTGTAACCTTGTTGTCATTATCTATTAATCTGGGATTCAAATTCTCATTCAACAGCACCTGGATGATCTGAATATCTGCAAATCAGATTTAGAAGTGTCAACATTTAAGTTGTCCGGGTTTCAAATATCATTTGCTGGTGGACAAACCTATCAAAGAAACATTTCCTTTCCTAAATATTTTCTTTCAGTTTGTAGTTTCACCTCCCAAGAAGCGATTGAAAGATACAAAACATCACATTTGTACCTAAACATCTGAAAAGCAGGATGCTGCAAAACTGGAGTGCTAATAAATTCACCAGGTCCTTTAATATAGACTGAAATCCTATTCTGCTAATAGCTAGAAAAGACAGAAGCATATAAGCAAATGTAGAGAAACCCCAGTCTCACATAAATACCAGCAAGTGTAATGTTGCAAATCCCTCGATGAATTCAACTGTAAAAAAAAAAGAACAACAATCCCACCTCCAGGCAAAAAAACGGTGCTTTGATTAGGGACTTCAGGGCCCATTAATTTGAGAAGCGGCAACATTAGCCTCCCAGTCTATGCCATCATAGAAGTCCCTTTGGGCTTTGAGAATTCCCATTTGTTTTTAGCATCTTTCTACACAAATCAAGCTGCCAAAAGACTGAAACGAATGCAAAAAAAAAAAAAAAAAAAAAAAAAAAAAGGCCAGATTCCATGGAAGCTAGATGAGACGCAAAGAATTCAGCATGAGACAAATAAGGGGCCCACCTGTCCCCAGTGCCCAAGAGTGGTCGACCCCATATGTGGCAAAAATGGAATTGAAGAAAACTGACCCCACTGCGCTGGCCCGGGGGCAAGCACCTGCCATCCTCATTTCCGAGGTCCAGGGAGTGGAGTGAGGGGGAAACGGGGGGAAAGCGTCGGGCTGCCCCCCCCCCAAGGTCTCCCGGCACACACCGCTAACGGCGCCCGCCCCTTCACCCTCCGACAGCGACGTCGTCAGCTCCTGACACCTGGCTCTCCTAGAGGGAATTCCCTTCCGGCTTCCACGCCAACCTCTTTCCCGCTGCCCACAGGATGCTCACTTAAGGAACCCGACGTGCTCTTCTCCGTCTACCAGCACTCGGGCTGCCGAGATCCAATCCTGGGGCTTCACCCCTGGAACAACCGCACGTCCCTCAATCTTGAAGCGATCTCCTATGCCGACCCCAATCCCTCCTGAACCATCGGCCGTAGCCCCAGGCAGCTCCGAGCTCTGGGCATCCCCTGATAGCAACAGCAGAAGGACGAAAAAGAAGCCCCACAGAATGGCCGCCATGACAGCGGCTCTCAGCGGCCAGGCCGGCCCCGGAAGCCTTCCCAGTCTCCCAGTCGTCGCCGCCGCGGCCCGATGTCGTCATCACTGCGCGCCGGGTCTTGGCGCGAGCTGTGGGCTCAAACCCGAGGGAAGGACTCTTGGGCCAATCGCTTTGCGAGGCGGAAATGAGGCAAGGTACTACCGCGAACTCCCCGCGCTCGAGATTGGAATGCGGTCTGAGGAAAGTGTCAAGTGCCTTGGAAAGGGGGCCCCCCACAAAGTGAAAGTGGTGAAGTGTGTTGCTGTGGCAGCCGGGGTCGCGCTGGAGTAAAAGACGAAAAGACTGAAAGCGACGACGATCTGAAGTAGTGTCTGCAAATGAGGCCCTGGCTCTGGAGAAACAGGCCCAGAAGAGAGCGTTTAAAAAAGTTCTAAAAAGGGGCGCCTGGGTGGCTCAGTTAGTTAAGCATCCAACTTCGGCTCAGGTCTTGATCTCGCAGTTCCTGAGTTTGAGCCCTCCCTCCGACTCTATGTTGTCAGCTCAGAGGCTGAACATGATGGGACTTCTGTGTCTCCCTCTCTCTCTGCCCCTCCCCTGCTCGCGCTCTCTCTCCCTCAAAACTCAATAAACATTTAAAATATATACATATTTAAAAATATTTTTTAAAAAGTTCTAAAAAAAAAAGAAGAAATTCTAGAGATTCCCTAAGACGTGTGAGATTAAGTCTCCCATTTGTATGTTTAAAGGAGATAATGTTTCGGCATAGAAAATAGCTAGAAAAAGACGTGAACTATTTGCTAAGGGTTGCCTCTGCTGAAAAGGCAAGAGTTGAGGGACCTTTATCAGGTACTACACCCTTCGTTCTGATTTGAATGCTTTACCGTAAACATAACAGCGCTGGGGGTGAGGGACTGCCAGTGTTGATCGTGGGGGCTAAGCCGAGATTTCAGAGATCGTCCGCTCCAATCTTTTCCATTTTCTTGATGGTACAAAGGGAAGGAACTTGCCCACGGTTTCTGTTGGCCATAAACGTTGCCTTCTCTTACAAATCTCTGTTGAAGATTATCGAAGGGAGTGCATGTTTTTGCCCTGTGAACTCTTTAGACTTAGCCTCCCAAAGAAAAATAACAAAAATTGGGGAAAGGGATACAAGAGATGAGTACTCTGAGTCCCTGGCAAGGGGTAGAGACGCAGCAGCTGGGGCCAACCATACTCTGCAGTGTCCTGAGCATCAGCAACCGCCAATTGGAGGTACTTTCCCTCTGAATGTAGCCATTTCTTCACATTTGACCGTCGGAAGAAGCAGGGCTACTCTAAAAAGGTTATCTTATGCTACAACGCTCTCCACTACCACGACGCCTCAAAAATACACTAAACTATGAAATAAAATTTCACTTTTCTAAAATGACACAAAAATTACAAATATGCTGAAATAAAAATGGCTTCATCCCCAAATTTTCTGATAATTCACATATTTTTGGTGACCCTGCTTTGTTGGTGTCTTAGACACATGTTCAATTTGATTAATAGGTAATCCGTGTTGGTCTTCATAAATCAAGTAGGAACCGGGGAGTTTCCTTTTTACAGAGAGCAAAGAGTGGAAGAGGACCAGCCGCAAACAGCAACTAAGCTCTCTGCATCCCTTTTCTCTTTTCCCCTACCTTATTGTCACTCTAATACCAAACAATCCAGTGATTTGAACCCCTCAAATGCAAGGCTGATATTTTTAAAGCATAGATGAAGTAGAGAAGCCTAAACAATGCTTTCTGGCAGTGTGAAATTCTATGACTTCTGGTGTTTTCCAGGTAGACCACAGGAACTACATAGGTATTCAACTGTATACAAGAGTTATTCCATAATGTATCTCTTGGACTGATGCCTAATAAAAGAAACTATACTTATAATGAAATATTTCAAAAAGATTTTGCACTGGACTTGCTCTGTTTGCCCAGCCAGATCCACTTTCTAGCCTCTACTCTGCTTTGTGCCTTGGAAGGCTGGATCTTGAAGGATTGCAAAAACTTGGTTCCTTTGACCTCTGGGAGCTTCCAGTTGGGTCCGGCCAATAGGAGGTATATGGAGGACACCTTATTATTCAGTTTCCCTTACTTCTGCCCATACTTGCAAGAAACTTTAATGAAGGGATCATTTACAATAACCCCTTCAAGCCTTGCATCTATTTCCTGCCAATATCTTGGCCAATATAGATTTCAGGCAGACCTACTTATCTCAATTATGGAAAATACTGTTAAAGTGAGGTCATCAGTTTATTATCCAGGCCCTTTGCTTTTCTCTCTTCCTTTTTTGTTGCCCGGCTCTTGGCTTCTTCATAGCGTGGCCACAAGGGGGTGAACAAGGATAAGGACAGAGACAAAACTCAAAAACTACACAAAGCGTTTTTATAAATAGGGGATTGTACCAGCAGAGGTTAAGTCTGGGTTTTACAGGTGGTATGTGTTTTCTTTTTTTAAAAACTGTTATGTTTCTGATTTTTGGCAATATTTTTGTAATATAAGTGTTTCATCAATATAAATATAAATTACAAAAATATAAACCTATTTTTAAAAATAAAGGGAGAAGCTGGCTAACATTAGTATAAGTATATAACAGAATTTTCTTTGAATTCTTAATGAATAAGCCAAAAAAAACCCTGTTGCCATCCTTATCTAGAGTTTTCATTATCACTTAAAGCGTCTTTGATGGTGGTTTTGATCTCTTCCTCCCTCTCAGTAATCCGCTTGTCAGCATCTTTCAGTGTCAAGGTGCTTTTCAAACAACTCTTTATACATTGATTGTTAAAGAAGAGGTAATAGGTTATAAGTTGTGGCTACAAAGTAATGAGGATCATACCCTTTGCTGCTTCTCTCATATTTAAGCCAATGGGTATTTATTTATTTATTTATTTTCAACAGGTTTATTTTTAAAACATAGAGTAATAGTAGCCGAATGCTTGGAAAACATCAGCTGTGCTGATCCCCAAACACCTTGCTATTTTACTTTAAGTGATTTTCGTCCTTTGAGTTCTCAAACTTCATTTACCTCAAGTAGATCAGCTAATGTTTTTCACTCAAGTAAACTGGAGCCAATTTCCTTAATATTTAAAAATGCCTGTCATCCGCTGGGACTCCAGGTTTGGCTTTCTGAAGTTACCTGTAGAGTCGTCTGAAATGGGATGCGTCATCCACCATTCTCAGAGGGAGTCCCAGAAGCATCTAACTTGCCTTCATGTCCTGCAAAAATAAATCACAACGGAGAGATTTCACTTTCCATTTTACTCTAAATTCTCATCCCTTCCACCAAATTCTGTAAAAAACCATAAGTAAAATAAATTGGAGCAGTGTGAAGATAATGCTAAACAATTTACAAGCATGAGGAGGAAACAATTATCTTTAATATTAAGAAAAAAAGGCAAAATTCTCAACATCCCAAGAACTTCTAGGGAAACTACTTTGTTGTGTTTTTTTTTTAACTTTTTTTTAACATTTATTTATTATTGAGAAACAGAGAGAGACAGAGCATGAGCATGGGAGGGGCAGAGAGAAGGGGAGACACAGAATCTGAAGCAGGCTCCAGGCTCTGAGCTCTCAGCACAGAGCCTGATGCAGGGGTTCGAACTCACAAACCGTGAGATCATGACCTGAGCAGAAGTCAGACACTTAACCAACTGAGCCACCCAGGCGCCCCTAGAGAAACTGCTTTGTAAACACGAAAACATAAATATTGTTAGTTGTTGTGTTTGAACACCAGTGAATAAGAAGCTAAAGTGTTAGAATGAAGGAGTTATGTAACACTACCCTCTGTGCATTTGGGCTCTCTAGGCCTGAGGGACCCAGCTTCTCACTGGCCTGTGGCTGCAGGATAGCAATGTTCAATGCACCACAGGGACCTAGGCTAAAGGACTGGCTCCAAAACCAGTCACAGAACTTGAGAAGTACAGTAGTTGAACTCCAGTTTCACACAAGGTATCTCTAAGCCCTCTTTGCAACATCCCTGTTCTGTCTGACATACGCACCAGCGTTTATAAAAGCAATAGCCCTCTAAGTACATCTGTGCATAATAATTGTAAAAACTGGATCTTCTTGATTTGAATCTTACCATCTTTTAAAAAAACTTGTGGTAGGGCCACTTGGGTGGCTCAGTCAGTTAAGCATCTGACTTCAGCGCAGGTCATAATCTCACCGTTGGTGAGTTCAAGCCCAGGTTGGGCTCTGCGCTGACAGCTTGGAGCCTGGAGCCTGCTTTGGATTCTTTCTGTGTCTTTCTCTCTGCCACACCCTCCTCCCCCACTCATGCTCTGCCTGTCTCTCTCTCTCTCTCTCTCAAAAATAAATAAATAAACATTTTTAAAAATGTGGTAAAATACACAGAACACGAAATATACCATCTTAACCATTTTCAAGTGCACAGTTAAGTAATGTTAAGTAAGTTCACATTATTGTACAACCAATCTCCAGAACTTTCTCATCATGCAAAATTGAACTCTATACTCATTAAACAAATTCCCATTTCCCTCTGCCCCCAGCCCCTGGGAACCACCATTCTACCTTCAGTTTCTATTAATTTGACTACTCTAGCTAGCTCACAAAAGTGGAATCATACAGTATACATCTTGTTGTAGCTGGGTTATTTTACTTACTATACTGTCCTCAAGGTTCCCCCCAGTTGTAACATATGTCACAATGTTACAATCTTCTTTTTTAAGACTGAATAATACTCCATTGCATATTTATACTATTGTTTTTGTGCATTCGTCCACTGATGGACATTTGGGTTGCTTCTACCTTTTAGTTCTTGTGAATAGCACTGCTAATACTGCATGGGTGTATAAACATCTGTTCGAATCCCTGCTTTCCCTTCTTTTGAGTATGTACCCAGAAGTGGGATTGCTGGATCATATGATATTTCTATGTTTAATTTTTTGAGCAATCTCCATACTGTTTTCCACAGCAGCTGCATTTTACTTACATTCCTACCAGCAATGGACGAGCGTTCTGGTTTCTCTATATCCATGAAACACTTGTTAATTTTTTTTAATAATAGCCTTCCTAATAGATGAGAAGCAGTATTTTATTGTGGTTTTGATTTGTATATCCCTAATAACCAGTGCTATGATCTGAATGCTTGTGTCCCCTCAAGATTCATAGGTTGAAATCCTAACTCTTAGATGGTACTAAGAGGTGGGGACTTTGGGAGGTGGTTAGGTCATGAGGGTAGAGCCATCATGAACGGGATTTGTGTACTTATAAAAGAGACTCCATAGAGATCTCTAGCCCTTTCCACCACACGAGGACACAAGACAATGGCCATCTATGAACCAGGAAGTAGGCCCACACCAGAATGAGACCATGCTGGTGGCTTGATCTTGAACTTCCTAGTCTCCAGAGGTGTAAGAAATCAATTTCTGTTGAATATAGACTATCCAGTCTGTGGTATTTTGGTAATAGCAGCCCAAATGGACTATGACTACTACTGATGTTGAGCATCTTTTCATATGCTTATTATTCATTTGCATATTGTCTTTGGAGAAATGTCTATTCAAGTCCTTTGCCCATTTTTTAAGATAGTTGTTATTGTTGAGTTATAGGACTTTTTATATATTCTGAATATTAACTCTTTATTGAATGTATGATTTACGAATATTTTCTCCCATTGTGTGGGTTGCCTTTTTCACTCTGTTGATATGTCCTTTGTTGTACAAAAGGGTTTTTTTTTCGATTTTTATCTAGTACATTCATAAACATCAATGCAATAAAATTGAGAGTACAGAAATAAGCCCTCACATTTACATTCACATTATTTTTGACAAGGGTACCAAGACAAATCAATGGGGAAAGAATAGTCTTTTAAAGAAATGGTGCTTGGGCAACTAGATATCCACATACAAAAGAATGAATTTGGACCCTTACCACGCACCATATACAAAAATTAACTCAAAATGGATCAAATACTTAAATATAAGAGTTAAAACTATAAAAATCTTAGAAGAAAATATAAAAATCTTCAAGACCTTGGGGTAGGCAATGTCTTCTTAGATATGACACCAAAAGGACAAATAGCCAAACAAAAAAATAGATAACTTGAATATCATCAAAATTAAAAACTACTCTGCTTCAAAGGGCACCAACAAGAAAGTATAAAGATAATTCAAATAATGGGAGAAACATTTTGCCAACTATATATCTGATAAGGGACTTGCATCTAGAATATATAAAGTAGTCATACAATTAACGATGAAAAGACAAATAATCCAATTTACAAATGGGCAAAGGATTTAAATAGACATTTCTCCAAAGAAGAAATACATCTAGTCAATAAGCACATGAAAAGATTCTCAGCATCAGTAACCACCAGGGAAAATGCAAATCAAAACCACAATGTGATGCTGCTTCACAAATACTAGGCTATAATCAGCGTCAGATAATAACAAGCATTGGTTAAAAATGTAAAGAAGTTGAAACCTTTATATATTGCTGACAGGAATATAAAGTGGTGTGGCCGCTTTGAAAATAGTCTGCCAGCTCCTTGAAATGTTAAACCTAGAGTTGCCATAAGACTCAGCAATCCTACCCCTGAGTATATACCCAAAAGGAATGAAAACATATGTCCAAATAAAAACTTGTACACAAGCGTTCACAGCACCATAATTTTTAATCGTCAAAAAGTGGACACAACTCAAAGTGCATCGACTGATGAATGGATAAGCAAATGTGGCATAGCCATACAATGAAATATTATTTGGCGATAAAAAGGAGTGAACTACTGACACATGCTCTAATATGAATGGACTTTGGAAACATTATGCTAAGAGAAAGAAATTAGTCAAAAAGGACCACCGATTATATGATTTCACTTATATAAAATACCCACAGTAGGGGGCGCCTGGGTGGCTCAGTCGGTTAAGCGTCCGATTTCAACTCAGGTCATGATCTCACAGCTTGTGAGTACGGGCCCCACATCGGGCTCTATGCTGACAGCTCAGAGCCTGGAGCCTGCTTCGGATTCTGTGTCTCCCTCTCTCTCTGCCCCTCCCCTGCTCATGCTCTCTCTCTCTCTCTCTCTCTCTCTCTCTCAAAAATGAATAAACATTTAAAAAAAATTTTTTTAAATATCCACAGTAGGTAAATCCACAGACAGAATGATTAATGTCAGGATCTGGGGGGAAGTGAGGAAAGTGATTACTGACAGATAGGAAGTTTCATTTTGGGGTGGCCAAAATGTTTTAAAATCGTAGTGATGGTTGCACAGCTCTGTGAATACACCAAAAGCTTTAAGTGGATGAATTGTATGGTATGTGGCATATCTCAGGAAAGCTGTTAAAAATTTTCATGTAGTACAATTTGTCTATTTTTACTTTTGTTGCCTGTGGTGACATCTCCAAAAAATCAGTCCCTAATCCAATGTTATGAAGCTTTTCCCCTGCATTTTCTTCTAAGAGTTTTATAGTTTTCTTACTGTCTTTTTATGACTCCTCCTCCTCATTTGTTGGAAGATTCCTCTGCTTCTTGTGGGATCCGAACTACTTATTTTTTGATGGGTTAGAGGTGTTGATCAAGGATTTCTCTCTCTCTCTCTCTCTCTCTCTTTTTTCATTCAATCATGTCACTTTTGGAGAGTTCCTCCCTACGAGAGTGCTGAATAATTCGTAGGTATAGATTCTTCTAAAATGTATAGTGCCGGGGCGCCTGGGTGGCGCAGTCGGTTAAGCGTCCGACTTCAGCCAGGTCACGATCTCGCGGTCCGTGAGTTCGAGCCCCGCGTCGGGCTCTGGGCTGATGGCTCGGAGCCTGGAGCCTGTTTCCGATTCTGTGTCTCCCTCTCTCTCTGCCCCTCGCCCGTTCATGCTCTGTCTCTCTCTGTCTCAAAAATAAATAAAAACGTTGAAAAAAAAATTTAATAAAAAATAAAATGTATAGTGCCTCTCGATTTTCCCAAGCATACTTATCACTTGAGGATTTTGTAAAAAAAAATGTGCATTCTGATTATGAATGCAGAATCTGGGTAGGGCCTAAGGTTCTGCATTTCTAACAAACTCCTTTATGCTCCTTTATGCTATGGGCTACATTTTGAGTAGGGAGGTTGTGGGGGAGAGCTGTAATCATTAAACATGTCCCTCCATTCATGCGTGGACTTATAAGTATCCTCCAGTCCAGAGGCTAAAATACAAGTCCTTTCTTTACTTCTTACGATCACATGGCAAGCAGTTCCATAGGGTTTCGTGTAACACCGAATGCTATATTTTGTAAGTTACTAAGAGCCATTAAAGTTTGGTATCCATGGGCTACATTAGCAGAGTATTCGAGTGTACCACAGGGCCTTATGATCTGGGGACGTCCTAGGCACTTTTGCCTTTGTTGACTCCTTCTTCCATAAAAAAATTGTAAATTTTATTTTATAACTGCACTGGTATAAAGACAAATACAATTTAGGGAGATTCATCATTGTCTTATTTATTTTCTTCTTATTTTAAAAGAAATTAAGGGGGGTGGGGCGCCTGGGTGGCTCAGTTGGTTAAGCATCCGATTTCAACTCAGGTCATGATCTCATAGCTTGTGAGTACGGGCCCCACATCGGGCTCTATGCTGACAGCTCAGAGCCTGGAGCCTGCTTCGGATTCTGTGTCTCCTCCTCTCTCTCTGCCCTTCTCCTGCTCATGCTCTGTCTCTCTCTATCTCTCAAGAATAAATAAACTTAAAAAAAAATTTTTTTAAAGAAATTAAGGGGTGGGGGTAAAAAAAATAAAAGAAATTAAGATATTTTTGTGGGCTCCTAAAAGTATCCTGGGCCCTAGGCATTGTGCCTACCGTCCTTAATACATAAGTTGGCGTTTGGTTTGCCAAAGACTCTAAATCAGAATTCCATGAGGACTCCTGGCAGTCATACAATACTTGGCAGGCGGTTGAGCTCCCACAGTTAATGAGCAGTCAGATAGTTAGAATTCCTACAATTTGCAGACAGGATGCTGTCTGAAACAGTGCATCAGCAGTGCTGTGAGTTGGTCATAATTTTCAACTGCTGCTCTTCTTTTTAATTATAAATCACTGCCAGTGTAGTTTATCTGTTAATTTGTGTGAGACTTAACCCTAGGAAGTTCAGTGGTACAAATCCGTGTATGTTTTCCAAAAACCAGACTTTAAGACACGCATTATTGTAGTTCCAAATGTCATTCAGTCCCTTTTGCTGAAACAGATATGTAATTTCCCACAGTGTAACTTTCAGTTGTCAGGGAATGTCTACACGTTCATATTGTTCTCTTATAAAATAAAGACAAATGACCCAGAAGTGGGTTTCTGTTATTGTTGTTCTTTGTTTTACATCTGCAGAATCAACTTGCATGTTGAAGAGGTCATCGATGATGATAGGAGTGTGGGTACAACCAGATGCTAAAGAGGGGGTGGCAAAATATCTCGGCTGGCTGAGAGCCACAAAAAGAGATCACAGTGATTTCAGGAAAGGAGATCTATGCTAGAAGGTCAAAAGTCTGGAAGTATCAGGAGAGACAGAGGAGAACGGTGGCCTCTCATTCTGGCCCCAGGAAAAGGATACTGGAAAAATGACTGTCTCAAGTTCTGGTTTGTAGAAAGGATGAGGAAAAGGAAACATACACCTCAAAGGAATGTTAGAGGCAGAAGTTCTTGGGTACTACACACACATAAATGTTCTTTTCCTTTCAAGCTTCAAAGGAGCAAAGCAATCACAGGAAGCTGGAGTACATTATATTTCTCATTTAGAGGAGACCTGTTAACACCCACCAGCTTTTTAGAAGATCCTGAACATCTCACAGTGAAAGTAAACAACATCTTAAGCTTCAATTCTGGTGGCTACATCTAACATATCATACTAGAAATATTAAGATAAAATGAAACACTTAGAATGCTTTGAGAAAATGTAAGATCACATTCCTTTTTCTGTCCTTTGGACCTCTATATTTAAATAGCCCCCATAAATTTCTCTATATAGAATTACAAAAATTTATTTGTTTGTTTATATTTGCAGAGGAAAAAATTAGCTTTTTTTTTTTTTTTTTTTTAATTCTCAAGTTAGTTAACATACAGTGTAGTTTTGGCTTTAGGAATAGAACCCAGTGATTTATCTTTTACATACGACACCCAGTGCTCATCCTGAAGAGTGCCTTCTAAAATTTATTATTTTTTAAATCATATGAATCATTAATTTAGTCTAAGTCCTATAATTCTAAGTGCCTCTATCAGAAAATAGCCTGACAGAGAAACTGGCCATGGAACAACAACTTATGTCAAACAGTAAAGGCATCCTGTGAACTTCTAGAAAACAGCAATCAGCAACCTTTGCTTTCTTGAGCAAAGGTTTTGGCTGATTTGGGTGAAACATTCTGATAGACGGGTTAGAACTAGGACAAAGTATGAAAGCTCTCGTGAAATATATTTCACCCAATTAAAGGGAAGAATTTCTAAGTCAGTCAGAAGGAATAGACTGTTCCCAGGAAGTCCCAGCTCTGTAGCGGGAATAGACCACTTAGCCACTTGGTAGAGATGCCGTAAAGGAGAATTCAAGTAACATATGGCTGCACATGCTGACTTCAATCTTGGGGTTTTGTGATTCTTTATTTAGAGTCTGCACAGTTGTTGTGTTAAACTGCTTGAGATTTTATTCATAGTGGTTACCCAAACACACACAAAACAGAGTGTTAGCTATTATTACCAAACAATTTTTCAACAGGGAAAAGAAAAATGAGGTGACAATCAGTTCCATTGTGATGGGTCATATCATAGAGGTTGCCAATTGACAATTATTCTATAAACTTAGACAGGATGATGGTTTGAAACTTATGTATTATAATTTAGCCATTCCCAAGCTTCCTGTGAAGCCCTCAGTAACACTATGAACCTGGGAATGATCCTTCCTGAAGAAAGCCCTCCTACCATTCACAGACCTCAGTGATTCTCAATCTTCTATGTGTCAAAATGAGCTGGGAAGCTTATTAAACGTCAGATGCCTGGTTTCCGCCCATGGGGATTCTGACTCAGTAGGTCTGGGATGGGGCCCTGGGTATCTCCAGGTTTATAAGCTCCCCAGGTGATTCTGATGCACCCCAAGTTTGACCTAGCTCAGGAGAAAGCATTTGCATTAAATAAGTAGTCTAGTAAAGCTTTCAGAAAACCAAGTATAATGTAAATGCCAAGCTCTATTTTTAAGCAGAACGCTTCCTGTGTGGCTGTTAGCAAATACCCAGAAGCCGAATTATTATGTCCATATATCAGGTTAGTAACAAATTTCTCTTTAGCTCCAACTCAACCCTTAAAAGTATAGGGGTGCAGAATACACAAACAGGCTTTGGAGTGAAACCATGGTTTGAATCTTGGTGGCGTCAATTACTAACAGTGAGACCTTGGCCAAGTGGTTTCACTTTGCCAAGCTTCAATTTCCTCAGGTGGAAAAAAAAATGGAATTAGAGTACTTATTTCACAGGGTTGTTGTGAGGATTAAATGAGCTAATATGGGTAGTGCCTGGGTGGCTCAGTCGGTTGAGCTTCCAACTTCGGCTCAGGTCACGATCTCAGGGTCTGTGAGTTTGAGCCCTGCGTCGGGCTCTGTGCTGACAGTTCAGAGCCTGGAGCCTGCTTCGGATTCTGTGTCTCCCTCTCTCTCTGCCCATTCCCCAGCTTACACTCTGTCTCCCTCTCTCCCTCAAAAATAAATAAACATTAAAAAAATTAAAATAAATAGAATAAATGAGCTAATATGAGTGAGCATGTAGCACAGCTACAGGTATGTGGAAAGCACCCAATAAATGGAAGCACTATTATTATGACTAATCAGTAGATGATTTTAGTGTGACCCTACTGTGATTAATGCAGGATTAGAAATAGGATCGATTTAATGAGCTTTCTGTGACCATAGATTAGTTTCATGGGAGGATGAAACATACATGTTTCCATTATATACACATTACAATCAATGTTTTATCTATTTTAAAGTCGGTCATTTTATCTAGTCCTTTTCATTCTTCATTTGTTTATATCATTTTGAAGTTAACTCCCCTATTATCACAGGGATATGATTTTAAAGAAAGAAATTAATGCCCTATACAGGTTGCCTGTGTCATATTCCAGACCACACAGCAGACACAAGCTATGGAAATCCAAGATTTGGATGACTGTTTTCATACTCCACACCATAGCTTTCCCTCAAAACGGGATGCTTTTCTAAAACAAAAAATAAATTAGTTTTTTTTAGTAGTGAGAAGCGTATGTCCTAACACCAGGCAGAAAAGCGGTAACATAATCAGCAAACAACACTAACCATTGTTCTTTTTGCTGGAGTTCTCTGACCCATTAAATTACAATGAATATGAATAGTTTTCAGATAAATAATCTTCAACAACTCTATTTCCAATAGAGCAGTTCAATCTCCCTATCCCAGACTTACCCAACTCTTATTCTCAAATATCCCTAACCTTTTTCCTTTTAATTTTTTTAATATGTACTTATTTTTGAAGGAGAAAGAGAGCGTGAGCGGGGGAGGGGCAGAGGGAGAGGGAGACAGAATCTGAAGCAGGCTGCAGGCTCTAGGCTGTCAGCACAGAACCCATGAGCTGTGAGATCATGACCTGAGCCGAAGTCAGATGCTTAACCGACAGAGCCACCCAGGCGCCCCTCCCTAATCTTTTTCTATAGGAATAACTTTTCATTTCCCGATACTATGATTTTCTATGGGTAGGGGTGGGGGCGAGGAAAGGGCAGAAGAAGGCTCAGAAGCTGACGGTGAGGTCCCTGAACAGAGGCAGACAGTGCTGGCAGCAACATCGCTAAGCTCTGTACTCACATTCCTCTCTGGGAACCAGTCAGAGGAGCAACCAGTGTGGTGAGGGAATAACTTTCACACCAGATCCTGATCAGCTGCTGCCAGCCCTCCTGGGTTTTATCGTAATGATCAGCACATATCTATCAAACAATGAAACTGTAAAAGGCACTGTGTTGGGTACCTTATTGAGCAACCACCTGCCATTAAATCTGCAACAAAATAGGCAGTCTCACAATCAATGATCCATGTGTAAGGCAGCAAATCCCGGGCAGTAACAGGGTTTGCAGATGTGCTCATTGACAGCACAGCTAGGTCCTGTTACAGGTGCTCTGTTGCTGAGTGAATTGTCTCTTGATAGAAAAACAGGTGTTACCTGGTGGCTACAGCCAAGAATGAATGCCTGATAAACACAGGCACCTGGGTCTTATCTGAATATTCTAGTTTAATAAAAACACCCAGTAGCCCTTTGTTCCTCTGTTTACTCGTTTACTCGACGAATGTGTTATCGACCATTTCTTCTCTCTCTTTTTTTAAGATTTTATTTTTAAGTAATCTCTACACCCAATGTGGGGCTTGAAGTCACAGCACTGAGATCAAGAGTTGCACGCTCGGGGCGCCTGGGTGGCGCAGTCGGTTGGGCGTCCGATTTCAGCCAGGTCACGATCTCGCGGTCGGTGAGTTCGAGCCCCGCGTCGGGCTCTGGGCTGATGGCTCGGAGCCTGGAGCCTGTTTCCGATTCTGTGTCTCCCTCTCTCTCTGCCCCTCCCCCGTTCATGCTCTGTCTCTCTCTGTCCCAAAGATAAATAAACGTTGAAAAAAAAATTAAAAAAAAAAAGAGTTGCACGCTCTTCTGGCTCAGCCAGCCAGATGCCCTTGTATCATACGTTTCTTATTTAGGACATACAAAGCTGGGAGGTGGGGATAAATGTTACACTGATCCTGCCTGAGAAGCTGCTGACAAGTAAATAGGTAAAAATGCAGTACACTCAATTATTCTATGTCCCACGACAGGGGAAATACGGAGTACCCTGACGTAAACCAAACTGGAGGACTCAAAGATTCGAGGGAGAATTATTTTAAGAGAAGCTGGGGAGGGTGACTGGACAGAAAAGGCAGAGAGGGAGGGAGGCGAGTTCTTCGCAGAGGGAACAGAATGTTTGAAAGCTTGGAATTGAAAATGAAAGTGGTTCGGACATACTGGCTGAAGAGTGCACTGGCTCCCAGGGGTGGAGTGTGCATGTGTAAGTATGTGTGTGTGATGGCAAGATGAGATGAGGCTGGAGAGGAAAGCAAAGCCAAGAACACGAGGGGTCAAGCAAGTCAAGGCACTTTATCCTGAGACGATAGACAACTACTGAAGAATTTCACATCAGGAAATGAATGGTGGCATGTTGGAAAGATCCCTCTAGCTTTTGGTTACAAGGGATAAGGGAGAAGATTTAGTCATTCTCTTAAACCCCACCTCAAAGACAACCTGGCAAGTAGGTTCATAAAGTTTTGCCATCCACAAAGAAGTCAAACTTTCAGTCTTTGCAGATGACATGATACTCTACGTGGAAAACCTGGAAGACTCCACCCAAAACTGCTAGAGCTGATCCATGAATTCAGCAAAGTTGCAGGATATAAAATCAATGCACAGAAATGATCGCACTTCTGTACACCAATAATGAAGCAACGGAAAGAGACATCAAGGAATCAATCCCATCCACAATCAAACCAAGAACCACAAAATACTTAGGAATAAACCTAACCAAAGAGGCAAAAGTTCCGTATGCTGAAAACTATAGAAAGCTTATGAAGGAAATCGAAGAAGACACACAAAAAAATGGAAAACTATTCCATGCTCATGGTTTGGAAGAACAAGTATTGTTAAAATGTCGATAATACCCAAAGGAATCTACACATTCAATGCAATTTCAATCAAAATAGCACCAGCATTCTTCCAGAGCTAGGACAAACAAACCTAAAATTTGTATGGAACCACAAAAAAACCCAAATAGCCAAAGGAATGTTGAAAAAGAAAACCAAAGCTGAAGGCATCACAATCCTGGGCTTTAGCTTGTACTACCAAGCTGTAATCATCAAGACAGTATGGTACTGGCACAAGAACAGACACATAGACCAATGGAATAGAATAGAGAACCCAGAATCGGACCCACAAACATATGGCCAACTAATCTTCGACAAAGCAGGAAAGAGTATCCAATGGAAAAAAGTCTCTTCAGCAAATGGTGCTAGGAGAACTGGACAGCAACATGCAGAAGCCTGAAATGGATCACTTTTTAACACCGCACACAAAAATAAATTCAAAATGGATGAAAGACCTAAATGTGAGACAGGAAACCATCAAAACCCTAGAGGAGAAAACAGGCAGCAACCTCTTCGACCTCGGCCACAGCAACTTCTTACTTGACATGTGTCCAAAGGCAATGGAAACAAAAGCAAAAATGAACTATTGGGACCTCATCAAGATAAAAAGTTTCTGGGGCGCCTGGGTGGCTCAGTCAGTTGAGTGTCCGACTTCGGCTCAGGTCATGATCTCGCGGTCCGTGAGTTCGAGCCCTGCATCAGGCTCTGGGCTGACAGCTCAGAGCCTGGAGCCTGTTTCGGATTCTGTGTCTCCCTCTCTCTCTGACCCTCCCCTGCTCATGCTCTGTCTCTCTCTTTCTCAAAAATAAACAAAACGTTAAAAAAAAAAAGATAAAAAGCTTCTGCACAGTAAAGGATACAATCAACAAAACTAACAGGCAACCAACAGAATGGGAGAAGATATTTGACGAGACCAGTGCTCTAACCCCTGAGGTACGGAGCCTGGGAGAAGATATTTGAAAATGACATATCACATAAAGGGTTAGTATCCAAAATCTATAAAGAACTTACCAAACTCAACACCCCCAAAACAATCCAGTGAAGAAATGGGCAGAAAACATAAATAGACAACTTTTCCAGAGAAGACATCCAGCTGGCCAACAGACACATGAAAATATGCTCAACGTCACTCCTCATCAGGAAATACGAATCGAAATCCCATTGAGATACCACCTGACACCTGTCAGAGTGGCTAAAATTAACCCAGGAAACAATAGATGTTGGTGAGGATAGAGAAAGGGGAACCCTCTTGCACTGTTGGTGGGAATGCAAACTGGTGCAGCCACTCTGGAAAACAGTGTGGAAGTTCCTCAAAAAATTAAAAATAAAACTACCCAATGACCCAGCAATAGCACTACTAGGAATTTATCCAAAGGATACAGGAGTGCTGATTGATAGGGACACATGGACCCCAATGTTTATAGCAGCACTATCAACAATAGCCAAATTAGGGAAAGAGCCCAAATGTACGTCAACTGACAAATGGATAAAGATGTGGTATATACATGCAATGGAATACTACTCGGCAATGAAAAAGAATGAAATCTTGCCATTTGCAACAACATGGATGGAACTGAAGAGTAATATGCTAAGTGAAATAAGTCAGAGAAAGTCAGAAAAACATATGATGTCTATCATATGTTTTCACTCATATGTGGAAGTTGAGAAACTTAACAGAAGACCATGGGGGAAGGGAAAGGAATAAAAAATAGTTATAAACAGAGAGGAAGGCAAACCATAAGAGACTCTTAACAATTTTTCTTTTACATTTATTTATTTTTGAGAGACAGAGCACAAGTGGGGGAGGGTCAGAGAGAGAAGGAGACAGAGAATCCAAAGCAGGCTCCAGGCTCTGAGCTGTCAGCACGGAGCCCGACGCATGGCCCGGATTCACGAGCTGTGAGCTCATGACCTGAGTTGAAGTCGGATGCTCAACCGACTGAGCCACCCAGGCTCCCCAAGAGACTTTTAAATACAGAGAAAAACTGAGGGTTGATGGTGGGGGGGGCAGGAGAGAGGGAAAAATGGGTGATGGGCATTGAGGAGGGCACTTATGATGAGCACTGGGTGTTGTATGTAAGTGATGAGTCACGGGAATCTACCCCTGAAGCCAAGAGCACACGGTATATGATGTATGTTAGCTAACCTGACAATAAATTATATATATATAAACAAATAAAAATTAAAAAGTATAAAAGTTTTACCATCCCAAATAGTAGCCGGTGGTATTTTCTAAATTTGCTAAAACCACACTGAGATTGCAAGGTCCAATTGGGTCACTAGCAGCAGTGGGGTAAACTGATTAAATCTGAGCAGATTCTGAGTCAAATTAAAGAGGATTAGGCTTTTTCTGTTTGTACTGCAGGTGTTGGTGCTTTCACTCCATGTCTTTCTAAAGCCTATCTAATCCCAATTAACTGTAAAATTGAAGAGCACATTACTTTGGTTTATGTCAGTAATAAAACTATTCCAATTAGAAGACAAAGGTGAAGACATTCTATCCACAATAAGCTTATAAAGTATTTGAACAAATTTGGCATTTGATATATACTGCCTGAAATTGCTAATTTGACTGCAGACTGAGATTCCCAGATTCCCTCAGGCTAAAGTAACAAATGTCTATCCAACCACATCCACCAAAAAGAAAAATATAAACAAAAACAGTAACACACACAACCACGCCCCTCCCTCCATATGCTTTATGCTACTTATTTAGATTTTTCTCCTGTGTGCTTCCTTCTAGAGTCCACAAAACCTTGTACACAGCAGGTACATACAACAGGGTGTTTTTCAATGAAGATATGTTTTTACACCTGTGCATTTATGTGTATAACAATCTGTTGGTCACAACACACTTGAAAACATAATTCAGAGTTCATACTCTCCCAAACTTTGGTGTTGAATTGGACAGGAAAAGTAAAGCAGTAGGAACTTCTAAACAGATCAACCCAAAAGATTTCATTCCCAACATGAACAAGAGTGTGGCCAAAGGGACCCAGCTGTGCTGATTTCATATGCCCCTCCCATTGGAAAAACTGTACATTTAAAATATTTGAAATTATAATTGCTGTCCTTGAAGGGTAAATGTCAGATTCCTGTGCTTTTCATGCTGCTCTGTGGTACTATAGAGCTTTACTTTTCTGAAATAGAGGGTTGATGCAGGCTGGCTGGGTCCGAGGACCCAGAGGGGTCCTGCTGGACCAGCCAAAAGGGTTCTTGACTTCTCACAGGATAGAAATCAAATGCAAGTAGAGAGAAAGTGAGAGCAGAGTTCACTGAAGACACAGAGAGAGTACCAAATAGAGACAGCATTTGGAAGAGGTGGAAAGAAAAGGAGAGTGAGTCTCATCTTTGCTTTGGGGCTGGGGTTTTAATGAGGACTGTGGTCTGGTGTACATGTCTTCTCAGGCATCCAGGGACTGGTTAAAACAAAGACAGGTACTTAGCTGTCCTCCATAAGTCACTGATGCCCTGGAACCAGGGGGGCTTATGAGGCAGTGGTCTGGAAAACGTACACGATGACCTTGCCAGGTCTCTCCTTAGATGGTACCTATTGTGCTGGACTCCAGAGAAATCATTGATTCCTTGACCTATACAAGGAGGACGTACATTATCTTAAATATAAGGCGTGTATAAGGTGGAGGTGGAGGTCCTAGCAAGAATAGAGGCAGCAAAAAAAGCAGTCTTCCATGGAGTCCTTTCAGTTTCCCTGTCTCAGGGTCACATGGCAATGTCACATGGAAAACCCATGATGCAGGCTGGTAGAGGGCTGCCTTACTGCTCTGTGAGAATGTACTAGTCTTAATTTTCATTCTGCCCTTTTAGGGAGAGACACAGGTTAACAGCTTATCCCTTAGGTTAAAACCTCAGTTAAAACCAGACAAACAACAAAGCATGAATCAACTGGTGGCTTCTTTTAGAAAGGCTTCTGTTGCCGTTTTGTTTCATTTTTCTTTGTTACCTTGCTCTAATACCGGAATCAAGAAATGTTGATTTACAGCATTTTCCAGGGTCTGTGGTGTAAATATTTCCACCAGGACTGATAAAAATTATCATGTCATGCCACGGAAGGCAGAGTTGGGATGTGCACAGCTGTTTTTCCAAGAAGTTGGTGCAGGCTGGTTTCAGCACATCAGTGCCTATGACCACAGTTGAGCCATACTGGACAACGCTAGCCAGTCAGGTCATTCCAGCTTAGGATCCAGTCATAGTGGAGTAGATATGAGCTGTTCCTGCTGTGCTTTGCCCAAATTCCTGACTCCTAACATTGTGAGCAGCATAATAAAAGTTGGGTTTTTTTTAATGCCACCAAGTTGTGTTTTTTTTTTTAAACAGTTTTATTGAGATATAATTCACATACCATGTAATTCACCCATTTAAAGTGTATAGTTCAGTGGCTTTTAGTATTATTTGTATGGTCATGTGTCCATCACCATAGTCAATTTCAGAACATTTTCATTACCACCACCCTTCAAATATTAACTCCTTTAGCTGTCACTTCCCAATCCTCCCACTCAACCTTCCACCCCTAGGTAACCAATAATCTGTTTTATGTCTCCAGATTTGCCTGTTCTAGGCATTTCATATAAATGGGATCATACAACGTGGTCTTCTGTGACTGGCCTCATTCACCTGGCATACTGCGTCCAAGGTTCATCCGTGTTGTGGCATACATCAATACTTCATTCCTTTTTTTTTTTAATCAAGTAATATTCCACTATATGGATATACCACATTTTATTTATCCATTTATCATTTGATGGGATTTGGATTGTTTACTCTTTGTCTTAGTCAATGCAGGCTGCTATGACAAAAATACCATAGACTGGGTTGTTTAAACAACAAACATGTATGTCTCACAGTTTGGGAGGCTGGGAAAGTCCAAGATCAATGCCATAACAGATTTGATGTCTGGTGAGAGCCTGCTTCCTGATTCATAGATAGCTGTCTTTTCACTGTGTCCTCACGTTGTGGGAAGGGGTAAGAGAGCTCTCCAGGGTCTCTTTTATAAGCCCACTAATCCCATTTATGATGGCTCCCGCCTCCAGCCCCAATCACCTCCTTAAGGCCCCACCTCCTAATACCGTCATCTTTGGGTCTTAGGATTTCAACATATGAATTTGTGGGAGGATAACATTCAGTCCACAACACACTTTTTTGTTATGAAAAATGTTGCTATGAACTTTTATGTACAGGTATTTTTGTTGACATATGTTTTTCGTTTCTTTTGCATATAACTAGGAGCAAAAATGCTACATCCTATGATATCTCTGGTTAATTGTTTGAAAAACTACCACACTGTTCCATAGTGGCCCCACTGTTTTGCATTCCCACCAGCAGTGTACAAAGGGCTTTAATTTCTCTATATCCTCACCAACATTTGTTATTATCTGTTTTTTTTTTTAATTTACATCCAAATTAGTTAGCATATAGTGCAACAATGACCTCAGGAGTAGATTCCTCAGTGCCCCTCACCCATCCAGCTCATCCCTCCTCCTCCACCACTCCCCCAGCAACCCTCTGTCCGTTCTCCACATTCACGAGTCTCCCATGTTTTGTCCCCCTCCCCGCTTCCACATTACTTTTGTTTCCCTTCCCCTATGTTCATCCGCCCTGTCTCTCAAAGTCCTCATATGAGTGAAGTCATACGATACCTGTCCTCCTCTGACTGACCAATCTCACCCAGCACAACACCCTCCAGTTCTGTCCACGTAGCTGCAAATGGGAAGATTTCATTCCCTTTGATTGCCAAGCAACACTCCACTGTATATACACACCACATCTTCCCCATCCATTCATCCATAGATGGACATCTGGTCTCCCTCCATACTTTGGCCACTGTTGATAGTGCTGCTATAAACATTGGGGTGCATGTGTCCCCCCAAAACAGCACACCGTATCCCCTGGATAAATGCCTAGTAGTGCAATTGCTGGGTCGTAGGGCAGTTCCATTTCTAGTATTTTGAGGAACCTCCATACTGTTCTCCAGAGTGGCTGCATCAGCCTGCATTCCCATATCTGTGTTTTTGATTACAGCTGTCCTGGTGAGTATAAAGTGATACCTCATTGTGAATTCAATTTGCATTCCCCTGGTAGCTAATGATTTGAGCAACTTTTCTTGTGCTTGTTCACCATGTATATCTTCTTTGGAGAACAGTCTATTCAGATCATTTGCCCATATTCTAATTGGGTAGTCTTTTATTATTGAGTTGTAATAGTTCTTTATATAGTCTAGATACAAGTTCCTTATCAGATACCTGATTTGCAAAAGTTTTGTTTTTTTTTTTCCATTTGGTGGGTTACTTTTCACTCTTTTGCTAGTGTTCCTTGAAGCACAAGTTTTGATTTTGATAAAGTTCAATTTATCCGATTTCTTTTTCTTTTGTTGCTTATGCTTTTGGTGTCATAGCTAAGAAACTACTTACTAATCTAAGACCAATGATTTATACCTATGTTTTCTTCCAGGAGTTTTATAGCTTTGCTCTTATATTTTATAGTTTTTGTTCTTATATTTTTAGACTTTGATTCATTTTATTTATTTACTTACTTGTTTTTAAAGGTTTATTTAAGAGAGAGAGAGAGGGAGGGAGAGAGAATGTGAGTGTGGAAGGGGCAGAGAGGAAGAAAGAGAGAATCCCAAGTGGGCTCTGTGCACCATCAGCGCAGAGCCTGATGTAGGGCTTGAGTTCATGAACTGTGAGATCATGACCTGAACTGAAATCAAGAGTCAGACGCCTAACCAACTGAATTACTCAGGTGCCCTTCTTTGATCCATTAAGTTAATTTTTGTAGGTGATATGAAGTGTTCATTTTTTTTTTTTTTTGCATGTAGATACCTGATTGTCCCAGCAACATCTATTGAAGAGACTATTCTTTCCCCGTTTGTTTTGGTACCCTTGTGGAAGACCACCTGACCATAAATGTGAGGGCTTTATTTCCTGGAGCCTCAATTCCATTTCATTGATCTCTATGTCTATTCTTATGCCAGCACCACCTGTCTTTTTATTTTTATTTTTTAAATTAAATTTTTTTTATTTTAAAAAATGTACACCCAAATCAGTTAGCATATAGTGCAACAATGATTTCAGGAGGAGATTCCTTAGTGCCCCTTACCCATTTAGCCCATCCCCCCTCCCACAACACCTCCAGTAACCCTGTTTGTTCTCCATATTTATGAGTCTCTTCTGTTTTGTCCCTCTCCCTGTTTTTATTTTTATTTCCCTTCCCTTATGTTCATCTGTTTTGTCTCTTAAAGTCCTCATATGAGTGAAGTCATATGATTTTTGTCTTTCTCTAATTTCACTTAGCATAATACCCTCCAGTTCCATCCACGTAGTTGCAAATGGCAAGATTCCATTCTTTTTGGTTGCCGAGTAACACTCCATTGTATATATATACCACATCTTCTTTATCCATTCATCCATCGATGGGCATTTGGGCTCTTTCCATACTTTGGCTATTGTTGATAGTGCTGCTATAAACATGGGGGTGCATGTGTCCCTTTGCAACAGCACACCTGTATCCCTTGGATAAATGCCTAGTAGTGAAATTGCTGGGTTGTAGCATAGTTCTATTTTTAGTTTTTTGAGGAACCTCCATACTGTTTTCCAGAGAGGCTGCACCAGCTTGCATTCCCAACCACCTGTCTTTCTTTTTTTAATTTTAAGTTTTATTTAAGTAATCTCTACACTGAACATGGGGCTTGAACTCACAACTCTGAGATCAAGAGTCATGTGCTTCTCTGATTGAGCCAGCCAGGTGCGCCAAAACCTGTCTTGATTACTGTAGTTTTGTGGTAAGTTTTGAAATTACAAAGTGTGAGTCCTCCAATTTTATTTTATTTTTCTCAAGATTGTTTTGGCTCTTGCCAAATTCCATATGAATGGAATTCTCTTGCAATTCCATATGAATTTTAGGATCAGCTTATCAATTTCTGCAAACTTAGCTGGGATTCTGAGAGTGATTGCATTGAATCTGTAGATCCACTTCAGGAGAATGGCTATCTTAACAATATGTATTCCAAACCATTAACATGGGACATCTTTCCATTTTTCTAGGTCTTCTTTAATTTCTCTCAACAATGTTTTGTAGTTTTCAGAGTATATTTGTTAGGTTACATTTATTTATTTATTTATTTTTTTAATTTATTTCTGAGAGAGACAGAGACTGGGTGAGCAGGAGAGGAGCAAAGAGAGAGAGAGAGAGGGAGAGAGAAAATCCCAAGCAGGCTCTGCACTGTCAGCACAGAGCCCCATGTGGGATTTGAACTCATGAAACCATGAGATCATGACCTGAGCTGAAACCAGGAGTCAGACACTTAACCCACTGAGCCACCCAGGAGCCCCAGGTTTCATTTCTTTCTAAGTGTTTTATTCTTTTTGTGTTTTGTAAATGGAGTTTTCATAATTTCATTTTCAATTTTTTTCATTGCTGCTGTATATTGATCTTGTATTCGGCAACCTTGTTGATAATGTCAATGTTTCAGGGCAATGGATAACTGGAACACCAGTCATTCACTTATTTCTACAATGTCCATGTTAATCTCGCTCTCATTCTGTTCTTAGTCCATTACCTCTGCTTTAGTTCAGGGTCTCTCCCTTACCGGCCTGGGTCATTCCCTAGTCTTCTCATAGAGCTTCCTGCTTCTGTTGAGCCCCCTGCAACTTTACATCATTGCCAGAATAAATTGCCTGAAACATAAACTTGTATGCATTTACTTGCTTTGAATCATGAATATTAACCCAAATCTAGGGACTTGGAATGTTATTTTCAGAGCTCACAAAACCTTTTATCTGATCCCTCATATAACTCTCCTGTCACCTTCCACAGTATACCTTTTGCTTCAAATCACAATGCCTTCAAACACACTGCTTCCTTTGCCCAGACTACCTTTCTTCAGCTAAGCTAGCTAGTTACCCCTACCCCTCTTCCTTCAACTTGGGGTAGCTATTTCTATGATATTTTTTTCTTTTTTTTAGAGAGTGAGCAGAGGAGAGGGGCAGGAGAGAGAGAAAATCTTAAGCAGACTCCAACCTCAGTGTGGAGCCCAACTTGGGCCTTGATCCTACCGTGGGTTCATGACCCGAGCTGAAAGCAAGAGTCGGGTCCTCAACTGGTTGAACTACCCAGGTGCCCCTAAATCTTTTAAGGTCTCCTTTACCAAAGTCTGTTTAGATGTTCTTCCTCTGTGAGCCCATAAAATCCTAGATTTCCCTCCACTATTAAATTAACACACTATGCTGAAGTTGGAAGCTGCTTTGAGGGCAGAGAGCAAGTCTGATTAACGCCTAGCATACCAGTAAATAGTGTCCAAATGAAGGAGAAGACAGTAATAAATTGACTCTTGAAAATGGTTGTTTTAACTTCAGAATTCAGTCTCCAGATTCACTTTTGGGGGGAGAGGCAGAAAATGGAATGATTGATACCTCATCCTGGGACTTTCTGTGATCAAAAGAGGGAGCTTTTTGTGAAACTGATTTTCACTCGTGGAACATGTGTACTTGGCAATAGATTTCTCAGGGAAATTAGCTTCCTGTTCATTGTAAGGATACTATGGGGGTTGGGGAGAGGAGAGGAGAGGAGAGGTAGGCAGTCAGTTACATTCTTTGTAGTTCCATTCCCTCATAAGAACTATAGTACCCACCATGCTGTTGAGGACAAAATGAGTTGATACCTATAAAGTACTCAGATCACTGCTTGGCACACAATTAGTAGTCAGTAAATGTTAGCTATCATCATCACTGTTAGAAACTTTCTCTTCTGAGGGCCTTCAATTACATCAAGGACTTCTAAAGAGTTAAATACTTGTGTTGTCATTATCTTTGATCTTCAATAACACACAGATATGTTCAATGTCAACAAGAAGTCAAATGATTAGAAAATGTTTATTAAAGTAAAACTGCAAACACTAATAAATCTTGGGAGAAAAATTAGGAGGCAGGAAGGAGAAAAAAAAATCACCAGATTTTATAAATCTCTGACTTGGGCAAATAGTCTTTGGTAAATAGGTAAAATATGTTGGAGGAGCTTATGAGTGGGCGTCAAGATTTAAATGTAGGAGTCAAAAATGTTCCTGTGGGATATGATTACAGCTTTGCTGGTGCTTCACAGGAATGTTTATGTTCCTTAAAAGTACTGCAGAAATCACATACTGAATCAAGTGACCTGGCAAATCCTGTTAGAAGGCAATGAATTTACTGAGTCCTGTTCAAATAAAGTGTAATGTTTCTATAATTATAGAAACTCAAAGCTTATAACCAACTAGCTGTTGTATATTTATTGAGACCTTTAATACCTTAAGTATACAAAAAATGGGTAGGTCAGACTATGGTGAAAGAGCTAAGCTTATTAAGGATGTAGCTTAGGGGCACCTGGGTGGCTCAGTCGGTTAAGCGTGTGACTTTGGCTCAGGTCACGATCCCGCGGTCCGTGAGTTTGAGCCCCGCGTCGGGCTCTGTGCTGACTGCTCAGAGCCTGGAGCCTGTTTCAGATTATGTGTCTCCCTCTCTCTCTGACCCTCCCCCGTTCATGCTCTGTCTCTGTCTCAAATACAAATAAACGTTAAAAAAAATTCAAAAAAAAAAAAAAAAAAAAAAAGGATGTAGCTTAGCTTTTGGCCCAGCCTTCACAAATATAAAAAGGTCTAGTTTGATATATTGCCTAAATCTTACCTTCCAAGCCAAATTTGACATAGCTTTATCAAGATACTCTTTCTCTGTAGTGTCAAAGCAGAAGTTGTATAGTATGCTGAGGACTTATTACCATGGACGAATTATTATTTTGGGGTACTGAGCTGAAGTCAGACTCATTTATCCTAATCCACATGAGTAAAACCTACCTCACCCGGTAATCTCTCTGAGCTTGTTTTTAGGAGTTTAAAACTCAAGATTCCCTGGTTGTAGTCCTCTCTTTCCCCTCTGTCACACTACTTGTGACTCAGCCTGTGCTAAGGAACAGCTTCCTTCTGAATTCTTAAAAGGAAAAACTCGAATTACCAGAACATATGCAACTTTGGAATTAGAAGTTCAGCAATTTCATTTGAGAAAGTTCAGGGAATGTGTTTATTTTAGGCTAACCACACCCCTCGAAGGGCATGCTTTTGACATATGGTTTTATCTCTGCATTAGGAATGTAATCTGCAGGCATTGCATATCCGCTGTACAATGCCAGTTTCACCAGGAAATGGTATTTTAGCTAAAATGGTATCACAGGGAGGAGGCATATTTAAAGGCTATGATTTTACATAATTTATTATTTTTTTCTATAAAAGATAATGGCATCAGAAACCCAAAAGGGATCTACAGTTTTGCTTTTGCATAGAACTTATAATTAAACTGTGACTTTGCCCTGGAAAGCCAAAAGTAGCAATTCAGAATGTTGCTTTAACAATTCAGAAAAGAAAGAATGAAAAACAAATACTTAGAATTTATCAAACAGCCATTTACTCAGTATGGCTCAGGACATGAGAATTGAGGGCGTGTGTTGTCTAGCAGACTTACAATCTAAATTAAATACAAACAAGCGTGTATGTGGCACGTAGAAGAAAATAGAGGCAAAGTATCATAAAGGAAGGTGAAAAAAAAACCAATTTTACTATTAGTAAACATTTATATTTGTTTCTTTAATGGAGCATTCACCTTGACTTCCAAAGGTATTGATGGTTTAACAAGGTATTATTGTGAACCATAGGCACTATGTTGTACAGCAGGTCTCTAGAACTCACTCATCTTGTATAAATGTAACTTTCTATATATCCATTGAACAATTCCCTGGTTTCCCCCTCCCCACATCCCCGGCAACCACCATGCTATTATCTACTTCTATAAATGTATTTTAGATATCTCAAGAAAGTGGAATCATGTAGTGTCTGTCCTTCTGTGACTTATTTCACTTAACGTGTCTCCCAAAGACATCCATGTTGTCACAAATGGTAAGACTTCTTTTTTCCCCAAGACTTAGTAATATTCCACTGTATGTATATAAAACATTTTTAAAAATCCACTCATCTGTCAATGGACATTTGGGTTGCTTTCTTACCTTGGTTATTGTGAATAATGCTATATTAAACTAAAATTTTGATGTGTAGACATGGCAAGTGTTCTTACCACACATACACAGAAAAGGACACAAGAAAACCTTGGAGGTGATGGATATGTGTATTGCTCTGTCATCATGGTATCATGGGTAAACATCTGTGTATATACCCAAACCCATCAAAATGTATGCATTAAAGATGTGTTTTTATCATTTATACCTCAATAAAGCTGTAAAAAACATTAAAACAAGCTTACGATGATCTGGAAATGGTATAATCAGAATTCTTCTGGCTCAAGGTCTTGTAAGGAAAACTTCCTAGCAGCAACCCATTACGTAAGTCATAATATGCAGGAAAAGCATGGAAAGAGCAAATGTCCTTGAAAATTGTACCTTAACCCACTTGATGCCACTATTCTCAAAAGACATCAGTGTGGATAATAAGGTAGTGTATGAATATTGTGTATCTAATTTAAAAATAAACAGGGTATACAAAACTGCCTATTAAGCTTATTGAGTTTTGATTATAAAGGCTGGAGTGACTTAACACCAGGGCAAAGAGACTCCCTCTTTTGCAACCAATTATCTAGTAAATAGAGTAACATGCGGTACAGAAAGAAAAAAAACCTTTAAAATGTTTAGTATAGCACCTTATGCATTTGACTATGAGATTGCTTAGATCTCAGTCTTCCTAAAAGTATAAATAAGAACTCTGGGCTTCCAAAGTCTTTCCCAATAGTATGGTTTTATTTTTTATTATTTTTTTTAATGGCATGGTTTTAGAATTGTAGTTCATTTAGTATTTTACAACAATTCTTTTGAAGACTGTACCTAACCTTTGTGCATAGGATCAACAAGCTTATAGCAAGTAATCTATTGATTATGGACAGTCTCCCTAACTCAACCAGTTAACACCTTATAACCCACTGGGTATCTAGTAGCTTAATGTCTCTGTTTAGCAGGAAATAATGACATGCCATAAACAGAGAACTTTAGACAGAGTCTCAATCATACCTGTTAGCATTCATTGGGGCACAAAACCACCTCCTTAATTTTCCAATAAAAGTTTTGGGAAACTTAACTTGACATATGACTTTTAGAGAGCTGTATAATCAGAATGATTAACAGGAGAAATTTCTACCAGTCTCACTTGAAAAAGAGGGAAAGAATCCATAGATTCAACTTTTAATTTTGAGGCTCTGTTTTTACAATATACCTGCTAATGACTTAATTGTTAAATATTGAATCTAATATTTCTTTGGGATCTGTCAACATTTGGCTGTATACATATACTTCTAAACTATCAGAGAATTCTTTTACTTAGATCACCGCTAATAAATATAACTAGGATGTAACTGAGGAAGCTCTTCCTTCTATATAGTCAGCTGTCACTTTTTTCTACAAAGATTGATCAAGAGATACAAGTAGCAGACATGAAACTCACACCACACGTGATATAACAAATGGGAGTGTACCAGCTGCTACAAGCAGCTCATGGAGGCCGTGTATATTTTATAAATATCTTTTAATTGAAGTATTTGATTTCAAGGATACAATGCAGTTCCTCAAATATCACAGTGGTCGACAGCTGAATTAAAAGAAAAAGCACTAAGTTTTATGTCATTTAAACACAAAACTTGTAACTGACTCCTCCCAAAGCAATTTATATTTTCAAAGAATTATTAGGTCCCACTACCTAATAACGATAACAGAAAAAGAAAGTCATGTTATTTTCATTTAGTTCAAATTACAAAAGTATATCATTTGCCCAAGAAAACTTTAAGGTAAACAGTGTAATACTGCTATTCTAAAACACTGGTTACTCTTTTGAAAACTACAGCAAACACACATCAGTTATCGTAACTGCTATGGCTTTCATTATTTAATTCCCAACTTATGTCAGTATTTAAATAATTTATAGAAAAATACTTCAGATGAATAATTTTACCAAAGTATAGTTGCTAATTATCATCAAAAGCTTTTTAATTAAAGCAAACTTTTGCTATTTCATATTTTGAAGATTTGTAGGATGAAGTCATTACACACATTAATTACATAAATTCTGAAAAGCAGAAATGATTGAATTATTAGACTAAGGCAACAATTGTTCATGGCCCTGGATCAATACTATCAGATGTTCTTAAAAGCCTAACATGTTAGGTTTATTTTGTTTCAACTGCTAGTCATTTGTAATTAAATTTATCTTTAAAGTTTATAAATAACCAAATAAATCATTTTAAAATCATTAATTAGAAGGGTGCTAACAATTTTTGTTGATCTGTTTAGCTGTTAATTGTCTAAGTAAGTTCAAACAAAACTATACCTGGACAAATCACCAATAGTTTTTACAGATAATGTGGAGAATAAAGTTTTGTTGCTGTTAAAACAAATATTTAGGGGTGCCTGGGTGGCTCAGTTGGTTAAGTGTCTGACTCCTGGTTTTGACTCAGGTCATGATCTCAAGGTTTGTGTGTCCAAGCCCACATCGGGTGCTGTGGAGCCTGCATGGAATTCATTCATTCATTCATTCATTCATTCATTCTCTCTCCCTCTCCTTCTCTCTCTGCCCCTCCCCCACTTGTGTGTGCATGTGCTTTATAAAAAAAAAAATTAAAAATAAAACAAACATTTAAATGGTTGTAAAAGCAAGCCAATGTAAAGTGTGATCTTAGAATTAACAAAGACCAAGGAATTTTACCTAGTTAGTAGTATAAAAACACTAATATGCTATAGAATTCAGCAAAAATCATTAATACACCCATTTATAAGAAAATCCACCTCCTTTTATTCCATATAAAGATATAATAATCTTTATGGTTGATTATAGCATTGGATAATAGGTTGATCCCAGGCATAGGAGAATTTCACATTTTTAATACATACGAGTATGTGTATAATTATTAGCTTTACCTACCTCTCTTCCTATTATTCACCTGTTATTTACCATTTTTCTCTATTTCTAGCATTATGTGACTTTCCTCCACAACACTATGCAATGATTACTTTTTAATTAAGGATATAGAATCTTAAAAAAATTAGTCACTAGAGAAAATTATTCAGTTAGAACCACTTCATTAGAGTCTAGAAAATATTTTGAGAGTCAGTTTATTAGGAATTGATTTATTCGGAAAAGGGCTGAATCTTAAAAATTATATCTTAGTTCTATACTGACTCAATAGTCATAGTATTAACATTATCAGTTTCAGAAATAAAGGGTGACCTCATTTAGAAAATTATGTTTGATGGGTAGAAGAAATACACTACAACGAAAGTTGAAATTTTGTTCCTAATTACTTAAAATCATTTATTTACTTTTTTAAATGTTTGTTTATTTTTGAGACAGAGAGAGACAGAGCATGAAACGGGGAGGGGCAGAGAGAGAGGGAGACACAGAATCTGAAACAGGCTCCAGGCTCTGAGCTGTCAGCACAGAGGCCAACGCAGGGCTCGAACTCACGAACTGTGAGATCATGACCTGAACCAAAGTCGGACGCTTAACTGACTGAGCCACCCAGGCGCCCCTACTTAAAATCATTTAAACACACCTATTCCTTTTCAAAATAGAGAAATTGTTTTTTTCTTATAAGCCCTCTTGCTAGCATTTTTTTTTAAATTTTTTTTTTCAACGTTTATTTATTTTTGGGACAGAGAGAGACAGAGCATGAATGGGGGAGGGGCAGAGAGAGAGGGAGACACAGAATCGGAAACAGGCTCCAGGCTCTGAGCCATCAGCCCAGAGCCCGACGCGGGGCTCGAACCCACGGACCGCGAGATCGTGACCTGGCTGAAGTCGGACGCTTAACCAACTGCGCCACCCAGGAGCCCCATTGCTAGCATTTTTTAAATGTTAGCATTTTTAAAATGTTAAATGTTTTAAAAATTAGGTAATAATTAGCAACGGTCAAAGAAAACAGAATCCTATACTAAGAATGCTTCAAAAGTAATTCTCAAAATTCTTTGACTACTTCCAATTTCTCTACAGAAATTAACTGCTCAGAACATATAGCTTAAACAGGCAAAAAAGTTTTTCAGTTACCTTCAAGCTTTTTCAGTGTATGGAAAGTAGAAAACAAGATGCCAAATATCAGTATATAAGGTTTAAATATGTGCATTAAAAATATACATGCACACAGAATATGGAAGGACAGACACATTGGTTCTTCTATGTGGATGACATTATGGGTATGGATATTTTTAAAAATAAGTATGAACTTCTTTTGTAATTTAAAAAAGAAACTTATAGGAGAAAAATACTGTACCTCACATGATTCTCAATTATTTTAAGATAAAAGCTGAAGAGAAACACAAAACCCCAAAGAGATGCCCTAAATTGCAAGAAAATGTATGTTTTTACACATTACACGAAAATACCTTCACTATGCACTTTATAGATGGTCCTCTCCCTTTTAAACATTAAATTTATTTGAGAGACAGAGAGAGCGTGCATGAAAGGGAGGAGTGGCAGAGAGATGGGGAGACAATGCCAAGTGGGTTCCATGTTGTCAGCACAGAGCCGGCCAGGGGGCCTGACCCATGAACTGTGAGATCATGACCTGAGGCAAAATCAAGAGAACCGACAGAGCTCCCCATAGATGGCCCCACAGGTGCCCCATAGATGGTCTTCTCTTCCATGGATCTTGTGTGAAAATGTAGAAACCATACAATAGAAAAACAAATGTTACAACCTTTAGGAATCAAACACATTTTAGCTAAGGTTTTATTCTATTGTAGCATGAACATATATAAAGCAATTTCCTAAAACAAAAAGTGAGAGAAGAAAACTGGATATTTTTCTTCTAAAATTATGTTTAGCTGCTACCACAAATAGCTTTGGATTATTCAATTACTCCCACATACAATGTATGCCCAAAGGTGCCACATCCTTGCATTTATTCATAAGAATTAATGCCTACTGCTTGCCAGGCTTTATGTTCGGTACTGGAGAGGCGACAGAGAACACAGTCTCTGGCCTCATTAAGTTATCAATATAGCTGGGAAGACTTAGCAATCAGAAAACACTGATCCATTAGTAGTGTTAGGAGAAGAGGGTTAAGGTGAGTGCGTAGCAGATACCTTTAACAGTTTTAAGAGGTGTTTAAACTGTTTCAGCTGAGACCTGAAGGTTAAGAAATGAGAAATGGGTGAATTTGGGGAAGAATGTTCAGGCAAACCATGCATTTGCAAAAAACGTTTTTAGCATTTACAGTTTTCCCAGAAACTCAAACAAGTTCATTCTACCTGGAGGTGTGGTCAACAGATTGTAAATCATACCATTTGGACTAAGAGGCCTTTAAGGTATAAAATTTGTGCTTTATAGACTATTCTGGGGCAGGGTGTGTGGAGGATAGCATATAGACATACGGTACCAATGCAAGAGACCAGTCAGGAGGCTGTTGGAATAATATAGACTAAGATAATGGCAGGAGAGGTGGAGAGCAAGAGAAAAATGAAATTGAGGGGGTTGCACCAACAGGATTTGAGGAGTGATCTGGAGATGATTCAGAGTTCTGTGGCTTGAGAATTGTTGATATTAGGGCTATTCAGTGAGAATGGAAACCCAGGACCCAAGTAGAATAACTTGTGTCCCTGGAGAGGAGTTGAGGATAAGTAGGGAGAAGGGAGGGGAGTGGAAGTAGAGAATGAGGTCAATTCTGGATATACTGAATTTACTATGCTTAAAAGATGTCCCAACGGATGTTCCCAGTAGGCAGCTGCATATATAACTTATGAGCTGAGAGATTAGGGCAAGATATGTATTTCAGAATAATAAATATACAGTTCAGTGTTTTCACAACCTTAAAAAAAAACATGTCCATTTGATTGACCAAAAAATTGTCTCCCTTCTACCCCTACAGTGAGAATACTTAATGTAGATAGTAAAGGAAGCCATGGGAATAAAAATGTTTTTCAGGGAACTGGTAGAGTGAGAAGAGACCTTAAAATAAAACCTTGAACACCAGCCAATGCCTAAAGGACAGGGAGAGGAGCCTTCAAAAGAAGAAACTGAAAAGTGAGTTGGTTGTACCCTTTACTGATTTCTTATCTAAGTAGAGGAAAAGGAATCTGGATGGCTAAGGGGAAAGATAGGCTTCTTCTAAACCTTTTTGTAAGCTTCAGAATTTGCCTAAAGGAAAAATATCAACCTTCACTTCTCTTGCTGTTGAGCCTAAGATACAATTATATATAAAGGAACTGATGAGTGTACTTCAGGGCAATTGAGAGGTGAGTTAGGTCCTCATTCACCTAGTTTAACTAATTTTATACAAAGGGCTAATGAAGTTTTTTCTTTTCTCTTGCTCTTTTAAAATCAAAGCAGAAAAGTAAATGAATGCCAACTCTCCTCCTGACTTCTGGAAGGTAAGGTCTAATTCTGATCCAGGCTCCATGCTGCAGGTTTGGTTGATAAATACAACACAGTTAATTCTAGAAGCAAGTAATTCTGGCAATTCAGTGTATTCCAGGAGTCCCACTGACAACTCTTTCTTATCCTAGAAAATATTTTGATAACTACTCTCAGACTTGGTATAAATTTGTAGTGACAAAAGTCTTGGCCAGGTTCAGAACATTAAAAAAAAAAAATTCTGGTTTAAATCTGAATGAAAATACAGAATATTGTAAAGGATAAGTAAAAATCAATACTAGTTCAAGTGTACTTGGGGCTGGATCCTCATCTAGACTCCTGGCATCTATCATTCGAAAACTTTGCAGTTTAGCTAACAGTAATTCTGTTTATCAAAGAAATAATATATAACAAGCTTTGCTACGAAAAATACTGGCAGTCTGGGGCTGCCCTTTCATACAACTATTGGTACACAGTAATTGTGTTTTACAATTAATTACAGTCTATTAGAGAAAATACTGTGGTATATACTACATTTCGTTTGTTGTACTTAATTTTTACTGAAGTTTGATTTTAGCAGATGCTGTTAGGTCAATGCTCTGACCCAGAGAACAATACGAGTATAATTTATATATATTTTAATATTTATTTATTTTTGAGAGAGAAAGAGAAAGGGAGGGAGGGAGGGAGGGAGGGAAGAGGAGGGAGAGAGAGGGAGACACAGAATCCGAATCAGGCTCCAGGTTCTGAGCTGTCTACACAGAGTCCCACACAGGGCTCGAACTCACAGACTGCAACATCATAACCTGAAGTTGGACATTTAACTGACTGAGACACCCAGGCGCCCCATGACTACAATATTTTAAATATTATTTTAAGGACTGCCTGGGTGGCTCAGTTGGTTAAGCATCTGACTTCAGCTCAGGTCATGAACTCACAGCTTGTGAGTTTGAGCCCCACATCAGGCTCTGTGCTGAAGCTCAGAGCCTGGAGGCCCGCTTTGGAATCTGTCTCCCTCTCTCTGCCCCTCTCCTGTTCACGTTCTGTCTCTCTCTCAAAAATAAATAAACATTAAAAAAAAATTTAAATATTATTTTAAGTACAGCACTGGAAAATATACTCATTGTACTGCGCATATAATATGCAGCATTTGTTTTTATTGTTATACTTGGTGCTGTTACTGAATCAATCAAGCTATCTTACAAATTAGAAATACAGTGTTCAGGGATGAACTTTTTATTCTATATTCTTGTTACAGAATAAGAAATGAGTGGGAATAGCTGGTCACAAATTTTATGACAGTTTTCATAGTCAGAATAAGAAATTAAGGGAGGAAGAATAAGAGTAAATACCTGCCAACAAATGTCCAGCAATACTATTTCCATTTGAAGTAACAAGAAAGTAAACGTATTGAAAGATAAGTAATGCATCCAAATGTATCAATCAAGTCAGCTGCTTGTGATTTTTTTTTTCTTTCTTTAAATCAACAAAGGCAACTGACATTACCACCTTGTTCTTAAACAGGAAGATAACTGGGAATGACGGCTAAAATATTAACTTAAATTTTGCTTTGTCAAACTCTTTAAGAAACTAAATATTTAAATATGATTCCTATTATCAGCATTTAATAGCTAATAATCATTACTCAAATTAGTTTTCCATTAATGTTAGTTAAATTAACAACTTGCCAAAAAAAGAAATGTTCTAAGTTTGAGAAAATTACTATTTCAAGGCCAGAAAGGTAGCTCTGGATCCACATGACCATTTTTAAGATTAGGACATAGCAAGTAGCAAGAATGTTTACAGGCATTAAGATTTAATTCCTCAGTAGCCCTGAGGGCTTAGTGCTAATATTATTGATTCCCCAAAGTGGATACAGTATTTATGTTCAAATCCTCACATCTCAGGATTCAAGTAAATAATCTGTGTCAATTACTTTTGAAATTACTGCCAAAAGATTAATTAAAAAAAAAATCTGATTAAGCTTGCTTCCCAACTTTTAACCCTTATTCTGATCATGACCATTCATTACAAAATCCATTCACTTTATCCCTAGTGGAAGCAAATTATTTGATTATAACCCTCTATCACCTAAATACACTTCCTGTCCCTAGACCTGCAAAGTTAGCAACATCAAGTACAGAACACCTAAGAAGGTAGAAGAGGTAAAAAGGCATAGAGACCTTGGGTAGTCCCTCGGTTCTGTATAATTCTTAGCAGCACAATAACAAATGAGCAATGACAGACACCAATTGTCCTAATCTAGGTCAATACAACAGCCAAAATACTTTGTAAACACTTTCTTTGGCTCTTCCTGGAGATCAACACTGTTCTGATTAAATAGCATGAGAAAAACTTAACAGCAACCAAAGTGTTCAACAATATTTACTTATTTAACATCTTTTACCCAAAAATCTAAAACCTGTAGTAAAAATAATACTAATCATAACTCAGTAACTGAGAAGGGTAGGTACTAACAAAAACTGTAAAGGCCAAGAACAGAAATTAGGGGTGTGTGCTACTGAATATTTGTGAGCTAAAGACTGTTGCCTTATATAGCTCCGAGTACATAAAATGAAGTGTTCTCTATTCTCCTTTAACAAACCCAAACTTAGGCACAAGAACTCACTGTTAACAGGATATTACCTACTCTTACCATGTTTTAATTTGTTAAAATTTGATTTTTACAAGATAGTGTTTAGAAAATGATCTTACCCACAGAAAATTATAGTGACATAATTACAGTATTAATATTACATGATTAATATTGTTTATTTTAAATATTAGAAGTGTATACTATCACATATACCAATTATTTGAGTTGTCTTTCCATTTGAGGTGAAAGGTTGATGCTAAGCTATACACACCATCTTCCTTGTGACTAAAAGCTGAATTTGAAAGACATATACCTAAGGAAGTTGCAATATGTAGCCACGAATCTGTGTAAGTGTGCCAAGTTAGTGAACCTATGAAAGGACTGAACTCCTGTCTTTAGCCTCCTTAGCACCACGTTCCAACTGAGTTAACTGGTTCAAACTGTTAGATAAGACAGTGGTAACTAAAGGAATAGGAACAAAGAAAGGTTATATTTCATCATCTTAAGGTTTTACAGAGATGACGCAGGTTTACGATTCAAATTCCCACCTCCTGAAAAACAATAAGCTTAAATAACTCAACTCTCAAATCACAGAAATGCAGTAATCTTAAATTATTCTAAAGACTTAAGAAAATAACCAAAAATGGATGTTCACTGTGAGGAATGCATAGCTATATGAAATACAGCTATACAAAAAATAGAGAATTCAGTAAAACATAACATTTTTAAAGCAAAAAAGTTATTTGTTTGGAATTCACATCAGTAGTGGCTAACTGGATAAATGCTAAAGATTTACATTCAAGTGCTTGAAAGATTACTGCAGAGAAATTCGATTACTAAAAATCTTTGCTCAGATGCCTCTCAGGCTTATAAAGATGAGATGATGCATGAACCACCAATAGTGGTATTTAAACCCCAATCACTTTCAAGATGCGATATATAGCTGTTAAGACATTCCAGAAGTGGGTTCACTGACACTAAAAATGGTAGATATATACTTAAAAAAAGAAAAAAAAGACCTCATACAGTCTGCTGGCATTTCATACCAACCATTGGAGGAGGTAGTAAAGTGTTGGAATTTAAAACACAAGGTCAGCACTAACTGTAAACATTTCTAAAGCACTGTATGTAATTCTTTAAAACATTAGTGAAAACTAGAAGTCATATAAAAGAATTTAAAAAAGCAAAAAATAGAAATATTTAGTGAATTTACTCAAATGAAGAAAGCTTAAATGATACAGAACTGAAAATATTAGAAATCTATATACAATAAAAAGTGAATATAAATTAGCTAACTCCACGGACATTTCTAGTTAAGCATTCATACAAATACATATTCACCTTTTCTTTTATATAGGAAAAACACATACACACATGACACAATGATTCTGGCAAAGAAAAATCAGAGATACTAAAAATATTCTCAAGTTTTAAAAATGGTATGGAGTAAGTTTTAGCAACAACGTTCTACATGAATGGAAACCCCTGATTTAATTCCATGATTTTATCATGCCAGAGCATGTTTGATGTTAATTTTTTAAACAGATATTCATATCATACACATGGGCTTATTAATAATTAAGGCATCTTGTATACACAGTATCTCAGTGTGGACAACAAATTTCTAGTACTGATTATTTTCTATGACGTTTTAAACTTGCAAAGTCTTTTCAAAATAAGAAAATAGCTGCACACACTTAACTGTTTTCTTATAAAACACAATCTTCAAAAAAGTAACGATGATTGGTCTTTGTGATTCCTAGTGATAAGTACTGTCTTCTTTCTGACATAGTATAAATTATATTCTTATGCAGTATTGCATTAAGACCCAGTAGTTCTTAAACAATGTTACCAAATAACCATGTAAGTCCCAAATGCAGCAAAGGGGAACAATCTTCATAGTGCACTTTCACCTCATTGAAGTTGAAGCTGCTCCTTTTGTACATTTTTCCACTTCAATGTGAAGCAGATTGTTAGGGTTTCATTAGTGGTTTCACGTGTGGCTTTTTAAGAAAAAAAAAAAGTTTTGATTTCTTCCACAGTTCACAGTTCTCAAAGGAGACTTTTTTTTTTTTTTTTTTTTTGGAAATCTTAGTCTGGGGACGTTTTGAATAATCAAATGCTCTTTTTAGTAGATAGTCTCTCAATGCAACTGCAATAAATAAGCATCTACATCCTTAGGGAAAAAAAACAAAACATTCCATTAGCAGGTATAGTAAATATATATAAACACATCCAATTCTCTTTTTTTTGTCACTTGATTTGCTTAAGCTTCCTTTCGTGATCTTTTGAGGGTAAAAAAATGGGTCTTACTCAACTTTTAGCTGCATTTGCTTAGCACAGGGCCTGGCACACAGCACATACTCCGTAAGTGTCTGTTAAGTGCTGAGTGTTTGGTTCCTGTGATCAAACAACTCTGCTTTTATAGCTACACAAGATCATTAAATCATTCCCAGCAATTCCTTCAGCACCATATAAACCACAGGCCAGCGTGATGACAGCCTTTCTGATTCCCACCCTTGACAAATTACAGTGGAGAGTTTAATATTGTAAAAGAGGTTTTATCATAGGGTAAGGAACTTCACAGAGCTTTCAATCACTCAATGTTGTCTTCAATAATAAATACAGTATTGTAAAGTTATATTTACGATAAAGCTTCTCTCTTTATAAAAAATTCTAATTGAAAGCAAATTTCTAAGGAGGTAATATTTTTTCAGTACTACTACCAAGAATGCAAGGTGTCTCCAGAACAAGGTGATATATGATGTATGTTCTGTAAGTACTCCATTTTCTATCAACTTTTACTTCATTTTTCCATTATCAAAAGAACAACAAACTAAAACAACAAAAAACTGGAAAATTGATTTTTATGAGATTTTCATCATTAAGAATTCTACAGAGTAAAATTATACACAGTGGTAACACACTTGTTTGATACATCATTTTGCTTCTTTTCTGAGGGTATCCAAGGAGAATTTTACAGGTAAATCCACAACATAATTCCTCTTATTTAGAATACTGTATTTTTTTTTAACTAAAGAATGCTTGTATATTTTTGACTAATGCCCATTTATGATAGCACTATGCCCAGTAAAAGGTGCAAATATTTCTTAACAGTGACTTCTTTTTTGCACTTATATTTTAATTACTAATGGTTTCTGGAGTTTAAATGTTAAAATCCAGGGGCACCTGGGTGGCGCAGTCGGTTGGGCGTCCGACTTCAGCCAGGTCATGATCTCGCGGTCAGTGAGTTCGAGCCCCGCGTCGGGCTCTGGGCTGATGGCTCAGAGCCTGGAGCCTGTTTCCGATTCTGTGTCTCCCTCTCTCTCTGCCCCTCCCCCGTTCATGCTCTGTCTCTCTCTGTCCCAAAAATAAATAAAAATGTTAAAAAAAATCCAAACTAGCAACATATCTTTCCCTTTAAGAGACAAGCAAATAAAAAAAAAAAAAAAAAAAAAAAGAGACAAGCAAATAAATAACAATGTCAAATTCATTGTGATTGGAACATTTACTTCCCCAAAAGCAGAACACTTGCAAAAACCAAGTAAAAAATAAGCCTGAAATCATATGATTACATTCCTCACCCCTTGCTTCCTGTGTGTGACTATCTTTTCAGATGCCTTGCTAACTTGGGTTAACTTTTTCTCTAATTGGAACTAGTTCATTAAATTCCCTCTAGCGCATCATTTCCATAGCTGTATCTGAAACACACTGAAAGGCTAATTCCTGTGTCCCTTGTCAAAGTTATATTCATATCCAGATGACCTTAAGCATTTACAAATATGAAATTAACTTTAGACCTCATTTGAATAGTATTGTATTGGATATTTGAAAGACATCATTTATGAATGCATAATACTAATACATCATTTCTAATATTTAATTAAGATTAAATACAGATTTTTAAGCTTAACTTTTTAAAAAAAATTTTTTTTTTTTTAACATTTATTTATTTTTGAGACAGAGAGAGACAGAGCATGAACGGGGGAGGGGCAGAGAGAGAGGGAGACACAGAATCGGAAGCAGGCTCCAGGCTCTGAGCCATCAGCCCAGAGCCTGACGCGGGGCTCGAACTCACGGACCGCGAGATCTTCACCTGAGCCGAATTGGACGCTCAACCGACTGAGCCACCCAGGCACCCCTAAGCTTAACTTTTTTTTAAGTTTATCCATCTTGACAGAGAGAGAGCTCAAGCAGGGGAGGGGGCAGAGAGGAAGGGAGAGGATCCCAAGCAGGCTCCGCACTGCCAGTGCAGAACCTGATGTGGGGCTTGAACCCACAAACTGTGAGATCATAACCTGAGCTGAAATCAAGAGTTGGAGGCTGAACCGGCTGAGCCACCCAGCCTCCCCAAACTTAACTTTATAAGCTTAAATGTTGATTACCTTGGCTATGTTACCAGTATATCCTGGAACCAAAGTAAGATGATTTTCCTGTTCCCATAATCCACTTAATTGCTGCTTTAAAATCTGAATATTTCTATGAGGAAAAAAAGAGAGAAAATCCAAATATAAGAATATGTATTTAGTAAATATACTTAATGAACACAGGTTTTTAAGATTTCAAGTATTTATCAGAGAAAATTGTACCGTTTGAAGCCAAGCAACTCTTTACAATGATACTTGTTAGTTATGGAAATTAAAAGATTACTTATTTGTTAAAGCAGGAAAGAAAACTAGGTACTTGGAGCATTTGGACAACCTCTTCCTGGGTATGAAGTGGGAAATTTTTGAGAGCCTAAAGAGAAAATTATGGACTTTAATCAAACTGTTGGGGGGATATTTTTTTGCAGCTTCATGATAATCTGGCTCATTTGGTAGAACACCCACAGAATTTTACATCAAGGCAATATTCAAATTATGATAATTATAGTACATAATCATCCAACTGAATTTTCAGGTTAATGTCTAGGTAGTCAAAAGACGCTACAGGATGCTTCGATCTCTGTGCCTCAATACTTAATCCACCAAAAGCTCTCTCTCTCTTCCTCCCTTACTCATTATAACAGATATGAGGGTTAAATCACTGCTTTGCTTTTTCCTCCTAAAATTACATGTAAGGTTCTGCCAGAAAAAGAGATACATGGGGTTACTGGGCTCTGGAATTCAACTTCCATATGTAATTTTCACATGTGAACACTATTCCAATTTATTATTTCTCTGAAAACGAAGAAAATAATTATTATTTAATGGTGATCATGGAATAGAATTATTACCTAGCTTAATCAAACTGCTTTTCTGAAAAAATTTTTAGTAGCCAGAATTTATTTTTAAAGATATACTCACCCATCATTTATAATTTCTGTTTTGGATGATAGTTCTGACCACCACCTTTTTATGACTGCTTGAAGCCAGTTTAAACCAACTATTATATATCTGAAATGACATTTTGTTACAAAATTCAAGTGCTTTCACCCAAGAAGCTTTTACCAAAAAAGATACACTCCCCCCACTTCAAAACACACACACACACACACACACACACACACACACACACACACTTTCCCCTTTAAAAAATTTATTTTGCTGCTTTCAAAAGCTGTATTTTATGTAAGTTGTTTATAGATGCTTTTGTAATTATTCTTCAGTCATCTCATGTTCTTTTCCTAATTGGATTAAAAGCTCTCTGAAAACAGACACCATTCATGTCTCATGTAGCTCAATCTATCACTATATACACGCAAGAAACAAAATCAAGGATGTTGAAAGAGAAAAGTGAATTGAGAGATTAGCACTTACTCTTCGAATTTGCTTTTAAGTAAGGACTTGACTAGAGGCAACAAATCTACACAGCAGCCAAGTGAGATGTACTGTTTTTCCTCCTGTAAACTAAAATAAATACTAAGTTGTAAAAATATGAACAGGTCATCTGCCCTTCTATTTAAACTTACTTTTTTTCTGAAAAATATTATTTTTACCTATTGGTGAGCACAGGAAGGCAATCCACGACAACTCCAAGATCTTCTATCCTGTGGGTACAAAACTGCTTAGAGAACAGATTTCCTTGTTTATACCCTTCACACTGCTTTTGAAAAATTTACTCATTCAACAAATGATCTGAGTCTCTCTGATGAGCCAGGTGCTGGGGATACAGCAGTAAACAAAGAGAAAGGACATGTATTTCAGAGTAGGATGTGGGAGAGGGCAGAAACAGACAATAAACAAACAAGTAAAATATATACAGCATGTTGATAGTAGTAAGTGCTATGGAAAAAAAAATAAAACCAGAAAGATTGGGAGTGAAGAAATGTATATATTTTTAATGTTTATTTATTTTTGAGAGAGAGAGAGAGAGAGAGAGAGCAAGCAGGGGAGGGGCAGAGAGAGAGGGAAACAGAATCCAAAGCAGGCTCTAGGCTCCAAGCTGTCAGCCCTGAGTCCAATGAGGGGCTTGAACCCTCGAACTGTGAGATCATGACCTGAGCTGAAGTCGGACACTCAACCAACTGAGCCATCCAGACGCCCCAAGAAATGTTTTTTAATAAGGTGGTCAGGGAAGGCCTCATTAAGGTACTGTTTGAGAAGAGACTTGAATACACTGAAAAAGGCCATGATTAAAGTTTTCGCTCAAAGGGGACTTTTTTTTTAAATTTTTTTGAAGTTTTTATTTATTTCTGAGAGACAGAGAGAGACAGAGTGCAAGCAGGGGAGGGGCAGAGAGAGAGGGAGACACAGAATCAGAAGCAGGCTCCAGGCTCAGAGCTGACAGCACAGAGCCTGACACAGGGCTCGAACTCATGAACTGCGAGATCATGACCTGAGCTGAAGTCAGACGCTTAACTGACTGAGCCACCCAGGCGCCCCGCTCAAAGGGGATTTTTAAAAAGTTATTCTCCCCATACTGGTATCTCTTAGTTTTATATTGTAAAAATTTTAGAGAAGATAATAGTTTTGTTCAATATGATGAAACCAATGGTTTTCTGTATTTTGTTTACTCTTAGATTGGTGATAAATGTAATGTAAACTATATTGTTACTAGTGAAGCTAAATATAAGAAGTTTAAAATTTTACCCAGTATAACATAAGAAAGAGACACTTCAAGACAAAACACTGGAAATTGCTTTAACTGAACAAAAGCATAAAAGGTCACACTTACCTCACCAAATAGGCTACAAGTTCACTTATACTTCTCTTTCTCCAGAACGTTAAAGCTACATTCAATCTCAAATTCCTGCTGAACAAAACCTGGGCCATTGTTTCATGGTCCTGAGAAACCTGAAAGGCAGTAATCTAATTTGTTAAAAAGCACATTGAAACATGACATGAAACCATTTTTTTTCAATTAAATGATTCTGGTAGACATATTTTTAAATTATGCAGAGGTGACTCCTTTTACTGCCCCCTGCCAAAGCAATGTTGCAGTTAAACACAGTAAACAAATGATCTGAATAAATTTAGGACCTGTTCGTTTTTTATCAATACTTTTTATTTGCTACCATTTTCTTTTTAAATCTCACCAATTTATAAAATAAATTATATTTAGCTCACTTATAAGCCTGGGATTTAATTTATAATGTGGATTAAAGGAAAAAGTAAATATGTATAGGCTAGTCACTATCAACTGAATAACATGAGAAGGAAACCACAAAAATTCAGTCATGACCAATATTTAAATTCATTTTTTCTTATATAAGATAGTAATACATTCCTGTTGTAAAAAGTTCAAATAGCACAGGACTGTATCAAATAAAAAGTAAATAATCTCTATCTGCCCACAAAAAATCTAGTATCACTCCCTAGAAGTGTTAACTGTTAATCACAGTTAACAGACTGGTATGTATCTTTAAAAAACCGTTTTCTAGACAGAGACAAATTAGATATACAAAATTAAAATATTACAATATTGTGTTTTTGAAAACCTTGTTTTTCACTTATATGCACTTGTACAAATATTTCTGTAAGATTAATTTTAGAACTGGAACAACGAGATCCATTTTTAAAAAATAACAGATTAAGATATAATTCACATACCATAAAACTTAACCACTTAAAATGTACAATTCAGTAGATTTTAGTACATGCATGGAGTTGTGCAACTGTTATCACGATCAGTTTTTTTTTTTTTTTTTAAACATTTATTTATTATTGAGAGACAGAGCGTGAACAGGGGAGGGTCAGAGAGAGGGAGACACAGAATCCGAAGCAGCTCCAGGCTCTGAGCTGTCAGCATAGAGCCCAACGCGGGGCTCGAACTCACGGACCGTGAGATCATGCCCTGAGCCGAAGTTGGATGCTCAACCGACTGAGCCACCTAGGCGCCCCTATCACGATCAGTTTTAATCAACATTTTCATCATGTCTAAAAGAAACCCTGGACTCCATTCTTCCTTCTTGCCAGCCCCTGACAACCATTAATCAACTTTTTGACTCTATGACTTTACCTAGACAGTTCATATAAATTGAATTATACAACAGTTAGCCTTTTTGATATGGCTTCTTTCACACAGTATAATGTTTTCAAGGTTTATATATAGTGTAGTATATGTATTGGTACTTCACTCCTTTATAATGGTCAAATAATATTCCACTGTATGGTTTTACTTTACAATGTTTAATTTTCCATCTTTCTTTTATCTTATCATTATTTTCTACTTGAGAAAGAACATGTGTGTGTGAGCAGAGGAGAGGGAGAAAGAGGGAGAGAGAAGGAGAGAGAGGGAGAGGGAGGGAGAGGGAGGAAGAGAGAGAGACAGGGAGAGGGAGAGGGAGAGACAGTGAGAGAGAGAGGGAGAGGGGAAGAGGGAGGGAGGGAGAGGGAGAGGGGGAGAGGGAGAGGGGGAGGGGGAGAGGGAGAGGGGGAGAGGGAGAGGGGGAGAGGGAGAGGGGGAGAGGGAGAGGGGGAGAGGGAGAGGGGGAGAGGGAGAGGGGGAGAGGGAGAGGGGGAGAGGGAGAGAGGGAGAGGGAGAGGGAGAGAGGGAGAGGGAGAGAGGGAGAAGGAGAGAGGGAGAGAGGGAGAGGGAGAAGGAGAGAGAGAGAAACAGGCTCCATGCTCAGCACAGACCCTGATGCAGGGCTTGATCCCACAACCGTAGGATCATGACCCAAGCTGAAATCAACCGACTGAGCCACCTAGGCATCCCTCTTCTTATTTACCTGTATTTATTATCCTACATGCAATGTTCATTTTCATTTACCTACACGCTTAATATCATTTTAATCTAAAAAGATTTTCTGCTTGTATGCCACAGAAAGTGTTTTTCAAGTTGTCATGCCAGATAGAACAATACTAAGCGTACCAACTCATAGTAAAAGAAGTTAATGTTATGTATCCATCAAAAAATTGTAGAACCATTATTTAATTACATGGAAAAAAAATCCAAATTTATTAAATTTAAAAATCAAGTAATCAAGCAACATGTATAACATGAAGAGAAAAAGATACATCAAAAATTTAACGTGATTATTTCGAAATGTTGAGATTATGAATAAGTTTTTCCTTTGAGTTTATTTTCTACAACATATACAATACACATGCGATAATATATAAACTCATGTTTATAAATTTTATCAAACTATTCCTTCAAATGACTATTTTTTAAGAACTTATTTGTGAAATTTCTTTTTTTTTTTTTTTTTTTTTGTTTTTGTTTTTTAAGCCTATTTTGAGAGAGAGAGAGCAAGCACACCAGCAGGGGACAGACAGAAAGAGAGGGGGAGAGAGAGAATCCCAAGCAGGCTCTGCACTGTCATTGTGGAGCCTGATGCAGGGCTCAAGCTCACAAACTGTAAGATTATGACCTGAGCAGAAACCAAGAATCGAATGCTCAACTGATTGGGCCACCTAGGTGCGCCTCAAATGATCATTTTTATTTTATTTTTTTCAGTGTTTATTTTTGAAGACAGAGACAGAGCATGAGTGGGGGAGGGGCAGAGAGAGAGGGAGACACAGAATCCGAAGCAGGCTCCAGGCTCTGAGCTGTCAGCACAGAGCCCAATGTGGGGCATTAACCCACGAACCATGAGACCATGCCCTAAGCAAAGTCAGGCACTTAACCAACTGAGCCACCCAGGTGCCCCACAAATGATCATTTTTAAAAGAAAGCTGCTTTGTTTTTGTTTTTGAGGTGTTTTTTCATAAAACTCAACTACTGAAAGTATGTAATACAATACAATTTGTAATAAATTTATAAAATTATACAATCATCATCACAATCCAATTTTAGAGTATTTCTATCACCCAATATTCCCTTGAACTTGTTCAAACAACTAACTTTACCTGAGCTAGAAAAGCAGCAAATCTCAGGGGGTTTGCCTGAATGAAGCTTCCAATGGTAATTTTGAGAGTCAAACAAAATGTTCCTGGATAACTGACTTTGGTGGTCCACTGTTGAGGCAAGATTTCTTCTTTTCCTTTCCTTTAAATCTCTACTGGTCAACTTGCCATTTTGAATATTTATTGCAGCTTGTCAATCATTTCATTCTATCTCAGATATCATGACTTAACGAAATGGAATAACTACTGATTCAAATTTGATTAATCTAGAAAACTGGCTCAGGGAGTTACAATTACTTAAGTCTAAGTTCAGTGCACAGTGAATTACTCTGCTAGCAGAATATGACAAAGGAAAAAGCCAATAGTATAATAGGATAAAGTTAGCCTCATATAAGTGACTTACCTCAGAAAAAAAACCACTATATTTTGATGACGGGCTTTCTGTCTGTGAAGAACCAGAATCACTGGAGTTAAGCAAGTATGTTCGACTATCATGGTGTAATTTTTCAGGCAGGTGACCTGCACAAGCCAGTTCGTTTTCTTTATTTGCCATGTCACAGCCCCCACTTCTAGGGGACTGTTTTTTTCTATAACAAGGATTTGGAAAAGGATGATGCGCTTTCTTTCTGCGATAGATCACTTTACGTAGTTTATCTGGGCTTTTCACAGCTTGTCCAACTGTTCTGTAAAAAGAATTGATTTTTTTAAAATGAAAAAGAACCACATGAAAACCTTTACAACTTTTTAAGCAGAAAGATTCAATAGGCCACATTTTGTGATTACAATCCACTAAAATTAGAAGAAAATAGAATAAAAAAAAATCTTAACTCTTAGATTGACGAGGAAAATAAAAAGGAAATTACAAACCATCTAGAAAGCAATGAAAAAAATAATACTTTATACCAAATGAAACTGAAAAGGCATAATAACTAGATGCTTTTAAAATGAAATATTACAGGGGTGCCTGGGTGGCTCAGTTGGTTAAGCGTCCGACTTTGGCTATGGTCTCGTGGTTCTTGAGTTTGAGCCCTGTGGGGGCTCTGTGCTGACGGGTCAGAGCCTGGAGCCTGTTTTGGATTCTGTGTCCCCTCTCTCTCTGCCCCTCCCTGACTCGCGCTCTGTCCTCTCTCTCTCTCAAAAATAAATAACATTAAAAAAAAAGGTTTTTTTAAATGAAATATTACAAAGAAAAATAATAAAATGAAATATTAGTTTGAATTGTGCAAATCTGAAATATATTTTAATGTATTATAAAAAAGAATATTTACTCTGATTAAACTTAAGTATATTTAATTTGTTTAAATAAGATGAAACACAATACAGCAAATCTCACAGTTCTGCATGGTGATTCTCAAACGTTTTGGCCTTGGGATGCCTTCCAACTCTTAAAATTATTGAAGTTTCAAAAGAATGTTTTTATGTGGCCAATATCTACTGATATTTACTGTATCAGACTCTAAAATTGAGAATACTTATTGATTCATTTAAGAAATAATAAGCTTGTCACATGTTAACAGAGTATTTTGCAAAAGAAAAATCCTATCTTTTCCAAAACAAAACAAAATATAGTAAGAAGAATGGCACTGTTCTTTCTATTTGCTCAAAATTGTTAATATCTGGCCTAACAGAAGACAGCTGGATTCTCATATCCGACTCTGCATTCAGTCTCCGGTGGTATCAAATATGAAAACTACTGTACACTGGTAAGAGTGTAAAAATGAAAACGATGAATTAATGTTATTGTTATGAATATAGTTTTGACTTCACAAATTCCCTGAAAGGGCTTCAGGGAACCCCACTGTTATCGGATCACATTTTGAGAACAAGTAGTTTGCTAGAAAGTGCCTTTAAAGAATGAATGCCATTTTCACTACTTTCTGCTGTATGACCCTGAACTAATCACAAATCTTTAGTTTTTCTCATCAACTGTTAGGGGCAATGATACCTCTCTAGTAGGATTGCTGTAAGGATTAGAGTTATTACTGATGTGTTTTGCACAGTGACTGGCACAAAGGAGCTGTTTGACAATAGTTACTTATAACAATAGAAGAGAATAATTAATGTTTTCCCTATTTTCACTATTACCCAGCTTTCAACATTTCTGTTTCCCACAAACTTTAAAGAAGCTCTTACCTATTTATGTAAGCAGCCAACTGTTTTGGAGATTTCTTAACCTGAAAAATAAAAGTAGATATAGTTATTAACAGCATAATAAAGTTCTTTTGTGAAGCTATGTAAACTTTGTGATTGATATCAACAAATCTGAAATCTAATAGTTAAATTTTCCAGATTAAAGTTGTAGTCTCAATCTTTAGTTACAATACTCTATGTAGCTATATTTGACAAAGCAACATACTCATCTCCCTATTTTCTAGGTCACTAGTCATATATTATATTTGCATGGTACTTAAAGTACATTGACTTTTAATATCATTTAAAAGAAATTCTATCAGCATGAATGAGCCTTGCAGTGGTGAACCAAAAGCACCTCTGGGATTCCTCTTTAAAATTAAACTACCATATTTAAATGATATCTTATCAAAAATAGCATACTGTCCATAAAGTTTTTACAGCTTTTGGAATATAAATAATTTTCAGTATTTCATTAATTCTACCTAATTCTGGGAGACTAAGCAAATGGTCACCTTCCTGTTGTTTAAATAGTTTAATCAAAACTATCCATAGACTTAACAGTGTAAACTATCTGATGTACTGAATGACAACGTCTCCCCAGAATTCATGTTGAAATCCTAATGCCCAAAATGAATGATATTAGGAGGTGGGGCCTTTGGGAGGCGATTAGGTCATGAGGTGTCATCCTAATGAACGGGATTAGAGGCCTTGTAAAAGAGACCCCCGAGAGCTCTTTTAACCCTTCTACCATGTGAAGACAGCAGACAAGATAGACAACTATGAACCAGGAAATGAGCTCTAACCAGATACCAAATCAGCCAGGGCCTTTGTCTTGGAATTCCCAGTCTCCACAACTGTGAGAAATAACTTTCCACTGTTTATAAATCATCTCGTCTATGGTATTATGCTATAGCACCATGAACAGATTAAGATACTCTCTCACCCATTTCCTAGAAACCATGCACTTACCTCCTTCATGTTCTTATTAGTAAAATTAGAGATCCTTTTTCTAGGAAGATCAGTGGAATGATCCTCAATATTATTACAAAAGGTTCGTTTTTTAACATTGTGGGCCTCAGTTGCCATAATCTCTTAAATACCTAAACAACAAAACAAAAATAATAAATAGAAAATACAAAAAGCAAAAGAGCCTGATCATTTCCTTAACAGACACATAAAAATACAACACTATGTAAAAGAGGTTTATGAGTAAAGCAGAGGACATGGTTCTAATTTATACACTTTTTAACCTTAAACAGAGGAAACACAAGGCAGGGCATTCCAGGAAATTAGGCTCTTTCTGTTCTCATTCTTTAGTTGCAGCCAGTAAACAATAATATGGCATATATTTTTTGCCAATGCAACATGTCAATCTCCACATTTGCCCTATCACTAGTCATATATTAAATTTAAATTTATAGGTTATGAAATCAGGTCTATATAGTAAGTATCAATGACATCCAAATGTATAGATGTCTAGTTTTAGAATCAAAATCAGTGGGTCAAATACAACTATAAGCAGCCAGAGGAATAAAAATCAAATTATATATATATACATACATGACCTGTTTTATGTCTAATCCTTAAATTTTTCTTTCATTCTTACAGTTAGGTCTCCAGAGCTTTCCTTTCCCTTTGAAAAGCCATTCCACTATTTCTCAGTTCTTCAATTATATCCAAAGAGGGGGAGGAAATAGAGGCTATTACTTCCTATATGTAACAGAATAAATTACTGATTTCCTGACTTGCACCCAGGTTTCACATAAGAAATTTATTTCAGCCCATGACCTGAATACAAGTTCCTCCCTTGTTCCTTTTTTCAACATTTACTGAGCATTCACTATATATGCCAGGCCCTGGAATTAATGTAGATGATGGACCAGAGATGCTGTTCTCAAGGATCACTTGGGAAGCTTTTAGAAAACATATCTTTCTGGGCCTTAATTTCAGACTGTAACTCAGCAGGTCTCTGAAGTGAAGCCCAAAGCAATTATATTTCTAAAAAAGCTCCACAGCATTTCTGATGCACCTCTTAGAAAAAAATCTGCCTTAGACAATTTTCCAAAAATACGCACAAACACACAAAAATGTGCAAATAATTTCAGGGTGTTCTATGATCTCCTGCCACTAATCCCTGGGCATCCCTTCTACCTGTAACCTCAGATTAAAAAACCTCTAGGATGTGAGGCGCCTGGGTGCCTCAGTTGGCTGAGCGTCCGACTTCGGCTCAGGTCATGATCTCACAGTTTGTGGTTTTGAGCCCCGCGTCAGGCTCTGTGCTGACAGCTCAGAGCCTGGAGCCTCCTTCAAATTCTGTGTCTCCTCCTCTCTCTGCCCCTCTCCTGCTTGCGCTCTCTCTCTCTCTCTCTCTCTCTCTCTCTCTCTCTCAATAATAAATAAACATTAAAAAAATTTTTTTAAAAACCTCTACGATGAGACTTTTTAAAAAAATAAATAATTGCAGTAACACGATAAACACCCTGACAGGACACTCATGTGAGGCAGCAAAGCTTCCCTGAGGAGAGACTTAAAGGATAAATAGCACATTGAAAAAATAGCATGAACAGAACTGAAAGGCATGAAGCAACACGGTTTGTTTGGCAATCTCTTAAGTAGATGCATGTGACTGGAGCTTAGGCTGGAGGTGGGTTGCAGCAGAGTGAAAAATGAGGCTGGAGAGATAGAAGCTAGATCATAAAGGATCTTTCGTACAAGGTAGAGATACTTATTAAAGATAATGGACTAAACATAGGCAATTATTTCTACCCTTCCCTGAAACCCCATTACAATGATAGTAAAGGATTTTTAAAGGCATAAAACTCATAATGACAAAGAGGAGTCGAGTCGATGGCAACAACATTTTGAAAACTGCAAAGCAGTTTTCAGACCTGACAAAGCCAAACCCTAAATCAGCAATGAGTAAAGGTTTAAAGCGGAATCCCCCAAAGGTTTAGGAGTTGGCAATATTGAGGACCTCAAGAAGTGAGGATAAATGCAGGCTTAAGAATAAGTAGAATGATTGAATATCCATTTAAGAAACATTTAGATCCCTAGATCCCTTTCCCAGTTCCAATAAAAGTTTTACAGTACAGAAAATTTAAAACAGAGTCCCTGGGATAGGAAATACCAAGCAGAAATGAAGGAGAAGAATATATTGTAATAGGGAATCAAGTGAAAGTTTACATACTAAATATTGAGATCTAACGTTTCCACCATTTGCCTCTCGCAGCCAGCCTTATACACTCCAGGAGGAGTGCAGAAAATCCTTCTTTGGGAAACTCTCATCAAGCCCAGAGGAAAACACACATACCTACACATTCACACATCTAAAAATACTGACATCAGTTTTGGTCAAAGTCCCCAAAGAACTGTTTTACATCTTGATTATGGTGGTAGTTACCTGCCAAAACTAACAGAACTATGCACTAAAAAGGATGAATTTTTATCTTATGTAAATTATATCAACAAACTCAACTATCAGAAACCCTCAAGAGACAAGAACAAACTGCATACATGAAACACAAATGAGACAGAAAACAAACCAACAAAGAAATTAAAATTTAATTTGGAAATTTAAAATAGGGTAAAATAAGATAGCAAAAAAAAAATCAACAGAAAGTTGGAAAAGAAACTTGAGGGTATCTCCTGGAATATAGGAAAAACATAAGATTGGCTTAGAGGAAGCAACACCCAAATAAATGGAATTTTAGAAAGAGTACAGAGAAAACAAAGAAGAAATCAAAGATATAACTGAAAATTGTATAGAATTGAAGGACATGAATTTCCACATTGAAAAACACAATGAGGTCCATCATGGTCCATGAAAATAGACCTACAAGGCACATAACTGTCACATTTCATGGCACTAGAAAAGCTGAAAACATGAAGCAAGCAAGCAAACAAACAAACAAACAGTAAACCCTAAAACCCCAATCAGGTCACACATTATCATGACATAAAACAATGCCTTCAAAATTCTTAAGGAACTGAAGATTTATAACTAGCCAAATTACCAATTTAGTATAACAGAGATATCTTCAGACATTCAGAATTCCAAAAACATTCTTTGCAGTAGCAATCAGAGAAGTGAAAAACAAAAATTAGAAATATAAGAAATGGAAATCCAACAGGAAAGAGGAGAAGGGAATTCCCAGGATGGTTATGAAGGAAGATTCCAGGATGAGTGAAGGCTGTGCACAAGGAGTAGAGGACAACCACTGAAGCAGGAGAGCAGGCTAAGGGAAGACGTTTCTACATAAATGAAATAAAACGTGGTGCTCATGAGAGAAGAGATGGAGGTAACTGAAGGAGAGTCACAAGGCAATGGCACATTTGCCAAGTTAAAAGAATTGTCAACCCAGCATCCTATGTGCAGAGGAAATCCTTCAGGAATGAAGGGGAAACCAAGACATTCTCGGGTAAAAGGAAGTTAAAGAAGAAATCTTAGAACATCAGAAAGACAAAAAGAAAATGGTAAACATGTTTGATGGTTGAAGCAAAAATTATAACACAATCTGATGTGGTTCAAAATACACAGAGAGGAAATATTTAAGATAATTAAACTGTAAGGGGTGCCTGGGTTCCTTAGTCAGTTGGGCGTCCAACTTCAGCTCAGGGCATGATCTCACGGTTTGTGAGTTTGAGCCCTACATCATGCTCTACAGCTGGCAGTGTGGAGCCTGCTTGGGATTCTCTCTCTCTCTCTGTCCTTCCCCTGCTCTTGCTGTCTCTGTCTCTCTCAATAAATAAACTTAAAAATAAATAAATAAATGGCCTGCTTCAAAAAATAAATAAAGATAAATTCAAAAAAAATTTAGGGGCTCCTGGGTGGCTAAGTCGGTTGAGCGTCTGACTTTGGCTCAGGTCATGATCTCAAGGTTTGTGAGTTCAAGCCCTGCGTCGGGCTCTGTGCTGACAGCTCAGAGCCTGGAGCCTGCTTTGGATTCTGGGTCTCCATCTCTCTCTGCCCCTCCCCCACTTGTGCTCTGTCTCTATCAAAAACAAATAAATGTAAAAAAACAAAAAAAAAATTTTTTTTAATCTTAAGAAAGAAAAAAAAAGAAATCTTAAATATGTGTGTACCAAAGAAGACAGTTGAAAAATACATGAAGCAAAAACTGAAAGGGGCTGAAAGGAGAAACAGGAAATTCCACAATAATCTTAGAGATTTCAATATCTCCTCCAGATAACTGATGGAACAAACAGACAAATTCAACAAGGCTGTAAGACAAAACCATCAACCAACAGGATAAAATCAACAATGACAAAAAACTCCACCCAACAACAGCAGAACAAGGACGTGCCATTTTAACTAATGATGCAAGTTACAACCACAATGACATACTATTTCACAACTATGAGAAGGGCTATAATAAAAATGACATGTAATAACAAATGTTGAGAAGGATATGGAGAAACTGGAACCCTTACATTATTGTAGGAATGTAAAATGGTATAGTGACTCTGGAAAATAGTTTGGCAGTTTTTTGAAATGTTAAATACGGATTTACCATATGATCCAGCAAATCTACCCCTACATATTTACTCATGAAAAATGAAAGTTTATGTCTACACAAAGACCTGTATGCAAATGTTGATAACAACATTATTCAGAATAGCTAAAAAGTAGAAACAACCCATGGGGCACCTGGGTGGCTAATTTGGTTAAGTGTCTGACTCTTGATTTTGGCTTACATCATGACCTCACAGTTTGTGAGTTTGACCCCACATCAGGCTCTGTGCTAACACAGCATGGAGCCTGCTTGGGATTCTCTCCCCCTCTCTCTGCTCCTCCCCAGGTTATGCACCCACACACAGCCTCTCTCTCTCTCTCTCTCTCTCAAAATAAATAAATTTTTAAAAAAAATTTTTTTTTCAACGTTTATTTATTTTTGGGACAGAGAGAGACAGAGCATGAACGGGGGAGGGGCAGAGAGAGAGGGAGACACAGAATCGGAAACAGGCTCCAGGCTCTGAGCCATCAGCCCAGAGCCCGACGCGGGGCTCGAACTCGTGGACCGCGAGATCGTGACCTGGCTGAAGTCGGACGCTTAACTGACTGCGCCACCCAGGCGCCCCAAAATAAATAAATTTTTAAAAATGTTTTTAAAGACTGGAAACAATCCAAATGTCTACCAACTGGTGAATGGAAAAACAAAATGTGCTCTATCTATTGGGAATACTACTCAACAATAAAAATGAAAATAATACATGCTATACAATATGTATGAACATCACAGTTAAGTGAAAGAAGACAAACACAAGAGATATTATGTAATTTCATTGATATGAAATATCCATAAAAATAAAGAGCACAGACAGAAAGTAGATTAATGGTTGCCTAGGGCTGAGGTAGGAGTGAGAATAACTGCAAATGGACACAATGCTTCTTTGGGAGTAACGGTGACAATGGAATGTTCTAAAAATAGATTGTGGTCGATAACTGTAAAATTCTGCATATACTCAAAATCAGTGAACTCTACATTTAAAACAGGTGCATTTTATGGTATATAAGTTATAGTTCAATAAAGCTTTAACAAGTAAATTATCAAGGGGCGCCTGGGTGGTTTGGTTGCTTAAGCATCCCACTTCAGCTCAGGTCATGATCTCGTGGTTCATGAGTTCAAGCCCCGCGTTGGGCTCTGTGCTGACAGCTCAAAGCCTGGAACCTGCTTCGGATTCTGTGTCTCACCCTCTCTGCCCCTCCCCTGCTCATGCTCTGTCTTTCTCTGTCTCTCAATAATAAATAAACGTTAAAAAAAATTTAAAAAAATACACTATCAAAAGTGTAATTGGTAAAGTTTCGTTACAAAGGATTTTTACACTACAGAGTCCATTTTGCTTTACATCGGATACATTTGCTATTACCCTTCTTGGGCAATAATGTAAGATTATCCTTTCCCCTCCAGAGCATTTCATAGTGCTACTAAAACAGTTTAAAGTGGGGTGCCTGGGTGGCTCAGTCAGTTAAGTGTCTGACTTTGGCTCAGGTCATTATCTCACAGCTTGTGAGTTTGAGTCCCACGTCAGGCTCTGTGCTGACAGCCTGGGATTCTGTGTCTCCCTCTCTCTCTCTGCCCCTCCCCTGCTCACACTCTGCCTCTGTCTTTCAAAAAATAAATGCATGTTAAAAAATTTTTTTCAGATAAAAAGACGGTTTAAAGCAATTGTTGAGGCTCCTAGGTGTTTCCACAGTGCTATTTGCTAATATACAAAAAGAATAATCTGAAATAAAATTAAGAGTGGATGAAGACCATGATTACAGAAACCAGAAAGGATAATCTTTTAATTCAAAAGGAAAAAAATGAAACAAGGCCTAAAGGGAATGAAAGCAAGGGTTAGAAGATACTGAGACTGAAATACTAACTTTACCCATAATTGTTCTCAACATTGGATATGGTGCATATTTTCTTAAATAAAGATAAAACAGTGATTGTTATGGGTATTTTCTTGAGAAGATAGAACAAACTCTGGTAGAAGGAGTTGGAGGGTTGAATTCCCCTCATACAGTAGTTATCTCTTATCGGAAAGATGAAAAGGGATCTATTCATCTACAATGGCTGCCAAATTAAGAGATTAAACAGCTCTATGTGTTCACATACTCCCTACCTACTCACAACGATGAGAAAAACTCATCATACAGGAATGAAACGTGAGAAAAACTCATCATACAAGAATGAAACACGTCTGGACTCTTGACTCTAATAACTTCTTACAGCTCAAGATCAAATTAATTCAAGCTTTCTTTTTACATCAATACACCACAGTATATCAATTACTTACAATGTATTTAACTCTGCAATATCACTAGGCAATTTCATTCCTCTTCTTAAAAAGCAAAGCATGGTTGTGAACAAAGAATTACAATAATTAATATTCTTGGTATCAAGTATTCTCCTCCAATCACTACCACAGACTTCCTCTCACAAAGGGCTTGACTTCAACCCCAAGTCATGAGGTTGAAAACTGTTTATAACCATTATCATATAATAATAAGATACACAAATAAAAAATAAAGAAGTTTTAGAATTTAAAGCTTCAGCCTAACTTTTTTTTTTTTTTTTTAAACCCAGGAGATCAAGTAACCCAAAGACGCTAGGCTAGTGACAGAGTGTAGGGCATAAAATCCATGCCATTCCACATCTTTATTTTCATTAACTGAATGCAACGCATTCCTAACCACATGAGAGTCAACACTTTCAATCTTGAACAGGCAAACAAGCAAATAAGATGGTAGTACTAATTCTTCTGAGGAGCCAAGAGAGAGACAAATGAACATAAACCAAAACGGACGGAGTCTTACTTCCCATCCTTTCCTTACCCTATAAGGGTAAGCTTTTCTTCTCTCTTCTAAGTCCCACCAGGGGGTTTTACAGGGCTCAAAGAAAACTCACAGGTTTCTTAATAAGACAGCAGCCACACACAAAAATAAACGGGAAGGATGAACATGGGCTTTTTTCTTCAAAATTTCAACGAAAGGGAGAGGAACAGAAGGTAAAGATGAGATTTTTCTGGTACAATCTTAAGGACCTGGGGATATAGATTCCCTCCACCTAAATTCAGCTACCGGGCACTCAATAACTGCTTTGGTATCTGCAGCACAAACATTTAAAAATGAAATTTGGATCAGGTTTAAAAACAAGGTGATAAAAAGGGAATTGATAATGCTAAGGTTGATCCAAATGGGATCAGGGTCTACAACGGAATATTAAAAACACTACTTTCAAAGAATGTTTTGTGAGTGGAAGAAGGTTAAAAAAATAATGGCATTGGGGTGCCTGGGTGGCTCAGTCAGTTCAGTGTCCAACTTCGGCCCAGTTTGTAACCTTGCGTTTCATGAGTTTGAGCCCCATATCAGGCTCTGTGCTGAGAGGTTAGGGAGCGTAGCCTGCTTCAGATTCTCTGTCTCCCTCTCTCTGCCACTCCCCAACTCAAGCTCTCTCTCTCTCAAAAATAAATAAAAACATTACAAAAATTGAAGAAAAAAAAGACAAAAAAGGAATGGCATTACAAAAAGCAGGTTAAAAAAAATAAACGTGTAGTGTAATCCCGGTTTTTGTTTTAAATTTATTTATTTTTTTGTAGTTTCATTTTTTATTTTAAAAAATTTACATCCAAATTAGTTAGGATACAGTGCAACAATGATTTCAGGAGTATATTCCTTAGTGCCCCTTACCCATCTAATCCACCCCCCCTCCCACAGCCCCTCCAGTAACCCGCAGTTTGTTCTCCATATTTATGAGTCTCTTCTGTTTTGTCCCCCTCCCTGTTTTTATATTATTTTTACTTCTCTTCCCTTATGTTCATGTGTTTTGTCTCTTAAAGTCCTCATATGAGGGGCGCCTGGGTGGCGCAGTCGGTTAAGCGTCCGACTTCAGCCAGGTCACGATCTCGCGGTCCGTGAGTTCGAGCCCCGCGTCGGGCTCTGGGCTGATGGCTCAGAGCCTGGAGCCTGTTTCCGAGTCTGTGTCTCCCTCTCTCTCTGCCCCTCCCCCGTTCATGCTCTTTCTCTCTCTGTCCCAAAAATAAATAAAAAACCTTGAAAAAAAAATTAAAAAAAAGTCCTCATATGAGTGAAGTCATATGATTTTTGTCTTTCTCTGACTAATTTTGCTTAGCATAATACCCTCCAGTTGATCCACGTAGTTGCAAATGGCAAGATTTCATTCTTTTTGATTGCCGAGTAATACTCCATTGTATATATATACCACATCTTCTTTATCCTTTCATCCATTGATGGACATTTGGGTGGTTTCCATATTTTGGCTATTGTCGATAGTGTTGCTATAAACATGGGGGTGCACGTGTCCCTTGGAAACAGCACACCTGTATCCTGTGGATAAATGCCTAATAGTGTAATTACTGGGTCGTAGGGTAGTTCTATTTTTAGTTTTTTGAGGAACCTCCATCCTGTTTTCCAGAGTGGCTGCACCATCTTGCATTCTCATAATCCTGGTTTTTCAAAAGCTATATGTGTGTGTGTGTGTGTTTAAATGATCAATGTATTCGTAAGAACCCTACCAAACCACTAACAAAAGTTACTTATTGCTAGTGAAATTACAGGTGATTTTTCCCCTTCATTTACAGGGTTCTCTACTTTCTTCAAGGAACATGAATTATTTCATAATTTGAATAAATATTTTAACTTAATGAGGTCACTGTCTTATAAAAGCAGCTTAGGGGCGCCTGGGTGGCTCAGTCAGTTAAGCGTCCGACTTCAGCTCAGGTCACGATCTCACAGTCCGTGAGTTCGAGCCCCGCGTCGGGCTCTGGGCTGACGGCTCAGAGCCTGGAGCCTGCTTCCAGTTCTGTGTCTCCCTCTCTCTCTGCCCCTCCCCCGTTCATGCTCTGTCTCTCTCTGTCTCAAAAATAAAAATAAACGTTAAAAAAATTTTTTAAAAATAAAATAAAATAAAATAAAATAAAATAAAATAAAATAAAATAAAATAAAATAAAAGCAGCTTAATTGTACAACTCCCTTATAGTAAAAGAGTGAAAAAGGTAAAAATACCAAAACAGAGAGGTAACATTTCATCGGAAAGATCTATTTTAACTTCTCCAAAATTAGGGCAATGCTATCTAATTTTCTCAGTTCTTGCTTTCTCACCTCATTTGGGACTTAGCTCCCCCCCCTCCCCACCCCCCATATCTTCAGTTTCTCCCTTTGAACTGATTCCTCCCCTTCTGCTTTCAAACATGCTCAGGTTTCCTCTATCAACTCCTATACCCTTTCTCTATTTCTCTTTCCTGCCAAATTTCTACAATGAGTGCTTTTTAGTTTCCATTTTCTCTTTAACCCTTTATAACCTTGATTTTGTCCTCTCATTTGAAAAAAATTACATCTTCAAAGTCACTTGAAGCTTATAAGGGAGCCTTTTATAACACTGATGACGCTCATATCAAGGTCAGCCCAGCCAAGTCTAAAGACTTCTGCTCATTCTTCCTCACCATTTAGCTTCTTCATCCCTTCACTGTACCCCCCAATACACACACACACACACACACACACACACACACACACACACAATTTTTCTATTCATAGGACAAAGCGCTACAGTACCTTGACTCTCTTTGCTCCCTTACTAACCCTTTTGGTTCCTTTTCCTTCAACAACTCTTTTATCTCTACACTAAAATTGGAAAGAAAAAGAAAAAAAGAAAAAAACCATGTTTTCACAGCTTCAGCTATTTCTCTAAACCCAGTCTCTCCTTTAACTCCTATTTATTTGGCTTCCTGATCTGGCATTGATTGGTCCACGTTAACACATCTAAAACAAACCTCTTCAGTCTCTTCCAATGTCAAACCAACTAACTGCCCTGCCTAGCTACCACATGCCTAGCTGGCATCAAACTTCTCCCAAATAAAAACCTAGGATTTATTTTGATTCTCAATCCTTTCTTCTAACGGATTACTAAGTCTTCTTGAATCTTTCTTCAAAATATTTCATGGATCCATTCTGACCTTACTTTGTCCACTGTCAGCCCTATCACTTCAAGCCTAAATTACTATAACAATTATTTGACTTTCCTGTCACCCTCCCTTCCTGGTCCCTGCAAATCATTCTTTACAACCTACAGTGTTCATGGCAAAATCCCCATATCTCCAGTAGTTTCTTACTGTTTACTACAGGATTTCCTGAATTATGTTTAGAATATCCACATAGATTTAATAGATGTTTTACTCTGTTCACATAAGTCTGGATAAGCTGCATATTAAATTATTTCTGGGAATTATTTAAATACATTAACAAGGCTCTGAGAAGCCTGTATAATTTTATTTCACTCCGCTTCCCAAACTTGGCCACCATCCTACTTTTTAAAATGTTGATACATATAAAATTTGAAAGATGCAGATGTTCCAAGGAACATAATTTGTGGAATTGATTTACTACACCCAAAACTAAACTATTTATCTAAATGTTGAAGAGTTTCATAATTGGGTACCATATTATTAAAGATTAATAATTTCTTTTTAACTAGAAAGAGAAAAGAGCAAAATGCTCCCCACTTTTTTTTTTTTTAATGTGGTGGGAACGGAGGTTTTTGTTGAGGGACAGAAGTTCCATTGCAATGGTGTTAATCAAATAACAATATCATTAAAAAATAATAGGTAGCCTTTAGTATAAGCTTACCATATGCTACCCATAGGCATTGAAGATATCATATTATGCCCTTTTAATAGATGATGAAACTGAGGCACAAGAAGATTACATAGTTTGTCCAAAGTCAAACAGCAAAAAATGGTAAGAGCTGGGACTGGAATTGAGGCCTTCTGCCACCACTGCCTCCATTCTTAACTAACACACTGTACTGCACCTCAAGTAACAGGAGAGATTAATGGTGAATATGTAGATAAGACAATGCAGGTTTTATCACTTTCTAGCTCATGATTTTTGGCAGGTCATTTATTCTATTCTGAATCTGTTTTTTCAAATGCAAAATGGGGATGCTGTTGAGATCAAAATGATATTACATGTAAGTAATTACTGCTATTATCACAATAGTTCTAAAAAATATAAATATATACAATTCTGGTATTTTGGAAGGCAAATCTGACAACACTGCAGAGCAAGTAAACTATGATCGTATCATATCAACCATATAATTTATCAACCAAACCAGGACATATTTGAGAATGAAAGGAAACACTATTAAAAATTATGCTGGGTCTTTCATCCATTTTGAATTTATTTTTGTGTATGGTATAAAAAGTGGTCCAGTTTCATTTTTCTGCATGTCACGGTCCAGTTTTCCAGCACTATTTGCTAAAGAGACTGCCTTTTTTCCACTGGATACTCTTTCCTGCTTCATCGAAGATTAGTTGGCTGGTGGGTCCATTTCTGGGTTCTCTACTCTATTCCACTGATCTATGTGTCTATTTTTGTGCCAGTACCATACTGTCTTGATGATTACAGCTTTGTAATACAGTTTAAAGTCCACAATTGTGATGCCTCCAGCTTTGGTTTTCTTTTTCAACATTACTTTGGCTATGTGAGGTCTTTTCTCGTTCCATACAAATTTCAGGATTGTTTGTTCTAGCTCTGTGAAGAATGCTGGATGACCCAGCAATTGCACTACAAAGAATATATCCAAAGGATACAAAAATGCTGATTTGACGGGGCATATGCACCCCAATGTTTATAGCAGCACTATCAACAATAGCCACATTATGAAAAGAGCCCAAATGTCCATCGACTGATGAATGGACAAAGAGATGTGGTATATACATACAATGGAATACTACTCAGTGATGAAAAAGAATGAAATCTTGACATTTGAAACAATGTGGATGGAACCAGAGTGCATTATGCTAAGTGAAATAAGTCAGTCAGAGAAAGGCAGATATCATATGATTTCACTCATGTGTGGAATCTGAAAAACACAAATGATGAACATAAGGGAAGGGAAGGAAAAATGTGATAAAAAGAGAGAGGAAGGCAAACCATAAGAGATTCTTTATGTACAGAGAACAAACTGAGGGTTGCTGGAGGTGAGGTGGGTGGGGGGAAGGTTTAAATGGGTGATGGGCATTAAAGAGGGCACTTTTCAGGATGAGCAGTGGGTGTCATATAACAGATGAATCACTGGATTCTATTCCTGAAGCCAAGACTATACTATATGTTAACTAACTTGAAAATAAATTTAGAAAAAATGATGCTGGGTCAATAGGCATAAACCAAGTTTGTCAAGCAAATTGGGATATATGGTCACCCACCTTAGTTAAAAGGTTTACATTCCTAGACTGAATTTTCTGTAGTTCCATAAAAATTATCAACTACTCAGCAATAAAAAGAAACAGGTTACTAATATACATGACAACATGAATATGTCTCAATCCCATTATGCTAAATGAGAGATGTGAGACTCCAAACAGCATACACCATACAACTTCATTTTATGATATTCTCGAAAAGGCAAAATTATAGGGAAAGAAAAACAGCAACTGTTGCCAGAGTCTCGAAGAAGGGAGAAGTTGACCACAAAAGGACAAGAGGGAACTTTCTGTAGGGAGGGACATGTTCTATTTCTTTTTGTTTTTTTTTTAAAGTTTATTTATTTTGAGAGAGACAGAGAGAGAGAGAGAAAGAGAAAGAGAGAGAGAGAGTGGGGGGGGGGAATTGGAGAGAGAGAATTACAAGCAGGTTTCACACTGGCAGCACAGTGCCCAATGCAGGGATCGAACTCATGAACTGTGAGATCCTGACCTGAGCCGAAATCAAGAGTTGGATTCTTAACTGACTGAGCCACTCAGGCACCCTACATGTTCTATTCCTTGACTGTGGTAGTGACTAAACACATATAACTCTGCATACGTCAAAACTCATGTCAATGACACCTCAATAACCTGACTTTAAAAAAATTGGGGTGGGGGCGCCTGGGTGTCTCAGTCGGGTGAGTGTCTGAGTTCAGCTCAGGTTCCTGAGTTCAAGTCCTGCATTGGGCTTGCTGCTGTCAGTGCAGAGCCCATTTCAGATCCTCTGTCTCCCTCTCTCTCTGTCTCTCCCCGCCACACCCACTCTCTCTCAAAAATAAACATTAAAAAAAAATAAGAAAATAAAAAATTGGGGTGCAGAGCGCAAGTCATTCATAGCTTTTCATTAGGCTCCTTGGACACTTGAAACTCACTTGACAAAAGTGAGAAATGTGGTTTCACTAGGCCCATATCCATTCTTTTTTTTTTTAAGCTTATTTATTTATCTATCTATTTATTTATTTATTTAGAGAGCACACGTGTGCAAACAGGGGAGGGGCAGAGACAGAGGAAGAGAGAGAGACAGTCACAAGAAGGCTGCCAGGGCAGATCCCGATGTGGGGCTCGAACCCACAAGCCCTGAGATCATGACCCAAGCTGAACCAGAGTCAGACGCTTAACCGCTTAATGGACTGAGCCACCCAGGAGCCCCCATCCATTTTTTTTTCCTCCAGGAAATTGGTCCATATTTCAGTGGTGAACGTTCTAGAAACATTGTTCCAAGTATCTGAAATATGTACTGTTCTGATTGGTGATTACTAAGGCTCACTTTTCTGGCTCTCTCCATGTTCTACTCATCTATGTGGGTTGTCTGGCCCTGAGTATGGGAGATGCCTTCAGTGTCCTCTGTGTGCAATGATGAAGGGTGAGTGCTCTCATTTGGAGGCCAGTGGGAGTTAAAAGCTTAATCTGCAAAGATTTCCAGGCTTCTCTGGTCTGTCTCCTAGCTCTCTGGAAAGCTTTTTTGCTCACCATGCAGTAGTTATCAAAACTCACTAACTGGGTGAAAAATTAAAGACTCAACCAACCTTAAAGTTTAGCATAGCTAAAAGATTAGGTCAAATAGTCCCATGTTCAAATCTCTAGCTTTCCTATTTAACTAGCTATGTGACCTTGGAAATAACTAAGTCTCATTTTCCTCATCTTTAAAAACAAAGATGTTTGCATATTTATCCTGCCCCACTCCAAAAGTAAAAGAAAACCTGCAGACAATAAAACAGTTTGGTGGCTTTTTTTTTTTTAACATTTATATATTTTTGAGAAACAGAGAGAGACAGAGCGTGAGCGGGGGAGGGGTAGAGAGAGGGAGACAGAATCCGAAGCATGCTCCAGGCTCTGAGCTGTCAGCATGGAGCCTGACGTGAGGCTCAAACTCACGAACCAAAAGATCATGACCTGAGCCGAAGTCACACGATTAACCGACTGAGCCACCCAGGCACTCCGGTTTTGTTTTTAAATAAAGGAAGAACTAGGATAAACAGAATGGGGGGTAAATAATTACCTAACTGTCAAAACTTAAGAAAAGAATATTTTAACTGACTAAAGTGATTTCAAAGCAGTAGGCCAACTTTGAAGACAGAAAGCAGAGGACTAACGTTGGAACTTTACAGAAGGATCAAGGGCTGTTAAGTGTATGAGAAAATGATGAAAATGTAAGAAACTAACCACATTAAAGCTTTCACAAAAGGAGGGGCACCTGGATGGCTCAGTAGGCTAAGCGTCCGACTTCAGCTCAGGTCATGATCTCACAGTTTGTGAGCTGGAGTCCCATGTCAGGCTCTGTGTTGACAACTCAGAGCCTGGAGCTTGCTTCAGATTCTGTGTCTCCCTCTCTGTCTCTCCCTACTCACATTCTCTCTTTCTCTCTTTCTCTCACTCAAAAATAAAGAAACATTAAAAAAAAATGAAAAAAAAAGCTTTCACAAAAGGAAATGAGAAAAGGGTATGGACTTCTAAACTCATTGTAAGCATCCTTAAACACAGAAAACACTTTATAACATTAAGTCTCATTTGTTTTGCTATTAATACTTCCTGCCTCCCCTGATGTTTCATTTTTATGGAAATGAAATGTTTCTTCTTTTATGGAAACAGAAATGTCCCTTTCCATTCCATCATGGCCTCTGACCATAAATGACTGAATTCAAAGTTTCCTCTCCGTATCATTTCTTGATTCCTATCTTCATTGATCTCTTCCTTCACCACTTTTTTATGGCACTTAATAAATTAACATCACATAGTTTAGGACTTTAACAATCAATAAATAATTGAGGGTTTAAATGTAAGACATGACTGAAAACTAACTGATCCAGGTGTGTCTCCTCTTGCCAACTAGACTGAAAAATGAGATTCTCCTGATCAGGGGCTGCATTTCACACCTTTAGATACACAATCTAAAAAAAAAAAATTTTTTTTAATGTTTATTCATTTTTTGAAACAAAGAGACACAGAGTGCAGGTGGGGGAATGGCAGAGAGCGTGGGGGACACAGAATCTGCAGCAGGGTCCAGGCTCTGAGCTGTCAGCACAGAGCCCAAAGCAGGGCTTGGACTCACAAACCACAAGATCATGACCTGAGCTGAAGTTGGATACTTAACCAACTGAGCCACCCAGGCGCCTCTTAGTTACACAATCTAAAAGGTAATTCGACAACTCTTAATTTAAATATATACACAGACGTATATGTGTGTGTGTGTGTGTGTATGCGTATATCCTCCAGAACAAATATCATCACAAAGTACTAGTATTTTAAAGTTCATTTTTTAAATGATTAAAGAAAGCACATGTATTCAATTCAACATGCATTTACTGAGCGCCTACTATGTGTCAAGAGATGAGTAAGAAGTACACATCTTCTCAAGAAGCTCATGGCCTAGTGGGGAAGAAAAGAAAAAGTCAACAAATATAAAATAAGTGCTATAAAAGAGAAATACATACACAGGTTGCTAAAAGAGCAGCAGCAGTGACTCTAATCTGAGAGTAAAGTATCCAGAAATATATCTTATGTCATACCTGATCTGATCCCTGAAGACACAAAGGAAATTGTACAAATGAAATGAGGGAAAGCTCGCTAAGCAACCACAGCAAAAACTCTTAGGTACTCAAAAAATCAGAATCTAGAGCTTTCCTGTTTACTATATTTTCAGTTCTTCTCCAGAAATCGTTGTTCAATTTGAGCACAAATACAAAGCAAAAACATACAGATAGTGATGGGGAACTGTATAAAGAATAGACCAGACTGACAACATCCAAACCACTTATCAACTTTAGCATCACAAACAAGGAGAAAATCAGATATTACATGCCTCCTGGTGTGATACAACAGGAAATACACTTCACAATACTATTATTAAATATTCTTGCCAAAAAATCTAGCCTGAACATAATCAAGTTTCAACTGTCTGTTACAAACTATCAGTTTAAAGGAAATACAGAAGACAAAGAGGGCCTATTAAGCACTATCGTGGGGGATATAGTTTTAAAAATCCAGAAAACAAATTCTTTGGGACACAAAATTCAGTTTCCTCAACAAATACTTCACAAGATAGAAAAATAAAGAAGAGAAAACTATATATTAAAAGACACTGCATCAACTAAATACAATGTATGGACATTGCTTAAGATTCTAGTTTAAAAAAACTGGTAAAATGTGTAATTAGGGAAATTTGAGTATTGACTGAATATGTGATATTAAGGAATTGTTTACAACTCTAAAGTATAATAAATAATATACTGTACATATTTAAAGTGTACTTCTGTACACATACATACATATACACCCATTAAACCGTTACCACAATCAATATAGGGAACCCATCCATAATCTTAAAAAATTTCCTGTGCCTCTTTATAATTCCTCCCTAACCACTTGATCTGTTTTCCGTCACTATACATTAGTTTGCAATTTCTAGTATTTTACATAAATAGAATCATATAGTATATTCTCCTTTTTTGAGGGAGGTAAGATTTCTTTCACTCAACATAATTATTTTGGTAATCATCTATGCTGTTGCATGTATCAATAGACCATTCCTTTTTACTGCAGAACAGTATTCTATTGTGTAAATATATCAAAATTTCTTTATCCATTCATCTGTTGATGAACATTTGGGTTGCTTCCAATTTGGGCTATTACTAATAAAGCTGCTAAGAATAGTCCTGTACGAGTCTTAGCATGAGCAGATACTTTCATTTCTCTTGGGTAAATACTTAGGAGTGGGATGATGATAAGTATATGTTTAACTTTTCAAGAAAGCTGTCAAACTTTTAAAAAATTGTAGGGGCGCCTGGGTGGCGCAGTCGGTTAAGCGTCCGACTTCAGCCAGGTCACGATCTCACGGTCCGTGAGTTCGAGCCCCGCATCAGGCTCTGGGCTGATGGCTCAGAGCCTGGAGCCTGTTTCCGATTCTGTGTCTCCCTCTCTCTCTGCCCCTCCCCCGTTCATGCTCTGTCTCTCTCTGTCCCAAAAATAAATAAACGTTGAAAAAAAAAATTAAAAAATAAATAAATAAAAAAAATAAAAAATTGTACCATTTTGCATTTCTATCAGCAATAATATGAGAGTAAGGAAGTATTATTAATCATTGTTAATTACTTCTAGTTGAATGGTATTTTATCTTTCTTTGTTGTTTTCTTAAGAGTCTTTTAGGGATACATCTACATACATACATCATACAGATGAAAAGAGATATTTAGGATTTGCACAGAGTACGGGAAAATCACTGAAACAAGAAACGCTGATAATGGTTGAAGCTGGGTAATTGGGATGTTCATTATACCATCCTCTCTGTTTCTCTATATGGTTACATATTTCCATAAGTTAAAAGAAACAGATAAGATACTAGAGTACTTCAATGAGTAAAGCTTATTTGTGGGCTATATATAAATATATATAGCAATGTTCTGCAATAATATAGTTTAAATGGCATGTCCTTGCTCTTTGGGCTAGAGGTAGTGTTCCCCTCAATGACTGTAGATGCAGTGAACTTTGTCTCAACAAGAGTAATGTGAAAGTAAGGGGAGGGGGGAAAAGAGAGAAACAAAAACAGATGTGGGCAGGAAGTCTGGGTCCTGTCCCTCCCTCTCTAACTCCATATCCCTGGATTTGGGAACAGAAGAAGTGTGTTGCATAAAAGGGGGAAATAAACATGAATAAAAGTTATCTCTCTCACATTAAAATATCCCAAGAAACACTGAATGCTTCTACAAAGGTGAACCACAAAGGTGGAGAACAGTAGAAAAATTTTTTACTTTATGCTCTCTTTATACAAAATTTTGCATTTCATACAAGTATTACTTTTAAAATAAGTCAAATTTAAAAAATCACCAGTAATTCAACCACCAATACTATTCTGGTGCTTCTCCTGCCAAGCAGCTTAGTTTTATATACTGCATTGTGTCATCAACATTATATTTTCCTACATATTAGAAAGTCTTTTGAAAATGATTTAAATGTATATTATTTTATCACATGAATTTTATTTTTGCTTTTACAGAAAATACTTTGGTGGATATAAATATAAATATATTTGTACAAAATAGATTACTTCCTCTAGATAAGCAAATGAGTGGGTCAAAAAATACGATTATAGAGCTCTTGAAATATATGATAAAAATATTTCATATAATGTGACTGGGATAGTGGTTACTCAAAAAATCATTTAAAATGAGATTCAAAAGAGAGATGTACACATGTACCTTAAAATGATGCATATGCAGCAATGATTCCTACTCTGGGTTTCTTTCAAGTGGCCCAAGAACTAATGACACTCACAAAGCATTATCAGTACAAAATTCTAAATTGTTATGGTTTTACTTCATTTATCTTTAGCTTTCTAACCTACACCCAAGTTGATATGAAGTTTTTGAGTCACTTGCCTTCATGTAGTCTATCTAAACCATTCCAATTAGTTTTCACAGAAACAATGTTTTTAAACTCCTGTTTTAAACTTCAGCATATTTACTAAGCTGGGCAACCGTGTAAGCCTGGCAAATGGGCAGATGGACAATCGGCACCCCTGATGACAGAAGATTCTGTATTACCAATTTCTGCCTTTACAAATTTGGCAGATGTTATAGAAGATCATGTTTTAGTTTGCATGTGAAAGCAGTAGTATGCACTTGTACTTTTCTTAGGTGATTAAACTGAAAGGACGAGGCAGTAAGTCATAACAGGGAAACACAAGTCCTAGAGTCAGACTTCCTGGGTTTGAGTCCTGCCTGAACCACTTATTAGTTACACGATCTTAGGCAAATTACTTAGCCTCCTATTTTCGGAGTGGTGCTGTGAGGATTAAATAAAATAATCCACTTGCCACGATGTCTGGCACATGGTTAATCGCTCTATAAACGTTAGCTATCATTAAGTTATATATACATAGACATCGCCGATGAAGCAAGTTGTCTTTCGTATAAGAAACATGCTTTATGGTGTCAGCAAACTTTAATACCAGTTCCTACCTGTGTTATAGGTTTCTGTGTATGCGTACATGTAGCATAGGAAAAAAATAAACACGAGACCAAAAGGACAAAAATTCTTTATTAAGAGTGGTATTACAGTTGAATCCTTTTTTCCTGTTTATTTTTTTACAGTATTAAGGTTGAATCATTTTCTTCAGCTTATTTTTCTGTATCAATTTTCTATAGTAAAAAACTGTATATTTTATTTTATTTTATTTTAATTAATTAATCAATTTATTTATTTTTGACAGAGACAGAGTGTGAGCATGAGCTGGGGAGGGGCAGAGAGAGAGGGAGACACAGAATCCGAAGCAGGCTCCAGGCTCCAAGCTGTCAGAACAGAGCCTGACGCAGGGCTTGAACTCATGAACTGTGAGATCATGACCTGGGCCAAAGTCGGACGGTTAACTGACTGAGCCACACAGGCGCCCCTGAAGATCTGTATATTTTAAATAAAAGAATTAAGTTTATTTTTTAACATAAGACAATACCTTAATAAGAAGTGATAAATTAGTTTCTTAAGCCTTAAAACACATGTCTTTGTTATGTAAAGGAACACAAAAGAATTGTAAAATTATAAAACTCAGTGACCTGAATCACTTTAAAGTTGATGAATTTTGGTGTTATATATAGCTACATTATGGCAACTAGTAGTTTCCTGCCTCATTTCTGCTCATACCCTTAAACTTCCCAACTTTCCCTCTTATAAAATTCTCACCTTCACAATATTCATAGTGGGAGAAACACAGAAAAGCCATTATAATAAAATATATTAAGCATGGCAATTATCTCCAATGACTTATCAAATAGTTTAAGGGGAAAAACTGCTGAGCTAAATTAAATTATTAAATAGAAAAAAGTGGCTTAGGGGAGCCTGGGTGGATCAGCAGTTAAGGATCTGACTTCAGCTCAGGTCATTATCTCACAGTTCATGGGTTTGAGTTCTCTCTCTCTCACTCTGCCTCTTCTCCGTGTGTGCACTAAGTATTTTTTTATTTTGAGAGAGCGAGAGAGCGAGCACACAGCTGGAAAGGGTCAGAAAGAAGGAGGGACAGAATCCCAAGCAGGCTCTGTGCCATCAGCGCAGAGCCCAATGCAGGGCTTGAACTCATGAACTGTGGGATCATGACCCGAGCTGAGATCAAGAGTCTGAGGCTTAAGTGACTGTGCCACCCAGCTGCCCCTTAAAGCAAGTATGTTTAAAGAATCATTTTAGGGGCGCCTGGGTGGCTCAGTCGGTTAAGCATCCGACTTCAGCTCAGGTCATGATCTCAAGGTTCATGAGTTTGAGCCCTGCGTTGGGCTCTGTGCTGACAGCTCAGAGCCTGCAGCCTGCTAAGGATTCTGTGTACAACCCGCCTCTCTGCCCCTCCCCACTCGCACTCTCTCTCTCAAAAATAAATAATAAAAAAAAAAATTAAAAAAAAAAGAAAAAAGAATCATTTTATAGAGTAACAACAGCTTCTAGTCCAACAGGACTCACCCAATGATTCTCAATGAAGAGTTTCACTAAATTTTAATGTGTAAAATTTATTTTCATAACTATTACAGGGGTGTCCAAAACAAATGTTGGGCTGAACAGATTATGTGACCTAGTGTAGAGCAGTCACAACTTATCATAAGAACTAAACACATGTACTTTAATATCAAGCCAGATTCCAAAAAAAAAATTCCATGATTTCTTAAAGGCACATTTGGACAAGGGGGGGTGAAGTGGCTTATAAAGACTGCAGACACTTGTACTCAAAAAGTGACAAAGTGAATGGCATGTTCACTAGTACACTGGTAGAAAAATGATACGTTCTGTTGATTAGTTTTGTTTGGAGCCTTTTAATCCCTTCTAGATTCTAATCTGATTGAGGGTTAACATTTTGAAAGAATGTCTCAATTACATAGGGCATGGATTGGTGGGTAGGAGGTGAAGAACAATGGAGAAGAAGAAAAAGAAGCACAGAAATAAATATAGGCAGTACTTATTTATGCACCACCCAGGGAAATGGTGGCCCATCAAATTACCTGGATGTCTAATGCACTTGCTAGGTTTATTCCTATTGAGGAAATGGATTTACCAAATTATCAGAGCCTGATATTAAATACTCAAATCATGAAACTAAGTACCCTTGTTCTGATTCCATGTTCAGAACAACACAAAACCCCTAGGACCCAGAATAAATCCTAAGGGCTTTTTACTTGCTGCATTGATGATTTATCACACCATCTTCTATTAACTCAGTCTGCCATGCATGGAAGGTTGGTTTGAGAAATAACATCAAATTCAGGAAGGCAGATCAAGCATGAATATACAGATTTCTGCAGATTCAATGGATACAAGATGATAACATATCATTTCAGTCAATTAGACCAAACTGAATTCCAGTTCTCTTATGACTGAGTTATCCTGAAACGAAAATTTAAAAATTGATGCTAAGTGGGAATTACCATTCCCACCACCTCATCCTTATTTTTAATAATTAAGTCCACTGAGTAGTCTACATTAAGGGATTGGTATTAATAATGAGAAAAGGAAGTTAGCTAAATTCTGATTACTTGGTGGCTATTTATCATCATCTTTACCAATAGTTCTGGACCCACAGACTTATTTTTTTCAATGCCTTATAACTGGAAAGTGGGCATGTGGGGGGAGGTAGGTGCAGAAAAGTATGCTACCACTTACATAAAGACTAAATGCGTCGGGGCACCTGGGTAGCTCAGTTGGTTAAGCTTCCAACTTCGGCTCAGGTCATGATCTCACTGTTCGTGAGTTCGAGCCCCGCGTCTGGCCCTGTGCTGACAACTCAGAGCCTGGAGCCTGCTTCAGATTCTGTGTCTCCCTCTCTCTCGGCCCCTCCCCTGCTCACACTGTGTCTGTCTCTCTGTCAAAAATAAATAAACATTAAAAAATTAAAAAACAAAAAGACTAAATGTGTACATGAGTGATTGCCTGTATATTCCTTGAACTTCCTTTGAAAGGATACACAAGAAAATGGGGACAAAAGTCACTTCTAGAGAGAGGACAGGTGTAGCTGGGGGATGAAGTGAGAAGGAGACTTTTTCCTTTCGGGCTTTTGGATTTTGTATCAAATGTAAGTTTTTTGTTTTTAAGTTTATTTATTTTTGAGAGAGAGGGAGGGAGAGGGGAAGGGACAGGCAGGGAGAGAAAGGATCCCAACCAGGCTCCATGTTGTCAGAGCTGAACCCGATGTGGGGCTCGAACTCATAAACAATGAGATCATGACCTGAGAAGAAACCAAGAGTCTGCTGCTTAACTAACTGAGCCACCCAGGTGCCCCAAATGCAAGTATTATTTTTTAACTAAGTTAAAATGTATTGTTAATGGGACTCCTGGCTGGGGCTGGCTCAGTCGATAGAGCATGTGACTCTTGATCTCAGGGTTGAGTCTGAGGCCCACGTTGAGGGTAGACATTACTTAAAAATAAAATCTTTATCCACCTCCCCTCCCCATAGACTCTTAACTACAGAGAACAAACTGAGGGTTGCTGGAGGGCAGGTGGGTGAGGGGATGGGTTAAATGGGTGATGGGCATTAAGGAGGGCACTTGTGATAAGCACTGGGTGTTGTATGTAAGTGAAGAATCACTAAATTCTATACCTGAAACTAATATTACATTGTATGTTAACTGTAATTTAAATAAAAACATGAAAAGAAAATATTTTTAAAAAATAATAAAATGTATTGATAATATAATATACATCTCTTCTTCAATGGCTACACAAACACATGAATCTTTAGGAAGACTTAGGGTTTCCAAAGCCACGTAGATGATTATCTTAGCATGTTTTGGTGAATAGCTCTCTTCTCCCTCTTAGCATATTCCAGCTTTTTCTGGAAATATTCATAGGGAAGAAAAATAATACTTTCTAATTGTCTTCTTAAACTCAGAAATTTTTATAAACATATATAAAACAATGTCACCTTAAGGATCCTTTCTGACCCCTTGTTTAGCTACTAAACGTATTTCTGATGCTTTCAAGATAGACTATGTATGAAAAGATATTGCAATAAGATATACAACTCCAAAAAAGACCAGCTAACATAAGTAACTTTAATGTTCTATCTTCATGATTTGGACTAAGCTTACAAATCTGTAACACTTGTGCCTAATTTTGAAGTAAACAGGGTAAGTACTCCCTAAGACTTTACAAATAAGGGTAGACTGCCCTTTAAGAATTAAACAAAGAAATCAACAAAAGATGATGCTAGAGCCCTTTTATAACAATGGTTCTTAATCTTTCTTACACTCCAACATGTGCAAGGATTACCACACATCCCTCCCTGTCCATTACAGTGGTTTGTTATCACTATGTCTCCTGGGCTGAAATTAGAATATATACTGAAATCTGAAAATGCCCCCATCTCTTAGAGAGCACCCTTCTCCAGCATAAAAATCCCACACTGCCTTAATGAGGTATAATGAAACTCAGGTCCAAAACTGAACTGTAACCAAATTTAATGTATTAACCGCATTAAAAAAAAAAAAATCGCTCCTCTCAATGGTTCTCAACTCTGAACTCAAACCTCCAACTGCCTGTGAGCAGCTCCATATGGATGTCAAATCTATAGTCAACTATTCTTGAACTTAACATATTGAAAATAGAGCCCTTAATATCCACCCTCTCAAATCTGATCCTCTCAACTGTTCCTTTTATTTTCTTTTTTCAAATTTTTATTTAAATTCTAATTAGTTAATATATAGTGTACTATTGGTTTCAGGAGAATTTAGTGGTTCCTCTCTTACATATACAACAACATACAACAAGTGCCCTCCGTAATGCCCATCACATTCAACTGTTCCTAATCAAATAAAATGAACCATCATCATCCTCCCTGTTGCTGAAAGCCCCAAAGACTCATTCTTATTTTCTCTTTCATAAATTCCCTACTTCGAATCCACTGATTCTGCCTTTATAACATATTCCCAAACTATTTCACTTCTCTTCGTTTTTGTAAGCATTATCCTAGACAAAACCACCATCATCTCTCCCTTGGACTATATCTGTTTGCTCCTAAATGTTCCAGCCACATTGGCCTTTTGTCCTTAAACATGCCACGGTCATTTCCATCTTGTGGCCAAACCATTCCTTCTGCTTAAAATATGCCTCCCATATACTCTCAGGGCTACTGCCTCTCAAATCAAATGTTACTCACCCAAAAGGATTTCCTGACCACCCAATCAAACATAACACCAACTTGGGGTCTATTCTCTATGCCAGTACCTTGTATCTATCCCTCTCCATAGCACTCATCACTATTTGAAGCAAGCTTATTTGCTTATTGTCCACATCCTCCCACTAAATTGTGAGCTCCATGAAAGCAGGAATCACGTTCACTATCTAGAATAGTGCCTGGCATATAGTGAATCGGTGCTTAGTGAACAGCTGCTGAATGAAGGAACCTATCTAAAAAAAGACCATGAAAGATAATGGTAGGCTGGGAGGAGTCACAAAGTATTTAAAAATGTCAAGGGGAGAGTGCCTAACTGTGGTAAACATTAAAACCGTGCCATGACATTCCAATTCTCCTTTCAGATACATGATTGGTTTACACTTGCCCATCATCTTGAAGCTAGGTAATGGTCATATGACTTGCTCTTGCCAGTGAAATAAAGAGCCACTTTGTGTGATTCACTTCTATTACCATCCCTCTATTATGGCAAGCAGCAACAGGACAGAGAGTAAAGTTCCATCTGTCCATATTCCTTAACAAGGACAACATAGAGCAGAGCCCCCAGATAACTCACATGTAAGATGAATCAAGGAGAAGTAAACCTTTGTTATTTGAAGCCACTGAGATTTGGGGGTTGTTACTGTAAAACAGCCCATCCAGACTGATAAACCATCTAAACAATGCTGTGGGCACAGAATAATGTGGTCAGTCACACTAAGTAGTCAAGTGATGCCACTAAATATACATAAATAATTTCCTTCTAATTATTAGTTTCCAAATAGGTCTGCCAACAAGAAGAGAAAAAAATATTTATGTGGAGTTTAAGAATTCTTGGGGCGCCTGGGTGGCTCAGTCGGTTGGGCGACTGACTTCGGCTCAGGTCATGATCTCACAGTCCGTGGGTTCGAGCCCTGCATCGGGCTCTGTGCTGACAGCTTGGAGCCTGTTTCAGATTCTGTGTCTCCCTCTCTCTCTGACCCTCCCCCGTTCATGCTCTGTCTCTCTATGTCTCAAAAATAAATAAACGTCAAATAAAAAAAAAATTTAAAAAAAAAAAGAATTCTTGTTCCAGGGCCCCTGGGTGGCTCAGTTGGTTGAGCGTCCAACTTCGGCTCAGGTCGTGATCTCCCGGTTTGTGAGTTCGAGCCCCACGTCGGGCTTTGTGCTGACAGCTCAGAGCCTGAAGCCTGCTTCATATTCTGTCTCCCTCTCTCTCTGCCCCTCCCCACTTGTGCTCTCTCAAAAAATGAATAAATGTAAAAAAAAAAAAAAAAAAAAAAAGAATTCTTGTTCCTGATACTATTTTTCAGTAAATATTCCCCCAAATAATGAATGTCACCCTGTACAGGCATACCTACCAGCCTTTTCTTACCTGGAAACATACTTCCTAGGTGAGAATAACCCAGCTTGTTGTTTCATTATTATCTACCCCAACTATTCAAATAACTAAATAGTTAGTCCAGGTCACTGTGGAGGAAACAGACTAGAAAAGTAGATTGGATAAAATGCAGAAGTCCCTCGATACTGGGTTAGGAACCTGGACTTAATTTTGTAGACAAAACAGACTTACTGAGAAGCTTTGTGTATGAATCACATAATTAAAAACTATTCTTGGGGCACCTGGCTGGCTCAGTCAGTACAGCATGCAGCTCTTGATCTTGGGGTCATGAGTTTGAGCCCCACGATGGTGTAGCGATTACTTAAACTTAAAATTCTTTTAACTTTTCTTCAAGATTATTAAATTTTTAAAAAAAATTTTTTTTAACGTTTATTTATTTTTGAGACAGAGAGAGACAGAGCATGAATGGGGGAGGGTCAGAGAGAGGGAGACACAGAATCTGAAACAGGCTCCAGGCTCTGAGCTGTCAGCACAGAGCCCGACGCGGGGCTCAAACTCACGGACCCCGAGATCATGACCTGAGCCGAAGTCGGCCGCCCAACCAACTGAGCCACCCAGGTGCCCCCCAAATTTTTTAAAATTGTTTATTCAATTTTGAGAGAGAGAGAGACAGAGAGAGAAAGAGACAGAGACAGGCATGAGCCAGGGAGGGGCAGAGAGAGAGGGAGACAGAATCTGAAGCAGACTCCAGGCTCTGCGTGGTCAGCACAGAGCCCAACGCAGGGCTCAAACCTACAAACTGAGATTATGACCTGAGCCAAAGTTGGACGCTTAACCCACCCCTCTTGAAGATTATTCTATATGAGTAAGAATTAAGATGACTGAAACAGGAATGCCAAGAGTACTAATTTCCAACAGCTGTGCCATGAATCCTCTATGGATGAGAGGACAAATTTTAATCAATGTATTGATTTATTTTGGCTACAACATTAAACATACTGTTACTGGTGATATTAAGTGGTGTAAGGAATAAGCAAGGCATAGGTTTTTGCAAATAAGAGTAAAAGGCACACTCAAAAGTCAAGCTGGCACTAAAGTAAGATCTGGTAATGGACAAAACTGCATTTATTGAGTATGAAGGGCAATCAGGGCAGTAATTACTTAATAGTTCTGAAAGGTAACCAAGTGAACAGTGGATGCTTTACCACCACTTGTAGGTATTTTTACATTCTAGGAAAGACTAGGTTGTAATCCTGTTGGTTTGTATTCCGAGTTCTTTCAAGATACTCAGAATATCTGTGCAGTCCTCCTCAACACCAGTCCATTCTTTCCTTCCTTCAGCAAATACTAAGTACATGTTACAGGCTAATTACCATTCCTGGCACTAAGGAAACATCAGTGAACAATGATCCCTGCCCTCCTGAAGCTTATGTGCTAGTGGCACTTAAATTCCGTTCTAAAATTTCTTCCCCAATCCTATTACATGGGAGTAGCTTTTACAAATGCCTTTGGGAGGTATCATCTAATTAATGCACACTAAGATGTGAAAGACATCTTAGAATGTCTTTAGAATAGTCTCAGCAGAGGCAATTACCCTTGAAAAGTAAATACTTCACAGATTCACAGACTCTTAGAGCTGGAAAGGACCTTGGAGATAATTTCAATTTACAAATGAGATTACAGGATCTGCCCAAGAACACTCAGTCACCAGCAGGAGAGAGAAGCTTAGAACTGTGACTTGCAGTGTTAATGCCTTTCCCATATAACACCAAGCTGCCTGTTTTAAGATTAGTGAGAAGAGATGCTAGCATGGGCATTCCTGGATGACTGTTCAAAGCAAAAAGAATTTGAGGCAGTGTGTAAAATTGAAAGAGAGAGGGGTGCTTGGGTGCCTCAGTTGGTTAAGTGTCTGATTTCGGCTCAGGTCATGATCTTGCAGTTCGTGAGTGAGTTCGAGCCCCGCGTCGGGCTCTGTGCTGACAGCTCAGAGCTTGGAGCCTGCTTCGGATTCTGTATCTCCCTTTCTCTCTGACCCTCGCTCATTCACACAGTCTCTGTCTCTCTCTCTCTCAAGAGTAAGCATAAACAGGGGCGCCTGGGTAGCTCAGTTAAGCATCTGACTTCAGCTCAGGTCATGATCTCACGGTTCATGAGTTTGAGCCTGCACTGGGCTCTGTGCTGACAGCTCAGAGCCTGAAGCCTGCTTCAGATTCTGTGTCTCCCTCTCTCTCTGCCCCTCTCCCACTCTCATTCTGTCTCTCTCTCTCAAAAATAAATAAACATTAAAAATAAAGTAAAAATAAACATTAAAAAAGTATTCTTAAAAATTGAAAGAGAGTGAGGTGGTCAAGGGGAAGCAAACTAGGGGTACTTTCAGAAGACTCTTTCTCCCATCTCTACCTTCATTATGTCCCAAGAACAAAGATGGGAATACAAAACTAATGGATATTAGAGAAGATACTCGGACATAAGCACAGAGTAGTAAACACAGCATTTGAATCCAGCAAAGTCAAACTATATCTTATCCAATTTGAAAAGTGTATGTTGCCAGTAAAGGCACCATTTGTATTAGTTTTAAGCTTTTAAAAAAAAAATATTTCCCTAAAATACATTTTCCAGAAAGCACTAAACTGATATAGATCAACAAGTATAATGACTCATAAAACAGTAATGTAATATTGAGTGGGTTGATATTATCAGGCACTGGGCAAGCATTTTTTAAAAATTTTTTATTTTATTTTGAGAGAGAGAGAGAGAGAGACAGAGAGTATCCCAAGCAGGTTCCACACTTCTCAGCACAGAGCCCAATGCAGGGCGTGATCTCAAGACTGAGAGATCATGACTTAAGCCAAAATCAAGAGTTGGACACTTAACCAAGCCACCTGGGCACCTCTAGGCAAGCATTTTTTTAATTAATTAAGTAATTTATTTATTTATTTATTTATTTATTTATTTATTTATTTATTTATGTTTTATCTTTTATATTTGAGAGAGAGAGAGAGAGAGAGAGAGCAGGGGAGGGGCAGAGAGATGGAGACAGAATCTGAAGCAGGCTCTAGGCTCCGAGCTGTCAGCACAGAGCCCAACACACGGCTCGAACTCATGAGCAGTGAGATCATGACCTGACTTGAGCTGAAGTCGGACGCCTAACTGACTGGGCCACCCAGGTGCCCCTGGGCAAGCATAAAAAATATAGATATATAAATATATATATAAATATATATATAATATATATAATATATATATATTTATGTTATATTTATATATATTATATAAATATATATAAATATATATTATATAAATATATATAAATATTATATATATATATAAATATATAAAACATATAAATATATAAATATATATATTACATAAATATATATATAAATATATATAAATATATATATATAAATATATATATATATATATTTTTTTTTTTTGAGAGAGAGAGAGAGAGAGAGAGCTAGAGCAGGGGAGGGGCAGAGAGAGGGAGACATATAATCCAAAGCAGGCTCCGGGATTGTAGCTGTCGGCACAGAGCCTGATGTGGGGCTCGAATTCATGAACCGTGAGATCACGACCTGAGCGGGAGCCAGAAGTCGGACCTCAACTGACTGAGCCACCCAGGTGCCCCTGGGCAAGCATTTTTAAAGATAATTCCTCCTCCTCCAGAAAAGAGTTATACTCACCTCTTGCTTATAAACTCTACCAATCTATACATTCAAAAAACCCAAGTAGTCCTTTAATCTCTCAAAGACTCATGACCAACAAACCTGAGCCTTATTTAGTATTCTAATAGAAAGTAAATTATTTAAAAACTTTTCCGGGGCACCTGGGTGGCTCAGTCGGTTAAGCGGCTGACTTCGGCTCAGGTCATGATCTCACAGTCCGTGAGTTCGAGCCCCGCGTCGGGCTCTGTGCTGACAGCTCAGAGCCTGGAGCCTGTTTCCGATTCTGTGTCTCCCTCTCTCTCTGCCCCTCCCCTGTTCATGCTCTGTCTCTGTCTCAAAAAAATAAGTAAATGTTAAAAAAAATTTAAAAAAAAATTATAAAAAAAAAAACTTTTCAAGAAGAGGAAAAATGAAAACTTGCTAGGAACTGAAAAACAAGCTTAGCACAAAAAAACAAAAGGTAAAAAAAAAAAAAAACAAAAACAAAGATAACAAAAAAAAAACAAAGAAAGACTATTATTGTTAAGAGTTTTAGGGGGCGCCTGGGTGGCGCAGTCGGTTAAGCATCCAACTTCAGCCAGGTCACGATCTTGCGGTCCGGGAGTTCGAGCCCCGCGTCAGGCTCTGGGCTGATGGCTCAGAGCCTGGAGCCTGTTTCCGATTCTGTGTCTCCCTCTCTCTCTGCCCCTCCCCCGTTCATGCTCTGTCTCTCTCTGTCCCAAAAATAAATAAACGTTGAAAAAAAAAATTAAAAAAAAAAAAAGTTTTAGGAAGAATGTAAGCTCCTAGGCAGCAAACCTTGGAGATACCATTGACTTTTACCCCTATTGATTTCTATAGTTAATCAGTCATCATATTCTATTTCTTCCTTCAAAGTGTCTCTCTGGAATATAAGCAAAATTCCCAATTTCAAAAGAACACACACACCAAAAAAGATTGTGACCATTAAAAAGAGCATTTTTCAAGGAATGGGAAATACTCATGACATGCTGAGTCAAACAAATAAACACACCAAACAATAAAAGCCCACAGGGAGAAAAATGTATAGTCCTAGTTTTTAAAAGATTTGAAAAAAAGATTTGAAAAAAACCACCACATGAAAATGTTTAACAGTTGTTGTTTCTGCCTGGGGTAGGGAGTGGGAGGGTTATAAGTGCTTTTAATTTTTCACTCTCTACATGTCCAAAATTTCCTATAAAGAACATGCATTATTTTCAGTGAACACACATTATTTTCAAACTTAGGAAAAATTGTTATTTAAATAATTGTCTCATTTTATCACTGCTTGTCATTCTCATTGCCCTCATCCTATTTCCTTACAATCTCCCCCTTCTTCGAGGACTCCAACAAGAGCCTCCTTGAGGTCTCTGAGCCAGCTTCCCCCAGCTTTAATATTGTTTGTACTCATGCTCCTAAAATTCATCATTCATACCTATTTTACAGCACATGGAAGCAGAAGCTGGCCATATAAACAACCAACTCACAACAGGGTCTCAACCTCAGCACCGCTGACATTTTGACATTTGGGGTAATTATTTCTAATGGAGGGGCTGTCCTATCGTAAGATGCTTAGCAGCAGAACTCATGGCCTCTGTCAACTAGATACTAGTTAGCACCTCTCCCCATTCCAGCCATGACACTGCCAAATGTCCCAAAGCAGGCAAAATTGTCCCCAGTTGAGAGCCACTGATATAAGTTTCAAAACTTCCAAAATCATCTCTCTGTGTATATACATATACGTTAAACTTAAACTTCTCTGCCATATGTGTCTTATACAACACTCCTCAGTTCTGCCCACATAATCTCATTTTTCTCAATAGGAACTTTCCAAATAGATCAGGTTCGCTGTTCTCAAGAAAAATCATTTTTATTCTCACTTCCAAGTCTTTTTTTTTTTCCTTCCAAGATTTTATTTAAATTCAAGGTAGTTAACATATAGTTTAACACTGGTTTCAGGAGCAGAATTTAGTGATTCACCACTTACATACAACACCCAGTGCTCATCACAAGTGCCCTCCTTTATACTCATCATCACCCATTATCCCATTCCCTCACCAACTCTCACTTTGTTCTCTATGGTTAAAAGTCTCTTATGGTTTGCCTCCCTCTCTGATTTTCATCTTATTTTATTTTTCCTTCATGTTCATCTGCTTTCTTAAATTCCACATGAGTGAAATCACATGGTATTGGTCTTTCTTGGACTTATTTCTCTTAGCATTATACACTCTAGCTCTATCCACATGGTTCCAAATTTGCCATCATTCTTTTTGATGGCTGAGTAATATTCCATTATATAAATAGATAGATGAGATACAGATATATAGATAGATATATGATATAGATATATATCGATTTATCAGTCAATGGACATCCTCTTTATCTATTCATCCATCAGTCAATGGACATTTGGACTCTTTCCATAATTTGGCCATTGTCGATAATGTTGCTATAAACATTGGGGTGCATGTGCCCCTTTGAATCAGTATTTTTTTTATCCTTTTCACTTCCAAGTCTTTGAACACACTGTTTCCTCACTAAAATTCCCCATTCACACTTCTATTCAATGCCCTAGATCCATCCTTTATGTGTTGGTTCTCTGCAGAAGCATTACCAATCAGCCCAGTTCAGTTCACCATACACCCTCTGTACTAAAGAAGAGTATTTTATATTGTTGTTGTTAATCTCACATCCCAAACTAAGGTTTGTTGCCCTGGCACATTTCTTTTGTATAACCAACTGTACCTAACACTGCTGGGCATAGAGACAATCAAAAGCTTGATAACTGATGAATGAAATTTAACTGCTCTGCTGTAAATCACCACAAACTGCTGATTTCTTATGAAATGATTTTTTTTTGAACCTTTATTTCTTGTCATGGAGCTGTAAGTATAATCATTCCAAGAACAGAGTAACCACTCAATTAAATTCTCAGAATAAAAATATATAAAGGTATATTTTAAAGAGTATGTAGGCTTCAAACTGTTGTTCTCTACACTTTCAGGACATGACACAAAGGAACTAACATTATAAACTATGACACAAACATGAACTTTATGAACTCCATTTATCTTAAAATATCCAACGGAATTTTTGCTCAGTATGCAAAACTTACATACGGTCAACAAAAGCAGAGAGCTGAATTTAATAGTGTGTGAATGCATATATACACAAACACACTTCACATATTTTATACCCCCAGTTAAGAGAAGTAAATCAAAGAGCTTTGTCAACTAAAAAAAGCCATATATAAAGGAGGGAGTAAAGAAGCATAGGTAAAAGCACGAAGCCAGCCTGCTTGGGTCCCAAACGTATTAGCTGTGTAACCTAGTACAAGTTGCTCAACTTTTCTGTGTCTCAGTTTCCTCTTTGTCAAAATGGGGATAATAATAGTACCCATCACAAAGCAAAGCTCTCAAACAGTGCTTAACACCCAGAAGGCCCAAAATAAATATTTATCATCGCTAACACTACAGTGCTAGTTATTAGCCCAGTAAAAGCCTCAACGTATAAAATTCTGATTCAAGTCTGAAGCAGGTTCAAACAAAAACAAACAAAAAAACCCAGAATAAACTATTTACACAAGTTGAAGCTATTAGGTGGTCTAGTTTCTCAGATTTTTTGCTAGTGCTAAACTGGTAATTACACACCTAATTTTTGTTACTGTTTTTTTTTTTTTCTTTTAATCTGTAAAGAAACTGACATAGACACCTCTGTTTTCAAAGAACTTTACAAGCCACAAGAAAACAACTGAACTCTTTGTTATCTCCATATTTACGCCAATTTAAGAGCGTGGTAAAAGCCTAGGTACTGTTACAGAACAACTTTTCAGCAAGTACAATGAGGTTTTTAAAGTTGCAATCAGCAATTCGTATGCAGTTATGTCAAGTTTCTGTCCTGCTAAACAAAAGCTTATCTGTCAGGGAACCAAGGACCCGTCAGAATATAAGGAAATACCAAGGCCCGGCCTAGGCGGCTCGGGAAAACCAGCCCTCAAACAGATCGCCGCAGACGCGTTCCGTCCTTCCCCCTCCCCGGCGTGCAGATGTCGGCTCCACCCGCAGATAAATAAGTGACAGCTGGTCGCGTCCACGCCTCTCCCGGCCCGGCCCCGCGGCGACCCCCAGTCGGCCTCCCGCGCCCGCTGTCCTGACCCTCCCCGCAGCGGCCGGGCAGGGGCTACTCGCGGGAAACGGAGGTCTCGCCGCCCCGCCCTTCCCCACCCTCCGACCTCGCAGCCCCGCCGCCGACGGGCTCCGCCGAGCGGAGGCCGCCGCGGGGCCTGCAGGTGGGCCCAGGGCGCGGCCGGACCGGAGGAGACGAGCGGCCTCGGCACGGCAGCTGCGGGCGCCGGGCTCGCACAGGCCCGGCCATCACTTACCGGCGCCTCATGGTACCGCGGCACCTCAGCCCTGCCCCGGCGCTGACGAGCTGCGCCCGGCAGCCTAGACCGTCCCTCGGCTCCCGGGCCGAGCCCCACTCTGAGCCATTCAAACGCGGCCGCGCGCGCGGCCCGCCGGGATAGCTCCCCCTTGACGCTTCTCCCAGGCTCCGCCCAACGCTGGCTCGGCCCCCCCTCAGGTCGCGCAGGACTGGAGGGAGGAGGGAAGAGGACGTGTGCCCATAGTGCCCCCTGGTGGCCACGCGCACGCCCGGTAGTCTTGCTATGGCGCGGCAATCAAGCTCTAGGAACTGAGGGTGGACAAAAGTCAAAGAATGACCCTGAGCTAGTGACAGTCTGGTGGGGGAGACTGCCTTAAGTGTTGTCCCAGGAGAGGAAAACATCCGCTATAAAAGTATGGTGCAGGGAGAGATTTATTCCTTCACTCGTATTTAAAGGTACTAAGGCAAAGTATTTAAAAAGCATGGACTCTGGAGCTATGTGACCTTGCACAAGTCATAACAATTCTCGTGTGCTTTGGTTTGCCCATCTGTAAAATGGGGATTATAATAGTATCTGTCTCATACTTGTGAGGATTAAATGAGTTCATACATATAAAATGCTTAGAGGAATGTGTCTGCCATATGGTAAGCACTCTATAATTATTAGCTATTATGTTTCAATTCCTAATATGTGTCAGACTCTGTATTAGACTCTTAAGAACACAAGAACTATGTCTGATGCAAACCCTATCCCAGAAAGTAAACTCAGTCTCTCTGGGACTGGAAACACTAGAATATGAGGTTAGGGTTGGGTCTGTCCCTCACCTGCTTTTAACTACTGAGGAAATTCTCTTCATCTTAGTAGACACAGAGTGTACCCATCTTCAAAGGTAAGCCACTGGTCAAGGTTAATCAAATTGTGATGGGAGCCCTTGCAGAAGCCAATCAAGTGGTGTATTTGAAAAAACATTTTCTCACTGCAAGACTACATTCCTCCACTCTTGGGAGGTGGGGGGGGGGGGGGCTCTTTTTTCCAGAACTCTCCGGGGCTTGCCTAAGGCATGGGTTGCTTACGTTTGGTTCAGCAATATTTTTGAGGGCCTACCATGTACAAGGCTGACATTGCATCAGCTGCTACAGATAGTCCAGAGGAGCTCCTAGGGGGTTGGATAAACAGGGAAAGAGATCATTCGAATAAACTGTGGTGAGTGCAATGATAAAAGGTATATCCTAAATGCTGTGGGAGTTCAGAGCAATGAGAGGCCTCACAGATAAACTAATCAGAACTAAGATGTCATTAGATGATAAAAGCAATATATTTTTCCTCCCTGGTAACTGGGTCCTTACCTACTTAATACAAAAAATTAAGTAATGGTGAGTGGGTCACTACTTTAGGTTGGTGGTAGAAATATTTTAAGATATATTTTGCATTGGCAATGCCTTTAAGAGCCAAGCACAAGCAGGCACATGCCTATGTGTGTGGCCACACCTGTAACAGGTGGGACTGTTGAGAGAGGCCAGTGGGGTGAGTGAGCGGAGGGAGCAGGACCCCTGGGCTCTAGGGGTGTTGCAACATAGAACATTCCTTGCGTATGACCTCCACTAAGTAGGTATGCTATTTAAACAAATTTTTTTTCAACGTTTTTTTATTTATTTTTGGGACAGAGAGAGACAGAGCATGAACGGGGGAGGGGCAAAGAGAGAGGGAGACACAGAATCGGAAACAGGATCCAGGCTCCGAGCCATCAGCCCAGAGCCTGATGCGGGGCTCGAACTCACGGACCGCGAGATCGTGACCTGGCTGAAGTCGGACGCTTAACCGACTGCGCCACCCAGGCGCCCCAGTAGGTATGCTATTTTAAAGAAAAAAAAAATTCAACGCACATGGATGAAGTCACTTTCTTTCAAGCTGTTTCTTCATCACTACCATCATAAACAGGAATTTCCTGATAACCCACAAAAGGCATCAGTGGGGCCCTCATAGGAAGAGGATGAAGAGTGTAAGACATGGGACTTTATCTCAAGGGAGGCTGGATGTTGAGAGAAGACAAATAACGGAGTCCTAGGACTCAAGGAATGTGCTGCGTTAACACAGAGAGATGTCAGCCAAAACAAGGCCTCGGGTTGTCTGAAGGCCAGATGCGAATCCCGATATTCTCATTTCTAGGTCTTCTTAGGGCACAGTGTCTCAGGCAGTCCATCCCCAGACTCAGGTTCTAAAGTTATACCAGTGAAGAGCAGCCCTGGCCTGTAGATCTCATGTCGCTGCCTGGTGTCGACATAATTTAAAGTGAAAATAAAGAGATTTGCCTTCATGTTGCAACTTTCGAAATATATACATTTTAGCAATGAGACTGCAGGTTCGTCTTCTTCATTGACACTTGTGAGTCAACCAAAATTGAATTTTTTTCACTTGGAGCTCAATCAAGCTTTTCTCTTTTTATGGATTTAAAAAAAAAGAGGGACTCTTGGTTGGCTCAGTCAGTAGTAGAGCATGTGGCTTTTGATCTCAGGGTTGTGAGTTCAAGCCCCATGTTGGGTGTAAAGATTACTTACATAAATAAATAAATAAAGGTCATCCCATACATGTTTTTAGTATCCCTGCACGAGTCCTTGAGCATAGAAAGGTGGTTCATGGCTAGCCCTCCCAGTGAGCAGTGTCTGAGGGAATTACTCCTCTGGTCATTCTCTTATTCCTTCTGAATACCTTATATTCCTTCTATCTGAATGAACAGGCAGCTGAGTTAGCATTTCTGCCCCCACCCCATCTGCTTAAGGGTATGGATGTCATTCAGGGACAGTGCATAGCATACACCCTGAACATAAGCACCCGCGTGAGAAAAGAACACTCATGCAAAGTCTTACGTACACTTCTAACTGGACAGCTGGGGTGGGGGTGGGGGTGGGGGTGGGGGTGTCATGGAGGAAGATTTGAACCAGGCCTGACAAGCTGGAGAGGATTTTTGACAAGCAGGGTAGCAAGAGCAAAGCCTGAAAACGTACGTGGTCACTTGACAGGCTGTGAAAATCTGGAGCGATGAAGCAAAGGTTTTAGGGAAAGAAAAAGATCACTAGAAACCCTTAGAAGTCTATTACTCATGAATAAGCACTATTTCCATCTTGAATATATGGGTTTTTTTTCCTATGCAAATGTAACTATATCTAGGAACAGAGGTGAGATTATATCCTACCTACAACTCTGTAAACTGTTTTTTATAATACATGTCATATAAGTCAGTCCATGCCAATTAATATAAATGCGCATAGTAAAAATGTCAGTTAAAAAAAATGCATAGACATCGAGCGAGGAAGCTTGATGGTTAAATCAGTACTTCAGGAGGATTAAGCCGTCACCAGGATACAAGATGGCTGGTGGGAGGGAGGGGGGACTGCTGGCAAGAACCTTAGGTATGAAAGTGCTGTAGTTCACGCCAGCGGTTCAGGGAGCCACAGCTTTTACTGTGGTGTGTCATTCTCATCAGTGCAGACTGACGAAGGGCAATGCCTAAAGAGACCTAAATACAAGACAGCAATAGCTCATCCATTCCATAAATAACTGCATCCACTGCTCAGCCTTCACAGCCTTTGGAAAATTCCAGGCACTTGACTTTGGCAGTCCAAGTGGGAAGTCAATCCCTTTTTTTCTGCTCCTCCCTTCCCCACCTTCCTGTGTAGACTGTGGAAGGAAGGAATGACATTAGGGTACATTTCAGATAAGGCAGTAGCAGTGGAAAAGAGCAGATTTCCCTCCCAGTTTGCAAGGTTTATGATTATTTCAATCACAACCACTGTACCGATGCCTTCCGTGGTTCAGAAGCAGCAAAATTTGTGTGTGTGTGTGGCAAGGGGGTGGGGTGGGGGAGAGGGGGGTTTGAGGGCTGCTGGAGGGTGGAAGTGGTGGGGACTGTAGGGTAGTAGGAGATCCTCCTGTTAAGACAGTTTCTGGGGGCACGTTGGTGGCTCAGTCGGTTGAGCATCTGGCTTCAGGTCATGATCTCGCAGTTCATGAGTTTGAGCCCTGCGTTTAGCTCTGTGCTGACAGCTCGGGGCCTGGAGCCAGCTTCAGATTCTGTATCTCCCTCTCTCTCTGCCCTCCCCTACTCGCACTCTCTCTCTCTCTCTCAAAAATAAACATTAAAAAAATTTAAAAAACAAAAACGAAAAGAGGTCTCTGATGCAGCTCTCTGTTACAACTCAAGAGCTGGACAGCAGGTAACATTTGTTATTTATAGATTTTCAACTCTGAATCCCAAGAGACTATTTTCCTCCTTCCCCAAGTAGATTTCCAGCAATTAGGGTACACTGTTACCAACTGGAAGATGGTAGACAGCAGCATCTTAGAGTGGAAAGAACACTAGCCTTGGAGCAAAGCTCATCTCTATCAGAAGCCTGGATCACTGCTTTTGGACCCTTTCTGCTCTATTTTTACCTTAACTGCACAGTGGAGATAATAATATTCTTCCCTTGGGGATGCTGGGAAGTAGGGTAACCTATGTAAAACACTTCAGTAGTGCCTAGAGCACTGATTGTGTATCTCTTTGCAGAATATCCCCCAACTCCGAACTTTACCTGTTCAGTGATCTTTCCAAGAGAACACAGTATGGTTGAGTGCTGCCTTGGAAAGCAGAGTCCTGGAATTACACCAGCTCTAGGAGTGGGACCAGTGGTGGGAAGACAGACCCGCTGTGGTGCTGATGGCCTGGTAATCGGTACACGGCATCTGAAAGCTATGCCATATGCAACACACACCCAACCATGGGGGCTCAACACTGCTGGTGCCTCATAACAAACAGACCTTATAGAGGGGAGTTCAAGGGCAGGGTGGCAGGCAGGAAAGAAACAAAATGGGCAGGACAGCAATAATCAGAAGCAGGATAATGTCCACGGAAAGGAGACGTGAAAGAGGAAAGCAGATCCCCAGCCTCAGGAGATGGGGGCAGTAGGAAGATTACAAGACTGAAGTCCACCTCTCAGAGCTGGATGCAAAGGCAAAACTACTCCTACAGTGACAAAATTGAGTCTGAACCTAAACTGGCTCAAGTTCCTACCCCAAATTAGCTCTGTTCTTCACAATACCAGTTCTATAAGCTGTTGATAGATTGAACAAAGAGGAAAAAAGAAAAAGAAAAAGTCTTCCTTGGACACAAAGTTTGGCAACTTTGGATTAAACAAATATTAAATAAGTTATTTCTTTACTATAGCACTTTTCAGTCTTTAAAATACTAAGTTTAACAGATGAACACAGGGGAAGGGAAGCAAAAATAAGATAAAAACAGAGAGGGAGGCAAACCATAAGAGACTCTCAGTCTCTCTCTCTCTTTTTTTTTTTTTTTAGAGACTCTTAAATACAGAGAACAAACTGAGTGTTGTTGGAGGGGAGGGGAGCGGGGGATGGGTTAAATGGGTGATGGGCATTAAGGAGAGCATGCATTGGGATGAGCCCTGGATGGTATATGTAAATGATGAATCACTAAATTCTATTCCTGAAACCATTATTACACTATATGTTAACTAACTTGGATTTTAATTAAAAAAAAAATACTAACATGAATTGTAAATCTCTAAAAGAAAGTTATATGCAGTGCTGCCCAAACTTACCTGAACTCTGAATCCTTTAAGGGAGAGAAAGCCAATATTCTAAAAAAATTACTCTTATCTAGAAAGAGTAGTAGTACCAGCATAGGTCCTGGGAGATGGGGTGTGGCTCCAGCTGCAGGCTGGGTGGAGAGGAGTGTGGAAGTCTGGTGGGTGCCTCGTGATCTTGGTCAGGGTGGGATGGGAGCAACAGAGCCTGAACATCTGGCAAGAGCTATCAGAGACATTAAAAAACATTGAAATAAAGATTAAGCCATACTTTTTTCTTTGCCTTTTTAAAAGATGAAAGCATGGCTCTTCATGAAACAGCATGTTATAAAACCGTATAGTCTTAGTAAGTCTAAATATAAATCAAAAAAGTCTGGAAGAGATGAACTCAAAATGTCTATGGGAAAAAATTTTTTTTTGTTTCCATGGTATGATTTATTACTTTTGGGTTAGTTGCATTTTCCATTTTATACAATAATTGTCCTTCTTTTGTAATTAATTTCTAAAAATCACTTTATTACAGGAACTAATCATAAGCAAGTAGGAAATTAAATAAAACTTCTCGTGCAAATTTCTGAAAGTTTAGAATTAAATTTGGCAGCTTTGGCGATACTGTTTTATTACTTGTTATATTTTTTTCCCACTGAAGCTAGCTAGCCCTGGTTGTTAGCTGGATTCATTTGAATGCACCTCTTTTAGAAAGAAACTTGTATCCATTTCCTAGGGCTCCTGTAATGAAGTATCAGAATCTGGGTGGCTTAAAACAACAGAAAGAGAGTCTCCCTTAATTCTGGAGACTACAAGCCCAAAATCAAGGTGTTGCCAAAGACCATGCTCTCTGCAGGCTCTAGGGAGGATCCTTCCTTGCCTCTTCCGAGCTTCTGGTGGCTCCGGCAATCATTGGCTTGTAGCTGCATTACTCCAGTCTCTGTCTCCATTATCACATGGACTTCTTCCCTGTTTATCTGTGTGTCTTCCTCTCTTTTTATGAGAACACCAGTCATTGGATTTAGGGCCCACCGTCATCCAATATGACCTCACCTTAACTAACTAAATCTGTGAAGAACTTATTTCCAAAAAAAGTCAGGTTCTGAGTTTCCATCTAGATGGATGTGAATTTTGGGGGGACACTATTCAATTTACTACAAGACTATAGACATAATTTAGTCCACAAACCTTCTCCTATAGAACCATGTTGACAAGGACCCTAGGGATGTTCACAGCAACATTTTTTGTAATAGTGACAAAAGGGAACAACCTAAATGTCCATCAACTGGAGACTGGTTAACTAAATTATCATACATCCTATCCTATGTATACTCTATAGCCTTTAAAAAAATGAGGCAAAACTGAGTGACACATATGGAAGATATCCAAGATAAGGTGGAAAAAAAAAGTCAGTGGACAGTGTTGAGTATGTTTACATTTATACAATAAGCTCCTACCAATTAAACACCCCTACATTTATGTTTATGTTTTAGGGGGTGACTTTGCCTCCAAGTACCAAAAGGTACTTATTCAATTTTTCTGAATCCTACTTAATCCTCACATTAATTTGCTCAGGCTGCCATAACGAAATACCACAGAGTGGGTGGCTTAGATAACAGAAATTTATTTTCTCACAGTTCTGGAGGCTGGTCTGAGATCAAGGTGCTGGCTGATTCAATTACTGAAGACAGCCCTCTTCCTGGCCTGTAGAGAGCCACCTTTTCACTATGTCTTGATATGGTGGAGTGAGATAGTGAGCTCTCTTGGGTTTCTTCTAAGGACACTAATCCCATCATGAGAGCCCCACCTTCATGACCTCATCTAACCCTAATTACCTCCCAAAGGCCCCATCTCCAAATACTATCATGTCAGTGTTAGGGCTTCAACACATGAGTTTAGGGGAAACATAAACATTCAGTGCACAATAATCTTCCTTCCAAAAAATTCAGGCCATAAAGCAGTGCTTATATCTGAACCAATTGAGGCTTTTAAAAATTAGCACATAGGAAAAAGTGCCATGAAGGACCTGCACTGGTCATTCAGATACCTGATGTAAAGACAAGTTAGCCCACATCCAAGATAGCTGAAATTAATCACCAGAATGAATCCAAAGTAATCACGCTTGAAGAAGCATCCTGGGCCGTCAGTAATGTATCATCATGACTCATGCTATGGTTGTCATTCTTATCCTTTAATAAGATCTGTGGGAATGGCAATCCTCCCAGTTTCCTAAGCAAGTGCTGTAGGGAAGTGCTATAATGGGAACTTGTTAAAATGTGAATTGCACAACAGCTCTCCTGAAATGAAAAAAAGGTAATTGTTAGGGAAGAATGGTATTACTAGCCAACATCTCCCAGCACTGTCTAGTTCATGTCACTGCTGACAGGGGTATTTCATGACACCCGCAGAGCCATAAACCAGAAATTAAAAAAAAAAAAAATCTAATCCACATAGAAATGACGCAGAAACCCAACAATAACTAGGAAGGTAGTATTTTACCGCTCCCCACTCCCCACCAAATTGTTTTTACACTAAAGGGGTTTGAAATTGCAAACAGACAAAATGGAGGAAAAAAGTTTCCTCTCATTAAGACTCTTACTGACACGGAATAAATCGCATCTTGAATAAAATAGTGTGAGGTGGTCCTTTTCAGAAGGCAGTGATGATAGGAGAGTTAAATAACACAAATAAACTGGGGATTTGCAATGGAAACCCATTTTATGGAAGCTACAGGACCTTTTAGAACAGCATACTAGGGAAGCTGGTTGGACGACGGAAGAGGGCAGAACAATTATTGTACAGACATTAAGTGGCATACCCCAGAATGTAAGACATTATCTATGAAAGCTTTTTTTTCCCCTTTAGAGAGATACATTCTTGCAAATCTGGTTGTTTGAATAGAAAATTTTCAGGGTGCCTGAGTGGGTCAGTCGGTTAAGTGTCTGACTTAGTTTCAGCTCAGGTCATGATCTCGCAGCTTCATGGGTTCCAGCCGCGAATCGGGCTCTGTACTGGCAGCTCGGAGCCTGCTTGAGATCATCTCTCTCTCCCTCTCTCTCTGCCATTCCCCCACTCGTGCTCTTTCTCTCTCAAAATAAATAAATAAACTTAGAAAAAAATTTTTTTCTTCGGGGCACCGCCCTGGTAAAGCATGTGACTCCTGGCCTGCAGGTCGTGAGTTTGAGCCCCATGTTGGGCATGGGGCCTACTTAAAATTAAAAAAATAAAATAAAATAAAAATAAATAAAAATATCCTTTTCAAGTTTCAATCCAAATGCAACTGCTCAGAAATGGCATAAAGTATTAGAAACAGATAGCATCTTAGACGCCTAAAGTGGTGGTGGTGGGGAGATTAAAAAACAAATACAAAAACTGTGTAGACAGCCCAAATATAAAGTCACTTGAGGCAACTCACAAGACCTATGGAATCATGGTGTAGGTCTTCTCAGTTTCTTTAATTAAAATCGTATTTGCTCAAAGTCACAAAAGGAAGTTTAAGATTTATTTTTACAAATTGAGTATTTCCATTATTGTCTTATTCAAGGTTAGTCCAGTGGGAGGCATACAAGGAGGCTCTCAGAAATCACTGACTGTTTGCTTAAATTACTGTGTTAAGTTCAAACCTTTTAGAGCAGCAAAATGCTCTGGGTCAGTGATTCTTAGTACTTGCTGCACAGTAGACCCATGCTCTACCCTAAGCAAATGAATTAGAATCTCTGGAGTGTGGCCCAGGCATCAATATTTTTAAAGAGATTCCAAGGTGATTCTCCTGTGAATCCGGGACAGAGAACCATTATGCTTCTAGGTTTGGAAATGTGTCATATTATTAACACTTATACTTTTTCAAAATCCAAAAATGGTACCTGCACAATGCAGGTAACTAGGAAGTATGGGAAAGCACAATTTAAAAAAATTATCTGAAATCCCATTACTCCTTTATGTGTTCATCATTTTCTCTATGTCTATGAAAGAATAATATGCAAAGTGTTTTTTTTTAAATGTTTTTATTTATTTTTGAAGGAGAGAGACAGACAGAGCATGAGCGGGGGAGGAGCAGAGAGAGAGGGAGACACAGAACCCGAAGCAGGCTCCAGGCCCTGAGCTGTCAGCACAGAGCCTGACACGGGGCTCGAACTCAGGAACCGTGAGATTATGACCTGAGCCGAAGTTGGAAGCTCAACCAACTGAGCCACCCAGGTGCCCCATATGCAAAATGTTTTTGAAAAAAAAAAAAATGTATTTTAGAATTAGAAGTTACCCTTAGAAGTCATCTAGAAGTCCCTTATTTTAGAGATGAAGAAATTAAAGCCAAGAGTTCCTAACTGAAAGTGGAGTTCATTTGGAGTCAGGATCAGAATTTAGGTTTCCCTTGACTTTTCTTGCAAAACATAATTAGTAAAAACAAACAAACAAAAAAACCCTGAGTCCTCAAGTTTAAATTCAACTTGAAATTCCATTTCTATAAAGGATCTATTATTTCTCATGGTATTCTAATAATCTTAAAAAACAACAACAAGCAGAGCTTGTCAGGGAGTACCTTCATCTTTCTCAAGACTTCTAAAGTATTCTATGGAACAATGACTCCATAGGAAGTTAATAGGTGTGATAAAGAAAAAAAGGGGGGGCTTCTTATTTAGGTGGATGGGAAATGAAGATTCATTACGGAATCACTTCTCATGGTTTTAATATATTAATCACACTGAGACCCTCCAGGGTGTGTGTGCAGAATATCATTTACAGTTTTCCTCAAGTGTATTTGACCTTGGAACACTTTCTCAGTTCAGTCTCACTGTTCACCTCAGTCTTCATGTTCTTTGGAACATGTTTTAGCAAATTACACTATGAGGATTCCTAGGATAAAGGAATAAATGACCTGGACTAACCTACTGAGGCCAAAGCAACCTCGACTTGGGTTCCAGTTTAAACATTTTTATAGTTAAGTGGGGGAGTACTTTAAAAGGGATGGAATATATGATTCGAATGACTAACAATGTTTTCAAAAGTGCTCCTTTACAATTTATTAAAGAAACTTGAACTCAAAAAAAGAAAAAAAAATCCATGAAAACCATTAATTGGATACAATAGATAATGTTCTAAAACGTATTCCCTTCTAGTTTTTACATTTTTTCACATAAATGTAATTATAGTATATTCAGTTCTGTATTATATTTACTTTCAATTAATTTACTCACATTCTCTAAACAGTTATTCAATACATCATGTTCTAGGCAGTGGAATCAAATATAATTAACACATACCTCCTACCTTTAAGGAATTTAGGGCAGGGTGCAGCAAGAGAGGGGGTAGATATGTGCTCAGGGGATGTCAACAAACATAAATGCAATGCAGTAAGTGCTGTTACGCAGATTACAGTGGGGACAAAGAAGATTGCCCAATAGGGCCAAGACCCTTGTGAAGTCTGAGATGAATCTCAAAGGTTTATCAGAGATAAGAGATAAAGGCAGAAAAGTAGAAAAAAAGCAGGAAAGCAATCCACAAGCTGAGTCTTCCTAAAATCAGATAAATATTTTAGAATGAATTGGAAGGGGAAAAGTGTTTCTTGTTACTACCTTATTCAAACAGTCTATGAACACACGATACTTTTAAAATCAGAAAACAAAGTGGGGATGGAAATCTTCAGCGTCTCCAGATCAGCATCATCTTCAAGGGTCCAAACTCTTTAATTGGCCCTTTTCAATCTTAGCTCTTGATTATATTCTCACCTCATTCCTCCTCCTCCCTCACCCCTAAGCCGACCATATCAAGTAACTTGGGAGTCAAAGAAAAAAAAAAGTTTAAAAATACAGTACCATTTTCAAACCGCCAATTAAAACACATTATAAAGCTGGTGGAATGCAAATGGGTGCGATTTTGCTAGTGAGCATTTAAAATGAAAATTCCTTAAAAATGTGCATAGTCTTTGATCCAGCAACTGCGCTTCTAGGCATTCAACTTAAGGAAATACAACACACACAAGAATGTTCACATTCAATGGTTATAAAAGGGGTAGAAACGGGAAACAACTTAAATATCGAACATCAGGTTAAATTATATAAGTATACAACTGAACACAAAATCCAATCACTATTGTGTTTTTTTTTTTTTTAATTAAAAAAATGATGCATACGTAGCGGGCACTCCATTTAACCTCAAAACCCTGGAAAGTAGGCAGATTATCCAACTTCTACATATGAAAAGGTTGAAACACAAAAGATTTAACTTGTCCAAAGTCACATAAGTAAAGAAGCCAGGATTCAAAAGAAGGCCATCTGTATCTCAGGCCCACGAGCCTTCCCACTTCTACACTGCCTCCTAGCATTGGGCGGAATGAGCATAGGACTATTTACCGCGCAGGGTTAACGTGACTTCTTAAACACAAAGCTCCTGGGACATGGAGGGCATTCTCAATACTCGGAAGCTACTAAATAACTTGCTTAAGGTCACTCAACCCGTGGTGAATACAGGTTTTAACGCAGATTTGAATCTTGTCTTCCCGGGAGAGCGTAGGAGCTCAGAAGGATTTCTAGGCTTCAATTCCTAACAGGGTCAGTAAGGACTTTCCCTCTGCAAAGCGCATCTCAGAGGTCAGGGAACACACAACAGGCCTCTTCAGAGAGGAGGAAGCGCTCGGGGGTCGTTTTACGGAGCTAAGTACGGTCTGACCTTCACGACACCCACCTTCTGCACTTCCAAGGACTCTCTCTTCCACCCTCCGTCCGCCAATTTCCGGGTGGAAGTGACGTTTACGTTACGCGCCGGAAGCCGGCTTGAAGAGTAAGACAGAGAAGTAGCGGGTGTCGGTGGGTCTGGGTCCCGGCCCGCTTTACAGTGAGGAGCTTTGCAGCTTTGGTAGGTGGCCGTTGCCATGACGGCCCAGGGGAGCCTGGTGGCTAACCGAGGCCGGCGCTTCAAGTGGGCCATTGAACTGAGCGGGCCTGGAGGAGGCAGCAGGTGAGGAGCAGGGGCCAAGTTAGGTAACAGAGCCTTCACCCCAGTACTGCCGCAGAGGAATAGGAACTGATCTCTGAGGCACAACTCTCTGAAAAGGACGGGTGGCATAAAGACGACTCCTGGGGAGCTAGTGGCTTCTCTGCCGCGGAAGTTTCTAATGTTCAAAGGATGTTTATTTTATTCCTCCCAATAGACAGAGGTCTGACGAACCCACGAGAGGGCTTGGTCTAATCTGGGTAGTTGTATCTGAGGCTCTTTGTTCCTATGATTAATAGAACAGGAAATGTGGGATTTGAAGTGTGGAAGTCTGCAGCCTTAGTTTCCTGTTTTGGTTCTTTAGGAGCCGAAGTGACCGGGGAGGTGGCCAGGGAGACTCGCTGTACCCTGTTGGCTACTTGGACAAGCAAGTGCCTGATACCAGCGTGCAGGAGACAGACCGGATTCTGGTGGAGAAGGTACAGAGGTATAGATGTCACAGTAGTTCTTAGGACAGTCCTGACCTACACACGCACCTTCCTCTCCCAGGCAGCATATGACTGACTTACTGTAGGAGTCTTAACCCCAATATTGGTAGATAAGCCGATTGAGATTAATTTACAGTAGTAAAAGTGCTTAATAGTTGGAAAAACAAAAGGCGTTTGAACGATGTAAGAAAGTAGGGGGAAAATTATCTACTGGTGCTGTGCCTAACAGCTGAAGTCCTCCTTTTACTCTAGTTCCCTTACAACCACAACTCTAGTTCCCTGACACAACCAATGTGTCAGATATCCTTTTGGCTTTATCCTCACAACAGATGAGAAAGTTTGTTACTTATTACTATTTATTACCTTACCTATCATTCGAGTCTGAGCGACTTCATCTTCTGTCACTTTCCCCTTTGTTCTTCATTCCACTCTAGTCAGAATGGCCTCCTTGCTGCTTCTTGAATATAATTGGCAGGCTTCCATCTCAGACTTTCCTACATGCTCTTTACCTCTTCCTGGAATACTCTTCCCCCAGATACTTTTATGACTTGCTCTCCCATCTCCTTTAGGTCTCTCAAATATTACCTTCTTAGTAGGGGTGCCTGGGTGGCTCAGTCGGTTGGACGGCCGACTTCGGCTCAGGTCATGATCTCACAGTCCGTGAGTTCGAGCCCCGCGTCGGGCTCTTTGCTGACAGCTCAGAGCCTGGAGCCTGTTTCAGATTCTGTGTCTCCCTCTCTCTGACCCTCCCCTGTTCATGCTCTGTCTCTCCCTGTCTCAAAAATAAATAAAAACGTTAAAAAAAATTAAAAAAAAATTACCTTCTTAGTGAAGCCTACTCATGGCACTCCCTATCCTGTTTTCCTACTTATCCTTTCCTAATTCCTATATTTTTCCTATATCATTCATGTATATGATATAGTTACTTTATCAACTGTCTTTTTTACACTGGTAAGCTCCAGGAGAGCAGATTTTTGTTTCCTGACAGCTAGAACACAACCTGGCACTTTTTTTCATCTCAGCCTTAATATTGTTCAATACCAAATGATCTTCATTTCATGAAATGCAGTGATTTTTACAAAATGAAAATGACAGCTGGTATCAGTGCCTTTCTTGGTAAGTATATCACTTTTCATCTTGGTACATCAAATTGTATTATTATGAAAAACATGAAAGTATTAAAATGGCCTGATTTTGCAGGTAGATTATTATACTTTAGAACACTTCTGTTGTATGGATGGTTTGATCTTTAAACTCCAAGATAAGTGATCTTTTATGTAAGTGACACATCAGGAACTGCTTACAAATATGGCCATTTATTCTTTTAACACGAATAAGCTCAATGCATAGTGATATATTCTTCTATTACTAGATTTACTTAATATTTTGTTTAGGATTTTTGCATTTAGTTTCAGGAGTAATATCAATCTATAAGCCTTTCTCATAATGTCATTGTCAGGTTTTGGTATTTATGGGGCCCCATTTAATGAGTTGCAGAATGATCATTTTTTATTTTCTGAGAGTGTGTATATGATTGGCTTAATTTTTTCCTAAAATGTTTAGAATTTGCCAAGGAAAACCATCTGGGCTTAATTAAAGATTCAGTTTCTTAAACAATTTGAGGACTATTTAAAATTTCAATCTAATATATTATGCTGTTAGGTAGTTCTAGGAATTTATCCATTTCCCAAAATTCATAATATGATCACTTTAATACACTGCAAGAACTATAGAGATGTTCCTCTTTTATTCACAATGTAAAATATCTCTTCTTTTTCCTTCGTCAGGCTCTCCAGTATTGATTTTATTAATCTTCAAAAAAAATGCCTTCAGCTTTGTTTACTTAAAGAAAATTTCATTAATTTCTTTTCTCATTTTTATTTCCTTCTCATTTCTGTGGGCGTTATTCCTTTCTCTAACTTCTTGAAATAGATGCCGAGCACAATGTGGATGGAGCGAAGGAGTATTATCCTAAGAGAAATAAGTCAGAGAAAGACAAATACCATATGATTTCACTCATATATGAAATTTAGGAAACAAATGAGCAAAAGGCGGGGAGAGAGAGGTGCAAACCAAGAAACAGACTCAGAGGGGAGGTGGGTGGAGGCATGGGTTAAATAGGTGATGGGGATTTGGGTGCACTTGTGATGAGCACCTTGTATGAAGTGTTGAATCACTATAATGTACATCTGAAACTAATGTTACACTGTATGTTCACTGGAATTTAAAATAAAAGCTTTTTAAAAATTTTAAAAGAGAAATAGTTTTCTAATATGTATTTAATTTCTTCTTTGATTTGTTGATTATTTAGAATACATTTGTTAATTCTAACATGTAGGGAGTTTTGTTTTCTTTTTGTTACTGGTTTTTAGCTTAATTGCATCATAAGCAAAGAACATGCTTTGTAGGATTTGGGTTCTTGTGAGCCGACACTTTCTTCATGGCTCTGCAAGTGGTCAGCTTTTCTAAGTGTCTCAAGTGTGTTTGAAAAGAAAGTGAATTCTACAGGTGTTGGGTGCAATGTTCTGTATATGTCAGTTGGGTTAAGTTAATGTCATTCAGGTCTTCTGTATCTTTTTTTTCCTTTTTTATGTTTATTTTTGAGAGAGAGCATGTGAGCAGGGGAGGGGCTGAGGTAGAGGGGGACAGAGGATCTGAAGCGGGCTCCGCACTGACAGTAGAGAGCCTAGTGCGAGGCTTGAACCCATGAACCGTGAGATCATGACCCAAGCCAAAGCTGGACGCTCAACTAACTGAGCCACTTAGGCACCCCCAGGACTTCAATATCTTGATTTGTCAGTTTGTTTTTTTAGTTATTGATTGTGATGTGCTAACTCCCATCTTGTGGATTTACCTATTTCTTCAGTTGTAGATGGGACAATGATAGATGCAGAAGTACAAGAACCAAAGTAGGGAAGTCTTTCTTTTTAGTTAGATCATGGGGGGGAAAATAACATCTGGAAAACCAATGGGGAAAAATTTTACAAATGTTGAGGATGCCTTATCTTTAGTGGAAGAGAAAGCTTCTTGTGGCAACATGAAGGGCAAAAGTGGTGGAACTGAGGAGTCGGTTCAGAAGCACAGAATTGGGAATTGTGTTCACTTCACCTTAACATCAGTGATCTGACAAATGTGGGACGGAGGATACAGATCATCAGTTAAAACTGTGTTTGTTTTAGCGCTGCTGGGATATCGCCTTGGGTCCCCTCAAACAGATTCCCATGAACCTCTTCATCATGTACATGGCAGGCAATACTATCTCCATCTTCCCTACTATGATGGTGTGTATGATGGCTTGGCGGCCCATTCAGGCACTTATGGCCATTTCAGCCAGTAAGTATTCTTGATAAACCCTTCCTTAAGTTTTAAGAATTGAAGACATATTCTTAGGTGAAACTCATGAAAATCTTTAGTACTGCTGTTGGCTAGTTGCCAGTGGGGTGGAGGGGGGTGTACAGGGAGGTGATGATAATGGTGGCAGCATGGAGGGGAGGGAACTTATCATGGTTTTTTATTCACCTTCAGTGGTCCTATTTGCTCTCTTTCTTTGGGTCTATATTGTTTTAATAAATGACCTGATTCATATTGGGGAAAAAAAACTTGGTTTGTTCTCTCAACAGCTTTCAAGATGCTAGAAAGTTCAAGTCAGAAGTTTCTGCAGGGTTTGGTATATCTCATTGGAAACCTCATGGGTTTGGCACTGGCTGTTTATAAGTGCCAGTCAATGGGACTGTTGCCTACACATGCATCAGATTGGTTAGCCTTCATTGAGCCCCCTGAGGTAAGCCAAAAGTTAAATTTGGGGCAGTTGTAAATAGTTGACCCATTTGAGAGTGGAGGATTTGAGTTGGTACTAGAGCTTATTTTTTAAGAAATAAGATTCCTTGGGAGTTTGGAAGTTGTTATTTTTTAAGGATAAAGTGAAATAGAGCCTGTGATTAAATAAAGTAACTGTACTTGATTCCAGGGGTTAGTTCAACACCCCTTCACCTTTTCTTGTTTCAGAGGATGGAGTTCAGTGGTGGAGGACTGCTTCTGTGAACCTGAGAAAGAAGTACCTGGTGCCTTTGTATCAGGATCCCATTTACAACCTTTTCATGTCCAGTGGCTCCTCCTTCACATACTTACTCTTCACATGATCACTCATGCCAACAAGAACCCAAAGCTCTCTTTTCTCCATGGTGAGGCCCAGAAAGACAAGTATGTATCACTACACACACAAACCATACTACAACCCTTGACTGAAAATAATGTAGAAAACTTTATTTATGTTTCCAGTACAGAGCAAAACAACAAATAAAACTGTAACTCTATGTAAACAAAAGAATGGCCGCTGCTAAATCGAGAACCACAGCAGCAGCTCCTTTCAATAAATTAAATGGTCGAGAACAATGCTTAAAAAAAAGTTGCACAAGTTTCCCTTAAATCTATTTTCCTTAATATTTCACTTCTATTTAACACAAGCTGGAACATAAAAATTCTGTTGGAGACACTTGTGGAAGATGTAAGAAACTAATGCTGGATTCAGATTATACATGATGAAAAGAAAAATAAACCAGACAAAAAGGGCACGTAAATATGCTTACAGTGTAATCGCTACTTTAATATCCACAATAATGGATTTTTAACACATGTAGGGGGCGTGAGGATTGGCGGGATAGTCGGGGCCACAGCCATCTGAGGCAAAGGAAGATACACAGTAATGATCTTTCCCCTGCCAAGAGGAACCTGGCATCTGTCAAGCAGATGCTGCAATTCAAACCTCAGCTTTTAAGATAGCTTTAGAAGGCAGAGGGCCAGCATCTGGAGAATGGATATTGTCATAATCTGCCCTGGTAAATCATAGCTGAGACTTAAAAGCTGAATCTTACTCAAAAGGCAGGAAGAGGTCTTTCCTTTCTCTTCCTTCTTGAAACATAAAAGCCCCTTCCCCTAAGGTGCATTCTCTTATCAAGTTTTCAGTATTGCTTTATTTGCAGTGATTAGAAGAGACAAGACACTTTGCAGACAAACAACATAAGCAACACACGGACATGAAATGCTCTAGACGGAGATGAGTTTAAATCTGGTCTAATAACCATTTTCCCACATAATGGTGATTGTATGTTTTAAGGGCTGAAGTAGCGGCTGTTATTAGTAGCCACTAACTCCGTTATCCCTTTTAAAAGATTCTTATAGAGCTCCAACCACAAAAAGCTCTTCTAAAACCTTGTTTTCTGCCCATATTTTTTCTATATGGAAAAAAAAAAGATCAACTACTTTGGCCAGAGGATGTGTGTAAATGTAGAGGAATTCCTGGGTAGGCTGACCTTTAAAGACTGGGGTGTCAATATCTTGGGTCCTAAGGAACCTATTCCACTACTGTGGACTCAATTCAACAATGGAGTATTACGGTGGAAATTGTAAACAATGCTTCTACCCTCTGCAGGAAGGAGCAGGAAAAAGACTTAAAGATTGTGTCTGCTTTGCTACCCTGACTGGGTCTTGAGGTTGAAAAAAGAGCAAAGGGAACAAAATGACTCAATTTCTGAAGCCATACTGAAGAGTTTTCTCCTCTGCCCCGTAACAGTCAAATGAATAGTCTGCTGATACCTAGGTTTGCTTCCTCCAAATCCTATTGGGTAATCAAAAAAGAGTGGCACTATTTATTATTAATAAAGTGATTCAAATCAGTCATGAATACAGTTAAGATAGTTTCTCTAAATACTTATCCTATAAAAGAAATGAACATTTCACATATTTGCAATTACTACTCAAGGTGGTTTCCCTATGCTTGAAAGCCAGGTGTTTTAATGACCAGTAAATGAGCAAATAAAAAGCTAAGCTTGCACAAGTATTTCCTTGACACATTTAGAGCTTTCTGAAAACAACTGTTATAGCAGAAGACTGCTGGCTTGGATACTCTTAGTTCAAAGCCAAGTTTCTGCAGTCACAAGAATAGAATTGAGAAAAGAAAACTGCTCATACTGTGGGCATTTAGGTGAGTGCCTCAAGTCTTTGCTATGGCTTTGGAAATGAGTCCACAGGATTCTTAGTGAAAGAAGTTTCTTGAATTAGGCCAATGCCAATCATATGCCACTTTAGTGAAGCAGGTAGGGAGAGGAGCAGCAGCTCAATCTTTGGCACTATGGAAGGAGTATGGCTCTGGAACTTCAACTCCCATTGCTAGATTCCCCCTTTAAAAGACAGTCCAACGCTTTTAGGGAAGGATTTCAGCCAGTCTTCCTAGTGTTTGTTCCTGATTTTTGACCTATGCCTGCCTACCAACCCAGAGGGCATAAAAAAAAGGGAAAGGAGAAACTGTTGGGCACTATGCATCATCATCTAGGTTTCCTAGATAACAACTTTAATGTTTGCCCTTGTCGCATAGGTAACCACAGACTGTGTTTCAGTAGATCTTAACAGCTACCATTTGGAGTTACCTTAATTTGGCCATTTGAACACAGCCTGAAAGAAAATTTTCCACTCCAACTTTAAAAAACAATTTCCAGGATAATAATGCCTGTATTACAATCTTAACCACAGAATCCATTTTGAGAACCAGCTGGTGTGTGTATACATATACATGTACATATATACATACATGTATGTATATATGTATATACATATATGTACATGTATATGTATACACACATATACGTATATATGCATATATATATACACACCTACATATGTGTGTGTGTGTGTGTGTGTGAATACACACACACACACATATATATACACCAACATAGTATATGTACTTAAACCTGGTATTTGAGGAGAATCTTATTTTGGAGGAAGAAGTAAAGGCTGCAGCCATGTGTCAGTTTTTGTATATTAGTACCCTAACAGAAAATCAGAGTCCTGGAGAACAGTGGATTCATTAAAGAAAATTAGCTAAAAAAGGTTTTCATCTTGGTTTGCCACAGGTTATCTCCACAAGGATGTTAGGTCCCCATATACTTGGCTGTGATTTCTTTAGTATGATGAAGCTGTGTCCTCTGGCTGTTACCCCCATGGTGTCATCACTGGACCATGACTTCTGAGACTTCCCTTTAATGTTGGACCCGTACTTGCTTTCGGTCTTCAGTTGAATTTCTAGCATCCCTTTTGCCAATTCATTTTTATTGGTTTAGCTTGTTAATTCTAACTTGACTTCAACTGGGACAGACATGGCTTTTAGGACTTGACCAGTGTTCCAATGTTGAGGGGATATTTGCTTCTTCTGTAAGGATGGCAGATCATATGACAGCAAAGAACAGAACTATTTGTACTTTTTTTGCACAAGTACTTGAGGCTCAGCCTGTCAAGAGTTCAGTGTGATGTGTACAGAACCCAGGCCTACTTGATGGGAGTAGTAGTAAAGAGCTGGCACTTCCACGAAGGATGGAAGCCTTTTAGGAAAGGTGAGGCCAAGCAGAGTCACTCAGGAGTAGATTATGAATAAATGGTGATCACTTCACTGCCACCACCTCGGACAAGGAGGACTCGCTCTAGTCCCTCGGTGAGCACTTCTAGGAACTCCATGTCTTTAGAATTTGTCAAGGAGACAAACAGGTGGGAGAAAAGCACATTTTTATAACCTGACATGATAATCTGGGTTTATCTGACTACAAACTTGCAAAATCAACATGCTTGTTTTACTTACTATATACTAAGAATTGGAGAGATCTGAACTCTGGAGTCCATTTAACCCTGTGAAATAATCCAGGAATCTAGTCCCTTTGCATGTATAATACAAGATCTCTATTTGTTAGATTTTTTTCTAAACGTTACTTAAAAAAATGGAGGAAAACCACAAATAACATGTTTATACCACATAGCAAAATAAGCCAAAAAAGAAGAAAAAGTCACAACAGGGCAGCTTAGAAGACTGCTAGAGAGAACCCAAGTAATTTCTAAGTGAAGCTGCTCAAGTCAGATTTTTCTGCCAATTCTTTTTTTCTTAATCTTTTTTTGCTTAGTGGTACTGGTGCAAATGGGCCAGTCTACACCACTGCCGTTCTGAAGGGGCCCCATGAAAACAATCCTGGGATGAGGGTCTGAGGAAAAACCCTTATCTCTTTTTTCCCCTTGAAGGAGGTTCCACTCCACTGCTTCTCCCCTAACTCCATCCACAGGAGCTTTGCAAAGCGGGTAGAGCTTGAAAAGGAGAAAGGATGTGGGTACTCTGTCTCTAGGACTGTCAGAAAGGGTTCTATACCATGAAATATTAGAAGTCATGATGCAAATTTACCACCTATAAAGTCTTTTTAGGATTCAGAGAGAACATATACACCCACCTCCCCAAAAGGAGATTACTCTCACTACTTTGTAAGAATCCTTGCCTAAGACTTTTAACGTCCTTCCCTCCTCAAGAGGGAAATGTGGGCACAGACAATGACTTTTAAGGTTACCTAGTGGTCTCATCTAAGAAACAGGCTAAGATTTTCCTTACTGATAACCCCACTCTTGGAAAGGATACAGTTTTCATCACCCTCAGGGTTTCGAGGTGGCCCTGGCATATTCAACAAAACAAGCTTTGCTTCATGGGACTTGTTAACTATAACCTCATTGAGTTTCACTGCTGTATGCATCCTCCTCACATTGGACTGGTCCCTGGGCAGGTGGAAGGGAGAAATAGAGGTGGTTAAGGCAAAGAGAAAGCTAGACATACAGTTAACTTTAAAAACCTTGAGATACAGAGCTTTTTTGCAATGACTATGAATAATGCAATGAACAAATGATTTCTTTATTTTAATATTCTGGCCTGGGTTTTCTCATTCGACGTTTGCTTGTTTTATGCCGGGAACAGAACATGGTGAGGAAGAAGGGTGGTTAGCTTGTGTACAATGTTAACTGGTAGCTGGTATGCACAGGGAAATAACAGAGATGGCTGGATTTGGTGTGGAATGAACAGACTTTATCCTGTGTATCCAGGCAAAGTCACATGTATGCCACTGACTGGGATACCATGTTATGTGAAAAGCTTGTGAGTTGGAAAACTTACGGACGCATGTTAAGCAGGTCCTGGAATCCTTCCATCGACTTGGCCTTTTGTCCCCGGGATGCCATGTACTTGTCTTTTGTCCAAGTCATGTGCACCTTCTCCTGATAGGTTTCTGTCTCTTCATCCTCATCAGAGCCAATGCTGGTCAATCGCAGCATTGAGTTCCGGTCTTTCACCAACTGTGCCTGAGGAGGGCCCAACACAGCTATGACCTCTATACCCAAATCTCTCTCATGCTTCAGCTTCAATTATTTTCAAACAATAATGTAGGGTTACAGTGGAAGAACTGATAAAGTGGGAAGGAAAGAATCTGTCATCCTAGGAGAACAATAGAGGATCATCTGTTTCAGTGACAAGACTTCACAGGGCCAGGATTCAATGAATACAGGAAGGTCTCACCTCTCTGTCCCGCTCGGTTTTGGACAGTCGCATGTGCCGGAGCATCTGGGATCTCTGCTCCATCATCAGGGTGCGCTCATAAGTGTAAGCTGAAATGTCACTGTCATGCTGCCACGGATCACACGCAGCATGGGCAATAAGCACAAAGGAGAAACAAGGATCAGCCAGAGTTTTCTTTTCCACTCACTAAACCAGAGAAAGTATCACAACATCAACCTAAGTTTCACCCCTGTTTTGTCCAGGCACTGAGCTATGTAATTTTATGGACTGTAGATCAAATATAGAAGCCCTGAGAGTCTTCCATAAGCTAACCATTACATATGTTTCCAAAGCACAAACTACTTTAAAAAAATTTTCTTTTTACTGCCAGGTTATTAAAGCAAAACAAAACAAAAAGCTATGTGTGACTTTACCACGCGTACATAAATTAAAATTTTTTTTTTTTAATTTTTTTTTTTTGACGTTTCATTTATTTTTGAGACAGGGAGAGACAGAGCGTGAACGGGGGAGGGTCAGAGAGAGGGAGACACAGAATCCGAAACAGGCTCCAGGCTCTGAGCTGTCAGCACAGAGCCCGACGTGGGGCTTGAACTCACAGACCGTGAGATCATGACCTGAGCCGAAGTCGGCTACCTAACCGACTGAGCCACCCAGGCGCCCCAATATATCACTATATATTAGGGGTTTGTTGGAACTAAGGGATTAATTCATATTTGCAGCTGAACAAGTTCCCAAACCAGAAAAAGCTCTAGGAAGACAGGGTAGGAAGTGGGGGAAGGGTGGTCTTTGTGATCTCAAACTCTTTCTCACCATCTCCACCACCTCCACCTCTGCCTCAATGCGCAGGTGATAGAGGAAGGTGGCCAGGTCCTTCTTCATCTGAATACTATTGTCTTCTAACTGGGCTACTGTGAAGATCCGTATGCTGCATTTTCGCCACACCTGAGAAATTACCATACAGAAATGGAAAGTGAGAGGCAAGAAGGCAAAAAAAAAAGAATTATTTCCTAAAACGCAAGCCATTTTTTTAGACAACCTTGCTGTAGTATCAGGGTATTTGTTTCCAGTTTCTTACTTGCTAAATTATGGTACTGGGGCAAAAGCTTGACTAAGAAACACACTTAAAACATTTTAAAGAGGTTCTTAATTTCCTAACAAGAAAAAAACTGGCAAAAGATGATATATGATACCTTAAGAGGGTGCTGTATTCAGGTAGAATACTGATGGTACCAGAGAGACTATAATAGCTAACTATTTTTTTTTAAGTTTTTTTTTTGAATGTTTATTTATTTTTGAAGGGGAGAGAGAGAGAGAGAGAGAGAGAGAGCAGGGGAGGAGCAAACAGAAAGGGAGACACAGAATCCATAGTGGGCTCCAGGCTCTGAGCTGTTAGCATTGAGCCTGATGCAGGGCTCGAACTCTCCGTGAGATCATGACCTGGGCCAAAGTTGGACACTTAACCGACTGAACCACCCAGGCGCCCCTTACTATTTTTAATTTCAGTTTAATTAGTCTTACCAAAGGATGAGCATATATATAATGTTTATTTTTTTATTTTTGAGAGAGAGAAAAAAAAGTGCAAGTGGGGGAAGGGCAGAGAGAGGGGGACAGAGGATCCGAAGCGGGCTCCGCACTGACAGCAGAGAGCCCCATGTGGGCCCCCAATTCACAGTGAGATCGTGACCTAAGCCGAATTTGGATGCTTAACTGCCTGAGCCACCCAGTCTCCCTGAGCATGTATATGAGATACACACACACCCATACACCTGTATGTAGGTTTCCAGTATTTGAGAGACTTTGGTATTTTTTTTTTTAACAGATGTGTTCATTTGTTAATGTTTTTCCAGCGGCTCATATGGAACTTTATTAATTTGCTGAATTTCATGTGGAAATAGGTAGGTACCAACTACAAAACCATTTCTCATAAGGTTGAAACTGGGATCATAGGAAAGCTAAGAATAATCCCCAACTCTTCTGATCCTAAGCCCCAACACTATAGAATCAAAGAGGAAGGATCTGTCTAGTGAACCAGGACAAAACTTAATTAAGGGAGATAGACTTTTTTCAAAAAGTGTCTAAAATACCTTGTGCTGTTTAAGTAGGAATGGTAAGAGCATGAGCATCCCCCCATCATGCACAATCCACCACACATCAATGTTGCCCTCAGAAAACTGCTCCACGTTGCTGGGAAAGAAGGAGATGTTTTTAGCCACCAGCAGGGCCAGATGGGCAGCAGTTGTCACTCGAACTGTGCCTAGGGAGAAAACAGAATCAGGATCAACAGAGAGGCCTGCCTTGCTTCCCACCATGTCAGATTGTTTATTTATTTTGAGAGAGAGAGAGAGCAAGAGAGAGAGCACAGGGGAGGGGCAGAGAGGGACAGAGAGAGAATCCTAAGCAGGCTTTGAGCTACCAGTACAGAGCCTGACATGGGGCCTGATCTAATGAACTATGAGATCATGACCTGAGCCAAAATCAAGAGTCAGCTGCTTAACTGACTGAGCCACCCAAGTGCCCCAAGGATAATGCTTTTTTTTACACTTTTTTTTAAGTTTATTTATTTTGAGAGAGAGCGAGCGAGCATGAGTGGGGGAGGGGCAGAGAGAGAGGGAGAGAGAGAATCCCAAGCAGGCTCCGCACTCTCAGCACAAAGCCCGACATGGGGCTTGATCCCACGAACTGTGAGATCATGACCTGAACCGCAACCAAGAGGTGGACACTTAACTGACTAAGCCAAGCAGGTGCCCTTACTTTTTTTTTTTTACACTTCTTTAAGCAAGGTGTTCTGTTTACATAGTAGGTTATACCTCATTGAGCAACAACAATCATTGAGAAAAACCTGAATAACACAATTAGATTCAGAACCATGATTTATGTTACTAGATATATTCTGATCACTACATTTCTGGGGAGGAGGCAGGATATGTGAATTTTGGAGATTTTGATTAAAGACGATCCTTCCAATTCCTGTGAGAATGTCAATCATAGGAGATCGTAAGTGAAAATATGGCAATTTCAGTAATAACTCCCAACATAATACATGACAGAGATAAACAATTCATGAACATAAGGTAAAGGTGGAGGGGTGAGTAGAGTAAGGTTATTACTGTTAGCAGTCATTTAGGTGCCCTTATAATACTCTGCTTCAACAATGGCACAATCTCCACTTTAGGAGGCTATGGGGTGGGGTTAAGGTAACAGGGATATAGGTCTATCCCCTCTTTGGGCCCTCAGGATAAAATGAAAAGTGTTCTGTACCAATAAAAGTCTTCCAAGCTCGAGCATCTTCACTCTGGCGCCAGCCATTAGGCCATCCCATCACCACGGTGTTGTGCTTCATGCCCCCAAGGCCACATGACTGGATGAGGTGGGAAATGCCCTCTCTCAGCTTGGCCGCCACCACCAGCTGGCAGAACCCTTTCACCTTCTCTGCCTCCATTAGATGCTTTATGGTCTGGAAAAGATAACCTCAACACTGAATTGCTTCACACTGAACCTTTTTATTTATTACTCTTCTCTTTATTATATTCTCCTCCTCTTTAACAAACTCTGCATAAGACCATATCTCCTACAGAAACGTCCAAAAAGTTAAAATTAATCCGATGGAGTTTCATTATCCTTTGCCTTTTTCTCTAAGTGCTTACTACACATACTGCTGGTTGACTATAGGGAGTTTCTGCCTTTTCCTTCTCTGTAACATACAAGACAAATCAAGAACAGGGGTTTCACAAAGTGAATATTCAATACTCTTTCTTAACCGACTAGGGTGAGTGTAAACATGATCTCCTTCTTTCCTCAATTGCCGTGATACCCTGACTCATATTACTAGAAATTCAATCTGATGATTCAGTTTCACTTAAGAATTTGTTTTCTTTTCAGGTATGTTTTCTTTTTGGTTTCTCCTATTTCTGTACCTTTTTTGATATTTTAAAAATGATTATTGATGACACTTGTCTTTGCTTTACTATTATTTATTCAGGCCAATTTGGAGATAATATTTCATTTACTTTTACTCTGCTCTCCTGGTGGAAAGGTGAAGGGAATAATGGTGCAGAAAGAAGAAATGATTTTCCCAAAGGCACAGATTACATCAGTGGTGTAGCTAGGGTAATATAAGCAAGGTCTCTTGATTTCCAATCCTGTGCTTTTTATTTATATTTATCATCCTGCACTAATGCTTCTTCATTATTTCTAGTTTTTAGGGTTTCAAAGTATTCCAAAATGCAACCCAGTAAAATTTTTGAAATGTAATTGAACATCTGTCCGAACAACAGGGTTGGTTCTATCAATTATAATAAGCATTAGAGTGAAAACTGCTTTCTTCTTTAAGGAGAGGTTATACTTGGCAAGTTAACCAGAAGTAAAGCAAAGGAATCTTGCTCACAATGCCATGTAGACTGCTAAGGAGGAAAAAAAGTTGTTTACCACTCTTCGTTGTCACCAGATTGAGCAGAACCATCTCCACAGTTCAAGGGACAGACTTATTTAAAGGACCTCTCTGAGGCCTGACTCAACCAATGTTTGGAAATAGTGCTCAGCCTTAATAATCTTAAGAGTTTAGTAGTGCTTTTTATTTTTATTTATTTATTTTTAAATGTTTGTTTATTCTGAAGGGGGGAGGGGCAGAGAGAGAGAGAGAGAGAGAGGGAGAGAGAGAATCCTAAGCAGGCTCCATGCTGTCAGCACAGAGCCCGATGATCTCATGAACCCTGAGATCACGACCTGAGCCAAAATCAAGAGCTGGATGCTTAACTGACTGAACCACCAGGTGCCCCAGTAGTGCTCTCTAAATGGAAAGAATAAATTACTGTTTTCTGGTTCATCTTATTATTTGGGAGAATATGATTGTTCGAAAGCAAGCACCAAGAAGGAAACAACCTGGATCACTCAGGAAAGGGATTAATTTAGAAATACAACATCTTATAACTTTACATCACAAAACCATAAGCTACATTCCACTAAGTCAGTAGGCCTTGACTCTTTCTTACCTGCTCAGCAGCTAGAGCTTCCCCGTAGTTCTCCAGGAAGTTCCCCACGATAACAGAGCCCACAATAGTGAGGCCCTTTCCTGCTTTAAGCTGTGAAGCAAAGGTGAGGAGGCGAGGATGCTTGACGTGTAAGTCTTCATCTAGTTTCAGCAATACAAGCAACTGAGGCCTGTAAAGAGGTTGGCAGGAGGGGTGGGGTGGGGAAGGAGAAAAGACTTTCGGTTTGGGGAACAGAATGAGGATTCTAGCATTTACTTGAGGAGATCTGGATAAAACATGTAACTGGGCAGAAGGGAGAGATTAAAGGAAAGGAAAGGACAGGATGAGGGTATAGTGATTTTGAATCCTGTATCACTGCAGTATCACTGCAGATTGATCAATCTGCAACAAACAATAAAAATGGTAGAAGTCTAGATCAGACACCACAAGAAGAAAAGGGAATCAAGATGAAGGATTTGGAATTGTTCAAAACAGATATATTACACCAGTTCTTTGAGCCGCCTCAATTCCTTATCCTGTCATCCTGAAACACACGGTTGGGTGTGTTAACCATGTGCCAAACACCACACCACTAGGCTCTGTTGATTTCTTTACCTCCAGTTTTTAGTGTGTGGAGGTCCTTCCTCCAGCCGAAGCAAAGCAAATCGGGCTGCACTGAGGGACAGCCCACGGATTCCATCACCCCATTCTTTCTCCGCTCTGGGAGAAAAAAAGAAAAGAGTAGAGACAGATTTAAACTACAGGAAGTACAATTTCAAAACATAAAGTTTATTTTTTCTTTATCTTAAAGTAACATATGCACAAGACAGAAAATTAAAACTCATATTAACTAAATGCTCTTTATTAACATAATGAACCCTCTATAAGCAGATCCGCACTGCCCTTCAGTGATGGACTGCACTGCACAATAAATAGTTCAAAATAAAGGCTGGAAGGATCACTCATTTGTCCTTCTATGTACCTGTTAAAAGCAATAATGTAAAATAGCAATTTGGAGAATAAAATGACTGCAGACCCAAAGTTCAATTTACTCTGAAAATAATGGAGAGAAAGGGAAACTCAATGTAATCTTCTGAACCAGAGTGTTATTTACTCCTAATTTTTGGAAACTGTTACTGAAGTCTTAGTTGTTACAGTTTTTCAGAATTAACTTCTTTTTCATTTCAAAAATAATACCTTGACTGAGGTGATAAGCAAAAATATTTATATTTGTTATACTTTCATACTTATCATTATTATTTCGACATGTCCTTTCAGTTATTTTTTTTCACTGATCTGTTCATATTTTCTCAATAGGTTCCCTTTGTTGTATCTGTAAGCTTGTGTCTTGTAAGACGGCTAGGAGAGTCGGGGATACAAAATTTAGTTACAGATGAATGAGGTTATCTGGATCCTTAATGCAATTTCCATTGGGCTGGCTCTAACCAAACTAGTTGGTGTGGATACTTTTATCAGTAATCAAGGTCACATCCACAAACTCACCCTTGGTACTCGATGTACTTGTAGATCATACCAGCTATCACCATAGCTACAATAGCGTAATACCAGGAAGAAATGAACATCAGAGCCAGACAGATACTCATTCCCATGAAAGAGAGGGCCCTAGAAAATTAAAAACAAAAACACAAACGAAAAAAGTGCTTTCCTAAGCAACTAAAAAAGAAGCCTATGCTAGAGGTGCTTCTCAAACTGGTGAGAAATTGTTATTAATTTTTTAATTCTAATATATTGCAGAGTGAACTTTTGTAAAATGCAATAAAAAGGATTTGTTAGAAAAATTACTATATGCCTGGATGTTATGACAATGTCAAATTGCTATAAAAGTTTCTAAATGATTTTTCTCAATTTTTATAGTTGTTTTATCGTGGCCTGTGCTGAGGCCCAAACCATCCTTTGTGCTGATATGTCCCATTGCTGGAAAAACATATAAACAACCATGATTCAACAAAGTTATCTGTAGTTGTGAGGATAATTAATACCTACTAGGTGAAACAGGGATGGGGCATATAGTCAGAATTATTAACGTGATGATCTCTAAAAAAAGTATTTCATGTAGATATTTCATGTAGATATTGATCTTTACCTTATGAATGTTTATTAGCATACGTGTAGAACCCACTGAAGGAAAGCTGGTGTTAGTTTTCTTACTTAAGAGAAACATGGCAGAGAATGATAAAATGCTTGTTTTAAGCAAATAGATTAGGTGAACAATCATGTTTATTGCAGTTCTTCTGTGTATAGAATGAACTTCTTAGCTCTATGATGAATCTCAAAGAATGAGCAGGAGAGCTCAATCTGGAAAGATTAGGCTCCAGTAAAAACAGGATAAAGAGAAAACAAAAGCAAAATAGTAACACAAAAAAGTTCACAGTGAACTTTTGATTAAGGTTAAAGCTAGAAATTGGATTAGAGGCGATAAAATCAGTGAGGATCTAATTTTCTGCCAGATAAAGGTCACATTACTGCTCATCACTGGTAAGTAAAGCCAGGAAAGGGTCAAAGAAAAAGCAAAGAGGAATGTAGCAACAGGTCCATATGGGACCTATTAGAGAACCTTTAGCCATGACAGAAAAGAAATGAGGAAGAGATGGGATGGCAGCGAAAAGCGTAATGACTCCTTTAGGACTGAGGAGATGCCAACACAGCAGCAGCGGCTGTAGTGACGTTTCCACTGAGAGTTTCACCACGTAGCAGGCACTGTGCTGAGCACTTCAGATCATCTCAAAGCAACCCTGTGGGATACGTAATACTATCAGTCCCATTCTACAAATGAATAAACTTGAATTCTGTGTGGTTATGTGCTTTGTTAAAAGTTACAAAGCTATGAAACAGTAGAGCTGACATTAAGCTAAGGTCATCTGATGCTATAGCTCGTGCTCTTACCTGCTAAATGAAACTGTCAAAAGAGAGTTCGAGAATGAAAATGGATGACAGTATGAGAATAAAGATAGAAAGGGATGAAGTCCAGTGCTTAGCTAAGAGGTAAACAGAAAACAGATCTGCAAAGGGTAGGTTGGTTTAACCTGAAGAATGCAGCAGGCTGGAAATATTTATTTCATAGTTTTGATCTTTATCCTCAAGAGGGTGTTAGAAGTTATAAAGTGACCTATGAAGAAAACATGGTAGGATGATGGAAATTCAGGTAAGCACTGCAAGTCGCAACAGTATGGAATGGCTGACCAAGAAAAATTATATTGACAACCCAGAATCTCCTAGTTTCCTAGTTCAATGATGGGTTCTCTCCAAATGTGGGAAAGAAGAACAAAAAGAGCAGACTTACCAGTGGTAGTAGCGAAACCGGGGTCTCCAGTTGGGTGTTCGAAGTAATGTTTGCAAGGCACATGCCAAGTTCACAAAGAGGTAACACATGAGGAAAAACCTGGCAGATTAAACAAAGTAAGAGGCATGAATATTACTGTAAAATGATTCTTCAAGGGTTATTTTATTTTTTTGAGTTTATTTATTAATTTTTGAGAGAGAGAGGGAGACAAGAGAATCCCAAGAAGGCTCCATGCTGTCAGCATGAAGCTCAATGTGGGGCTGGAACCTATGAACTGTGAGATCAGACCCTAAGCCAAAACCAAGAGTCAGATGCTCAACTGACTAAGCCACTGGGCATTATTTTAAATGCAGACCTTTGTTGTAGTTAAGCCTCTGTTCTAGCCCACTAGCCCCTGATTAAGACTAGGATGTAGAGAAACTTAAACTTCTCCCCACAAACTTGCTCATTTTCCTGTGTTCTCCTTCAGTGAAGACACAACCACTCTTTACCCAGTTGTTCTTGGAAAAATCCCAGTGTCCTCTTTGTTACACATCCTTGTTCCAAATTGACTTATCAAGTCCTGTGGATTCTACCTATTTACACATTTCTAAACCTTTTCCCTCCTTCCCATCTCTATTACTATTATCTTTGTTCAGGCTCTCATTTATTCCTTGCTGGATTAGTTAAATAAGCTTCCAGTTAGCATTCATTCCCAGCTCAATTTTAGCCTCCTTCACACTTATCTTTTATACCAAATTGATCATTCTAAACCATAAATATGGCCATTCTCTTCTCAAAGGATCATTCCCTCCCTCCAGGGAAAAGTTCTGGGTCTTTTGTGACCTGGCTCTACCTACTTCTCTGCTCGGCTAGCTCACAACAGGCACCCTCCATTCTATTAAGCCAAACTACTTTCAATCCTCAGATGTGCTACATTATCTCATTCCTCAGTTCCTTCACACACATTCCATGCCTGGGACATCTCACTATTCAGTTGCTGAGTTAATCACCAGTCCTCCTTCAAGATGCAAGTAGTAAACCTTTCTTGAGTCTCAGTCCACTTAGGTGCCTCCCTTTAGAGTTCTTATGACGCTGTTCACCTTTACCACAGTTCTCATCACACTGTACAAAGATCACTGGTCTCTTTATCTATCATCAGTTTCTTAGGATTGTGTCATTCACCTCTGTATTCCTACCATGCTGCCCAGTGCCAGGTAGGTATTAAGTCAACACTAAGTCCCAGCTAAAGGATCCAACCTAACAGTAGCAGTAAAAACTACAACTAGTTGATGATGAATCACAAAGGAAGGAAAAGAACTTTTCAAGTTATACAGGTAGGAAGAAGCCATGACAATTTATAAAAGCCTTACACGAAACTTCTTAGCAATATATACTATTTAGGCGAAGTTATATACCAGTACTTGGCTCACTCTTTTACCACAACTGTTATACACCTGATGGAAATCAACATGTATTATGTATCATTTAAGCAAGAAAAAGTGAACAGAGGAACTAGCTCTTACATAGAAAGAATTGGGGCCACAAGATCCAGGGAGGCGATAAGGATTCCCAGCTCTGCAATGGCGGCAGTTAGAAGTAAAGCCCAGGTAGGTTCCCCATTGGCTTTGCTGTGACCAAAAACCTGTACAGAGAAGGGAAATATCAGACACAGGAATGTGGGAAGTGTTTGAGTCAATGCTCCCTGATTCCTCCATGTTACAGTTTCAGATATATGAAAGATGATGGTGTTAATGACTGTTGATATTTCGGGGTGCCTGGGTGGCTCAGTCAGTTGAGCATCCTACTGTGGCTTGCTGCTGTCAGCACGCAGAGCCTGATTTGGATCCTCTGTTCCCCCCTCCCCTCTCCCTGTCCCTCTCCTGCTTACGCTCTCTCTCTCAAAAAAAACAAAAAACAAAAACCCCAAACCCAAACTCCAGCTGTGATATTTTTAAAAATACCTTTACCCACTCACATATAAACTCATCCCTCATCGAGATTGAGTGTTTTGTACTAAAAACCCAGGTCTTCGTATTATATGCTCTAATAATTCGTAAGCATATGAAGATGACAGTTTCTCATAAAATCTGAGAAATAAGAAGAGGGCATGGGAAAGATCACTCACCCTCAGAAAGGGTATGATGTTATCCTTGGCTATAGCCTGGAGCAGCCTTGGTGCACCTGTGAGACTCTGAAGTCCAGCCCCACATGTGGAGAAGAAGGAGCCAATAACAATCACCCATGGGGATGGCCAAGATAAGGTACCCACCACCAGATTACCTTTCACAGCATCCCCAAACCTGGGAGAGAAATAAGAGTGGGGAAATTTAACTGGGAAGTAACTACAGACTGAAAGCCTAGAAAAGTATCACCCAATTTTTTTCTATTTATAATTTTTAGAGAACTGAATGGAGATAGACATGAAAATTAAGAAATGTAAAGGTGGGTAGATTTGATCAAAAGGCTAATTATTAACCTATATTAAGAAAATAACCTGAAGAGCCAGAAAATAAGCTAAGCTTCAATTATAGCTTTTCCCTTCAAAATATCAAAATATCTGCTCTTTGCAGAAAAGTTGGAAAAATACAAAAAATAAAAAGCAGGGAGGAAATCCATCACGATAACATAACTGGTAATATTTAGCACACTTTGTACATTGTAGTCTCTTTACTATGTTTTTTAAAATATAGAGGAGATCACACTATACCTATAATTCCATATTCTTTTTAAACTTACATTTTCCTATGTCATGAAAAGCTCTTTATGAATGAAAATCTTAGTGGTTTTAATAATATTGCATCATAATTTACACAGTCCATTCCTCTAGTGGTTATTTTGTATTATAGAAAATACTGTGATTAACATCTTTGTGCACATATCTACATTCGCACTTCAGGTTTTTTTTCCTTATGGCAGATTTCTAAGAGGTAGTCATCGCAATAAAAAGGATGAAATCGCATTTCAGTATCTTAAAATATTTCAAAATCACTATCTAACTGCTTTCCAGAAAGGTTATAATAAATTTTATTCCCACTGGAAGTATATGAAGGTTTAAGTTTTATAGCATGTATCTATTTCACACCAGCCTTATATTAAAATTTTAAAAGTCAATGCTAATTTGATGGGTGAAACATGGCATCTCATCTGTTTATTTTTGGTTTCAACCATTTTTATTAAGAATCACACACAAAAAGTAATGTGCAAAAAACAAATGTACATTTCAATAAATTTTCACAAACCATCTATGTAGCTACTATCTAGTCAAGAAATAGAAAACTGCCAGAACCCCAGTCTCTCTTATGCCCACTTGCTATCACTAGCCCTTCCCCCATCACTATCCTGTTAATACTATGTAGTTTTACCTGTTTTTAAACTTTAAATAAATGAAACACAATATATGTGTTTTGTGCTTGGTTTCTTTCACTTAACTTTCTGAAATTCATCCTTTTGTGTGGGTGTATATATAGCTGTGGCTTATTTATTTTCATTGCTCTGATTTCCCATTGCATGAATACATAACTTATCCATTCTACTACTGATGACATGTGAACTATATCCAGATTTTGACTATTAGTAACAATACTGCTGTGAAAATTCTCGTGCATGATTCTTAACGCACATGTGCATGAATTTCTGTTGGATCTACCTAGCAGTGGAAGTGCCAGGTCATAAGGTACATGCATGTTCAACTTTAGGAGACAATGACCAACAGTTTTCCAAAGTGGTATTCCAGCTTATACTTTCAATACTTTTTATATTATGGTGTAATTTACCAAACCTCTACGAACCCATATATTTTCAGCGACAATAGTATAGTAATAGTAAACTGTGCTACTTATTTTTGTCAGCAATATGTATATATTATTTACTGGGGTTCCTGTCCTAAAAGAACTCAATCTAGTCAGGAAGAGTGATATGAAAAGCTACAATACATATATATGGTAAGTGTAATACTGTAGTGGCTAAACAAGGAGGGGAGTGGGTATCTCTGCTGGGTAAGTATGGGAAAGCTTCACAGGACAGAAGACATTTAGTCTAGTCTTCAAGGATTCATGTGGCTGCCAGGCGGGAGTTACCCATTCTAAGCAAAGGAAACTGCACAGACAAATGTGTGGCTGGATGGGAATCTGAAACAAGGCATATTTAACTCCAAGTTATGGCTAGAGCACGTGGACTTTATGAGGGAATGATGGGAGATGACATGAGAAAAAGGTAAACAGGGCCGGACTGAAGTAATGGGCTCGGCAGGCTGTGAAGCAGGAAGGTTTGTATGATCTCATTTTGTGTTGTAGAAAAATCATTCTGGTGGCAGCATGGAAGAAGGATTAGAAGGTGATAAAACTGAAAGAGAGGTAATTACAATAATCCAGGAAAAAGATCTTGAAGGTCTGTGCAAAGGGATGGGGATAAAGAGCGAAAAGGAGATCTATTAAGATGAAAGGTGGAATTCACAGGGCTTAGAAACCAACTGGATGAGAGAACTGGGGAAAGTCTAGGATGGCACCTACATTTCTGTTTTGAGAAAGGGTGAATGGTGAGGCTTGTAATTCCTCCAGACGGGGAAAATGGGAAGAGATCTAGCAGATTTAGGGGAAAGATTTTTCTAAGAATCTCTTACAAAAACTTGTTTTTTGCTCATAGGTGTGAGGAAAGGAAAAACACCCAGCAGCCTTCATGAACGAAATGAAGAAAATTCCAAGATTTTATTTAGAATGCTAAACAGACACATACTTATATCTCATAGAAGAGATGCTAGAAAGAGATGCTAGAGACACTTCAAAGTTTTTGTTTTGTTTGTTTTTTTAACGTGCTTTCCTCTACTTTTGGTCTTAGTTTTCCAACAGCTTTTAATGTACTACAGACAACTCCTTGTTATTCAGACAAATTCACTACTTCATGAAAGAGCTATATTCATGGCATCTCACTTATTTATAACAATGTAACTAGTACTTATTATTCACTAACCTTTTTGGGAACTATATACATATATTTTCTAATTGTTAGTCAAGATATAAACCTCAGGTTAGGTTTTGAGTTTATGACCATCTTGGGGGCAGTGATCTGATATACTGGAAGACAGACACACAAATATTACAAAGAAATCAACTACTCACTTGTCTCTGAGAACAACACCTTCAATACAGGCACCAAAAAGGACAACATTGCTTAAATCTACCATACTGAGAGTCAAGGAAACTGACCTCTAACCCTCTGAAATAGTAAGCAGACACACAGGATATTTCTTCTATCAGCAAAATTAGTTGGTAGATTCACTATTGTAAATTTTTCCTTGAATTTTAGAGATGAGGTGGGTAGATTATCTAGTGAGAAGTGAGCTGATAGAAAGCAGACATCTTTATTACTAGGATAAAAATATTGATGGCCCTCATTCCACAGATGTGCCTATGACTAAAACTCAAATTGGATTCATGACAAGGATACAGACAAAGGAGGTGGTCAGGATGGCGAGGATAGTGCCAATGGGAATAGACTTTTGAGCATCTTTCAGATCTCCAGATCTGTTTGATCCAGCCATGATACCTTTAGAGAAGGAAAAAAGAACAAGTTAATTTCTTAGTTCCTGGACACTTTGATATTCATACTGATACCAAAGACTGGTATCTGAGAACCCTGTGTCTTAAGGAAAATCACTCTCTGGGTCTGATAACTGCTAAAATAGATAACAGCCCTTCTGCTTACCTGTGACAGAAGGAAAGAAGATCCCCACCAGAAGAGTAAAAGAGGTGGTGATGTCAACAAGGACATACTCATGGTTTAAGCTGCCCAAGACATCAGAAGATTTGGCTGAGGGCTTTTCAATGATCTCTCCCTTTGGTAGGTAATTACTCCAAAGATTCTCTGTAGAGGGAAGAAAAAGGTATATAAGCAACAGAAGTATGGAAAGAAGGGAATTCATTTTCTACCTAAACAACATTCTAAATCAGATTCCTCATTTCTAGTGTTTGAAGGTATGTTTGTTTCTACATGAACACATGTATATATTACATAATAAAACACAAATAAAAACCTAATGCTCTTTCTCAAATGGTTCAAATGTAATTTGACAAAAGGCTTTGGTACATACAATACAGTTAAATTTACAAATGCAAATTAGTAAAAGTTAATCAGACTAAAGATGGGTGCCCCGCAAAGCCTATTTTCTAAAAATTAGTAATCAATGCTATTTCTAACACCTTAGTGTAAACCTGCTTACATGCAAAGAAATTGTGGACCAAACATTTAAGACAGAAGTCACTTAAGCAAAGAGCTTCAGAAATCGGGCTGAGTTAGGAAAACACACATGTGCATGTGGGGACACTGAAATAGTTCCATTCTAGCTGTCACTGTGGGAAGAACATTGGCAACTTTACAGTAACACAGAATATTTTATTACTTTATCCCAGTTCAAAAAGCGATTGGCTTAGCTCTGCTCTCTAAAGGTGGGAAATTTTAACAGAAAACACCGCAAGGAGTCCTGAAAAAGGAGAAGTTCACTAACAGAAAAGCAGAAAGAAGCTGAATTAGGAGCTGTGTGCTGAGCTTAAGCAAGAAGTGATACAATGGCAGTGAGGCGTCATGGACAATATAAGAGTCTAAGATTGAAAGGCCCGCTTTCCTCAGAAACAAATAAAAAACTTGTTCAAATACCTCCTAACTTACCTGTAATGACACCACTAGCCAATCCAGGAATGCCCTGGATTGAAGTGACATTATTGTGAACAAAGTATTCATCACAGGTGGCATTGAAAAACTGACTTGAGTTACAGAAGAAGCCCCATAACCTTGATGGTACTGTCATGTTGTTAATTTCCTTGGTCTTAGAGCAAATATCAATGTGTCTTGATGAAAGGGTGCGGTTACCCAGCATGCAGACCCTAAGTGAAAAGAGAGAGAAAGATGAAGCAAGGAGGTAAAAACGTTTAAGAAAAGAAGATAGGTTAGAAATAGGTTAGTAAATTAGATTAGCAAAGTTAAAAAACAAAACAAAACAAAACACCTCATCTCTAAGAGCTTTTACTGTCATGGATGGGAAAAGAACTAACATTTATTGACTCATTCTGTAAATGGGGATTTAAATTTTCTGCAATTTAATCCTCACAGCCATCTCACAAAATATGCATGAGTATTTCCATGTTGTGGATGGAGGAACTGAAGTTTAGGGAGATAACGCAGTCTACTCGAGTGGTAGTGACAGAATTCAAATACAAAAACTATCTGAAGACACAGTACTTACTCATCTTCCAAATTTTCTAGGTTATTAACCAATGGTTAGGCCTAAAAGAATCCCAGAGTCCTTTTGTTCTTCTGACAAAAAAAATTTTCCCCTATTTTTTTGGCCTAGAAAAGCCTTATGTTCCTAAAAACCCCTTTGAAAATGTTCTGCTAAAGGTCAAACTTTCTGGCTACCATTTTGAGAAAAACAGCTTGGCTGAAATAGAAGGCACATCCCACTATGGCCTAAGAGAAAACTATTTTTGAACGTAAGCCTAGACCCAGTGGGAGTGAGGGTATTTAAGGATATTACAAATAATAACTGCTGATTTTATTTTTTTCTTTAACCCGGAGCTATAAATATGAACAAAAGAACAATACACCCACAGTTAAAGTAACTCTCAAGAGGAACAAAGCAACTTTTCAAATCTGCAAAATGACAGCATTACATGCATAATGAGCCATGTACCCATTACTCAGCTTCGATAACTCAACACTGCACAGTCTGGTTTAGTGTTCCTCTAGGGAATTCTGTCTTGTTTTGCTGGAATATTTTAAAGAAAATACCACACATCGTGACCTTTTACCCACCAAAAGAGAGAAGAATCAAAGAAGAACTTAAGGCAAAGTGGAATTTCTCAAGTGAAGACATCCAGTAGCCTTCAGTACTTTCGGCTAGTTGTAGCCCATAAATGAGCAGACTAAAAACTGATGATGGAATTTATCACTGACATCATTTAGCACAGTAGAAGAAATACTGCACCAGGAGTTAGGAAATCAAAGTGTTCATGTTTGTGCTCTGCCATTAACTAACTTTTGGGCAAGTCATTTAATCTCTATGGATCTGTCTTTTCATCTTGAAAAAACTATTTTTCTGTAATCAGGTTTAATGAACATAGGACTGATAAGTTTGATACCTGATAATCCAGATGCTTCTTAAAGACAATCTCTGTAGCAAGATTACAAACACTCAGTGCTGGTTAGTCCCTATGCCACTAGTCAAACAGAGAACAGGTGACCTGGGAGTCACCTATCTGTACAAATCCATTGCTACTTCAAAAAATATACTTTAATGTACTTGTACTACTTATGGTAAGGAATACAATCTCTCTAGAGAGATATATATGCAAATGTGACATGTATTCCTCTTTATTTTATAAGTAGAAAGTCTGCTATGATATTAACAGCAAAATAAAAAGGGTAATTACAAATATTTAAATAGGAGCTAAGGTTTCTTTGACTCTCTTGATATTTCATTAATAACAGGAATCCAACTTTTGAATACTTTACAAAGCTTGCCGGTAATAACTATATTATTTGTAAAGCTCTTCATGAATAGTTTAAGCAAGCACAACCATTATAAGGAGGTTTTAAAACAAAACTCAGTATCTACATCCAAATGATGGTTACAGCTGCCAGTTCTATGCCTGGGACATAAGGAAGAGGATTGACATGACATAGTTTGCGGGGAGGCTTCCTGCCTAGATGCTAACTGAGCTTATCCACAAGTGAAATCTCAGGGACACTGTGAAATTGTACTTGAAGTGGTCACATCACCAGATATTGTCAATGACTACCCAGTAATGATGGCCGGTAAGAGGCAGACACGTACGGGAAGTGTGGAGGGGCAAAAGAAGACTTGATGGCTCCAGCATAGATGGCCAAGATGGACACAATGACACAGGCCAGGAAAAGTGAGGCAAACTTGTTCACATAGCGCACACCGATGAATACCACCAATACCATGAGAACCAAGAACGCGGTGCCATAGACACGCATGTTATTTAGCATGGCTGCTGATTCCTTGAGTGCATCATCGCTACGAAAGATGGCAGCTCGGGGGACAATATATACCTGTTAAGTGAAAGAAGTAGAAAATGAGGTCATTTTATAGTCATCAAGTAAAAGGGCTGTTGTAATTTGCATTTATTTTCACAAAGTAAAGAAAAGCTAAGATAGAAAATGACTGGAGACTTAACCTAGTCCTGCAAAAACTGGATAGCATTGACCTTTTTTTTTTTTTAAGGCTACATGTTGTTCTGAATATCTGCATTTCCCAAAGGAAACAGCAAAGAATGCATTAATAATTTATTTGAAGAGTTATGTAAAATAATTATAATGATTACCTTAGGTCCTACCTTATTCCTACTTACCTATCATTTTAAACAGTAAAAAAAAAAAAAAATAATAATAATCCAGTGAATAAAGAAATGAAAAACATTTTATTTTTGGGGGATAAAGATATGACAAAAGATAAACTTTACTTTTTCCCTGTTAGTGTGTCTTGCCTCACGACTTCCACTTCTTGGTGAGGTGGGTAGGGTGTTAGTAAACGGGTGGAAGGGAAGCAGTAGGCAGGCAGTGGATACTTTCAACCATTCTGACTTATACTCACAACAGGAAGTCAATGACAAGTTAACAGTGAATCATTTGTTTGATTCTACAGCGGATCTCTCAGAAGTTTTGCTACCAAACAACAAAATAAATCCAAATCTCTATCTTTTCTACACTGTAGACCACAATTAAGCCATTACTCACCAGAAAAATTTCAATGGCACCAAGGATATACATGGCTGCTGCAAATGTGGTACCAAGATAAAAGCAGAGGCCAACAGCCCCACCAAACTCTGGGCCCAGGGCCCGGGAAATCATAAAGTATGAGCCTCCAGCTAAAAGACAAAATAGAATGTAAGCAGGATAAAGAAAGTACACCGGTAAGAAGAATGTAAACAAAGTCATAAATAAGAAGAATAAATGCTTCAAGCTTTTGAAAACTCTCAATGTTTTGATAAAAAATATATTTGTTAACGGGAAATAAAGGATAAAACCTTTCTAATATACTGCATAGCTAATGCTCCACACCAACTAGTTCAACTTGTCAGTATTACTTAGATAAATATCAAGGAATATTTACTACAGGCATGAGATAGCCCCATAATATATATCCTAACTAAAAGAAGATAGGAATGTGATACAAATTAAGACTTCTAGCTTAGAACATGATGAGATTTTTTCCTTTTTATTTTAATTGAAGTATGGTTGACTTTAATAAATGGTATAGTACAACATGATAGTGGTTTGACAATTCTGTACATTAAGCACACCATAGTAAGTGCAGTTACCATCTGTCACCATACAATGTTACTGCAATATTATTGAGTGTATTCCCTATGCTGTATTTTTCATCCCCATGACTTATTTTATAACCGGAAGTTTGTAACTCTTATTCCCTCCCTCTCACTTATTTTGCTCATCCCTCTACTCTTCTTTTCCTGGACAACCACTAGTTTGTTCTTTGTATTTATGAGTCTCTGTTTTTGTTTGTCTGTTTATTTATTTATTTGGATTCCACATATAAGTAAAATCATATGGCATCTGTCTTTCTTGGACTTATTTCATTTGCATGAGTGGATCTCTAGGTTCACCTGTGCTGTTGCAAATGGCAAGATTTCATTCTTTTTGATGGATGAGTAATATTCTATTTTGTGTGTATGTGTCCACAACTTCTGTATTCATTCATCTATTGATGAACACTTAGGTTGCTTCCATATCTTGGTTATTGTAAATAATACAGCACTATACATAAGGGCACCTATATCTTTTTGATCTAGTGTTTTCATTTTCTTTGGGTAAATACCCAGAAATGAAATTACTGGATTATATGGTATTTCTACTTTCAATTTTTTGAAGAACTCCCATACTGTTTTCCAAAGTGGCTGGATCAGATTCTATTCCCACCAACAGTGAGTGAGGTTCCCCTAGTTTAGGACATAAAGAGACTTAAAGAATGTATTCTAAAGTCAAAGAGTGTGAATGCCTATGACCAACAGACTAAATAGTACTCTGTTCCTTGGAAGTTTGCACCTCTGGCTTCACAGCATAAACATACAGTAATTGTTGACAATCCCTGAAATGCAATCTTAGCCAACTGACCTGGCACCACTCCATTAGTGGCAATGGCACTCATGGAGATAGCAGTCAACATTGTCTGTAAAGGAAGTGAAAGGAGAAGACTGTTACTGTTATAAAGATGACATTTCTGTACTATCTTTCCATCTGTGGAATTCAGAGCACTGTTTGAATAATTAACTCTACATACTTTATGGACGGAGTTGGATGTTATACCTAATAGCATGGAAATATGATGTGGTTCAACTCATTGCACTAGTCAAATTACTATCATCTTGAGTATTCTGTTAAAATGGTTCTATGTCATAATCAGTAGGTTAGGGGCTAGTAGAAACCCCTGATCTCACCCTGGTCTCCTAGCTAACTTGGAAACAGACTGGAAACTGACTAAGGACTAGATATTACAAGAACAATATTCAGTAAGGAAGGGAACCACTGAAGACTTCTGAACTAATAAAAACTATATTTTGAAAACATTGCCTGGGAGCAACAGAGTATAGAATGGACTGCAGACAGGGAGCAGATGAAGACAGAGTGACTTGTTAATAGGCTATTACAGTTCAGTGAAAAAACAGGAATATAAAGGAAGGGTTGTAGGTAAGAGATTTCAGAGGGAGACTTGATTGACACTGGTAGCTGATTAGATGTGAGAGGTAACCAAGGAGCCAAACATGACCTTGAAGTTTTAAGACTAAGAAAACAAAAGGGGGGGGGGAAGGTAGTACTGTTAATTTTAATTTATTAATGATAGGAACTATCTCTGCTTATCCTGCTTTGTATGTACTCAGTGAGCCTAATGCACAAGGAGGGTATAATAATGACAGTAATGAAAGAGGTCAGCAGGTAACAGAACAAAAAAATACATTTTTTATAATAATCAACTTATAATGCATAAGAGGAGTTTAAATTCAAGGAAGATCAGAATGTTCTCAGTACAGTGGGGAGAGGACCTGGAAAACACACCTGAATTTCTAGGGAAGGGAGAACAGATGAGACTTGAAAACAAAACAAACGCCCCTCACCCTAAACAACAATCCATTTTGTTTCTCCATACTATACTGGAGTAGTGCGGCATCATTTTCTATCACAACTTTGGTGCCATCAATACAAGTGGTTTGTATTCTTAATTCTTTGAAGTCAAGGACTACATCTCCTACTCCCTCCAGAAAGAAGTCTTCCTTTGTAATTTCTAGTACATCATATTATAGATCTAAGCAGTGAAGAGTGGGCCCTAAATAACTGAAAATCCTTCAGATTTTAATATCAAAATAATCTCTCCTTTTGAGATCATGAGTCTTCCCCTATTAGCCTTTGTTTTATTCTCAAACAGGTCAAGTGCATATAATCTTGAGCTCTTGCAACGTTCCAGGTGATTTCTAAGAGCCAACTCAGGACTTACACAGCAGCAGCAGATAAGGACGATTGCGAAGGCCTGAAGAACGCCTGCCGTGCCCACAACCCATGTAAGGCGTAGAAACAAGATCACTCCAAAAATATTTTGTAGACAGGGGAGGTAGACACCCATGAAAGTACCCATTTGAGGGGTCTGGAAAGAAAGTTGACAAAAGAAAAATTATATAGTCATCTAGAAGCCATGCTTTTATCCCTTTACTTGTGTATAAAAACTTGCTCCCAACTACCATATTAATTATTAGGCAGAGATAATCAGAATATCCTAGAAGAGGCACATATAAAATCTCCATCTAATAAATGTCAATCACCATACTTTTTAATAGTCCTAGAACTATACATTTTTACTTTACACAGGTCCCCATATGTTTTTACATAAGTATTTGACCACAATCCCCCCCCTTTTAAAATGTTCTGTAGTTTGAAGCTATCAGCTTTCCCTTTTCATCTAAACTGAATAATGACTTGATGCAATTCCTTTCGAATGTGGTATAAATCTTTCATAGTAGCTGGTAAATACAGTTGGTAAAATGAAGATCTGAGGGTCATTTAATTCCTGAACAACCAGGAAGCTACCTTGTTCCGTATTTTCATTTTGAGAAAAACTGAAATGTAGTCTTTGAAAAACCCAACCACTTCACCACAGAGATGGCATCAGCAGGTGGGCATGGACACTCCTCTTCTGAAGTGCTATTTCCTCTCCCTGCAACGGTCTTCTCCCAACCAGGCTCACTGTCTCACATTGGTTAGGTCTCTGCTCACATATCACAGTCAGAAGGGCTTTCCCTGACTAACCTCTCTCCAATAGCAACCCCTTCTGCCCTGGCTTTCTTGCTGGCCAGTTGCAGTCTCTTTAGCCTGCCTTAAAAAAAATTAATTACTGAAGTATAGTTGACACACAATGTTACACTGGTTCAGGCGTACAACATAGTGATCTGACAAGTCTCTGCCTATGATATGCCACAAGTGTAGCTACTATCTGTCCCTGCTTATATTTTTGTTAGAGCATTTATCAACATCTAATATACAGTTTAACAACTATCTCTTCATACCAGAATTCGGACTGCATGAGAGCAGGACGTTGTAGGTTCTCTTTTTGCTATGACCCCGGTGCCCAGAACAGTGCCTGGCTTAAAGCAGGCATTCAATAGTTACGGAGCACAGAGTGATGCCCTGGATAGTTCCTCCTTTCTTATATATGGGACTCTTTTTATTTATCATTGTTATCCTAAGGCCTCACCTTGGTGGGCTTCTTTTTCCCCTCAGTGATGTTCTCTGCCTCTTCATGTTCCTTCGCTCCTTGTGTCAGATTAGTATAATTGGCCATACGGTTGAGGAGAGAAGATACCTTTGGTCTTGTGTCCATTTCTTCCTATAAAGTCGTAAACATGGAAGAAATGAGTAATGAAGAACACTGGAAGCATAAGCATCAAAATGGCCCATGTATCAGAAAATTGCAAATTAAATAAGAAAATATTTCACAGATAAATATTTTAAGACAATTCATCAGTGAGGCTTTCTTTTCCTCCCAAGGTAAAATATCACTTAATCAGGGCTACATGAATCCTTATAAGATTCTTAAGTGAAAAGCTTTAGGATTCTTTCTAATAGCTTAACTTTACAGTAAAAACAAAATCACACTGGCCCCTACAGACAGCTGTAACCTTGTAAAAAATGTTGGTAATATTATCTTTAACTACAGTGCCCCTTTCTTTAGGCTACCAACATTCTAACAAAATTTAGGCCTATTATTTATTGCAGCACATACGGATAGCTCATTAAAAAACTTTTGTGACTGGGGCGCCTGGGTGGCGCAGTCGGTTAAGCGTCCGACTTCAGCCAGGTCACGATCTCTCGGTCCGTGAGTTTGAGCCCCGCGTCAGGCTCTGGGCTGATGGCTCAGAGCCTGGAGCCTGCTTTCGATTCTGTGTCTCCCTCTCTCTCTGCCCCTCCCCCGTTCATGCTCTGTCTCTCTCTGTCCCAAAAATAAATAAAAACGTAAAAAAAAAAAAAAAAAAAAACTTTTGTGACTGAGGGGCACCTGGGTGGCTCAGTGAGTTAAGGGTCCGACTCTTGATTTCAGCTCAGGTCATAATCTCGTGGTTTGTGAGATCGAGCCCTACATCGAACCTGCTTGAGATTCTCTCTCCCTCTCTCTCTGCCCCTCCCTGTCTCGTGCGCACAGCTGTGTTCTCTCTCAAAAATAAACAAACATTAAAAGAAAAAAACCTTTTGTGACTGAAGTAAATATTCACCACAGATCTTTTCTTCAAGTAAGCTGAAAGAAAATATCATTTAAAAGATAAGTACACTGAGAGAACTAACATTCACATCACCGTCCAAAGCCAGAAACAAAGGCAGTGCGGGACTAAAGTAGGTTCCTTTCAAGAACCTGCCTGCAGATGCCGTCAGAGTCCGTAGGGTCTCAGGTTAAGACCTACAAGGTCCTCTTATTCTAGCAGCCTACTTCCTACACTGATTTTTGATTTAGTAGTTCTAAGGTAAGTGATAGTCCTCCCAAACACAGATTGAAAAACTCACTATTTTACACTTTGTAGATAATGCAAATATTCACATCCTAGCTGAATTAGATAGCAAGGTCCCCCATATTGAGGAAGAATGTCAACATTCTTCCTCAATACTCAGAAATTTGATTTAATGGTACTTATTAGTGATCATTAGATTACATAAATAAATCAACTATAATGACAAGTTATCATAAGTATTATACTTTAACAATTAATTCTTAAAAGTATCCAGGCTGTACTGTTTTAAAACTAAATGGGATAGAAAACAGTGATCTTGAAATCTCTATTCCTGAAATCTCTGCCCTAGTCTTCTCCCAAATTATTACCTCAAAGAGTGCCAGGTTTTTATCAAAATATTCATCTCCTTCTTCATAATTGGAATTATTGAGATAAGCATTTCGAGCTTTCTTATTATGCCCATCATCTGGAAAAAAAAAAAAAGTAAACCAAGTCAGTTTCTCAGTGGTATTAAAGAAGTATCAGCACCAAATAACTTCATGTTGCCTCTGTATTAACAGAACCCATTTTCATATTCAAACTACTTTATTTTTTTATTTTGAGAGACAGCGTAAGTAGAGCAGGGAAGGAGCAGGGGTGAGGGTGGGGGTGGGACAAAGGATATGAAGAGGGCTCTGTGCTGACAGCGGAGAGCCCAGTGCAGGGCTTAAACTCACAAACTGTGAGATCATGACCTAAGCCAAAGTGAGACGCTCAACTGACTGAGCCACCCAAGCACCCCTCATATTCAAACTTTAATCTGAGAGTGGGAGAACTCAATTAGCGTTGCTTGGAGCATGTGGCTCCCTCTAGAAAAGGAGCAAAAATAAATTTCTAAGAGGTAAACATAGGTCATTGCTTTTCTTAATACAAAGGCCTCTGGACACACTATTCTTTTAGGATTCTAACCTACAGAGACCCTACACTTAAAGTCACCCAAATCTAAAATAAAATTTTTTTAAAAAGTACTTATTGAGTCCTTAGTATATAATACCTTTATACACTATTGCTGTTGAACAATGGCAGCAAAAGCCCTCTACTTACAGATGTCCAACCTTTTATAAATGATATTAGGTAAAAAAACAAAAAAACAAAACAAAAAAATGACATTAGGTCTTGTAACCAAGAATTATTTTTGTACAAACTCCTGCCACATATTTTTTTTTCATCCCACAAGCATTTGGTGAACCAGCTATAAGAAAAAAAAAAGAGAGAGATAAAGAGACTGGGTTCCCTAACACAGTAAAGTTTGTGTTGTATCCTTAGCTTTGGTTCTGTATTGTGTAAGAGTTATATAATTATAATCACCTTGTAGGAGAGAGAGAAAATAAAAAAATATACGTCATTAAGAACTAAGACTTTAAATATTGATAAAATAGACACTAATATAAAATTTAAAGAAATTAATTTAAAGTCCTATAACCTTAAATGTAAGTTTGGGAAACAGTCAATAAGCTATGAAAATAACTGGATCATGTCAAAGGACAGAAAAGCCAACCTGATGGGATCCCTAATGGCTAAAAATGGGATAATATGAGCACTAAAAATAAATAATGCAATGAATTGAAAAGTAAGTATGTGAAATATCCAATATATTAAAAAAAAAAAACAACTAGTCACCTTTGCAAGTTACTAAGAAAACAACATATGTGAAAAACAATAAATGGAAAGAATCAAGCAATTATCTTGCCTTTCCTGTGCCAACTATATTTCTAGGTAATGAAAAAGTTAAAGAAAATTTCTTCATTATAGAAACATTCTAGCTAATCAATGTGGAATTTAAAAAACAAAACAAACAAGCATAGGGAAAAAAAAGACAGACAAACCAAGAAACAGACTCTTAACTACAGAGAATTGGTGGTTACCACAGTGGAGTTGGGTAGGGGGATGGGTGAAAACAGACGAAGGGGATTAAGAGTACACTCATCATGAGGTGCCTCAGTCCATTAAGGGTCCAACTCTTGATCTCAGCTCAGGTCATGATCTCATGGTTTGTGAGATCAAGCTCTGCACTGGGCTCTGTGTTGATGGAGTCTTTCTCTCTCTCTCTCAAAATAAATAAACAAACTTAACAATTAAAAAAAAAAAGTACACTCATCATGATGAGAATTGAGTAATGCACAGAATTGCTGAATCACTATACTGATTCACCTGAATCTAATATAACACTGTATGTTAACTGAAATTTAAATTAAAAAAATTTTTAAATGCAGATGGATTAGGAAAAAAACCCACCAATTTTCAACCCCTAATGAAATAATGGATCTAGGCAATCATCATCAATGGTTGCTAAAACCATTAGATGAAAGGCTAAGACATAACTTTATAATGGATGGATCAGGGTGATCTGGAACTCAATGATCAATGTTAACATTGCTTGTTAAAAGTAGACGACACAGGGGCGCCTGGGTGGTGCAGTCGGTTAAGCGTCCGACTTCAGCCAGGTCACGATCTCGCGGTCCGTGAGTTCGAGCCCTGCATCAGGCTCTGGGCTGATGGCTCAGAGCCTGGAGCCTGTTTCCGATTCTGTGTCTCCCTCTCTCTCTGCCCCTCCCCCGTTCATGCTCTGTCTCTCTCTGTCCCAAAAATAAATAAAAACGTTGAAAAAAAAATTTTTAAAGTAGACGACACAAACCCCTTCTGTAATACAATAAAAAGTACCCTGTGCAACCTATGATGTATTCTTACCAAAAAAATGGAAGTTGAATCTAATCAAGCTTCTTAAATCTATTAGTTCACAAAAACAAAACAAACAAAACAAAACAAAGCAGAGGAGGAACACGCTAAACATCACAAAGATGAGGCAATCACCAAATTCAGAATGTGAGAAATTCTACATGACAAATAATCTGACTTATTCAATAAATAAATGGCATAAACTAAGAAAGCAGAATTCATAATTTGAGACTTAAAATGACATACCAACCAAGTACAAGGTGTGAAACTTGTTAGAATCCTGACTCTAATCGAATGTAGAAAACAAAAACAAAAACAACAAAAAACCCCCCAAAACCCCACCTTTGACACAGATAAATTTAAACTTTTTTTTTAAAGTAAATAAAATCATGTGATGTCTGGAATTTTAAGATATTCCAGGAAAAAATTCAGTGGGGATTGAAAACAGATTCTCAACATTGTTGAAACTGAGTGATGGCTTCATGGAGGTTCACTATCCTATTCTATTTACTTTTCTGTATCGTTGGAAATTTCCACAATAAAAAGTTACTAAAAAAACAACAACAAAACAAAACAGGAAAATGATAGCATGGAGCCTGCTTCGGATTCTCTGTCTCCCTCTCTCTCCATTCCTTCTCTGTTGTGCACGTGGTTTTTTTCTCTCAAAATAAACATGAAGGAAAAAAAAAAAAGAAAATGTAATTCTTTTCCTCTAATGGTTCCGGAAAATTCTAAACAGAGAATGACACAGCTTAAAATTATCACCGCTTTTTGGGGCGCCTGGGTGGCGCAGTTGGTTAAGCATCCGACTTCAGCCAGGTCACGATCTCACGGTCCGTGAGTTCGAGCCCCGCGTCGGGCTCTGGGCTGATGGCTCGGAGCCTGGAGCCTGTTTCCGATTCTGTGTCTCCCTCTCTCTCTGCCCCTCCCCCGTTCATGCTCTGTCTCTCTCTGTCCCAAAAATAAATAAACGTTGAAAAAAAAAAATTAAAAAAAAAAATTATCACCGCTTTTAAGTAATCCATTTATTCAGTTAATTCAGTAAGCATTTATTAGGTTTTTAAAAAAATATTTATTTTGGGAGAGAGATAGTGTGCATGAGTGGGGAAGGGGCAGACAGAGAGGAAGAGAATCCCAAGCAGGTTTTGCGCTGAGGGCATAGCCCGATGTGGGGTTCGAACTCATGAAGCCTGAGATCATGACCTGAGCCGAAATCAAGAGTTGGACGTTCAACCGACTTGTACCACCCAGGCACCCCACATTTATTAAGTTCTTATGATGTGCTGGGCACTGTTCTAGGTCCTGGTGATACAGCAATAGACAGAGCAGTTAAAGATGTTGCTTTCATTGTGTGTATATGAAGTCACAGAAGACAGTTAAAAACATATACACACACACATAAAACTGATTTATAGTGGTTGTCCATTTCCACAGTGTAAATACTCACACACGCCAACTGTAAACTACTAATGTGTTGGGGCGTCTGGGTGGCTCAGTTGGTTGAGCATCTGACTCTTGATTTCAGCTCAGGTCATGATCTCGCTGTTGTGAGAAAGCTCCATGCTGGCAGTGGAGCCAGCTTAAAATTCTCTCTCTCCCTCTCAAAAAAAAAAAAAAATCTCCCTCTTTCTCTCCCTCTGCCCCTCTCTCCTGCCCGCATGCTCTCTCAAATAAAAATGAAATAAAATAAACTACTAATGCGAAGTCACTGAGAATGGTTTTGGGAAGAGATGCATACAATTGGTTCTCAGGAGTTGGTATGAGCTGGCTGTAGCACACCCTTGACATAGAATGTTCAGGAAAAGCCTGCATTTCAAGCAGAGGGAACAGTAATTTTAAAAAATCCTAAAGCAGAAACAACCTTAATGCAGTCATAAAACAGAATGAGTAACATGGCTGAAACAGAGAGAGGAAAGGAGAGAGCGACTGGAAAGATAGGATTTTAAAATTTCTATTTGGTCTTTTTTTATGATTCATTCTCATTTTCTCTCTCTGGGATTTCTCTCTCTTTTAATGTTCATTTATTTATTTTTTAGAGAGAGAGCAAGAGCGCGTGCCTGAACAAGCTGGGGAGGGGCAGAGGGAGAGACACAAACAGAATGCGAAGCGGGCTCCAGGCTGTGAACTGTCAGCGCAGAGCCCTACTCAGGGCTTGAACTCATGAACTGTGAGATCATGACCTGAGCCAAAATCAGACGCTTAACAGACTGAGCCACCCAGATGCCCCTCTCCCTGGATTTTTTTTGGTTTGTTTTTCCCTTATTCCATTTGTTCTCTTTCCTCTTTTGGAGTTTCCACATTCTATTTTTTCCAGTAATTACTTTTGAAATTTTACCACATATGTTACTTAAACTGTTAAGTGAGTTTAATCAATAATCTGTCATCCTCACAAACAACACACTTGAACACTTCAGTTTCAACTGTCCTCTGATTCACATAATATTACTGTTCTGTCCAATATTTCTAGTAGTTAATTTTACTACACAATAAGACACTAAAAATATTTCAGAGACAAAACACTGACTTGGGTCAAGGTCAAGGTCACTGTTTTTCTGGGATCATTTCCCTTTTACTTGAGGTCCCTTCTTTACAATTCCTTTAGAGTTTCTCAAACTCAGCACCATGAAATTTCAAGGCCACATAAGTATTTGTTGTAGTACATCATACAGTTACATCATAGGACGTTTAAGAGCATCCCTAGCTGCTAGTCACTAGAGGCCAGTAGCATCTCCTGCAGTGACAACCATGAAAGTCTTCAAATATTTCCAAATGTCCCCTGGGGGACAAAATTGTCCTCAGTTGTAAACCACTAGCTTGGAGCAAGTCTTGCGGTGAGAAACATTCTTGGCTTTTATTTAGCAACAGTCGCCTGTATTTTGTCCTAATTATTACTGAGTATCTTGCCAAGCACAATTCTAGGATAATAAAAGCTTTGCAAACACTTTAAGACATCATTTGCTATATATTTCCCTATGGAGAATTCTGTCATTCTGCTGTTCCGGGGAGGATCTGTACCTCTGGTGGATCTCAAGATCTTTTCTTAGGTGTTCTGCAGCATCATTAAAGATGTGTCTAGGTGTAATTTTCCTTTTGTTTATAACCCGTTATTTTATTTATAACCCGTTAATTTTATTTTTTGTATCAATAACTATTTTTTTTTTTTCTACAAGTTCCATTTGTTCTCCTCTCTAAACAGTCCTTCATTTCTGGGTAATATGCTCATCTAACTGCACCTTTTACTGATGAAAACATTTGATAGTTTTGTATCCCAGACTCAGAACCACTTTATCCCTCTTAAGGGTTATGTGACTAGGAATCCCAGATCCAACATCCTACTTTCCTGCTGGTTCAAGAGTCTCACAATACTGTTGCTATAAAAATCTGGCTTCAGAACAATCCTGCCCCATCCTGCTGCCTACTGGTCCAAGCCACATCCTAAAAGCTCTGGCTCCCCTTGCTGCAGCCATGGCACCTCTTTCAGGGCCTCTGTATTCTCAAGTTTCAGGTGCAACCACCTTAACTTTTAGACACTCTGGTCGTGGATGTTTCTGGTCCAACTTCCATTTGCTTGTTTATTTCGAGATGGAAGAAATATCCCTGGAGACATTGCCTACATTTACAAGACCAATGATGCCTCCAAGATTATATCTTATTAGGGTCTACCTGTGGTGGTGGTAGGAGTGGGAGGGTCCCGTAGAGATCCTGGTCAATCATGAAAGATCAAGGCCTTCCAGGCAAGGAACAAAGTTCTCATCAGGAGTGGTTAACTGAAAGGCATGGATCAATTCTCAATCTCAGTTTCTTGGTGGGAAATCATGCTGTTTCAAAAGTACAGCCTTCAGAAGTCTGGGTCATTACTGTAACCTCAGGAAATCCCAAATGGAATGGAAATTCTAGAGTTTCTGGATAACAAGTAAGTTTTACTCTGCAGGAACTAAGAACCAAATGCACGTCCTAGGGCTGTTTTGTGATTATCCAGAATCCTAAGAGGATTCCTTTGAAGGATACCTACTGACACTATCAATTAAACAGCCCAACAGATCACTATGTTTTGTTTTTCCCCATTTTACTATCCAGATAATGCTAACATTATTGGGAACTTACTGGTGTTTCACTGCACAAGTCAAACAGAAACTGATAAGTGCCATTGATTCTACTACAAATTTCAAATTTCCATTTTTTATGGCATACTTTTTTTGGTAAACATAAAATGGTATATCAAATGTCTTGCTCTTAATAAAACCTTTATTCTTGTGGTGCAATTACCTCCATATTGCTGCTTTTATAATTTGCCACTATACTATAATTGGGGGCTAAGATAAATAAATCTCACATTCCTCCCTTAGTCTCCTGATCTCGTCAAATGATGTTTGCTGGTCTGAGCTAGGCAGAACAAGAGCAGTAAATGTATTTAATTTCCTCTGGCACAGGCTTGGGTCTGAACTATGCACTGTGTGAACATGAAACGTTGTCTCAAATGTTACAAATTATGTTTTTGATTTCATAGTTTGCTTCAATCAGTAGCCAAATAAGAGGCATGCAGTATGATTGACTGCTGTATCTCCTAAGTCAAGCGTCTACTCTCTTTTTCTTCACTATTTACTTGTTGAAGAAACCATGTCCGGTGTTCAGTAGGGTTTCTGATTTTGATGATGACATCCATAAGATGTTTAAATGTTGTTCGGTTTTTGTAGTTCCTATAAATTGCTAATTAGGTCTACAGGCTTAACCACATCCAGTATTTTTAAGGAAGAGGTAGGAAAACTCCTTCACAGTGGTATTTTGATCTTCTGTCAGGAGGTTTTCTTTCTGAGATACTAGCAACTGTTGGTGATGAATGCCTAGATCCATTAATTTATGAGGGCTTACAAAATGGTGATATTCTTTTCTATTATTCTTCCTTAACTTACTAGCTGAAATACTTTTATAAAGAGATATTCCCTCTAATATACTGTTTGGTTACCCATTAATACAGTTAAAAGCATGGCAAATACTTCATTCTTTCCCTTTATTAACCAACTTCGTTCACCAGAATACTCCAATGGTGACTAATTAGCTTTTTAAAGTCTCAATATGAACTCATGAATTTAAATATTGGATATATTTCAAATGAAATTCTTTTTCTGCATCAGTTAAGATGATTAATCCTTTAATCTCCTTTTGTTAATACACTGAATTATATAAATTGATCTTTAATGGTAAACCAACAATGTATTTCTAGCAGAAACCCAATCTGGTCAGGAGTAACTTAGAAAAATATATTGCTTGATTTAGATTGCAAATATTTCATTTAGGGCACCTGTATCTGTATTCATAAGTAAAACTGGCCCATACTTGTCTCACACTGGCATTAAGTTTTGGAATCAAAGTTATGCAATCCTCAAACTGAGTTGGGGAGTATTTACTTGTTTTTCTATTCCTTGGGAGAAACTGTAGAAGAGGAATTACTGTTCCTTGGGTGTTTGGTAAAAATTGTTGTAAAAATGCCAGGGCCCACTGCTCATTTGCTTACTTGCTTACTAAAATGTTTTAAATTGAAAATTACACACACATATACACAGCAAAATTCATTACAGCTTAATTATTTCTCACAACAGCAGTTTCACTCTTCCATCCATCTCCTCAGCCTAACCCTAAGTTTTGTAAGAGATCTGATGAGTCAGTGCCAACAACAGATACATTAAAATAACTGACAGGAAGAAACTTAAAAGGTCTGAAAGATACTATTATAAATTCTACTCAGCAGGCAAAGCAATTGTAGTTTTTAACGTACTAGGCCTAATTATCCTAAGCAAGATTATTTTTTTAAGTTTTTAAGTAATTTCTACATATATGGTGGAGCTCAAACTGACGACCCTGAGATCAAGAGTTACATGCTCCACTGAGCCCTCCCGGTGCCCCTAACCAAGATTTTTATAGAGAGCTGGCAAGATTTTAATTCAAACTACCAATGCCCTCTCTGAGGAACTATAAGATGGTTAGAAAATATAACCCAAAAAAATCACCTTTCCATCTTCTGCAAACTTCTTTAAAAATTTTTTTTTAATGTTTATTTATTTTTGAGAGAGAGAGACAGACACACAGAGTGTGAGTAGGGGAGGGTCAGAGAGAGAGGGAGACACAGAATCCAAAGCAGGCTCCAGGCTCTGGGCTGTCAGCACAGAGCCCGACGCAGGGCTCGAACCCACACACTGTGAGATCGTGACCCAAGCCGAAGTCAGCTGCTTAACCGACTGAGCCACTCAGGCACCCCAACTTCTTCTTTTTTTAAAATAAACCAGGCTTTGAGGGATTTTGAGGCTGTAGCTTAAACAAAGATACTCAAAGGGGCACCTGGCTGGCTCAATCAGTAAAGCATGTGACTCCTGATCTCAGAGTCATAAGTTCAAGCCTCACATTAGGTGTAGAGCTTACGGAAAGGAAAGGAAAGGAAAGGAAAAAGGAAAGGAAAAAGGAAAAAGGAAAGGAAAGGAAAGGAAAAAAAGAAAACAAAGAAACTAACTCAGGATGGGGCACACAAGATGTAGTTATTAAGAGCATGAGAAGGAAGAACATAATCTCATCTAATGAACCTCGGAGGGAGAACCCAGGGTAGCAGGATGAACTCACCTGAGAATCTAGCCAAAAGACTCTGGACACATTCCCAGGTTTGTTTAAAAGTGAATGCAAATGTAGGTTGCCAAATGAGAGTAATGTCTGTAGTAGTCTCTTAGCAGATATTAGGGTTTTCAGCTAATAATACTAAGAGAAGTCTTTTTCACAATCATATACTATTTCTTTTTGCCCACAATTTGTTTACTATCTTTTACTTAAAGTGCTTCATTGGAAACAAAATCCAGCTTGCACTGGAATGATACCAACTCCCCTGACTGTCCACTTCATTAGCTAAGTCCTTCCCTACCTCTATTACATACATGTTCCTGGCCCGAAGATAAACTACCCTCAAACTCCTCTACCTGTCGGCATGTATCAGAGACAGAAGAATTGTTTTAATAGTTTAGGGGGAAAATTTACTTTTCATGGTCTGCCTAAATATTTCAATGAAATCTTAACCATTCCTGATCCAAATATGAAATTTTTGTACAGAGAAGAATAATTTTGAACAGTCTAAATAAACTATCCAATATAAAAGTCTAAAAAAAAAGAGAATTGTGACAACCCCAATATCACAAGGCTAGGACCCTTGTGATCAGATTTCTAGCTATATGTTTATGTCAAACCATTTACCTAAAAAATATTTATGGAGTGCTTAGGGTGTCAGTTACTCTTCCCGCACATAAACTCTCTCAAACAAATGAGAATTATCACCAGAAACTTAGGTTCTTAACAGAGGAAGATCAGAAAAGGAGTATCCCAGTTTCTTCAATACTCTGAACCTGTAATGAGCAAACAAGTCAAGTACTTTCCTTACTGTCAACTTTTTGATAGCTTATATTTTACGTAGCTGCTCTGCACTACTCAAAGAGCTAAAAGTTCAGCAATGTAAAAATCAAAATAAGCCTCAAATCAAACCTCATGCACTGTTAGTGGGAATGTAAATTGGAGCAACCACTGAGTAAAACAGTATAGAGGTTCCTCAATATATTAAAGATAGCATTACCATATGATCAAACAATTCTATTACTGGGTATTTACCCAAGGAAAATGAATTTGAAAAGATATACTCACCCCTGTGTTTACTGCAACATTATTTATAAAAATTTTTTAATGTTTTTATTTATTTTTGAGACAGAGAGAGACAGAGCATGAGCAGGGGAGGGGCAGAGAGAGAGGGAGACACAGAATCTGAAGTAGGCTCCAGGCTCGGAGCTGTCAGCACAGAGCCCGACGTGGGGCTCGAACTCACGGACTGTGAGATCATGATCTGAGCTGAAGTCGGACGCTTAACTGACTGAGCCACCCAGGTGCCCCTATTGCAACATTATTTATAACAGCCAAACTACAGAAGCAACCCAAGTTTCTACTGATAAGTGAATGGATGAGGATATGCTATACATATATAATGGAATAGTCAGCCATAAAAAAGAATGAGATCTTGCCATGTGCAACAACATGGGTGGACCTACAGGATGTTAGGCTAAGGCTAAGTAAAATCAGGCAAAGAAAAACAAATACCACATGATTTCACTTACAAGTTGTATATAAAAAGAAAACAAACAAACAAAAGACCTTTAAAAACAAAGAACAAATGTTGACACAGAGGAGGTGGGTGGGGGGATGGGTGAGATAAAGGGGATTAATAGCATAAAGTATACAGAAGCAGAATCACTATGTTGTACAGCTGAAACTAATGTAACATTGCATATCAACTATATTCAAATTTAAAAAAGATTTAAAATTCTTTTGACATTTAAAAAGATTTATTTATTTTGAGAGAGAATGCAAATGCGAGGCAGGAGGCGGGGCAGAGAGAAAAGGGGACAGAGAATCCAAAATGGATTCTGTGCTAAAAGCAGACAGCCCGACAGAAGGCTTGAACTCACGAACCATGAGATCATGGCCTGACCTGAAGTTGGACACTTAACTGACTGAGCCACCCAGGTGCCTCTAAATTCAATAGGAAAAAAAAAAAAGAGACTGATACAAACTTCCAGTTATAAAACAAGTAAGTCATGGATATCAGTAGTATAGCATAGGAAATATAGTCAATAATACTGTAATAACGTTGTATGGTGACAGATGGTGACTACATTTATGGTGGCAAGTACTGAGCAATGTATAGCATTGTCCAACCAATACGGTATATGACTGAAATTAATGTAACACTGTATGTTAATTATACTTCAATAAAAACAAAACAAAAAACAAACAAAAATTCTAACAACAAAAAGTAAGCCTCAAATCAAAAGACACACACATATACAAAATGGCTGTCAGTGTATTTAAAAAGCACTTAACCTCATTCATAATTAAAGAAGTACAAATAAAAACTAGACATGCCATCTTCATCTAGGGAAAAAAAATTTTTTTTAAGATTGGTTATCTACTTTTTATGATAGGGAGCCCAAGTATGCTTCCACACTCCTAATTGGTAGAAGTCTAAGTTGATGTATCCTTTTGAAGACAGGTATTCCTTTTGATCAAAGAATTCTACTGTTAGGAATTTTTCTTTCAAATATACTGGCAATGAGATTGCAAGAGTATATGTACAAGATGTTCACTGTAACATAATTTTTAATAATAAAACACCTGGGAATAAATGGTCCAGAATAGGGAACTGGCTGTGTAAAATTAAAGTACAGGAATACAATGGAATACTATTCTAAAACAGAGGAATAAGGCAAATCTTTATGTACTGAAATGTCACAAGGTAAAATGTTAAGTCAAAGAAAGGAAGTCATAGTCTGTAGAGTATAATTCCATGGAGAAAAAAGGAAAAAAGATAGTCATAGATGGTTAGAAAATGTGTAATTAAAAATTTCTAGAGAATTTCCAAGAATAAGTACCTCAGGGGATAGAGGTAAGAGGAGAAGAGATAATTTAGAGGACTCTACTTTGTGTACATATACTCTTTATTGTCTGAATCCTCACCAGAGTATGTTTCCTTTCTTTATTTTAATTTTTTATCAGTCTTGTGATGCTGTGAAATACCTATTAAATTACAAGCTTACTGAAATTTCAATATGTGATAACTAGAAGAAATAAATTTATTTCCAAAACTTATTTAATAGATAAAGAACTGGAACATCAACTTCTACAGCTTAAGGTCGTGCTATTTATGAAGTACTTTCAGCAATTAAAATGAGGGCGATTAAAGACCAAGAAAAATAATAAAAAGGGCAAAGTACCTGCAAAGCCCAAGCTTATAGAATATTATAGTTATCTTCTTGACAAAATTATCTTGGAAAAAAGATCTAATTTTTACAGACTAAAAAAAAATTTTTTGTTTTTAATGTTTGTTTATTTTTGAGAGAAAGAGACAGAGTGTGAGTGGAGGAGGGTAGAGAGAGAAGGAGACACAGAATCCGAAGCAGGCTCCAGGCTCTGATCTGTCAGCACAGAGCCTGATGTGGGGCTTGAACTCACAAACTGTGAGATCATGACCTGAGACGAAGTCAGACGCTTAACTGACTGAGCCACCCAGGTGTCCCTACAGATTTTTTTTTTTTAACACAGAACTATGTAAATTATTTTTATATGTGACTACATTGAGGCTCAACAATCAATTGTACAAGTCGTTTCCTAAAACTTATCAAGTTAGGACCAGAAATACCAGGAAAAAATGTTGAGAAGTGAAAAGCAGAAGAGGGGATAGAAAATAGAATTAGAAGTGGGAGTAATGTCTGTTAGTATAAGCAGGAAAAGGGTGACTGTAGAGAAAGTCAATCCCATAGTAATACTATACCTAACAGCTGGCTGTGTTCCCCTGTGATGGAGTTCTGACTCGGGTCTGAAAAACAAACAATTGAAAAGAAAAGAAAAAAATGAATGACCAAAACAAATAATTTCTTAAAAATCAGCAACAAAAGTCAACCAAGGAAATAAGCAAAAAAAAACCCCAAAAACCAAAAACCAAAAGTTTTTTAGTGATCAAAATACATTAATGAATGGATAATAAAAACAGAATAAACTATTTTAAAAAATAATCACACAGCTTCTTTGAAAAGTTAACTAACAGAATTACCATGAGACCCAGCAATTCCACTCTTAGGCATATACTCAAAAGAACTTAAAACAGGGACTCAAACAGATATTTATATGACAATGTGTATAGAAGCATTGTTTACATTAGTCAAAGTGGAAACAACCCAGTGTCCTTCAACAGATAAATGGATAAACAAAAATGTGGTATATCATACAATGGGATATTATTCAGCCATAAAGAGGAAACGAAATTCGGATACGTGCTACAACATGGACAAACCTTGAAAATATGCTAAGGGAAATGAGCTAAAAGCAGAAGGACAAATATTGTATAATTCCATTTAAAAAGAAATAACCAGAAAAAAGTAAACTAACAAAACAATCACATAAATTTGACCAAGCAAAAATAGTTCCGTAAAGTAGAAGGATGATTCGGGGCTTACGACATGGGCTACATTTTCTCTTTAATGACAAAGGAACATAATGGCCATAGCAGCTCAAAGTCAAGACATAAGTAAAGCACTCATTACTAGATATGTCCTGATTCGACTTCATGATAAAATAACTAAACAGGCTTTTAGAAATATGTTTCTTCAGTAATCTATAATAAAACTAGTGGCAATAAGCCAAGTTCCTAATGCAAGAGGTATTGACAATCACCATTTAACAACTAACCACTTGCTTATTTTAAAGGCTTGAAAAGCATTAAGGGCTAAATATGGAAGACTTTGAGCTCCAGTTTCCTCAAAGATTAAGTGTCTTGAGATATGAGGATTATATCTGGCTTCCCTGTGTCTGGGAAACAGAAATAATTTTAGATGAGGGTGTCTGTGAATTATGGGGGGAAAGTTAGTATTTTCTCCAAGTATGATGCCAGCAACAAACTACATAAAAGTACCTGCGATTTTTGTTAACGATAAATATCTGGTATTTTCATATTACATTATAATTGTTGCATGTATCTCATAATATGATTTAGGTGCAATACTACTTTGAAATTATGGTAGTTATTAAATGGCTTCTAGATCTTTTTCAATGCATTGATAAAAAAGCACTTATATTAGATCATGAATTTAATATTTTGATAATTGTATTTCAATATAATAGGGTTCTTTAAAAAAAAAATCTATTCTTGAGAAAGGGAGAGAATGTATGTGTGAATGAGGGAAGGGCAGGGAGAGAGAGGGGTAGAAAGAATCCCAAGCAGGCTCCGCACTGTCAGTGCAGAGCCCAATGTGGGGCTCAAACTCCTGAACTGTGATATCATGACCTGAGACGAAATCAAGAGGCAGATGCTCAACCAACTGAACCACCCAGGGGTCCCTAACAGGGTTCTTTTTAATGCTATACCTATATATTTATATGTGTGTATAATCCTTTACACATTAAAAAAGGTTACTCTGAAAAGGAATTTGTAGACTTCAGACTGCCAAAAAGGTCCCAGATACAAAAAAGATTTAGAATTACTGTTTTAAACAAAATTCAAATAATATTTTCAATGGTGCTCATAAATGTTTTTTACATATAATTAAATATAACACTTTAAGCATCCCAGACAGAAAGAACCACTCAGAATCCTTAACAAATTCTGGTGTGATGAACAGCACATACTCTGATCGAGGAGGAAAAAAACCTGATTGATACAACTGAAGTTTCAAATGCTATATGAAAATTTTAAAATATATTTTTAGATTTTCTTCCTTAATTTGGTTTTGAAAAAGAGATATTCTCAGATATTTTCCCCAACATACCATCAAGTGGGTTTTTAAATTTAAACTCATCTTATTTCCCATATACATAAACAATATGGGTTTGCACATAAGACAAAGCAGGAATAACAGTTCTATAGTACATTAGTGTATTAGATTGATCCTGTTTCTCCCTCTCTCATACATGCATACATAACACACACACATATAACTGATAAATCAGGCCCTGTCAATACAGAGAAGCAGGTGTATAGGTAGCAAAGAAAGAAGAACAGAGAAAGAATCACAGAATTTTAGAACCAGAAGAACTATGGTCATCATCTAGATCTATTCTAGTGATTCCAAAGGAAAAGTTGGAGAGGAGCTATCAGCATCATTTATTTTTCTCCTTAAAACCATACCAACAACCCTTCTCAAGATTCTGATTCCCAGGGGTGCCTGGGTTGACTCAGTCAATTAAGCCTCTGACTTCAACTCAGGTGATGATCTCATGGTTTACGGGTTCAAGCCCTGCAGGGGGCTCTGTGCTGACAGCTCAGAGCCTGGGGCCCGCCTTGGATCCTCTGTCTCCCTCTCTCTCTCTGCCCGTCCCCTGCTTTCTCTTTCTCTCTCTCCCCCCTAAAAACACACATTAAAAAATAAATAATAAAAAAACAAAATCACCAAAAACTATTTATTTAATTTATTTAATTATTTTTTTCAGTGTTTATTTATTTTCTACAGAGAAAAAGACAGTGTGAGCCGGGGAGGGTCAGAGAGGGAGATACAGAATCCAAAGCATGCTCCAGGTTCTGAGCAGTCAGCACACAGCCTGATGTGGGGCTCGAACTCACAAACTGTGAGATCATGACCTGAGCTGAAGTTGGACGCCCAACCGACTGAGCCACCCAGGTGCCCCAAGAGAGTATTTAAAAAAAAAAAGATTCTGATTCCCAGATGCTGTCATTAATGGGAATGCCTTTTATGTATGCCAGGATGGAGCAAAGGTGGGAACCTCTTAATACTTATAGTCGAGAAGATGAATGGTTGGTTAGTAAGTGGCCAAAGACATGGCACACTATTGCCAAAAGAGAAAGCTCACAGAGACAGTCTTGATCTTTTGGGAACTTATGTTCATGCTTCTTGATACTCTGTAATTCTAACTTTTTTTGTCCGAAAATGAAGCATAATAGCCTAAAACAAGTAATTTGGAATTGCCAGGGAATCTATGAATAGAAGAACAACTCAGGCAGAATAGGTATGATTTTAGATGGGGGAAACAAATGATTTTCTTCTTAAACATTACCTCCTTCTATACTATCTACTTCCTTGCCTTCTGAGCTGTGCACACATGCCGTATGTACGCTTTCTAGTGAAGCCAGGACTCTTCCTTTGAACACCCTCTTGTATTTGAGATGAATAGAAATAAGTGTTTTGTTTAGTTCTTTATTCAACTTAGATTTTTGTTTTTAATTTTTTATAATTGAAGGAATGCAGGGCAACCTTTACTTGATACTTACTTGGTAATTTGAAGACTAACCTCCAAGAACCTGCAAATACTTCACTGATACATGTAAAACTTGAAACAAGGGCAAATCTACGAGTAAACAGGTTCATGAACCTACTAGAATGAAACTAGCAATGCATGTAAAAATCAGAACTAGTAAATGGGTTTAAGTTGAGGGGTGTTTCTGAGTGTGCAATCCAAATTGTGTAATCAATCTGGTAACACTGCTCTGAGATATGTCTAGGCATCTTTCTATTGTCTTATGTCTGAACTCACCCATTTAATATTTTTCCTGCCTACGTCTGGTGAGGGCACACCTAAGTTTGCCAAAGAATGGGAGTTGTCCTATACGTTACTCAAAATGACATTTATTTTAAAACTGAATTACTTCCTGCAATAGAAACAACTTGCCAATAATGTAACTATTTTTACATTTGATGGCCTTCATAAACTAAGCTATTCATAGGTTATAACTCAAAAGGTTATACACCACATTATACTCAAAAGCCTATGATACTCTACCAGTCAAAATGGCAGTTGAAATAGAAACATGTACCTTTTCACAAGTAAATGCAATCAGAAAAATGACCTCAAAGTATTTCCTTGTAACAGTAATGATATAGTAGTTTTACAAATGGGCACTTGCTCAATATATTTTATCCTGGGTAAATGGTAAAGAGTGGAGATTTTATTTAGTTTCTTACCATATGCCTTAAAGAATAGAGAGAAAAATGATTGTGGGTGGTACTCGCTTGCAAAACTGCCTCTGTAAATAGTTTTTCTGAAGAGCCTAATTATCTCCCTTGGTTTGCCCATAGCAATAGCCTTTAATCACTTCATCTACCATTCTTGGTAGAGAATTTGAAGCAAACAAAAGCTAGTTTGTATCTTGCATCTTAAACTCAGTGTAGGCTTTAGTCTTTACTAAAGATAGAATTAGTAATTTCATTAAAAAACACAATCAATAATGGGAACTGTTAGGCCTAATTATTTTAGAAAAAGAAGTGGGCATGACCAAGTGAATACACATGAGGACAATTAGCTTATTATGCTACTGTCTATATTATCTAGACACACTTCAAAAACCTATTTCAGGATACAAAATATCTGAAAGCACCAGTCTTAACACATTCTTTAATTTTCTGGACTCCAACTTTCAAAAAACCAAAGTTTCTTAGCACGAAGAAAAACCATTTTGACTCAGTTAGGCAAAGCTGATTAAAAACGGAACACTTACTCTAACATTTCACACTTAGATTCTGCCTGTCTATATGGTTACTTATTGTGGTGGGGAACCCAAGGATGAAAACAAGTTGAAATAAGGTAAAATCTGAAGAAGCATATCCTCCTTATATACATTTTGAACTTACTGCAATGAGACCAGAGTGACATAGAAATATTTACATGTGATTAACTGGGCTTAAATAAATAGATGGGTGAAAAACATAACGCAATCTTGGTGAAATAATTTAGCTGTAAGGTGGAAATGTAAAGTAATGCATACAAAAGTTAATAAATCATTAGTTCTTTATGTTTCTAGGCTATCCAACAGTCAAAAGATCCTTACCTGAATTTTTATTATAATAAGAACATAATTTTAAGAAGATATTTAGAATATAGTTCTGCCAAAATAGATAATTTCTGCTAGGACTTACAGTTTTGTCCAAACTATCAGTCATGCAAGTGAACTGTGTCGACAGCTAGCCATGGAGTGAATAAGTTATGGTAGCAGGGAACCAAGGACTGTACTTCTTGTACTGTGTATATTTCTTAGTATATTAATACAGATTTGGTGACAAAATGATTGGGGGCAGGGATGGTAAATAACTTGGCAAATATATGTAACAGTCAAGTAGCTTCCTATAATGTTTAATTTCTCAGACGCTTCAATATACTAATGACTGCCTACCTAATCTTCAAAAGAAGAATATTTGGCATTCTTAAATACATCAGAAAACCAAAACTCATTTTTCATCAAACATCTTATGTAATTAGTTTCCTATTGTATACACTTTGGGAAACATTCAACCCATTCTTATCAATATACTAAGGTTAAAAGATAACTCCCTGAATTATCATTCTCATTCATTCATTCATTCACTTAGCAATAGTTCTGTTAAAGCAGTATCCTCCAAATTTGCCCAGTCCAAAGAATCATCTGGAGTTATTTGCTAAACTGGAGTTATTTGCTAAACTGGGTCACATAAGTAACCCTAATAACTTGATCTTATGGGAAAAACCTGAGACTCTGCATTTTTATGAAGTGCCCAGATGACCATTACAAATCTTCATTCACTGATTTCAAGTATATGACTAATTAAGTCCTAGGCATGGTTCTATGTGCTGAAGATTAAGCAGTAAATAAGAAAGACAAATTTTCTGTTCTCATGCAGACATGAGAAGATAAAGAACAAAAGAAAATAATCAAGATTATTTTCTTTATAACATTTATCAAAAGCCAAAAAGTAAATAGAGGACCACCTGGGTGGCTCAGTTGGTTGAGCATCCAACTCTTGATTTTGGCTCAGATCATGATCCCAGGGTTATGGAATCGAGCCCTGTGTTGGGCTCTGTGCTGAGCATGGAGCCTCCTTAAGATTCATTCATTCACTCTCTCTCTCTTTCTTCCCTGCTTGTGTATTCTCTCTCTAAAATAAAAATAAATAAATAAAACAAAAGTGAATAGAGAAGCTATTTTGGATCGGCTGGACAGTAATGGCCTGAGGCCTCACTTTCTGAGGAGTTAACCTTTACAATGAGATCTACATGTAAAGGAGACAGACATGTGAGGATCTTGAAGAAGACTGACCAGGGCAGAGAAGCAGCCATGCAAACGCCCAAAGATGGTAATAAGCTTGGCATGTTTGCGAAACATTAATGTAGCTAAAGCACAATGAGTAAGAAAGTGGTTAAAAAAAAAAAAAAAAAGTCTTCAAACTAGGTAGCAGATACATGCCGGAGTATCGCAGACCGTGGTAAAGAGTGTAAATTTTACTCTAAAGTGAGGTGAAACAATGGGAAGGTTTTATTTATTTATTTTCTTTATTTTATTTTTTTTTTAGTAAGACAGGGTTTTTTTTAATTTTTTTTTTAACGTTTTATTTATTTTTGAGACAGAGAGAGACAGAGCATGAGCAGGGGAGGGTGAGAGAGAGAGGGAGACACAGAATCTGAAACAGGCTCCAGGCTCTGAGCTGTCAGCACAGAGCCCGACGCGGGGCTCGAACTCACGGACTGCGAGATCATGACCTGAGCCGAAGTCGGACGCTTAACCGACTGAGCCACCCAGGCGCCCCATTGGGAAGGTTTTAATTTTTTTTTTTCAACGTTTATTTATTTTTGGGACAGAGAGAGACAGAGCATGAACGGGGGAGGGGCAGAGAGAGAGAGGGAGACACAGAATCAGAAACAGGCTCCAGGCTCTGAGCCATCAGCCCAGAGCCCGACGCGGGGCTCGAACTCACAGACCGCGAGATCATGACCTGGCTGAAGTCATGACCGCTTAACCGACTGCGCCACCCAGGCACCCGGGGAAGGTTTTAAATAGCAGCAAGACAAGTCTGGTTAAATTAAAAGATGCAGGCTGCTGGTTGAAGAATGGATTGTGGAAGGAACAAGAGCAAAAATGGGGGAAGTAACTGGGAATCTACTGCAGAAATCTTAGGAAGATATGGTAATGACTGTACTCAAGATGGTGAAATCCACAGTGAGAGAGTGATGTTATCTTCCAGAAGAACTCTTTAGTCTTTAGAGACAATGTCCATGTTACTCTAAATCTACAGTTCATCTTTTACTCAATAAAATTTTTTGAGCACCTTCTACATATGAAACATTATTCTAATTACTAGAAATGCAGTAGCAAAATCCCTGCCATCAAGAGCTTACATGATCAAAGAGCAACATATATGTCAAGAGTGAGGAGTTATAAAACAAACCAAAAAAGCAGAGTAAGAGAATGCAAAGGATCAGCAGGGGGATGGTTTGTGTACTAGTTTAGATACTGAGTCTAAAAAGGTATTTCATGGGGCACCTGGGTGGCTCAGTCGGTTAAGTGTCCGACTTTGGCTCAGATCATGATCTCATGGCTCATGAGTTTGAGCCCTGTGTGGGGCTCTGTGCTGGCAGTGCAGGGTCTGCTTGGGATTCTCTCTCTCTGCCCCACCCACTTGCTCTCTCTCTCAAAATAAATACACTTAAAAAAAAAAAAACAAAATTAAAAATGTATTTCAGGGGGTGCCTGGGTGGCTCAGTTGGTTGAGGATCCATCTCTTGATTTTGACTCACGTCATGGTCTCACAGTTCATGAGGCTGAGTCCTCTGGTGGTGGACTCTGCACTGACAGTGTCAAGTTGGCTTGGAATTCTCTCCCCAACCCCCGCCCTTACTCGTGCTCGCTCATGTGCACACTTTCTCTCAAATAAACATTAAAAAAAAATAAAAAATTCACATTTGGCCAGCAACTTGAAGTGAGGCATCTAGGCATACACATATCTGTAGGAAGAACACTCCAGGCAGAGGAAATAGTGCAAAAACCCTGAAGCAGGTGATGTTAGCATGTTCAATGAACAGCAAGGTGGCAGGGTAAAAGTGATAGGACACGGGATAAGAGATGGACGTGTGTGGTGGAGAAGGAGGCATACATCACATGGGGCCTTGTAGGACACATTAAGGACTTTGAGTTTTACTTTGTGTGAGCTACGAAACCATTGGGAGGTTTTGATTTATGCTTTAACACAATCACTCTAGCTGTTGTCTGGAGAACAGATTGCAGGAGGCAAGGGAGGAAGAGGAAATAGAAGGCTTTTGCAATGGTCCAAGAAAGATAATGGTAGCCTGGATCAGGTCAGAATTATCAGAGCTGCTGAGAAGTGGTCAGAGGCTGGGTATGTTTTAAAGGAAGGGTTCACAAGGTTAACATACTGATGGACTGGAGATGGTCGGGACTGGGGGCAGAGGGGAGAAAGGAGTCGAAGATTTTTCTAAGAGCAAGGAGATGAAAAGAGATGCTGTTTCCTGAGTTGTGGGAGACTGGGAGAAGAGCGATCTTGAGTGGAGTGGGTCAGAGAAGGCATACTGTGACAGCTGTGCAGCTATTCTGGAGCAAATAACAAGGCACAGTGAAAAGAGAACATAGGATCTGGAAGCAGATAAAGCTCAGGTGCAATCCTAGCTCTGTATACGCTATTCATGTAATTGCCAGAATGATTTAATATTCCTTAGCTGTAATTTACTATCTATGCAACAGGAATACTACACTACAGAAAATTACCGTGAGGACTACAGACTGTAGATGCTCATTAAATGGTAACTATTAAGAAAATTGAGATGATGGGACTCCTGGGTGGCTCAGTTGGTTGAGTGTCCGACTCGTGATTTTGGCTCAGGTCATGATCCCAGGGTTGTGGGATCGAGCCCTGCATTGAGCTCTATGCTGGGCATGGAGCCTGCTTGAGATTCTCTCTCTCTCTCCCTCTGTTCCTCTCCCACACTTGCACTCTCTCTCTAAAGTAAAAAAAATAATAATCAAAAAAAGGAAATTGAGATGAGCCATGGAATGACCCTTAAGAGAAATAACTGTGATTAAATTAGAATTTAGGTAGTTGGGGATATTTCTTAGAACTTTAAACATTTTGCAGTATAGCAGTACTTAGAAAAATGCAAAAGTTAATACAGGTGAATCCTTGGACTGATCTACACACTGACTTAAAATTGTGATACTAATAGTTTGAGTCACTTGTCTTATTTCAAACTTAATACATTTATAGTTTGGACTAAATATGCATTAACATAGGATTTGGAATTTTTTGATAAAATAATTACAATAGTAATTGTCCAGGAGCGTCTGTGTTACATTCCCAATACAAGTTTACTAATATGACTCCTATTCGAATAAATAATGTAACTCAGTAAGTTTTAAACACACCTAAAACTGTGTTTGGATACTGTGAGGAATAAAAGAATGAGTGTACAGTATTTCCTGACATGAAGCAGCTCACAACTCACAATCTAGTTGAAGGGTCAAGTTCAAAATAAGAAACTAAAGAAAGAATGGTAGTAGTACTTCACATTTAGTAACATCTAACAGCTTTTAAAATGTCTTCCCATATTTCATTGGATTCCCATGATGATTCTGTGAAACAAACAAATAAGCAAAAGCTAAGTTGGGCTCAACGGTTTGGCCAAGGTATATACTGAGTGTACATTTCAAAGACTGGCTTGAACCTGGATTCTGATTTTTCTATTACATGATACTGGCCATAAAATGTAGGTACAAGAATGAGTATTAATAATATAGTCAACCCTTCATTATCCAGGAAAATATACTAGGAATAAAATAAGGTAAAAGAAATTATAACAAGATATTTATGCAATAATTACAAATCAGAAAAATAGGTATCTAATGTGTGGCACAGTGATCATTAAAAAACATAACTTATCCCAGTAAGATGAAACTCTCTCCTTGATCTCTTTTTTTGACAGGCTGAGAGCCTCTGCTTGGCAACAGTATCTAGCAAGATTACTGCCATTTATATTATACCTATTTTTAGTTTATTCTCTATTTATAGAGTGGCAAACACTCTGGTATTTCATTTAATGATAAAGTTCCTTTTGTAAAGGAAACTAGAAAATCAGTCACTCAATTTAAGAAAAAACATTAAATAAATGCAAAGATGATACATAAAAATGGAAACATTATAAAGGCAATCTCTAAATGACTCCATTTAAGGGAACATTTTCTACTCTCATCACACCAAATCACAGCAACCCTCTGAGGAAAAATTATTCCCATGTTCCAGAAGAAACTAGCTCAGAGAAAGCTGGAATGATTTGCCCAAGGAGGTAAAGCCAATAACCTGTGGTATAGCCTTTAGTGCTGTTAAGGTTCCAAAGAAGTAGAGGAGCAACATAGATCGAGGAAGTATAAGCTTTAAGTAGATCTTTTAAAACCTTTAAAAATCATGGAGAACTCTGGGCGCCTGGGTGGCTCAGTTGGTTAAGCATCCGACTCTTGATCGTGGCTCAGGTCATGATCTCGTGGTTTCGTGGGTTCGAGCCCCACATCAGGCTCTGCACTACTAGTGCAGATTCTCTCTCTGCACCTCCCCCAACTTATGCTGTCTCTGTCTCTCTCAAAATAAATAAATAAACTTTAAAAAACAATCATGGAGAACTCAAAATTACAGGAGGAGAATAAAAATGGCACATGTCTGGGATGGTCTGCTTTGGGTTGGGTCATATTAGCAAGTCTTGGGAGTCTAAAGCAGATGGAAAACAACTGAAATTCTCTACACAGAAGTCTCAAAATGAAAGTAGTGTTTTAGACAAGGAAATAAATGCAATATGCAAAATGAAATGGATGCCAAATTATTAGAGACAGGCAGGCGTAATTGTTATCAGACCACTGTAATATATCCATGTGCTAACAACCACCTCTAACATGGTCTCTAGGAAAGCATAAGGAGGGGCGTCTGGGTGGCTCAGTGGGCAAAGCATCTGACTTCAGCTCAGGTCATCATCTCACAGTTCATGGGTTCAAGCTCTGCATTGGGCCCTGTGCTGACAGCTCAGAGCCTGGAGCCTGCTTCAGATTCTGTGTCTCCCTCTCTCTGCGCCTCCTCCACTTGTGTGCACACGCTCTCTTTCTCTCTCAAAAGTAAATAAACATTAAATTTTTTTTTAAAAAAGGATAGCAATAATGAATAGCTGTTATTATTAATTCAACCAATACTCTGAAATTTGCCTACCATATATTAGGTACTGTGCTAGGCACTACAGATACCAAAAGAGTGATGACCCTTTCTTCTCAAGAAGTTTGGAGAGGAGTTATGCAATTATGAAACAATAAAAATAATTGTTCAAGTGTAGGTACAAATACTGTGGGAATCAAAAAGGAAAGAAAACAAAATAAAGCAGTCAGGGATGGTGTCAAGGAAATACGTGAGCTAAATCTTGAAGAATGGATAGTTTATCAAAAAGCAAAAGGGTGAGAGAAATGGAGGAGAGACATTCTAGACAGAGGGATTAGCAGGTAGGACATAGATAATGGAGAAGTTCTAGAGATATAATAGGAACTATTATACCTAATAATATACCTTTATATAATATTAAGTGTATAATAGAACACATAATGATATAGAATATATTAGCCTATAATACCATACATACAAATATAGTGTACCGAATATATAACATCCATGTAAATTGACAGGAAAGAAGAATGCTGTTGTCATTGACTCCCCCCCCCCCAAAAAAAAACAAGTGGGTAAGAAGAACTGGTCAGCATATGTGTTACCAACTTTTGATTCTTCCCCTTCCTCATTAACCAAAAATCCAGTCAATTGTGGCTTCTATACCAATCTCTTCCACTGCAGTGCCATCATTTAAATTCTCATCCTTTCCAGTCCAGACCATTGAAATAGCTTATTTTGATGATCAATTATTCCCCCTGCCACCAATTCTCCCATCTTCAAACAATCCTGCATTTTCCTTCATATTAATAATCCTAAAATTCTGCCTTTATCAGGTTGCTTCATTGCTTTAAAACCAAAACACTTTCAAAGTTCTCCTAATGACTGTGCCAGGTGCCCCCAACCATTCTGTTAAGAAATGATCATTCTCACTTATTTATATTGAGACATAATGTGAGCGGTACTGGTTCAAGTCCCTCCAAGAAAAGGAAAGGGGCGCCTTTGGAGGTTCTGCCTCCATTCCTACTGTGAATTCTCAGCCCAGGCATGAGGGTGGCGATGGCAGAAGCTACTGGTTTAAATACCAATACATAGACACTGGTTTACTTGTTTGGATTCCTTGGCTTACAGGATGAGCTCCAAAAACCTCACCCTAGCTTTCAGGTCTGTTTATAATCTAACACTGTCTTACTTCTCTCTAACTTTATCATTTGCTGTTCTTAGTCATGAACCCTCTGCTCCACACTCTGGAATGCTTTGTGAGCCCTGATTCTAGAAATACACATCTCTGATTAAATCAATTTCCATTGAAAATTTCCTTTTCTTTCTTTTCTACTTACCTGACTTCTACATCCTTCAAAGGGCCAACTCAAGAGCTTCTTGGCGTAGGCCTACCCTGAGGTTTAATTTTCTATCAGGTTTAACTCTCTTCTGAACTGTTGGGCATATACTGTCTCGTATGATCTTTTCATTAACCAACTATTAATTCAAAGAATATTTACTAAGCACTTGTATGTGTCAAGACTATATGACAGGCACCGGGGATACACAAACAACAGAACATAGTAGCTACCCTTAAGGATTTATAGCACATATGGTAAAACAATTATATAACGGCGATTAAAACACTATATAATAGAGGTACAAAGAGATATGAGAGTGTATACATTACATTCTCTGAAGAATGCAATGGAGAAGCCATTAAGGAAGAAGTGAAGTTTGAACTCAGTCTTAAGGAGGCTGTTAAGTTGGAATGTTCTAGGGGCGTCTGGGTGGCTCAGTTGGTTAAAAGTGTCCAAGTTCAGCTCAGGCCATGATCGTGCGGTCCGTGAATTTGAGCCCCGCATCTCCCAAATAGTTCTTTCTTGAGAAAACTTGAGAGAAAGGAGGCTAACTAGGATTACTTAGAAGAATTTCTGAATAGTGTTAACAGTACGGTTGAAGTTGGAAATGGTAATGTTTGGTGGCACCAATTTTCTTTTTTTTTTTTTTTTAACATTTATTTGAGAGACAGAGAGAGCATGAGCGGGGTAGGGGCAGAGAGAGAGGAGACACAGAATCTGAAGCAGGCTGCAGGCTCTGAGCTGTCAGCACAGAGCCTGATGAGGGGCTTGAACCCAAAAACTGTGAGATCATGACCTGAGCCGAAGTCGGATGCTTAACCGACTGAGCCACCCAGTCGCCCCTATGGTGGCACCAATTTTCATAGCTGTGAGATAACCATCCCCGTGTCCCCACCCCAGCAACACAGCTGCCAAGACTGAGAGTAAAAACTCAATGAAAAAAAAAATGTTTTTAAGGAAAAGAGAATGAGAGGAGGCCCAGTGAGTCAATCCAGGGTTGAGGGTTGAGCACTGGGAGGGGTGGGGGATGGGCAGGGGCAGGGTCCTATCTACCCATTTTAAGTGCTTTGAGGGCAAGAACTTTGTTTTGATGTTGCTGTGACGATTATAGCTTTTTGTAACACAGAGCTTGGTACATGCTATAAAATACTCAATGTATGTTAATTGATGATGAGCTGATTTCAAAGAAAAATATCTAGAGATAGAAATTCAGGACTAGTTTCAGTAAAAGTTAATGATGGAAATAAAAATTTTAAAGTCATCATAAAAACACAGAGTTGAAGATAAAGGATATGTTTTCCTAAAAGTCAATGTAAAGAGAGAGGAACTGAGATCATCCTGGAAATAACAGTGAACACGACAAAGTGCAACCAAAGAAGGAAACAGAGAAAAAAAAATCGTTGAAAGAACTATGGCTGCAATGCTGTAACGCAGTCTTCCCCAACCAATCTAGACACTAGGGAAAGAAAGGGAAGGAAGATGGGTAGTAGTAAAAATGCAGAGTCAATGGGAGCAGAGAACACTGAAAAAGAGTCCTGAAAAAATGTATGATAATTCACTTAGCAATCCTCCCTCTGACCCATCAGACTCGGTTTAAAGAGAGGTGGCAAGACCACAGCAGCCTGCAGGCAAGTAGCTGAGGCTGGAGGAGACCAAGAACCAGGCCCAGTCAAGTCTCATCCTGACTTGAGGCCACGCAAGCCCAACTCTTGGAGCAGGGGCCTGCTGTGGTGCAGGGACAGGGACAGCCGCATGTTGGCAGCGGAGAAACTGATGGCACTGGGGGGCAATGGGCTCTAAGAGGCAGAAGATGTGGCAGGAGACACTAGGTTAGACAGGCACATCTGCCGCCAGTGCTGGATGCTCATCAGCAACATCCTTCAAATTCTGATGTGTATGCTAAGCATAAGCATTAGATTAATAGAGACCCTTGAGGAAATATATTTATAGGAGTAAACCCACCAAAAGTTGAAGAACTCATCTATGAAGAAGAGAGTTGTGATTTTAACACCCAGTAAAATTTGGGAGACAGCAAGCATAATAGCAGAAAGCAGATTTAGTAAAAGCCCACAGTATCATAGAAAGATGACTTCCCGAGCCAAATCCACAAAGAAGAGGGCAGAACTTACACAGTTAATAAAACAGAAAAATCTCACCAAGAAATAATTCTTACTTAGGATTTGGGGATTGTTGTGAACATTCAAGACTCTTGATACCTTATATCCTTCTTTGGCATTGTGGGTGACCCAAATTATTTCACTCTAGAAAAACATATTTCATGTTTCCTTCATTTTAATAGATGGTATTCAAAGAGCAAGCCTATCTATATAGACTACCTCTTTAACAAGGAGGGTAGGAAATTGACACAAACACTCAAATTCTAAAGAGCTAAAGAGCTAAGAACTAAGGAGCTAAAAATTCGTGTTACGTGGACTAAGAGGATACAGTAAACGTTTCTGATATTCTAAGACCCTGTACTGATTTCATGTCACAAGGGCTAACTGCTTAATGCAAGCTAAATTTAACATTTTCTAAATTTTCAAACATAAAGAGAAGTTAAAATGGAAACAACTGCTGTAAATGTTGTATATTGAAATTTTAAGAAACATTGTTTTTATAGTATGTATGTGAATAAACACACGCACACAAACATGTTTTGATTAATAAGTGTGTCATGATCTTCCATAATTAAAAAAGTACATAAATGTAATCTTATAGTATATAACCTTTTGAGACTGGCTTCTTTCATTCAGCACAAGGCCTTGGAGATTCCTGCAAGTTTTGCACATATTGGTACTTCGTCCTTTTATTTAAAAAGTTTTATTGAGTGGGGGGGCTGGGTGGCTCAGTCGGTTAAGTGTCGACTTCAGCTCAGGTCATGATCTCACGGTTTGTGGGTTGAGCCCTGCATCCGGCTCTGTGCTGATAGCGAGGAGCCTGGAGCCTGCTTCAGATTCTGTGTACCCCTTGCTCTCTGCTCCTCCCCGCTCAGGCTCTTGCTTCCTCTCTCAAAAACAAACATTTAAACACATTTAAAAAAAAAAGTATTGAGATATGATTTACATGCCATGAAATTCACATATTAAGTGTTCAATTCAATGTTAATATGTTCACACTGTTGTGCAAGTATCATCACAATCTAATTGCATATTTTGGTCCCCATACCCATGAGTAATCTCCACTTCATTCCCCCACATTATTCAGTCCACAGCTACCACTTTGGTAGCTACTACTTTCTGTTTCCTAAATTTGCCTATTCTGGACATCTCATATAAATGGAATATGTAAAATGTGGTCTTTTGTGACTGGCTTCTTTCACTTTGCGTAACGTTTTCAAGGTTCACCCATACTATGGGATGTATCAGTACTTAACCTGATTTTTATTGCCAAATAATATTCCATTATGTGGATATACCACATTTTATTTATTTATCTATTAATTAGTGAACATTTGGGTTATTTCTCTCTTTTTGGCTATTGTGAATAATGCTGCTATGAACATTCCCATACAAGTTTCTGGGTAGATACATACTCTCATTTCTTTGGGGGTATATATTTAGGAGTAGAATCACTAGGCCATATGGTAACTATTTCTTTTTGTGGAACTGGCAATCTGTTTTCCAAAGTGGTTACACCATTTTATGTTCCCACCATAAGTATATGAATGCTTCAATTTTTTCACATCTTTGTCAACACTTGTTATTGTCCACCTTCTTATTAGAGCCATCCTTGTGGATGTGCAGTGGTATCTCATTGTGGTTTTGACGTGCATTTCCCGATGACTAATGATGTTGAACAGCTTTACATGTGCCTACTGGTATTTGTTCCTCTCCTCATCTCCCTTTGGAAAGCTTTTGCCCCTTTACCCCCGCCCCCCACACACACAATTTTGAGGTTTTGCTTTGACTCATTTAGTACTTCTACATTGCAATTATTGTTCCCTGAAGCATGTCTCTTTTGGTTAGCATTTACACAACACATTCCCAGGAGAGTCTGTCATTCTACTATTTCTATTCCTTTCACCCTGTGATCTCTGTTCCGGCTCATTTATTTGGTTAAAAACCTTTCTTAAATATTCTCAGAGAGGTTAAAGTGGTAACATATTCTCTAAATTTTCTCATACTATGTAACTCATTTCCCCCTTATAGTGGGGATATCTTCACTGGAAATAGGGGTTGGGGATTAACAGTCTTTTTTTCTTGGTGATCTGTGGATACTCTTCCACTGTCTCCTAATTTCCAGTTCTGTGGATTAGAATTATGATGCCAGTCTGACAATTCATAGGTATACCATCCTTTTTATCTGGAAGCCTCTAAGATGAATCCGTAGATCTCAAAAAATTTATCAGGATAACCCTAAGTATGTTTTTTATCACTCGTCTTCCCTGGAACTACTTTCTGCATGTTGAAGTCTTTAACTCAGGAAGTTTTTTTCTATTTGTTTAATTAGTGCTTCTCCTCCATTCGTTCCTTTTTCTCAAACTAATATAAACCACATTAGGTGCTCCGAATCTACCCTCCAAATTTCTTATCTTTTTTTTCAATCTTTTGTATTTTTGTGCTATGAAATATTTCTTCCATTTGATCTTACAGGCCAATAAATGATCATATTCACTTACTCCTTTATTCAGTGATTATGCACTGTGTGCTTACTATGTGCAAGACAGTGTTCTAGGCATTGGGTGTTGACAACAGATTAGCAATGTATGCAAGAGAAAAAGTTCCTGCGCTTACAATGCTTACATTTTAGTGAAGATAGTAGATAAAAAAGTATCTGTGCATGGATTGAGAGTCAGATGATGGCTTTATAATGTGGCTGCGAAATCACATATTTTGCTCCGTGAAGTCTTTTTTTGTATTTCACTTGAACTTCCTTAAATACTATTATTTTCATATTCAAGTTACTGTCTCCCCTAGCATTTATCTTTAGCTAGTCTACCACATTGTTTATTCTAAGTGATTTTTCTCTTTCTGGTTGCCTGGCTTCCCTACATGGGTTCTTTTCCTTTATGATCTCAGAAGAGCTTAGGTTTCATTGTTGGAGAACCACAAGTAAGTGGTAGCAGTCTCAAGAGAATGCACAGACAAAGCAGGCTCTATGCCCGTAGGGGACAGTCCAGCGGGCAAGATGACAGCCTTGCAGAGGCCCAGAAGGAAGCCTCCCAGCTCTCCGGTATCCTTACATCTCCCAGTCTCAGAGACAGAGAGATATCAGTCCCCTGGTTCTGTCCCTTTCTTCTCGCCTCCAGGAGTCCACGGACCTCTACCAAACCAAGCTCTTTCTTGGAGCTGCCATTGTTATCCTCACCCCAAGGCTCTTGGCCAGCCCTTGAGGAACAAGTCCTTTGCCACCCTTCCCTGACAGAGCTCCCACAAAGCCCAGGCCTCACTTGCACCTAACTGTTCATTGGATCCAGGGGCCATTTGGCTCAAATAAGGCAGACACAGGCTGGAATCAGGAACAGAGGGATAGCGAGATTTCACCTTCCCAGAACCCACTCTGAAAAGGAAGGTCTGTTTACAGACTAATACTAAAAATGTTCAAATCCTGACAAATAGGTCAAAATTTTTAAAAAGACTCTGTTGTTAAGTCCAAACATCTGTGGGTTCTATCATTTTCAACTACTGCCCTAACGTTAAGCTCTGAGAAATAAGGAAGATCTTAATGTTACTTGGACTTGAAGGATATTGACTAGGTGGATGAATTGTAAAAGTAACTGTTACGTAAAAGTCAAAAGAGAGTACATACTGTATGATTCCATTCATAGAAAATTCTAGGAAATGCAAACTAATGTACAGTGACAGAAAGCAGATCAGTGGTTGCCTGGGGACCAGGCACAGAATTAGGTAAGTGGCTTACAAAAGGATACAAGGAAATTTTTGGAGGCAACGGAAATGTTTATTATCTTGGTTATGATAACTGTTTCAGAGGTATATACAGATGTCAAAACTCACCAAAATGTACACTTTAAATATGTGCAGTGTATTTTACATCAATTATACCTCAATAAACTTTTAAAAGAGGGGTGCCTGGGTGCCTCAAATGGTTAAGCATCTGACTCTTGATTTCAGCTCAGGTGACGATCTCAGGTTGTGAGATCAAGCCCTGCGTTGGGTTCTGTGCTGAGCATGGAACCTGCCTGGGATTCTATTTTCTCTCTCCCTCTAAATGAATAAATATTAAAAAAAAAAAAAACAAAACAAACTTTAGAAGAAATATTGGCTGGGAAAAATATTTGCAATTTATATCAGAAAGAGATATTCCTAAATATAAAGAACATCTAAAAGTAAAGTAAAACACCAACAGGGAAGAGGTATGAACAGAAAGTCACTGAGCTTTTGTAGGTTTGAAATTTTCCATAATAAAATAAAAATATGTAACTTTCAAAATATATTAAACACTATCCCTAGCCCTCATATAATTCACAATACAGCTGAAGATACAATTATAAAGCCATTGCAAGTTTGGGTCACACTGCAAAGTATATGTGATGTGCTGATCAATGTGGATTGATGCAATAATCAAAGTTGGGATAGAAAATCAGGCAATTCATCTTGGAGGAAATGAGTATGAGCCTGGTCTTGACATGATGTGGGTTTGCACAATTTTTGTGGTAGACAGGGAGCAGAAGGCAGAGGAGAAGAGTTCAGATGAAAAACATATGAACAAAGGCAGTAAGATGGGAAAAGAGAAAGACAGCTTTTTAAAAGGACTCTTATTATAGGTTCACCATTCTTTTTTTAAGTTTATTTTTATTTATTTTTTGAGAAAGAGAGAGCAAGCCAGGGAGAGGTGAGAGAGAGGGAGAGACAGAATTTTAAGCAGGCTCTGTGCGGTAGTGCAGAGCCTGAAGTGGAGCTCAAACTCACAAACTGTGAGATCATGAGCTGAGCCAAAGTTGGATGCTCAAATGACTCAACCACCGAGGCACCCCTCAGTATTCTCACAATCACCATCAAAATCTCCTGGGTGGCTCAGTCCGCTAAGCCTATGGTTTCATCTCAGGTCATGATCTCACGGTTCCTGAGTTCAAGCCCTGAGTCAGGCTCCACACGGACGGTGGGGAGCCTGCTTGGGATTCCCTCTGTCCCTCTCCCTCTGCATCTCCCCTGCTCTTGCTCGCTTTCCCTCTCTCTCTATCTCTCTCCCAAAATAACTAAAAAAAAAAAAAAAAAAAAAACTCATCACCAAAAGGTTAGATGTCACATTGGAAAGAACCCATGGGAAAAGAAAGGAAATCTAATTTACTATATGAGGGCTTGGAATAGATTAAAATCATTTACACTATTCATGCAACCATAGTCAATCTTTACTATGTTCTACCTATGTTAGTATTTTTCTCGAAATAGAATTGTGTTTTCACCTGGCTTCATTCTAAGATCCATTAAAAGAAATATAACTTTTTCTATTTTTGTTTTTAATGTTTATTTAAAAAAATTTTTTTAATACAATTTTGATAGACAGAGAGAGCACAGTGGAGGAGGGGCAGAGAGAGAAGGAGACACAGAATCTGAAGCAAGCTCCAGGCAGAGCCCGACACAGGGGCTTGAACTCACGAACCATGAAATCATGACCTGAGCCGAAGTCGGACACTTAACCGACTGAGCCACCCATCTGCCCCAATGTTTATTTATTTTTGAGAGCAAGAGACAGTGTGAGCAGGGGAGGGGCAGAGAGAGAGGGAGATACAGAACTGGAAGCAGACTCCAGGCTCTGAGCTGTCAGTACAGAGCCTGACATGAGCTTGAACTCATGAGCCGTAAGAACATGAGTCGGAAGCTTAAACTGACTGAGCCACCCAAGCGTCCCGAAATGTAACTTTTTCTAATACGCTAAAATAAACACATCTTTCATACATTCAGTATATTCTTAAAAGTTACATTAAAATTATTTCACTAATCCCTATGCCCACCATTAACATTTGGTTTTTAATGAAGCCTTTATTCCTATCTCACTGATAAATGTACATCTCCTTAGAAATCTGAGGAGCGGGGGTGCCTGGGTGGCTCAGTCGGTTGAGTGTCCAACTTCGGCTCAGGTCATGATCTCACGGTCCGTGAGTTGGAGCCCTGCGTCGGACTCTGTGCTGACAGCTCAGAGCCTGGAGCCTGCTTCAGATACTGTGTCTCCCTCTCTCTCTGACCCTCCCCCCGTTCATGCTGTCTCTCCCCCGTTCATGCTGTCTCTCTCTGTCTCAAAAAAATAAACATTAAAAAAAAAATTAAAAAAAAAAAAGAAATCCGAGGAGCAGAGGACTAGTAAAGGATTGTTAGAGTAAACTAGGTTCATTGCTTGTTCAGACTTCTCAATTTTTAGCATCATTTGTAAGAGTATTCTACATTTGGAAATATTCTACACAAAATTGAAAAAAATCCAGCACATGAAAACGTAGAAGCAGCAAGTAACTTTCCATTAATTTTGAGAACTACACACAGAAAAGATTTAGAACCTAACAGAAATTAGGGACTACTGAGAAAATAGAACAGCCTAGTTGAGAAAACAAATAAGGTGTCTGTTTAGAGGGATAATGTGGTGTGGTGAAAAGAAAAAAGGCTTTAGAGTCACAGAGATTCTAGTCTGAATTCTCCATCTATCACTTTAACAGCCTATCTAATTTCTTGGCACCTAAATTCCCTCACCTGTACAATGCTGATAATGATTGCCTGTCTTGGCTGTTGTCAGGATTCAATAAGCCAATATTTGTAACACACTTAGCATACAATAGGTACTCAACAATTACTACTATAATGTTGATGACATTTTGTAGTGTAAAATCATTGCCACTTTCAACCTGGCAAAACCAAGAAATGCTAAAGCCTTTAAAGTTTATCAGCTTACAATTTATTTTTGTAACGTATGCCAAATGTCCAAATTCAGTCGGAAATTTGAAAACTTTGAGTATTTTACAATATGCTACAACTACACTTAACATTTTTATAATCCTAAACTAAATGCTGAGCTATACTCAAAGCTGAGTATAGATTATAAGAATATTAAGCAGTTAAGAATGTATATATCTTTTGGAGAAATTTTATCTTTACAGAATCAAATCAGTTCCAATCTGGTATATCCCCTGTTGGGCAAAAGCAGCAGATGGTATACAGAGGATTGCACATAAGCAAGGAAAATTTGGAGAAAGACTCTAAAAAACTGGTGATAAGAATACTGAAATAGGGAATGAAAGAGTTCAATATTGCCAGACTGTAATATAAAGGTTAGCAATCTAAACAAAGTTTTAAGATGTAAAAAAACTGAAAAGACTCAGAATCAAATTTGTATTCTTGTATTAAGGTCTCAGGTACAGCATAAAAATACATAGTAAAAAGAACTGGCAAAGTATTTCAGGGAGGTGTTCTTTCTGACGATGACGGAATATAAGGGGGTAGGAAGGGAGGCAGAAAAACATGTCTCACTGAGTCACCTTTAAGGATAAACTTTTGAGAGGTGCATAGGTGGCTCAGTCAGTTAAGCATCCAACTCTTGATTTCAGCTAAGGTAATCTCAAGATGATGAGATCAAGCCCCATATTAGGCTCTGTGCTGGGTGTGGAGCTTGCTGAAGATTCTCTCTCTCTCTCTCTGTGCCCCTCCCCTGCTCCCGCACTCTCTTTCAAAAACAACAAAATTTTTTTTTTAAATAAAAAGGATAAACTTTTGAACTTAAACTTAATAAACTTTTAAACTTAATATCTGAGGATATTAAGACAGCAGATGTGAATTTTTGTTATTTGGCTTTGTAAAAGCCCCACGTGAATAGTTAAAAGGACACACAAAAAAAGCTTTAAATCTTTACTACAGAAAAGGTTTTTTTAAATTTTTTATTTTAAGGAGGCTCCACACCAGACACAGGGCTTGAACTCACAACCCTGAGATCAAGAGTCACAGGCTCTACTGGCTGAGCCAGCCACGTGCCCTAGAAAAGATTTTTTTTTTTAAATCAATACAAAGAAATTCTTCAGTTGTCTATTTCAACTTATTTCAGTGTTAGTCAGTAAAGAAAGTACTAATAGCACTAATAGCAGAACTAATAGCAGTCTAACTTCTTGTGGGTTAATAAAATTTAAATTCTATATAACACAATCTCTCTCATAGTATGCTCTCATACCATCTGGATTACTTGACAGTTAATATCTGGACATGCTATTCAATACCAATATAGGTTCCTTTCTTTTCTGTTACAAGTGTGTTTCTGAACATTTCCTTAGAATCCTATTTCAAAGAAAGGAGAAATCTTCAATCTGCTCTCTGTGTATATCAAGTGAAAGTAAATTCAGTAGCTGAAGTCTGCCTAATCTGTAGACACTACAAGAAGATCTGAGGAGTGAGGGGAAGAACAATTATTTCACAGAAACACTTTAACAAACTCAATAAACATTTAAATACATAATGAATGAAACATTTACACCTGATTAAGTAAATGTAATAAATAGTAAAATTCAATTGCGTTGTTCCTATAAAACCCATCACAGATCTGATGACATATGAAATCCTGTGGACACATGAACATTAAGATATAAAGTAACTTACTCTTAAAAAACTAGGACTTCCCATCATGGTGTGATGGGAAGCACATAAAATTTACAAGTTTGAATACTGCCTCTGCTACTACTCCCATGTTGTTCGAGGCATGTACTTACTGTCCACAGACAGCCTGGTGTAGCTCTAAAATGGCATTAACATCCACTATTCCCACAGAGTGAGGAGAAGATGAAACTGATAATCCTTCATTAAGTAGTCTCATCTCTTAGCCCTCTTCACCTTATGTCCAGTGTGCTAACTGCCTTAAACTTTTGTTTTGCACAGGCTCTCTACCTTCCTCTCATACCTATTGTTTTACTCTTACTTGTAATCTTCTCTAGATCTCCCTTCAAGAATCAGTGGTGTTCTCATCCTCTGAGATACCCATCTAGGGTCCCCTGTAGGCAGTATTATTATTCTCCCCATCATCTGGTACCCAAAGCTGTTTCTTTTTGCTCTTATTAAATGACTAATCACAGTAAGTAAAAGATGGCTCTTATTTTTGAATGCTGTGTCACACATGGAGTAAGTGCTTTACATTCATTTTCCCATGTAATTCACAACCACCACGTAAAGTAGGTACTGTTATTCCTACTATATCCTTTTGTTTTATCAAAGAGCAAAGTAAGGCTTTGAGAAGTTAAATAACTTGCCCAAAAGTCACTCAAGTAATAATTAATACAAATTATCACTACTTTTAATTAGTAATAATTAGTAGGACTGGGATTCAAAGCCAGGTCTCTGGCTCCAAAGCCATTCTGCTGCCTTTGGTGGGGATCTTAAGGCATTTGTAGCCTTAAAAAGAAGGTAAAACACCTGGCATGATATTTGCACTGAACATGTGTTTAGTGAATTAAAAAGGCAGGAAAAAGGTCTATTCACTCAATAGGCTCTTGTGTGCAATTCACCTGGATCCGGAGATATAAAAATGTCTGACAAAGTCTCTATCCTCAAGAACTACAGTTAGTCTACTGGGGGAAGAAAGACAAGTGTAACAGGTGATTGTAATACGGATGGTTCATACAATTCCTATGGACAGGTTGCTGAGAAAACATAGGATGGGGCACCTAAACTGGATAGGGAAAGAGGAAAGCAGTCAAGAAAGATGTTAGTTGGGAGAGTCTGAGTTTCTGCTTTTCCTTTCAAAACCAATTAAGCAGGGGCGCCTGGGTGGCTTACGCGACATCAGCTCAGGTCATGATCTCACGGCTCATGAGTTTGAACCCCGCATTGGGCTCAGTGCTGACAGCTCAGAGCCTGGAGCCTGCTTCGGATTCTGTGCCTCCCTGTCCTGCTCCCACTCTCTTTCTCTCAAAAATAAATAAACCTTAAAAAACAAAAATTAAAAAAAAAACAAAATTAAGCAGGTTCTACTAGATGGGTAGCCAGCATGCCAAGGATTAATGTATTTCTTAGAATTAGTTTAGATTATATCTATACTCATATTTCTATTTTATCTCAAATTATATGCCTAGTTCAAATAAATCTCACCTCTGAAAAAACACATTGTAAAGAATGATTTGCTTTCTAAATATGTTCCATTTATATGAAATTACGTATTTTTCTCTCCTCACAGATACAGACAGAAAAACATTAAAAAAGTGACTGGTTATACAACTGGCGAGTGTTAGCTTGCCACAAAACCACAATCAATTTAGGAGATTTTTTAACTCAGAAGACCAAGGGGCTAAAACTTACTACATTTCAAGCAACTGCTCCCAAAACACCATCTATCATCAAGAATGTTAGAATCCAAAAGCAAAACAAAACCCAAAACAAAAAAACCCTTCTAATTAAGTTTTTCCCATATGTTTCCCTCCTTCCCCTCTAATTTAACCCTACAATAAAGAAAATACAATTTAGGTAATATATTCCCATCAGTTGTTCACTTACCAAACAATAGTTCATTCAAGTGGACACTTTCGGGCTGTCATGGAAAACGCCAAAATAAAAAGCCTTATTAAATTCAAGTTAGATTATATCTGTAACTTCTTTGCCCAAAGCAATAACTATGGAAAAACATAAATTAAGCCTAGCAATGTCATTTTATTACAAAGTTGGCTGCTATCAAAATTTTTTACAGCTCTTCTAGGTGGTTGCTAATAGTTTAAATGATTTCAATGCTGTTGTAATCCAAGGAAAGCAGATTTCACCAAACATGATGGGACCAGTAAAGATGAAATAATAGAGGTGGTGAAGAAAGGAAATAAAAAACAATGAGAAGTCAAATGAGGTACAGATAGACTTCACTTGTTTACATCTTGTGAAATTAATTAAGACAACAGCAAAGCCAAAAGCCTAAAGGGATTAAAATCTGACGGCAGCAAACGTAAACAACTAAGAAAGTGTAACTTCAAACACACACAATCCAGGGAAGAAAACCTAACTTCTTTGAGCTAAAGTTGCGGAGAATCAAGTTCAAAGTAGGCTAAACTTACTTTCAATTTACCACCCTTGACTGTTCAGCAAAATGAAAACAACCTGGCAAACAGTTTCCATAAAATCATATCTCCCCCAAGTAAATTTTCTCACTAAAAGGAAACAATAAACAAGAAGAATGTTTTTTTGTAGTCCTTTGTTTTTACGTTAGAGATTCTTAAAAATTCATACAGGCGTGGTAAGACAGAAGACAGTAAACAGTTTACAGAAAGGAATTATGATGTCTTACTTGCTATAGGAAAAATTAGATTCATGGAATTTTGAGAGATTATTTATTCCCTTAGCCTTTATTCATATATTAGAGAAGGTTTTTTTTTGACAATCTGTGAAATTTATAGACTTAAAAAAATAAAGGGCTTCAAACTACTTCTATCTTTAATATAGTATTAACATTTTAATTGCATGTTTAAAAATTCAAAACCACAATCCCGCCAGCAATTCTAACTGTTACCATTTAGAGAAAATAATAGGGATAATGACATTCATCAAATTTACTAAACCTGATGTTATGCTAGTCACCATAATGACCTACTGTACTTCTTTTATTAAAGAATTCTTAGACCATTTGCTACTGAATTAATGTTTAACTGGTAAACTGAGGCAAAATACTGGATAATCTGAGAAGGCACAAGTGCAGAGTCCACTGTACAAAACTACTGAGCCATGCTTTCCTCCTTTATGTGCTTTTCCAGATATATTTTAAACTCAGCAAAAGGTAAAATTTAAATTCGGCATAATTAACTTTTACTGTGCCTTTCTTTTTGCTTGAAAACTCTTCTCATACACTGCCACCGATTCAATTTCACCTGTAGGTAATGAACACAGAACTCATTGTGGGGAAAATAAACCAGAATGGGAAAAAAGAGAAGTTATCAGATACACAAAGGAGTGAAACAGCTGACTGAAAAACACCTTAACCACAATACTTTCCCTCCATCCTTAAGGAGGTATTTTTAGTATTTTAGTCACCATTTCTTTCAGGAAAGACCCCACAGGTTCCAGAAGCTCCCAAGTTGAGTACTCACCTAGTTCATCTGAATGCTGAATCAGGGCTTTTATTTCTGCTAAGCTGGTCGCCCCCTCTTGGGAGACCGAAGCTGCTGCCCCCTCCTCTGGGTCCTCCACCTTAGTCACGGTAAAGTGTGGCATTGTTACACGTAGAAATCCCGTGCTCGTTCTGTATTTACACTGCCCTCCACTCTACTTTCCTTACCTACCTCTTCCTTACTGTGCCCCTTTCGCACTCAAATCACTGCCTACGGGAGACGAAGGCTGGGAAGAGGGAAGTACTTTCTGCTCACGTGACCCACAGCCCCAAGGGAGTGGAACGCTGGAAGACACGCCTCCCACAGTGTTTATCATTCACTCGAAAGGATTAAGCACTCCACCCCTTGCTTATGGTTAAGCTCAAGAATCCCAAGAACTTCTTAGACCGCCTTTCCAGAGCTGCCAAAAGCTGCGAGTGGGCAGAATTCATGACCTGCCGCCCACTGTGTGCTCACCCGCTCGTTTCCTTCACTTAAGTTATTTCCATCCCTATGTGCACGTCGTGATCTCAACCTCTGCCCTCATATTTCACACGAGAAAGATTAGGGAACAGTTCATTGTACAAACTTTCCTCTTTAAAGAGAAACTGGCACCACATAAATTTAGGAAATGAAACAAACTATTTGTAAGCTTCTGTTGTTGCTTTGTTTCAAAGCATATGAAAAATAGTAATTTCTTATGGTTCCGATGAGAACATTCAGCAAGTATTCAATGAATGCCTACATATTTTATACAAGGCATAGTTGTAGATACTGTAGTGTATACCACAACTCCCAAGAAGAGACATTAATATTCCCCGAAGTCCAAGTTTGTTTAAAAGAGCAAAATATTTTTAAAGAGTTCAGACTTTTTTTTTGTACAGAGTTTAAACATCGTGTTTTAAAGAAAAAAAATTCAAGAAAATTCCCCTGATTAGGTGGTGTATGGTTCCTTCAACACATGTAACATATTTAAATCTTGGTATATTTTATCACATAACTGTGTCCAGTGCTCAGTTGATGGCTTTAACTATATATAGAGTATGAGGTCTATCTCTGCACTGATAAGGGACTCAAGTACATTGAGCCCTGTGGTAACTTCTATGTTGATGATAGAATATAAGGGCTTTGTTGTTAGTAACACCTGACATATAAGGCTGCACTAAATTTAACAAAGAAGGAATGATAGCTTATAATCCTCATTTATTCCTATACCATTTCTAAAAGAAAAGGAAACCAATAGTTGTTAAAGATCCACTTTGTACTCTGCATTGCACTAAAAACTTTTCATTATGATTGCATTTAATCATCACAGAAACATTAGGCTAAGGAACTTGCCCAAAGTCACAGAGTTTGTAAACAGCAAAGCCCAACCTAAAAACCTGTAATACCCTTGTTAGTAAGCAACATAGAAGTTTCACAGAAAGAAAACACACACACGCCCCTAAATTTTATTTCATGGGTTCCCATGTAGCACTGATTTGTAATCTTAGCTGCACACTGGAATCACCTGGGGAAATTTACAAAATACTGATGCCTGGGTCCTATCCCAGATACTGTAATTTAATTGCTCTGGAGTAGAGCCTGGGCAATAAGGCTTTTAAAAGCTCCCCTATTTCTCACTCTCAGATGGTTCAAACAAGCAGCCAAGATTGCAAATTACTACTATATGGGGGAAAAAAAGTTTATCACCTAAGAAGTCTTCGTAACTATTTTATTTTTGAAAGAAAATTAAGTGTGGTAGTGCCTTGGGTGATTTTCCCATACTTACAACTCAGGAAGCTACTCTACTAATTTATTCAAAGGAACTTAACTACCAAATTGTCAAAAATTTCAATAGAATATTCTGGGTTCCAAATTCTTCAGTGCCACTGGATATTTCCAATAGGATCTTGCCTTTCATATTTATTATAAAAAGAGAGTTGAACTAGGGCTAATCTACAGTTGATGGATAAGAACAATGACTTGTGTTATACATCTGTGCACAGCTTGTGCATATAAGTCTATGTACCAATGTTATCCTGTCACCTCTCCCCTCTAAAAATATCTGCAAACCAAACAAGTAGGAAGGCAAAACATTCCTGCTGACCTATGATAGGCGTATTTATTTACCAAACTCGATGATTTGATACCACAGTGCTCAGCAATTTTAAAATAGTTCTCTCCTAGAGTGGCCTATAGATAAAAGTGCAATGGCAAAAAAAAAATTGAAGGCAAAGTTAAAGTAATACAGAAAAAGCTGGGGGGGGGCGGTTCTGGTAAAGCTGAGGGCAGTGCTGTGTAGACAGTGATTAGATAGGGAAGGTAGGATATAAGAAAATGCTATTTAAAGTACAATAAACTACCACAATGGGGGCACCTGGCTGGTTTAGTTGGAAGAGCCTGTAACTCTTGATCTTGGGGCTGCAATTTGGAGTCCCCCATTGGGCATAGTGACTACTTAAAAAATAAATAAGATAAAAACATCAATAAACTACCACAATGAAGTGCCACTGCATATCCACACTAATGGCTAAAACTGATAAGACTGGAAACACCAAATCTGGTGAGAATGTTAAACAAAAGATACTTTTATATATTGGCGTAAATTGGTTCACCCAATTTAGGGAAAAGTCTAGTACTCTCCCCTATAACTCAGCAATTGCACTTCTAGGTATTTATCCTCCCAAAATGAAAACATATTCCCACAAAAAGACTTGTCCAAGAATATTCATAACAGCTTATGAACAATAACCAAAAACTGGAAACAACCCAGATGTATATCCATAGCAGAATGGGTAAACCAACTATGATGTATTCATACAAAAGATTACTATTCAGATAAAAAAAGGAATGACTCGGTGATACAAGCAACAATCTGAATGCATATCAAAACATCACGCTACATGAAAGTAGCCTTAAGAGTGCACAATATATGAACCAATTATATGAGGTTTTACAACAGGCAAAAACAATCTATGGTGCAAAAACAAACAAACCAGGACAAGGGCTGCCTCTGGGGGAAGGGGGACTCAGGAAAACTTCCCAGAGTGATAGTAATATTCTACATCTTGTTAGAGTTTAGGATTCCATAGGTGTATGCATTCATCAAAAGTTAGCTGATGTTCACTTCAAATTAGTGTTATTCATTGTATGAAAACTTCACCTAAAAAAAAAAAAAAAAAAGCTACAGGGGTGCCTGAGTGGCTCAGTTGGTTAAGTGGCCGACTCCTGATTTCAGCTCAGGTCATAAGCTCCAGATCATGAGATCAAGCCCCACATCAGACTCTGTGATGACAGTGCTGAGCCTGCTTGGGACTCTCTCTTCCTCTCTCTCTGTCCCTCCCCTGCTCTCTCTGTCTCTGTCTCTCTCTCAATAAAGAAATAAATTAATTAAATAAATAAATAAATAAATAAATAAATAAATAAATGTATTTTTTAAAAAGCTACAAATACTGAATTCTAATAATATGCATTTTGAAGTATCTGGGAGAGGTGAACTGATATCTGTAATTTACCTCGAAATGCAGTAAGATAGATGGATAAATAGGTGTTAGGAAAAGTACAATAAAATGTTAATGATAGATTCTGAGTGGTGGGTGTACAGGTGTTCACTTATATAAAAGCCTTCCAACTTTCTGTATGTTTGAAAATTTTCATAATAAAACACTGGAAAATACAAACTGACACCATTATGAAAATAAACATATAAGTCAGAGACTGGGAGAAAATATTCATAAAACATGTACTTGACAAAGGACTTATATCTTAAAATTTTTTTTTTTCAACGTTTATTTATTTTTGGGACAGAGAGAGACAGAGCATGAACGGGGGAGGGGCAGAGAGAGAGGGAGACACAGAGTCGGAAACAGGCTCCAGGCTCAGAGCCATCAGCCCAGAGCCTGACGCGGGGCTCGAACTCACGGACCGCGAGATCGTGACCTGGCTGAAGTCGGACGCTTAACCGACTGCGCCACCCAGGCGCCCCAGGACTTATATCTTAAATATATAAAAATCCTCTACAACTCAATAAGAAAAAAACTGAATACAAAATAAAAAAGATTTAAATAGACAATTCACAAAGGAAGTTATATAAATGGCTAATAAGCACTGGAAAAAGTGTTCAACATCATTGGCTTTCAGGAAATGCAAATTAAAATCACCATTAAAACTGTTGGCAAGGATGTAGAGCAAATGTTGGTGGGAATATAAAATAATAACAACCACTTTGGAAAAAGGTTTGGCAGCTTTTTATAAATTTTGTCTTTTTTTTTTCATTTGAGAGAAAGAGAGAGAGCAAGAGCAAGGAAGAGGGGCAGAGGGGGAGAGGGAGAGGGAGAGAGGGAGAGAGGGAGAGAGGGGGGGAGAGAGAGAGAGAGAGAGAGAGAGAGAGAGAGAGAGAGAGAGAGAGAGAATTTTAAGCAGGCTCCATCACCACAGGGCTCAATTCCATAACCTTGGGATCATGACCTAAGTTGAAATCAAGGGTTGGACAGATGCTCAACCGACTGAGACACCCAGGTGCCCCTTTTACAAATTTCAAACAAGTATGTTTATAAACCTTTATTCATAACAGCCCAAATAGGAAACAGACAAGTTATCCATCAATAAGATAAGCAACCTGTAGTATATTCATACAATAGAGTATTACTCAACAATAACCAGGAACAAACTACTGATACATTCAACAACATGGATGAATCTCAAAAACATTTTAAGTTATATATTACATATTAATCATATGCATACAAAAGTGTTTAGAGTTGAAGCATAACTGATGCCTGCAACTTAATTTGAAATGCTTTAAAAATAGATGGATCCAATGGAAGGGATATTTGGTAAAACAAATAGAGCATAATGTTAATTGTAGCATTTGGAGGCTAAAGATGGTTGTTTACCAAAAGTCTTACAATTTTTCTGTATGTTTGAAAATTTTCTTAATAAAATGTTGGAAAAAATACAATGAACTGAAGTTCACTGAAATCTTTATAAAGATCTTTAGGTGTGAGTATAAAGCAAAGCACTTATGGGTCAAATTCCATTTCACGTAAAATTTAAGCAGTTACATAAATGCTAGTCCTGTACTTTGATTTTATAGTGTTGAATGCTGTTTGAAATGAATCATACAGGTTTGAAATATTTAGTTTTACATTTAAAAAAAAACTATAGTTTTTTTTCAAATCTTTTTTTTTTTTTAATTTTTTTTTTCAACGTTTATTTATTTTTGGGACAGAGAGAGACAGAGCATGAACGGGGGAGGGGAAGAGAGACAGGGAGACACAGAATCGGAAACAGGCTCCAGGCTCTGAGCCATCAGCCCAGAGCCTGACGCGGGGCTCGAACTCACGGACCGCGAGACCGTGACCTGGCTGAAGTCGGACACTTAACCGACTGCGCCACCCAGGCACCCCTCAAATCTTTTTTTTTTTTTAAGTTTATTTCTTTAGAGATAGAGACAGCATGAGTGGGGGAGGAGCAGAGAGAGAGGGAGAAGAGAGAGAATCCCAAGCAGACTCTGCACCGTGAGCACAGAGCCTGACGTGGGCTTGAACCACGCAACTTCGAGATCATGACCTGAGCCGAAACAGAGAGTTGGAAGCTTAACCGACTGAGCCACCCAGGCGCCCCTATGGTATTTTTTAGTAGTAAGACATAAGCCCAGGCTAGGGCAAAAGCGCATTTATAATGGCATTACTCCCATAGTGCTTTGTACATTAGGCCAAATATTATACATTATTTATATTACTAGTTTCAGTAAAACTTTTTTGTGACATTATGTTTGTTTTTTTAAAAAGCATGCCCATTCTTTAGAAGAATGGATCTACCATGGGTAATATTTTGGAAGTACAATTTACTGTTCTACACTATCCAATTACTTATTTTTAATCAGAGCTAACAACTCATGACAACCAGCATTTTGTTTTATTCAAACCATTTATTAAAAAAACAAAGACAAATTAGATTTAGTGAAAAGACTTGAGCAATTAAGGGAAAGTAAGTGGGAAATTATTTTCAACATAAGGATTCTCTTCCAGGTTGTACTATACTGTTATACTACATCACTCAATTTTAGAGCAAATCATATATGCATTTCCTCTTCATTCTCAGAACCTGAGAACTGTATTGTACAAAAGCCATTCACAAATAACCTAGAACCACACTACATCCTGCTGAAGTGATTCTTAAGAATCTAGTAATGCATGCTAAAAATGAATTCACGATGCAAGAAAACTTCTATAAGTAAGCAGCAAGCAAAATCCCTGGAATTAAAAAGCCACATACATTTTGAATACATGAGTTTTCAGATATGCATCAGTTTTTAGATATGATGTTAAGGATTTAGTAACATATTAAATAGTATTCTTTCAAAAAACTTAAAAATGCAACTAGAGCTTGATCAAAGGTACCAGCATGCTATTAAAAAGCTGGAAAAATATAAAATAGAACAATAGCTCCCATGACACACACAATGTAGACTTAACTCATCTGTCTACACCTTTTTACAGAATTCTCTCATAGACACACACACACACACACACACACACACACACACACATTTGATGGGGATGGTGTGCAAAGAAAAAAGGATTCTGATTTGGAAAACAGCTTCAAATCTTATGAATCTCTCCTAAACTCTTGTAGTTTGAAGATACCATTCAGAGTGCTTTATCTACTATTGAGATCCAGCCACACTTGAGAGAGCCTTTAAAATTGTAGCCAATTGACAGTTTTGTGCTTACAGCATTTGTTTTATTACAAAAGGTGTTTTTATAACAAATAGTAAAGAAAGTGGAATCTACTTCCAAGTAGTTGCTTTTTCCCCCCCAAGCAGTTGCTTCTAATGTAGTAAGTTGTTACTTCAAAATATTTAGGATAGACATTCTCATCAAATCGTTGTAACTGCCAGCCAGCAACTAAATATAAATAGAAAATGGCATTATGCTTTAATTTTCTTGATTAAGGTAAATTTATGATGAACTTTGAGCAACAAAGGTTAATTATGTTTTATCCTCAGTAAATTCTTCATGAAGTTTACATAGAAGTAAACCCTTCATACTCTTCATTCTATAAATCTTTCTAACAATAAATTCATCTTATTAAAAGATGTTGTTTGACAGGAAAAAGATCTGAATTATAGGATTTCATTAAAATGTCTGAATTATAGAACTTCTAAAAAAGCACAGAATTTACAAAAATTTTAACTTACCTTCAAATATTAAGAAAAGAAAGAGGTCATGTGTTAGAGCAGGCATTCTTAAGGAAAATATCAGACTTGCATAAAGGACTAACTTACTCCGTGACCCCCATTCAGTTACTCAGGCTTTAAAGGGCCACTGGTAGGGAAACACTACCTCATGAGGTGTCATTCAGAAGGTTAGGCAAACATTCAAAAGAACAGTGCGTTGCAAATGATTGCTGGTAAAGGAATATTTTTCTTTATATTCAGAATTCATTGAGGACTAAAAATCTTATGAATTACTAGAAAAATATACAAAACACAAGTTCTAATTTTTATTATTAGATTTGACATAAAATTGCTCTATCAAACTGCTAAGCAAGTTTTTTAAAACTTTCAATTTCTGAACTTACCTCCTCACACAGGTTAAGTAGACAGCTGATGGACCAGCACCATTTACATACTACACTCCATGGCTGTGTTACAGAATACTGTAAACATTTTACTGGCAGTTCACTACTTAAATTTAGAGCTATAGCTGGAAAAGTATACAGACTCTCATTCTTAAGTAGAAATATATATATATATATATATATATATATATATATATATTCCTTAATATATCAGCAAACCCTCTTTCCCCTTCAGACACTGGAAATAGTGGTTTAAAATATTGAAATGATCACAAATTCTAAATATTGCCTTATGTAGACAAGTTCAGAAAGAATTATAGAGTTAATCAATTACTCTGGTGAAGACCAACTACAATGGATAGTAAGAACTTAAAACCCCTAAATCTCAGAATTACATAAAATTGTCCATGAAAATGGGTTTTTATAAAATGGCATCAGTGATTAATATATAACATATGTTGGGGCTAACAACTGAAAGATAATAAATACCTCAGACATTATTTTCTGATGGATTCATAATATTGCATTGTAAGAAAGGCAGAGACTTCTCCAAATCAAAATGTCAGGAAAATTTCATGCTTTATTGAAGCTGAAGAAATCATGCATTATTCAATACATATTTGAGTGACCATTATGTGCCAGGAAATAGGAATACAATGGAGAACAAGACACTGTTCCTGCCCTCAAGGAGCTCACAATCATGTTATCTACCTCACTATATAATAAAAGGCAACATCAGACCAGTTCTGTAAGTACAATATAGTGTAAACATAGAACCTTGAGGGCACAACGCACTACTACCTTGCCCAGTTACTTCTTCAAGGACCTACAGGTGTGAATCTTCACTAAAGAAAAGAACGAAGTAGGAGGATAGTTGATGGCTGGCCAACTTGATAGCTACATCACCCATTTTGGCTGATATTAAAGAAGGCATTATCAAAACCCTTTGTGTACCCAAGAGTCCTCAGCTTCCACTGTTTCCTTCTTCACGATATTACAACTCCCTGTATAAGGCTGCCCATCTCTTTCATTAGTCTAATGTGATTATAGCCTAGATACTGTAAGACCCAAGAATCACCAACCAAAAACGTAGCACTGGCACTATGAACATAGACTACTCAGTAACTCACTCAGAATTTCATTTTTGATGTAGGACATTCCATTCTATATTATGAAATACTTGCTAGATAGGTTTCTGGTCAACACTACGAACAGTGCATAGAAAATGAAACTGCAACATATTGTCAAAACTTAAGACATATTTCTAAAAATATAAAGAAAAATGAAAATACAATTCAAAACAAAATTTTCTTGTTAATTTCACCTCAGAGAACAAGTTTTTGTTTTTAAAGAAGTTATTGCTTCCTTTCTTCCAACAAAACTCCCATGAGAGAGAGAAAGTGCATATGCACAAGTGGGAGAGAGGGGCAGAAGACGGGGGGGGGGGGATTGAGAGAGAGAGAGTGTGAGAGAGAGAGAGAGAGAGAGAGAGAGAGAGAGAGAGAGAATCTCAAGCAGACTCCACGTTCAGCACGTCCCATAATCCTGGGACCATGACCTGAGCCAAAATCAGGAGTTGGATGCTCAACTGACTGAGCCACCCAAGCACCCCCAAAACTCCATTTTAAAATAGATATACCACGAGGTGCCTGGGTGGCTCAGTTGGTAGAACATGTGATTACCAATTTCAGGGTTGTGATCTAGCCCCACGTTGGGGGTAGAGATTACTAAAAACCAAAACCAAAACCAAAAACAAGTAGATCTACTGAAACTAGAAATACGAATATTAACTTTCAGGAAGATGAACTAATGTGCTTAATAACTGTATAATTCAGCACTACCAAATTGCCCTGGGTATTTGCAAGCCATTTATTTAAAAGACACTGAAATAAGGGCACCTGGCTGGCTCAGGTGGTAGAACATGTGACTCTTGATCTCAGGGCTGTAGGTTTGAGCCCCACGTTGGGTGTAGAGATTACTTAAAAATAAAATCTTAAAAAAAAAATACATACTTTTAGGCCAGATTTCCTTTTAGGAACACAGAACCTTAAAATTACTCAGGAAACATGTCATTTTACTACCTTCTTTTGAAAAAACAAAAACCCCTATTTCCTTTCATGCCCCCAATCCAGACAAAAAAACTGCAAAAATGTACACTGAACATAAAAATTCTATTTCTTTTATACTTCTTCTACTCTACCTTTGCTGCTTACTAAATGCTTCAATACAGCCAACTAATGTTAGTAGAGGAAGTGTAATAACAGGGATACTGATACTAAAATCACACACACCTGGGTTTAAGTTACTAATCTTCAATTTATTACTTGTATGACCTTGGGCAGGTTACTTAACCTTATCAGTTTCAATTTTCTCCTGGATGAGAAATCCCATCATAGCTCTGAAGAAAATGACTTTATTTTAAATGAAAAATATCAAAACATGATTTTTCATTTAATAGGGAAGAATGTTTTCTATTTCCTAATAATTCTTAGAATTCCATTGGAAATGAGTACACTGCAAAACTAAGAAACAAATTTTTTATTTTAAAAAAATGTTTATTTTGAGAGAGTGTGAGAGTGTGCACAAGCAAGTGGGGGATAGGCAGAGAACAAGGGAGAGCGAGAATGCCAAGCAGGGTCTGATGCAGGGCTTGATCTCATGAACTGTGAGATCATGACCTGAGCTGAAATCAAGAGTCTGATACTGAACCAACTGAACCACCTGGGAGTCCCTAAAAAATTTTTTAAATAAAAAAAATTTTTTTTTAATAATTTAGGATGTAAACTAGCCAGTTGTGAAAGTAAGTATTCTTTCTGGATATATATATATATAAAAGCTTGGATGTTAAATGCAAATGCTCTCAAATAAGATAAATTTCAGTTTGGTTCAATTTCTCATAGCTCCTCAAAGTGATAATGTACATATTTATACAAGAGTTTTAAAAAGTTTTTTAAGTTTGGGGCGCCTGGGTGGCGCAGTCGGTTAAGCGTCCGACTTCAGCCAGGTCACGATCTCGCGGTCCGTGAGTTCGAGCCCCGCGTCAGGCTCTAGGCTGATGGCTCAGAGCCTGGAGCCTGTTTCCGATTCTGTATCTCCCTCTCTCTCTGCCCCTCCCCCGTTCATGCTCTGTCTCTCTCTGTCCCAAAAATAAATAAACGTTGAAAAAAAAAAATTAAAAAAAAAAAGTTTTTTAAGTTTATTTATTTTTAAATAATTTAGAGAGAGAGAGAGACTGAATCTCAAGCAGGCTCTGCACTGCCAGTGCAGAGGTCGATCGATGCAGGGCTCAAACTCCCAAACTGTGAGATCATGACCTGAGCAGAAATCAAGAGTTGGACACTCAAACTGACTAAGCCACCCAGGTGCCCCAATATATACGAGTTTTTAAACTTACTGTTTTCTTGTTTTTAAACTAGCTGTATAAAAACGGAATAGTTTTACCCCTAAGTAAAAGTAGATTTGTCTGGTGAAATGGAGAAAATGAAGAAATTCAGGTGCCACTTGGCCAAAAATTAAAACTATTAACCAAATGGTTCTGACTGTAAAAAGAGGAATGCTGTGGTGCTTGGGTGGCCCAGTTAATTGAGGGTCCGACTCTTGATTTCAGCTTGGGTCATGATCCCAGGGTCATGGGTTCGAGCCCTGCATCGGGCACTGTGCTGAGGTCGGAGTCTACTTGAGATTCTCTCTTTCTCCCTCTGTCCCTCTGCCCCATTTGCACATGGTCTCTCTAAAATAAAAAAAGAAATAACATAAAAATAAACAGAGGCTGGCTACCAATTGAATATCTTGCATGGATTTCTCAAGACCATTAGAAAAGTATAAGGCTGAGCAATGCAGTAATAAAAATGCAAAGCCAAAGATGCCACTGACTAATTCAGTAGAGAAACTGGAGACTGAAACACAGTTCTAAAAGAACAGGAAATTTTAAAGTGAAAAACACAAACAAACAAACAAACAAAAATACAACAACTAAAGTTAGGATTAAAACCCAAACACAAACACACCTCCTATCTCTTAATTACTTATACACACTTTTTGTTTTCTATCTCTGGCTTTTCAACTACAAAAACTTCCATTTTAAGACTAAAAAAAAGCTTCAGCCCTCACATTTTTTCAGTAGACATCCAAAGGTAACTTCAAAATTTCAGATTGTGAACAGCCTTTCATTTCAGATTGATTTATTCACAATAGTGACTTGATTCTGAAATTTTGTTAACTGTAAGTTCCACCAATGATTTAACAGTAGCTTAAAATTCTTCAAAAGTAAAATGCACCTAAATGTCAGAAATGTTAAAAAGATGACAAGTGTACGCCTTAGAACTGAGCAAATATGGTAATAATATTTATTATTCATCAACTATGGAACTTCTGCATTTAAAGCAAGGTGCCTTGTGTGTCTGCTTGTGTGTGTGCTGTATGTTCTGCAGTTTTGTGCTCACACCTTCATTTATAATTGCTGGGGTTCTACACAATACACCAAAGCACTAATCACAGGATTGTAATGAGGAAAATCTTCTCATTTCCCTATTTACTTACAAAACTTCATTAAAATAACACATTGTTTTATACATTCACAAAATAAAATGCTTTCATAATTCCTACAATATACCCCTCCAAAGTTTCATATGTGCTGCTAAGAACCCCATCACCATACTCTGGTTTCTCTTCATATCACATAAATCTTTCACCTTTCTTTACAAAAAAGAAAAAGAAAACAACAACAACAACAAGAGACCTCGCCAAGAACTCAAACACATATAATTTGCATTATTCTGATTCAGCAAACCCACCAGGTGCAGCTGCTGTGCAGACTGTGTCACACCAAAAGGGCAGGGGTTGGGGGTTGAAATCCAGTTTGTCCTTCTCTAGTGAAGCCTGGAAGGGCTGTCTTTTTTACAATTTACATAAAGGTTGGGGCGCTTGAGTGGCTCAGTCAGTTAAGTGTCTGACTCTTGATTTCAGCTCAGGTCATGATCTCATGGTTTGTGAGTTTGAGCCCTGTGTTGGACTCCACACTGACAGCACGAAGCCTGATTGGGATTCTCTTTTCCCTTTCTTGTCTGCCTGTCCCCCACATTTGCTCTCTCTCTCTTGCTCTCTCTCAAAATAAATAAACAAAGTTAAAAAAAAAAGAATTTGCACAAAGGTCTTACTATTTCAGAGTGCAGGCAGAGGGGACAAAAAGAGAGGCAGCTACAATCCAAAAGTTCATAGCAAGACATCATCCGCATAGGTCATTAAAAATTATCTTAAATGTCAGCATTAGAAACATTACTCTTATTCTAACAGTCTTGAAATGGGAAGTATAACTTTTAAAGGTGCCCAGGAGTGTCCTCTTCCTTCTTTTCCATTCCAGTAGAGATAATATCAAAGCAAGGTTTATGAGAATCTGGAAGCAAGAAATATGCCACTGACAGGCAAAGAATAAGGCCTTTGGTAGAAAAGAATTAGTGAGGACATAGAAGATATTACCAAAAATAAAAGACACGAAGTTGAAGCATCACTTTACCAACTGCTGAGTCAAAACACAGAGTATGCTAGGACAGACTCTAAAAGAAAGTCCTTTCTATCAAAGCAGCTTTCTTACACACAGTTCAACCTTTTGAAAGTTTTTATTATAGATATTTTCAAATATACACAAAAGCAGAGAAAACAGTAAAATGAATCCCCATGCACCTTTTACTCCAATTCAAAATATAAACATTTGCCAATATTCTCAACTTTTTGGGGGGGGGGGCCTGGGTGGTGGAGTACATTTCATTTCACTTGTAGATACTTCAATATGTATCTTTACAGACAAGGACTTTACCACAATGTCTTAAATATACCTAAGAAAATTCACAATAATTCATTAAAATCATTTAATACCAAGTACATTGTCACATTTCCCTGATTACCCCAAAGGTATCTTTTACTCTTGTTTACATTAGGATCCAAATAAAGCCCACACCTTGCATCTGGTTGGTCTGCTTTTTGTCTGTAACAGCTTTCCCTCTCTTCCCATCACTCATCCTCCACCCCATGCCATTTATTTTTTGAAGAATCTGGTTATTCAGTAAAATTTCCCGTATTCTGGATTTGGCTGATTGCTTCCTGTGGTGTAGAGTAGTATATTATAAAGTTTAATCACTGGCTGTAGAGTATGGAAAAGTGGACCAAAACAGATGTGGTCTGTGACCAAAATGTTCAAAATGTTTCAGAGAATACTGGAAACCCTTAAAAAATACATATATATATATATATATATATATATATATATATATATATATATCAGAGGATGATATCAGATGAGCTAAGAAGGTACCAAATCCATGTATTTTTATGAAACTATCCATCTTACTACCTTCTACAATGTTATAGCTCACAGAGTGCCAAAGTAAAATGAACAATATTCAAGAACCACATACACTTGACCCTTGAACAACACAGGTTTGAACTGCATGTGTCCACTTACACTTGGATTTTTTTCTATAAATAATACAGAATAGTAAACACATTTTCTATCCCTTATGATTTTCTTAATAACATTTTATTTTCTCTAGCTTACTTGATTGTAAGAAGACAGTCTATAATATGTACAAAAAGGTTAACTGACTGTTTATATTATTGGTAAGGCTTCTTCTGGTCAACAGTAGGCTATTAGCAGTTAAAGTCTGGTGGAGTCAAAAGTTACATTCAAATTTTCTATTGCATGAGGGTTGGTACCCCTAACCCCTGGGTTTTTCAAAGGCCAAGTATAATATGAAAAATATATTTAAAATAAGGGTAATAGTCATTGATTGGCAATACAATGTAATTCACTTATTTTGGTTTGGGGCAAAAACTTACAAGTTTTTTGGAAAAGTACAGAAAAGTACTTGGTACTTTGAAGTATGTTCTTATGGGGGAAAAAAAAACAACTAGCTAGTTCTCCAAGTTGCTTAGTCAATCATTATTCTGATTTAACCCTAGATCAGCTGAATACACTAAACGTAAGTGTGTAGTGTAATGGCTCCATGGGCAGATAAATATTCTACTCTATAAGACCTCCTGACATTTAAGGAAAGGCCTACTGTGCCTATCTGCTCACAGTGAAGTCCTAATCAGGTGGGAAAGTTCTTCTCAAATGCACAGCATTAATCACGCTTCTCTTCCGGGCTATGGTCTTCAATGCGGGCTTTACATTAGAATCATCTGAAAAGCTTTTAAAAACTACTGATGCAATTAAATCAGAATCCCTGGGAAAGGGGCAGAAGTATTTTCTAAAAAGATCTCTAGATCATTCCAATATGCAACCAGATGAAGCATCACTGCTCTAGTGGGTACATTTCATTTGCCTTTACCATACTATGTTTTTAATTTTTGTTTATATTTCTATCCTTTTTTTTAAGTTTATTTATTTATTTTGAGAGATACAGACAGCACAAGTGGGGGAGGGGCAGAAAGAGAGGGAGAGAAAGAGAATGCCAAGTAGGCTCTGCCAGTGCAGAGCCCAATGTGGGACTCAAACCCACGAGATCATAACCTGAGCTGAAACCAAGAGTTGGACGCTTAATTGACTGGGCCACCCAGGCGTCCCTATTTCTAGATCTTTTTTTTTGGCTTAGAAGATCTTCAACTCAATATGTATTTTATTGAGTGCAAATTATATGTGGCATGACACACTATACTAGGTGCTGATGATACAAATACAACTTTGTGTTCCTGTCCCAAGAACTTTGCTGCCTAGGTGAGAAAGATAACATACAAAATCAACAAAATTAAGTGAAATAGGTATTATAGTAACAGTCTGCATAAGGGATACAGGGACATAAAGAACTTATCTATTTTATCTGGTGGTGGGGGTAAATCAGAGAAAGTTTCAGACAGAAGGTGACTCTTTGAAGGAGGGACTTATCTAAATTACTTTTGCATCTCTACCACCTAATGACCCCCAATAAAAACTTGTTGACAGTCACCCTTGGAATTGGTATATTTAGAGCTCCTTGACTTAATGGATTTTAGTTTTACTCCATTTCAAAAACCCACTCCCAAGGCTGCATATTAGATCATCTTAACACTGGACCTGCCCCACCTCTGAAACAATTAACTCCAACATTCAACTCTCTGAACACAGTCTTTAATCCTTCTACATCTTTCACTACAACTTTACTCCATCAGGACCTCCAGTCTCTAAATGTCTCCATTTTTATCTCAGTTCATCATTTTCCTTTGCTAAATTTTTCTATTGTATTATTCTAAAATTTGCTGTATTTTTCTTTTTTTGGTGTTTTGCTGTATCTTCATTTTTGTATTTATCACACAGCATTATAATTTATAGGAACATTTGTTTGTTTTCTCTGTTAGATCATAACTTTCCATACAACAGTTATTGGGATTTTTTTTCTTGGTCCTCCTGCATCCTTAACACCCAGGACAGGGCCTGACTCCTAAGAAGTGTTCAGTAAATGTTTGGTGAAGAAATGGATAAAGTGTTCTGGTCATTTTCACCACTAAACTATAAGCTCTCCAAAGGCAGAGACTGTCTCATATGTATATTTCCTATAATTCCTACTGGAGTGCCTTATACATAGCAGAGCCTCAGGGAGCACTTGTTCAATTGTAAAAGGGTGAAATATATCAGAACCTGTGTAAGACATATAAAAATATGTCCCTTGCTCTTTTTGGGTATTATTATTTTAACAATCGTTTAAGATAACAAAATAGTTACAAGGCAAATGTAAATAATGTTCATCATGACAGAGACAAAATGATATAAGCACTGGATAGAAGTCAGGAGGCCTGCACTTTTCAGTCTTGGCTTTCCCACTCTGATCTACAAATAACCATCTCTGTAAGCCTTAGTTTCCCCATTTTTATTTTAATGCTTATTTATTTTTGAGGGAGAGAGAAAGACAGATCATGAATGGGGAAGGGGCAGAAAGGAGGAGACACAGAATCTGAAGCAGGCTTCAGGCTCTGAGCTGTCAGCAGAGTCTGACGCGGGACTTGAACCCAAGAACCGTGAGATCATGACCTGAGCTAAAGTCTGACGCTTAACCGACTGAGCCACTCAGGTGCACTCCCCTCCCATTTTTTAAAATAGAGTTTGACCAGAATTCAATTCTTGTTCTTCTTCAGAATTCAATTCTTGGTCATCTGAGGTTCCCTAACATGCTATGCCTCTTAAAATTTTTATTATTAAAGTGATACATCCTCAATCTAAAAAATTGTACATGCCCTTCTGAATTGTTTAGGTAAAGGAAAGTTCCCATTTTCCACCCTATTTTCATAACCCACCAGAGGTATCCACTCTCAACAGTTTCTTCTGTATCTTTAAGGCATTCTTCATGTAAAAGCAAGTACAGTCTAAGATTCTTGTTTTTATTTACCAACTGCACAATCCTATAAACTCTAATGGAACCTTAACAAAATGAAAGGAAAATTATAAATACTTTGATAGCAGAAAGAATTACCTACTCAAAAGGCCGACAGGAGAAAAACTTAAAACACAGACAGAAATATAAAACTTCGTGTTTCACCCCCACCCCCCTTGGTTGTACAATGTAATGTGAATAAAAAGTGTATGATGAGAAAAGAAATTTAAGGTGGGAAGCTAATATATGGAAGAAATGTGAGAGGCATGGGAATTGTGGAGAAAAGAGAGATAATCATACCAATGTCACAACCACAGAACGATGTATATATAAAAGGCCAAAAAAATCACAGAATTCTAAATATTAAAATAGCAAACAATTCTGAAGTATAGTATGAGCTTAAGGACAGAATCACTTGCGGAAAATGCAGTGTTGTTTTCCAATACTGATTCCAGCCCAGAGACAAATGTAGATTAGTATGTCCTTGATTTTCTTGACAACAGGATCCTGTGAAGATCTATATCTAAGTCTAACAAGGGCATCCGCGTATTAAGAAGCCAAAGATGAAATAATTGTATTTTTGATCAGTCCCTCTAATAGTGGGGAAAATATATCACAGGATTCTGGTTGTCATAATTTTTTAGAAGACAGAGAAAAAAATAGGTCATTAGTAAAATACAGAACTAGTTTCCTGAGAATATAGTGGAAATTGCAATCTAATGGCTGGACTGTTAATTTCTTTCATTTGGTATCATAATATTTACACATTAAGGAGTATGTTAGACAAAGAGCCAAGCTTTAACTTCTATACCCATCTAAACAACATAGATTTCACCTAGATAGGTTCCCAGTTTTACCTCTGTAGTGTAATACGATACCATTCCATACTGTAAATAATGCTTGTAAATAAGGGAAGAACAGCCTGGATAAGGATCCTGTTCCACAAGGCTAACACATTACAGAAATAAGTTCACTTTTTAAACAGAATAAAAATACAATTCCAAAATATGTAAGTACAAGACTAATAGCAGTTAGCTGTAAACTGCCTAACAACAATTACAGCATTAAAAAAATTAACACTGTTATAGTCTTTATCTGGTATTTTTACAACCTAAATATAGTATGATGGATACAGACTAAAACTACAATTTAGAACTAATTTGGAGGAATAGAAAATGATAAATTATTTTTTATTCCATTCCATGGTATAAAGTGTGTCAAGAAATTGAAAATAGTTAAGTCCATACCTCCATAAAATAGTCAAGGATAAGTGAATTCTAAGACTACAAACTTTACCAAATCTACCTTGTTTCCAGACATTCAGAAAAACAAACACAAATAAGGAACTAAAGTCATTCTGGTTTCCTGCACCCTTTCGGTTAAGAGGAACAATACTTCCTGACACCGGAAAATGTCAAGTCAGTAGCTGAAGCTATGGTTTTCAAATTTGGGTAGAATACCATTTTAAGAATCTTTAAGAGTTTTAAGAGAAATTTTCATTACTAGACATACCTACGTTATAATTTAGCACAAAACTAAACATATAAAGCAGTACAGCAATTCTCAAACTTTTGTACTTCAGAGTCTGAAAAATGTTATGACCTCTCATCTCCTTTCTCTCTTTACATCACCTCTTCCCACTAAATCCTGTAAAAACTTACAAACCAGCTAACACAAATCAGTGTAGGCAGCTTAAGGTCTGTAGTGGTCAAGGTAAGTCAGAAAGTGGCTTGTGTACTACTATTTCCTGACTACAAAGACTCAACACATTCCATCTAATGTTCAAAGTGAATAAATTATGTAGAAATCAGACCCTAAAAGCCTCTCTACAAAATTATATGGGAATTAGGCCCTAAAAGCCTCTTTACAATTTCTCCATTCGATAGCAAGGACAATAGATCCACCAGCCTCATCCTGAGTAAGCTAAGCTTCTTGAACTGCTGTCTCTGTAAGATATAATTTTTTACAAAGAATTCGGTGACATAATATCTGAAAGCTTTGTGCGAAAACGGTAACTAAGATATGATCAATAACTACTCCTGGTAACTAGCCTTAAAAGCCAACTGTAATATTCTGACCCCAAAGCTCTCCACTGAATTTCACCATTTAAGATTCTCTGTGCTGAAAAACTATTAAATTCTTTGATATTTGCCCTAAACCAAAACACTCATTTCAATTCTAAGGAGGCAAAATGAAGAAGTCGAAATATAAATTTGCTTTCCTTCTTTCCATATGCCTTCCCACATGCCAAATTATTGCTGCCGTGCTGACCATTATTCCAAAGGGTTCCTTAGGCATCTCAAAAAGAGGTACCTTGGTTCCTGATGATTACTGTATAATGGAAAAGTGATTTTCCAGTAGACAACCAGATAAATAAGCCGGTAATGAAAGTATCCTGTCATCTGTGTTTCTACTTACCCTCCGTGACATCCTGGGGGTTAGAAGTCCGGTCACTAGCCGGATCCAGTGCAACAGTTGCCAGTGAAGTGGTGGCTCCAGACATCTCACTCATGGGCTCACTCCGGCTTGTTTCCGGCACACTTTCCCGTGAGCTAAATCTTACTCGAGAACTGGACCGGGAGCTGAGGTCCGGGCTGGTATCTGACAAACCAGGAATGTCATCGATCTTTGTTGGTGTCACCATGAACCGAACTGAAGCCATCTTGGTGGTGGTTTCTGGAGGATGCATTATTCTTTCTCTTTTCCTTTATAAGAACAAAGAAAAAAGGAAACCCCCGCAAAATCCTTCCTCCTACGCTAGCTACTTTTGATTGTAAAATAGAAAAGATAACTTAAAAAAACCTTCAATAACCTTGATTTACACCACAAAAAGTTCCTTCTCAGAATTCAAACAGACTATCCCAGAAAGTGCACTACCATTGAATATTTAAGGAGGAAAAAAGACAAAACGATGCCAAACTCGTGTAACTTCCTTTCTTCAGGGGGAAAAAAAAAAGTTATCTAGCTATCTCCCCTGGTCCAGCACTGCGGCCCCAGCGCCATGGTCTCAAGAGAAGCTGGTGAAGCGTTTCTCCCCTCGACCCCCAGGTTTCCGCCGAGGTAGTTAAGTCTTTTTTATCTGGTAAATGTCCCACGGTTCTAGTTGAGCAAAGTGCGCGCAGGCCCACCCTTATCAGGCGAATACAGCACAGATCAGATTGCGAAATGGTGTACACCCGGCCACCTGTTGTGTATCAGGTGAATACCCCACAGGTTTGGCTGGGAGGTGTGTGGAGAGTCACCCGATGTTTTTGAGGCCAATAATCCACTTGGGTCTGGTGGGAGAGATGAGCATGCATAACGAGAAAAATACCCCACACTACTGGATACAGGAGAATGAGGAGAAAAGGGTGAGCAGAGGATGCAGGGGCAGAGCGGATTCTCGTCTCCAAGAGGTCTGCGGGGGTGGCCCGCCCGCTCTTCGGGCAGAACGGTCCCTCGGATCTGGGAGGGGGCGGCTAGCGAGCGGATCGAGACCCCTCGGACTGCAGCTCAGGGTCGTGGCAGGTCGTTGCTAGTCCATCGAGCCCACGGTCTGCTCGCTGGGTTTCTCCTGCGTGTGACAGGACGGGCCACCCCTTTGCCGGAGGACGCCTTCTCCCCGACCAGGGCCGCGGCGCAGGTCAGGCCCTCGCCGTTCTTCCTTCGGGTCCTAGCAAGAGAGGAGACGGCCCCGTAGGCTGGCCCGGGCTGAACAGGAGGGGGCAGCGGGGATGAGGGGAAGAGGAGGTCGCAGGTGCTGAATCCCGGCGCCAGCTGATGCGGGTGCGCGCGCAGCTGTTGTTTACGAGCCGGTAACTGTTTCGGAGCCGCGCGCAGGAGGGCTCCGGCTGCCGGGGAGGGCGCCCCCTCCCCGGGCAGACGCCAGAGCAGCCGTTACGTGACCTCGCCGCCCCCGGCCCCGGGCCCGGCGGGCTGTGCCAGCGCCGCCGCAGCCCCTCCCTTCCCTCTCCGCTCGTTCCTCATTCGAGGTTAACGGTCCGAAGAGAAGCCTGGGGGAGCGGTCGGAGGGCGGTACCGTCCCGCGAGTGCCGAGGAGCCCCGCCCAGCCTCTGCAGTCTGCGAGGCGACGTTAAGGGCTGCGCGCATGCGCTGCTGAAGTCGCAGCGGGACTGAGGGGCCACACGTGGGAGGCCCGGAGGACGATGGGAATTGTAGTTGCGTGTTGGGGCCTGAGCAACGAACACGGGAGAAAACAAATCCTTTTCCTTCTCAGTCTTGCTGTGTTGCACAAACTCAGGTCTGGAGGCGTTAGGGGGAGCAGACAATGCCGTTTGCCCTCAGAACCTGAAAACCCATCTCTTTTTAATAAAAGCGTCTCTGAAAATACCGTTCATAATTTCTTTAAAAAAATCACAAACCTCCCATACCATACACCTACGTATGACCCTTACTCAAATTTTTGAGATGTGTTTTTACAGCACTGTATCCTCACATCTATATATATTTTGTGCTACATTTTCCCCCCATCCTTAAAATGTCTTTTACTACATGCATAGTTCATGCCATCGTGTACACAATGTATACAATTTGGTCAATTATACCTCAATAAAGGTGAGCGGAAATGATATTTTTCGCTTTCTAGTTAGACGGAAAGCTCAATTAAATAAAATGTCTTCATAATTTTTTTTTAAAATGTATTTGAGAGAGAGCACGAGAGAGCAAGACAGTGAGAGAGAGAATCCCAAGCAGGCTCTATACTCAGCGCAGAGCGCAACACGGTTCTCCATCCCACAGACCTGGTATCATCTCCTGAGCAGAAATCAAGAGTCAGATGCTTAACCAACTGAGCCACCCAGGCACCCCTATATAAAATGTCTTTAATTTTAAACCTGGGGAAAACAAGAGATACTTTTTTGTTCCAACCCCAGTGTTTTCCCTACTACTGCCACCAGAATATTTTTCTTAGCCTGTTTATTTAATACCTGAATAGAGTGTTCAATAAGTTTTGACTTATCAATGCTTTTGTTTTAAAGTTACTTCCTATAGCTTTAACATTTAAATTTAACAATCTGTGCCCTGGCTTTGCCTGGGTCCTTATACCTCCCAGGGTAAATGTTTAAGCATCATTCTTAGCACTAGGTCAGAACTATACTGAAAACCTGAGCCAGGAAATCCCTTTTTAGCAAATGACAAAGTCCAAAATCTGGTTAAAATGAACCAGGTTATAAAAAAAATAAAACAAAACCACAAAATAAAAAATATCCAGGTAACAAAATGAGAATTCCCATTTAAAATGTAAACCTCCTTAAAGCTTGATTCTTTCAAGCTTGATTCTTGCTCTTCAAAGCCTGTGATTATTAACTCAGGTTCACAGCTTTCCTGAGGAAGAAATTCACTTCCTGAGGGATGTCTTTCTCAGGCAGGCCTGCTAAGTTATTCAAATCTCAATAGACTTTCTCTTTATAAAGAAATGGTGGATTTCTGCAACATCCAATTTTGTTTCATACCACACTGTATTTTCATTCACTTATATATACTACCTAATACCAATAGACTATAACTTTTAAAATTCTCCAGTTTTTGAGCACATCTCAGAAGATAATAATATCTAGAGAATCTCTTAAGGAAAAAGCCCTGGGTATTCAAACCAGTCTGCCTTTTCTCCTCTGCTTCAATTAGGAATATTTCCAGGTCAAAGTCTTTTCATTTCAGTTTACAGAGCAGGTAGCATGGAACAATGGTAATCCTTTTGGGGGGCGGGGGTGGGTAGTGGGTTACTTATAAAAACAAAATTACAGTCAGTATTATAAAACATTGGTAGAATTCATTTACTGACTTTGGTGCTTAAGAAGGTTCCATAGCAGATCCTTTTTCTAGTTATTTGCAGAATTAACATTTCTTCCATCATTATCCCCTTAACAGGATGTTAAAACTTCAAATGTTTTTATTTATTTTGAGAGAGGAGAGAGAGCGCACATGCAATTGGGCAGAGAGAGAGAGAGAAAATTCCAAGCAGGCTCTGAGCTATCAGCGCAGAGCCCCCTGAGGGGCTCCACGATCATCACAATCAGATCATGACCTGACACCCAGAAACCCCAGGATAGGGTAACACTTTAAAGTCCCTCAGATCCAATGCTAAGACCCCGGAAGTGAACAGGCTAAGAAATTAAAAATTGCTCGACAGGAAACGAGTATCTCATTTTACCATTCCTATAAGTAAGTAATTGATTCAACAATCATCTGTCTTCTATTAACTATGACCCAAGTAGATTTTCTTTTTCTCGGCAGTCAACAATTATCCCTAACTTTTTTACTGAGATCGTCAGACATCACAGTCCAAGAGAAACATAATTATTCCTTTCCAGGACCAGTGATGATAAATCAAATTTATGCTGATTTAAGTTACATCTGCTTCTAGAGTCTAGAATCTTGATGCAGTAGAAAACGATTGTATAATTAGAACACAATCTCCATAAAGCAGTTTTAAAATCAGGGGCACTAAGTATTCAAATCCAATGTCAAAAGCCACAAATGGGAAAATTGGGAAATAATGAGTTGATTAACTTGACAAAGACAAGAAGAAGCAAGCTAGCATTTCTTGAAAGCTTAAATACAGCATTTTCCCTCATCATCCCTTTACTATGAATTGGCTGAAAAATTTATGGTTGCCCCATAAGAGCAGCTTAAGTCCTAAGAAATCTTGCATTTTTTTTTAATTAACCCCAAAAGTAGCTTAAAAAACCAGCAAAACCCTGCTTGAATCTCTCATACCCGATTTTCTAAATTAAGATCCATGTAGAATTCCACAAAGTAGCTGCCTGCCAAGGAGAAAATAAAGTTAGGTGTATGTGAGAAGGCAACTCCTTGATGGAGAAAACGAAAAACCTGGGAATATTTTCAGAGGGCCAGTAAATATGCATTCATTGATGCATATTATTCATTTAATGAATAAAGGCATTCATACTCACAACGGTTCTATTTATAACACACTGTCGCTATATTAAGATCCACCACTGAACTCTATCAAATTTAGAGTTGGAAGAGAATTTAGAAATGAGAAAAGTGAGACTAAACAAGTGACTTTCTCAAAGGCACGCAGAGGGGAAAATCCTGGTCTCCCGACTTCCAATTCATAGCATCCCCTCTACAATATAGCTGCTGTTATTTTTCAAGCAACTCCTCCGAGTCAAAACGTTATTTCAAGGGGCAAGGAATGACTTAAGTGACAAGAGGGGTACTTTTGAGTGAATGCTGACGGTTGTGGAAGAGTCTCAACCATTCTTCCCGTTCCCCGACACCCCATCGCGCGCACTACCGCTCCTGCAGTGACTGAAGTTTTTCTTCCAAGTACCACTTGTTGTACCCCTCAGGTGCTCTTCCCTCTCATCTCCCTCCTTTCTTCCCACAACGTACAAAACAAGAGCTCTTTCAAATCAATTTAATAACCTGGCAGCGATTCAAAATATGGAAAGATTCAAACTTGTTCCCTTAAGAGGTATGCTACCATGACTGTTTCACACAAGCATGAACAATGGCAACGATGAAACCGATTCCAAAGAGCAAGGATGATAAGAAGGCTTCTAGGCTCACACACTGAAGAACTTGGTTTCAGAAAGTCTCTTGAGGGGTAGCAGAGGAGACATGAAATTTAAGGGGCCCTCAGAGGACAGGGCGCGGTTGCTGGGTCATGAGCACCTTGAAGCGTTTCTTGATGGTGATTCGGTGTCGAGAGTATTTGTCATCTGGGGAGAACCGAGCAGGATGAGCCGAGCAGGTCTGTTGTCCCATAGGGTCAAGCTTCTGCCCGAGGAAGAAAGAGAACATAAGCTCAGTACAGGAGTGGTGGGAAAACTCAATCCCTGGAGTCATAAGGGAGACAGAGGCTGGGATGGGGAGGAGGCTGCGCGAAAAAAAAAAAAAAGATTAATAGGAAGACAGGAGACGCGACAGTTAGATCAACAAGTCATACACTCCTGCCTCCATCACTCCTGGTTTCTGGGCTTTCTACTTCCCCTCACCCACCTAGGCAATTCGGTGGCTGGTCTCAACCGCTCCCCCACCCATGTTTCTCGCCATAACCGTTTCCAACCTGTTTTCTTTTCTCACCTTCAGCGTATAGACCCGGTCTCCCTGATCGTTGAGGTAATACTGGAGAAACATGACCACACCGAAGCCAGAAGTTCCAATTCCGTCTGCACCTCTTCCTAACCGCCGCCAGTCTCACGTGTTTGTCAATTTCCTTCCCCTGGAGCCGGAAGAGTCTCTCTCTTTCTCTTTCTCTCTCAAGGCATGCCGGGAAATGTAGTCCATTTAGGTCTTTCTCCAGCTGGCCAGAAGGGGGCGAACTATTGCAGGATCTGGCCCAGTTGCAACCCAGTTGCAACCTTGCAGGAGTTGGCTTCCAGTTGCAACTTTGCAGGAGTTCTGAGATAGGTGGAATGTGCCCACTGTGTGCAAGACACTGCTAGGAATTAGAGGGGGGTAGGAATGGATATGGCTTGAACACTGATTAATAGAATCCTGTCTTTATATCGAGATGTACACCCATTTCACAGGCAGTGGGTTTCTAGTGCCTGGAGAAACAAAGGCTCCAGGATTCAGAGCTCCTTTACCTTATGGTAGAAGAAGAAAGTTTTCTTCTCTCCCCTCTTTTACATCCGGTTCCTCCGCCCTATTTCAAAGTATTGGCGGTAAAGAGTGCATGATGGGTATTCGATATTATGTACAGCGAAGAGAGCGTGAAGTTATTTTATGAAACTGGTGAAGTAGATTTTAGTGGTCAAACCAAGATTTAAACTCAGGTCTCTACCACAAATTCAACGCTCTTTCTAATAGTGGTGAGTAGCTAATAATAGCATAATGAGATGCACCTCATAGGGTTATTTCGAATTTTTAAAAGAACATAGAAATTGTCTTCATAGGAACCTGGTTTTTAAAAAATGATAGTGGAACCCAAGTATCATTACAAAGATGATCATTGCAGTATTATTTATAATGGCAAAGACATTGGAACATAGGTTAATTTTATAATCGAGAAAAACCTGAAGGCTTTCTTCTTTTTTTTAAGAATATAGTTTGTATTTAATTGTAGTTGCATAAAATGCAAAATTTCACAAGAAGCATACTATTGGTTTCCTCTGAGATAAAGAACTTGCTTCTAAAAACAAAAGAAAGAAAGAAAGAGAAAGAAAGAGAAGAAACAGAGAAAGAGAGAGAAAGAACTCAGTTCCAGAGGAAAGGGGAGAGAAGGAGACTTGCTGTATATTACATTTGGCATAATTTGACTTTTGAAACATGCGGATGTATTACCCATTTCAAAAATTAAAATTATTTAACAAAAGTTTAAACAAAATAACAAAAAGAAGGACTTTTTGCTTTTGGAATTTTAGGCTGAATGGCAGTTTCTGATAGGGGGGTGCTTTTCAGCCAAGGGTAAGGCTGAACCTTCTGTGGACTGCAGACCTGATGGTACTGGACTGTTTGGGAACTGCAGGACAGCTTTTTAAGGAAATGATATGCATATAGCCCATCAAACCCAGATTTTCTGAGGCACCCTGATTTCAAACATTCTGTTTCTTTGATCCTTAAGTACACAGACTATAATGCTCTGAATTTGGTTTAAAAAATATAGCCAACATTGAATTAAGTCAAGCGTATGCCACAACCTGCTATTAATAGGAAGTCAGTTACAGAACTGGATGGGATTGAAGGGCACAAAACTATATTTACTGATGTAAAACTTGTAATATTGGGAATCAGAAAGAATTTACAAATTGCCCTAAAAAGATACTCAAAAATTGTGTTGTGGTACTTTGGTTTGGAGGGAATTCCTGGTTACCGCCTACTTACTAGAGCCCGTTGGAATCTCTCTGTACCTCTACCCCAGCTCCTCTCCCCTCCCCCACTGCAGAATGCCTCGAGTCCTAGATTCTAGTTCTGTTTTGATCTGATCTTTGTCTTCCCTTCCTTGGATCCCTGTGTATCTGCTGGGGCCAGGTTGCTCTCTGGGTCCTGGACCTGACTGGCCATTCTGGAGGCTTCCACAGAGCCACAGTTGGAGCCCAAACCTGAGAGGATGGCTTCAGATGGAGGTAAGTCTGAAAGTGGTGGGGAAGGTCCTGGCTACCTGCCCACATCCTTGGGGATTCAAATTTGACGTTTTACCTGGGGACCAGCTTTTGGGGTTCACCTAGAGGGATGTGAGAGCAGTAGACCCCAGCAAAGTCATCCGTCTTGGGGAGGCTGGGGAAGGAGATTGTGCTATTAACACCAGGCTTAGGGGATGAAGAGAGCTTCCTGGGAGGTAAATAAATCAGAGTCCCTCAGAGGAAAGTTAGCAACTCATTTCTCTGGAACAGGGACCACCTTCAACATGTGTTTGTGTGGCCGGGTTATGTGTGGTGCGAATAGCTCAGAGAGGGCTCAAGGGGAAGGTCCAAATTCCTGTGTCTTCTTCATGAGATTGGAGCCTGCTCTAGAATTTTGCCCTGAGAGAACCGGGCTGGATCCACTCCCTATCTTATTGAGTGAGGTGAATGGAGGGAGACCTTAGCTGGAAAACTGTTCTGCTGGGTTATCTGTTGCCTCGTCTGTAAAGAAATGTTCTCCCCAAAGCCAGACTGGAAGGTACTATATAAGTGCCTCTGCTCAGAGCCTTATGACTCCTTTTTGCCCGAGAGGTGGCCTCTCTTCCAGTTCAGGGAAGCAGTTTTCCTTGATTTCCCAGGGCCAGGGGAGGTGGGTAACTCCAACCAGAATGAGAGCTGGGGCTTCCCTGAGTTGCTCTCAGTTTTTCTACGTTTTGTGGAACTTAGGCCTTCAGACACATTTCACTGTCCACACTTGGTGGAAGACTCCTGGCCTTCTGCTGTGTGGTTGAGATGAGGGGTTTGCTCATATTCCATGTCTCCTTCATGGTCAGGAAGCGGAAGCTGAGTGCCGTTAATTTGCCACTGGAAACTATTTATTAGAGGGGGAGGAGAGTCGTGTGAAATCAGGAAAATGATCTTCTATTATTATAACGAAAAATCCTAAGAAACACATGTTCTGATTAATTAAGTACGTATTTTATGTATTTTCCTTGGTCCCTTTGACTAGACTCCACATAGCTTCTCATCAGCAGGTACTATGTTTCCGACTTCACCGTCTGTGCCTTGTTCCTAGTGGACCCTAAATGTCTGCTATTAGGAGTTCCAAGCAGGACCATGGATAGTCTACATCACCAAATTTTAGCATGTGCAGCAGCTACTCTGGGAACCTCTCTTCTTGCACAGCCCTCCCCTCACCCATTTCCTGGCCCTTATCTCTAGTCGTTCCTAGCTGTTACATAACAAGATTTCTGGAAACGAGACATCTAATCCACACACCCTCTCCTGGAAATAGTGCTTCTGTGAGCGGTGGCAGGGACCACAGAGTAGCTGGGAGCAGGGCTCAGGTGGTTTGAATGTGTTTGGAGTGGGTGAGAATAAGAGATGTATGCTGGGTGGCACGTGTTATGGAATATGAGTTATGGGCCCAAGGGTCATTGCACCTTCTCTGGTGCGAGAATTCTCAAATCAAAATCACTTGGGGGACATTTGCAGACTATGCGAGTTCCCCACCATAGCCCCTCTCTCACCTGTTGAGAATCAGTCTTCTGATGGTTCAGGGACTAAATGGAGCTCTGATGACCTACTTCTGACCTCCCTTTCTCCTACTCCATTCCCTCTCTTTGTCTCAACAGCATCTCCATTGCCAGGACCGGATATAACCTTGAAACCTGGTGCCACCCTGTCTCCTTTCACTGCACTTCCCTTTCCCCCACCTGCTTCTGGCCCACCAGACCAGCCACCCTGGGAGCCGCCTCCACAGCCTCCCATGCCTTCAGCATTCTCTCCAGACAACCCTCTGCTGCTCTCTGCTCTCCCCAGCCCGTTGTTGGTGACAGGGGACGGGGGCCCTGGCCCCACTGGGGCTGGAGTCATTGTCAAAGTCAAGACAGAAGTGGGGCCGGCTGAGCCCTCTCAGACTCAGAACTTTATCCTTACTCAGCCAGCCCTCAACTGGATGGCCTCAGGCAGTCCCTGTGGGGCCCCTGAGGGTCCTCCCCCGCGATTCATGACAGCCACTAACATGAAGACTCTTCTGCCCACTAAGGCCGTTGGGGTCAGCCAGGAGGGTCTCCTGGGCCTTCCTGCTCGGGCTCCACCACCAGCTGCCCAACTGGCCCCCATTGTGTCCCCGGAAAAGGCTTGGCCAGGGCCACACGGGGCAACTGGAGAAGGAGGTCCTTTGTCCACCCAATCCAAGCCTTCACTGGGTGACCTCTCCTGTACCTCCAAGGGTGTGTATGAGAACTTCCGACGCTGGCAGCGCTACAAAGTCTTGGCTCGGAGGCACTTATCTCAAAGTCCTGATGCAGAAGCCCTTTCCTGCTTTCTTATGTAAGTGGGGAGATCTGACATGGATTATCCTAGCGCTTTTCAACAGGGAGGACTTTGGGGTGGGCGAGAGGTTAGGCTATTCGGGAATGCTTGAGGGCAGGTCATGAGGGTGCTAGAGATGCTGTGAGAATGAAAAAGCATAACGAGGATGATGATACACCTCTTTATGCGCTTTCCAGAGTATAACAAGCTTTCAGGTGTCTTCTCTGAAGTGATCCTCACAACCTGTGGGTTGAGGCAGGCATTTTTATGTGGTCCTCATTTATAGATGAGAAGACCGGAGCTCAGAGGTTCCCTGTCATAGAGCGAGGAGCCATGGGTGGAGCTGAGGTCTCTGACACTAAGTACAGGGGCCTCCATTCTGTTTTATTACCGCCCGACATCGAGTTGGGCCGTCCAAACCAGCAGGATGAGTGCTGGGCCCTGAGCCTTCCTGGAGGAGTGGAGGATGGTGTGGGGCCTGGCGAAGGACCTTGTGTGTGCCACCCCCACCCCCACTAGTCCCTATTTTAGCCACAGTTCAAGTTGAACTAGGGAGTTGGTAGAGCTTGCCTAGTGACCAGTGACCTAGGCTCCACCACTTGCTAGATTGGTGATCCTGGGCCCAACATTTGCTATCTTTGCCCTCAGTTTTCTCACCTAGAAAGGGGATGATTATACCTACTTCAAAAGGTTGCTGAGAAGATGAATTCGTATCTGTGAAGTACCTAGCAGTGTGCTGGGCACAGAGAATGCTTCATTAAGTGGTAGCTGCTGTTGTCATTACTATCGTTATAAAAAAAAAAGGCAGTCTAGTAGAAGAAAAGAATTCACAAAAGGCCAGAATGTTTACGTGAGGGGACGCTTAGCCAAGGACCCCAGGTGTCATAGGCTGTCTGTTGTGTTTATCAAGCAGAGTCATTAGCCAGCCATCTGGGGAATTTTCTCTTCTTCCCACCCAGACCCACAGCTGCTCCTAACTGCACTGCACTCTCAACATCTTGTGTAAACCACTATGTAACACATACCACATTTTACTGGACTTAAAATACAGGTACATTGTTCTCGCCGTCACTGAACACCTAAAGGAATCTCCCTTTCCACCCTGACTCTGGAGTGAATAAATCAAGAGCCTTCCCCCAAGTCCTTGGTGTAGATCAGCTTACCAGCTCCCTGCTTTCTCCAGACGGCTCTGAGTTCTCTTGGAGCCTGGCAGGCTGGATTTCTAACTCCTGGCCTCTTCCTGCTCTCCATGCTCAGGGGCTCTGGGCAGGTTATCCTCCACAATGCAGTTCAGACCCTCTGCAACAGTCACCCAGGAAGCTAGTAAAATACTTAGTCAAGAGATCCTGGGGCGCTGGAATCCATAATTATAACAAGCTTCACCAGGTGATTCTAGGCACAGTGCTTGAGCACTCTGGCAAGTCAGAAAGGCAAAAATGAATCATAAAGTGCTTAAAGAGTATTGATATTTGACTGACTGTGAAGGGTGTCCTGGAGGCAAAAAGCACTTAAAAACCAACAAATAAAAACACCACACAACCTTTAATTAGAGATTCATTTGGGTTAGGTAGTGCCTTTCTCCAAAAGCAAGAGCCTTCGGGCAGGGGTAAGCCTGCCTACTTTATAACAAATCCATTAATTTAACAACATGAGTGCTTTCTTCCTAATGTTTAGTTGAGGACAGCACTGTGAGAATTAAAGGTGGCTGATTTCAAAAGGTGGGGAGCAGAGCCAATCATCTGATTTTGCATGCGATTTGAACATTTCAGTGGGAAGTCCAGTGTGGTAGAGGATGGATGGAAAGTTGGGGGTCTGGAAGTCTAACCGGAAGTTGGGATGTGACAAGGATTGGGGGGCAAGTTAGATCTGCTGAGGGGACAAGGGGGTATGTGTTGAGGTGTCTGTCAGGACAGGTGGATGAGTGGGGCATGCACTGTAGACCATGACTGACCCAGTGGGGGTTTTAGCCCTGTGCTTCGCTCTCTGGCTCGGCTGAAGCCCACGATGACCCTGGAGGAGGGACTGCCAAGGGCTGTGCAGGAGTGGGAGCATACCAGCAACTTTGACCGGATGATCTTCTATGAGATGGCAGAAAAGTGAGTCTGACCACCCCTCATTCTCCTGAGGGGCGCTGTTTTCAGCTGAGGGATGGGGTCAGGTCTGAACATCGTGAGTCTGGGTGTGGGGGGAATTATTATTCAAAGGGGTGCTAGGAGGAGTGTGGACTAGAATGGGGTCTCCTGGATTCTCACTGCTTCCACCACCTTGACTCTGGAGTTTTCCTGTCCCTTGGAAGCTCTCCCTCCTCCAGATTCTGAATTATATAGGTCCTTGATACTGAAGTTCTTAGAATGGGGTTGGAACCCAATGGGTGTAAAAATTCCTTGCTAAAGGGACCTAGCAATGGGGAGGTAAGCCCTATAGGCGGGTTCTTTCCTATCTCACTGACCAGGTAGCAGCAAGTGGCTATTGATGCAGACTTTGAGACCATGCCTCCTCTGGAAAGAGTATATATCTGTGAAGGACTTATCACAGAAATCATTTACCCTGTTATCCCAGGGAGGGCCTGGTGCTTGCATAGGTTGGTCAGAGGAAGGTCCTGGGTGCCCAGAGTTGTCTCCTGGCTCATATTCCCCATTTTTCCATGATAATCTCCTTGGTTAAAGAAGTAACTCTTAAGGAAGACGAACTCTTTCCTCCAAAGCTTAGCTTCCATTTCCAACCCCCAAATTTTCTGGACCTGTATCTCCCAGAATTACTCTTGTAGGGTCCCAGTGCCAGGCTGAGGACTCGGATCTCAGTACTGCCTCCTGGTAGGAACTGCCTTAAATTGCAACCCCAGGCCCTATGGGCTGGCTGGTGGGGTCCTGCTAGGCTTTGGCAGAGGCCTGACTGGCTTCAACAAGCCTGAATTAATTGCTGCTGTACACCCTCCATGATGCTGGGCGAGATAGGGTATGAAATAGAAGTGAAAGCCATGGTTCTGTCCTGGAGAAGCTTTACAAGTTCTAGACCATTCATTTTCCTTTTTTGTATGTATGTATGTATGTATGTATGTATTTTTTACTTAAATTTTTTTTTAACGTTTATTTATTTTTGAGACAGAGAGAGAGCATGAACAGGGGAGGGGCAGAGAGAGAGGGAGACACAGAATCCGAAACAGGCTCCAGGTTCCGCACAGAGCCCTGTCAGCACAGAGCCCGACTTGGGGCTCGAACTCACGGACCGTGAGATCATGACCTGAGCTGAAGTCGGACGCTTAACCGACCAAGCCACCTAGGCGCCCCTAGACCATTCATTTTCTTAACAAGCTTCCTAAGTGATGATTGCACATAAGGGACTTTGTGGAGACCTTGTGATGTTTCTCCAGAATTGTTATCTGGCCGTCTGTGAGCAACCCCCTCCCAGTGTCTGACCTTCTGAGAACTTTCCAGGCCTTCCTCGCCCTCTGCAGGTTCATGGAGTTTGAGGCCGAGGAGGAGATGCAGATTCAGAACACACAGCTGATGAACGGGTCCCAGGGCCTGCCTCCGGCAGCCTCTCTGAAACTTGATCCTCCAGGGCTCTTGGCCCCTGAGGCTAGCCAGCAGCCAGGTAAGGCTACCCAATTCCAAATAGGAGTCTTGGGCCAAAGGCTCAAAGGGAGGCGTACACAGAGCAGTCATGGACTAGGGAAGGCATTGCCCTTGCTTCTGTCACTTTCCCTCCAGGGAGTGCCACTGATGTTCCAAACAGGACATACATAGGAGGCTGGGTTCTCCGTTTCCCTTTGTCCCAAACTTTGATCTTGGCCAAGGAGACCAGCTAGTCTCTAATTGAGACTGTACATAAATGAGGCACATAATACTTCATCTGCCTAAGAAATGGGGGCTGGATCAGAGGACTTCTTGGAATTTCAGAGGTTTCCAGATGCCTCATACGGTGATCCTCTTAGACCTTCTAGCTCCACAGTCTTCTCCCATGGGCTGGTACCGTTTCAGGCCTCATCTAGCCTGTAACCATTTCAGTGTACCCAGGTTGCTGCCCTTTACAAACACAAGGTCGGGAGGCAGAAGCCACAGTCTCTGTGCCACCTTGTGTTCCTCTTTTCCGTCTCTTCCCTTAGCGTACATTCCCAAAAAGGTGGCTTCCAAGGCCCGGGCCCCCCGTCGGCGGCAGCGCAAAACCCAGAGGCCTCCGCTTCCTGAGGTACCCAAGGAAATCCCACCAGAAGCTGTGAAAGAGTATGCTGACATCATGGAAGGGCTCGTGGGGAGTCACTTGGCCAGTGGGGGGTCAGATGGAAAACAAGAAGAGGAAGAAGAGCAGCAGCAGGAGGAGGAAGGGATGTATCCAGATCCAGGCCTCCTAGGCTACATTGAGGAGCTTTGTTCTCAGGAGGTCTTTGTCTCCAAGGTGGGTCGGACCTGGGTATCTGGTTTCTAATAGATCCTGGGGTGGAAACACCAGGGCACCAAAGACCTAGGGTTTTGCCCGAGGCAGTTAGGAGCTAGGCTGTCTTCCTAGGTTGTGAACGTGCATAGCTGGTGGTGGTCGCGGTTAATAACAACCCCAGGGGAGGAGGGGTGGAGACATGGCTTCTTCTCCAGAGCTTCTTGGTTCACAGGTTACTTTCTGTCAAGGACTCAGATCATTTTTCCTTCTGTTCTCCAGGTGGAGGCCGTCATTCATCCTCAATTTCTGGCAGATCTGCTGTCCCCAGAGCAGCAGAGGGATCCATTGGCCTTAATTGAGGAACTAGAGCAAGAAGAGGGGCTCAGTCTTGCCCAGGTAAACCTGGGAGGTAGGGAATAACAGAATAAAAAGCTTGTATAATTTTATCGAACTCTACACGGTCTTGGATGGTATGGCTTCTGGAGACAGCTTCAGGATTGAGGTTTGGGCGCAGAACAAGTAGGCAAGGGATGGTGGAAACACAGGAGAAGGGGAGCGAGCATAAGGGGTCAAAGCATGGGAGGAAGGCCCGAGAAGGGAGAAAAGAGCGACGGTATCTGTTTTTGATACTGTGACTTATGCCACCTGTTTCCATTCCCTGCCCTAAGTACCATCTCTTCACCACCCCCTCAGCTACTCCTTCTCACAACCATTTACAGAACAATGTTTGTCCATTCTGCTTGCAGCTGGTCCAGAAGCGACTCCTGGCCTTGGAAGAGGAGGCTGCAGAGGCATCTCCGAGTTGTAGCGGAGCTCAATCGGACTCCAGTCCTTCCGTTTCTGATGAGGACGAAGATGGAGGTGGGCGGCTTCGGCCCTCAGCTGGGCCTCGGGTGGCGGGGGACAGCACCGTTAGCCTTGGAAAGGCTGTTTTCCCAGGAAAACGGGCTCCGGATGGCCGGAGGGGGATGCGCAGAGATGGGACTGCTCTGCCATCTCCCAGCAGCTGGGACCTGCAGCCAGAACTTACAGCTGCGCAGGGATTTCGAGGGTCCCTAAATATGGAGAGAAGAGGGTCTGGGAAGGTGACAGATCAAATATGCCCACATCAGGATGACCATCTGGGAGGTGCTAGGTCTCCTGGGCACTCCCTGGTGGCGGACAGCACTTCAGAGACTCCGCCCCTTTGTTGGCAGGAAGGCCCCCTGCTGGAGATGGTTCCCAGTTTGGATGTCGGATTTGCAGGGCTGGCCCTTCTGCAAGGACAGGGGTTAGAAAAGCGGGTTGTGGGGTTGCAGACGGGACAGCAGCTAGGGGGGCTCGGAGCGCTTCCTCAAGGGGAGGAGCTGTTAGCAAGGTCCCAGGAGATGACAGAGTGGGGAGACGACAAAGGTCCTCCTGTAGTTCAGAGTTATGATCAGAGCCCATCCCCTAAAGAAGCTGGGGATGGGGATGGGGACAGAGCCTCTCTCAGTCCAGGACTTTGGCTGAGCAGTGAGCTGGATGCTGTGGGCTTGGAGCTGCCCTTAGAGATTGAGGAGGTTATAGAGAACTTCCATGTGAACTCCACTTCCAGGGAATGTGTCACTGAGCATCAGGGTGACTGCCAGGCACTGGGCTCCAGAGGCAACATTTCTCTGGGTCCTGGAGAAACCACAGCACCTGGGGAAGGGGGGAGCACTGCAGTTCCCCATGGAGCCACAGACGGCACAGCAGCTGTGCACAAGAGAAACTACAGCAGCCTGCCCAGACCTCTGAGGGCCAACAGCCCGTCCTTGGGGTCCGAAGGAAATAGAGAACAGAGCCCTGAGGCTACAGGGGATCCCAGTGAGTTGTGGGCTAAAGGCTGCCCCCCAATGCTGGAGAGTAGTATCAGCACCCCCACACCGGGGGCTCCCAAAGAAACCCTTCAGCCTGCATGTCAAGGCAATATCTTTATGCTGGGGACCCAGGGGATCTCCTCCTTCCCTGAGGTCAGCCTAGAGGGGGGGAGCAGTGGCAATTCCCTCTCTCCTCTGTTGGAAACCATAGAACAGGTCGACATACTAGATATTGGAGATGCCTGTGGCCTCCATCTAGGGGTCAATCAGGATACCTGCCTGCCAAATGTTGATTCTTATGACCCCCAAGGAGAGCACAGGGAGGATACTGATGCATCCAAGCCCCAAGGCCTTGCTCCCTTACCAGGGAATCACGACTCTTATGCACATGGGACCCCCAAATCAATGTCTCCTCACCAGGGCATTGAAAGCATGTTCTCTAGATGGGGAGCCAGGGATGCCTTAGTTCTGAGAGATGCTTCTCCTGTCAGTGAAACATGCAGCTCAACAGATGGGGCCAAAGGAAAGGAGGAGGAAGAGCAGAAGGAGGAGGGGGAAGATGAGGAACTTGCCAGCTTTGCCTACCTCTTGGCTTCTAAACTTAGCCTGTCTCCCAGGGGGCCTCCCTTCAGTCCTCACTCTGCCTCAGGCCCACTGCCCTCCACGGGAGGACAGAGGGTCCAGAGAGCATCCAGCTCCCTTTCCGCTGAGGTGAGGGGCCTTGGCCAGCCTCCATATCCTGTGACCAAGTCTGGGAAGAGAACACTCAGTGGAAGTTCAGCTCCTGCTGACAAGAGGCCCTACAAGACACCTACTGATCTTGGTGTCTCTGGGGAGAAACCCCTGGCTCTGGAGGTGGTTCGGGCCTCACAGCCCCGTAAAAGGCGGCGTGATACTTTTGTTACTGGCAGAAGGAAGAAACGAAGGCGCAGCCACTAGGGGACAGCAGGACCAAACGATCCCACCTGCTGATCCCTTGAAGGTGGGGGCCCCAGAGTAGATTTCACCCTGGCTGCGTACCAACAGACTGGTTCTCAACCCCATGTTATTTCGTTGTTCTGCAAAAGTAGTGAGTGTGGGAAGGGAGGCCACACTGGCTAGGTTGAAGGTGGTCCCCTTGGTGGGAGGTGAAGTACCTTTGAAAGGAGTTGTATGGGGAGAAAGAATAAAGATTTTCCGGTTGTTGGAAAATGCTTGCAGTGTGTCCTTGTGTATTTGCGTGTTCCCTGCTAGATGGGGTGTGGTGCTGAAAAGAAGAAAGGAGGTGGAGGTGGCTCCAGATTCACCGGATCTAGATACCACTCCCGCCTCCAGCCTTATCTAGGCTCCCTGACAAGCTCCAGGAGTGAGAAGTCCCAGTGATCACTTTATCCCCCCACTCATGAAAAGCCTAGACTTGAAGCTGGCAGTTCTTCCCAGGACAGGCCATCATTATCCATCTCCCTTTAAAAATCTGTAAGATGGAAAGATTTTTTTTTTTTTTTTAAACCTGTCAGGTCTCTGGGTTAGATATCTAATTTTCTGAATTGAATTAATTTTTCACACCATCTTTTTAAGGGGCGTGGGGTTGCTTATTGTTCCCCCGCCTCAAAAAGGGGCTGGAAGGAAGAGACTTAACTGTTTATCCTCTGGCATAAAACACCCTCCTAAGGCTAGTCTCAGCCGCAGGGAGGAGGCTTGGCTGCTGCTGACACAGCTCTCTGCTCCCACCACGGGAGGGGGCATCACTCTCAGTAGGATTATTAAATGTAAAATGGTAGTCAGCTATTTTTTAATTTCTAATGAGGACAGAACAAGAGGGAATAGGCTGAAAAGAGGTTCATGAGGAAGCCTGTTAAAATGTGCATATGTAAGGTTTGACAGCAGGAGAGGAGGATGTGACATTTGCAGGATTTCTGTGCAGGAAAAAGCTCCGTCCAGTCCAACTGGAAGTGAGGATTCATTCAGCAGTGGCCAAGAGGACTGACCCTGGGAACCTTTGGGATCTTCCAACAGGCAGCCTACAACCATTAATCCCTTTCGTTCCCAGCTGATATCACCAGTGTAACAGCCTTACTTTTTTTTTTTTTTAAATAGATATAGATATATATTTATATATAAAATAGTTTCTTACAAAAAAAAAAAAACCCAAACAAACAAAAAAAATGAAAATCAAATTAAAAAAAAACAACAATAACAAAAAAATCAAGCAGGAGCAAATGGGCTTGAGGCACAGGGTAGGCCGGAGGCAAGCTGGGGAGGTCGAGGCGCTCAGTCGCCCTTCTGCTTGGGAGCTTGCACAGTCCCGTTGGCCAGAGCAGTGGGGGTGCCTGGGGATGAGGCATGTGGTTTCTGGGAGGGGCGCAGATAGGTGCTGAAGAGCTTCCCGTGGAGCGGATCGTGGAGGGAGAAGTCCTGGAACTGACCTGAACGGGTAAGAAAGAGTGAGAAGGGCAAAGGTGGAAAGGTAAAACCATCCTCCAGGAAGGAGAGGAAGAGGGAGGCCAGCTCGTTTTGGGAAGTGGTATGTCTTGTCCCTCTCCTTTCTGCTTCACTTCTCAAGTCCCAGCTTATGTCTTCTCTGCCTTCCCAGCCTCACCTCTTGTACGAGGATCCCCAGCACCCTCTCCCAGCCTGTGCTGATGATGGCCCGAGCCGTCCTGGCAGAGGAGGCAGTGACTCACAGAGGGAGAGGCCCTGGTGGGGACCCCCCTGGCACAGCTCAGCATGCAAAGTCGCAGCAGCAGGGCGGGGTGACCCTAGCAGCAGGTGCAGGATGGTGCTGAAGCCGTCTTTGTACAGCAGGCGGTCGGGTGCTTCTACTTGCTCCTCGGCAAAGAGCTGGGACAGAAAGGGACAGCAAGTCAAGCACTGTCCTCAGGCCATAGCCCCACACCGCCCTGCAGGTCTGCCTGACAGGCTCCCCCGTCTCCCCTGCCACCCTCACCCTGGCCCTTTCTGCAGAACTGTAAACTTCACAGCTGTTGCCCTTGCCCTGTTCCCAGCAAGGCTGCGACACAGAGACACTGGGGCTCTGTAGGTGAGACAGGGAGGCACTGCGGTGCATAGCCAGCACCTACTATCTAGAAGGTACTGGGAGCAGCAGTGCATACAGGCCTCTGGGTGGGGTAGGCATGGCCACCACACGTCCCTCCACCTTCTTGATACCTCAAAGGCCAGGCGAGTCAGCTCCTCCAGGCTCCTGCCCCCATCCAGAGCTGCCAGTGCCAAGGCCACATCTCTAAAGTCCACCAAACCCTTGGCATCCTAGGTGGTGAAAGAGAAACCAGGGCAGTATGAGGACCAACCCTGTGTCCTCCCTCTTGCCCTGGGTTTTGGCTCCTCCCTCTTCTCAGCAGGAACAGGGATGATGATCTGTCTGCTTCCCTCAAAACCCGAAGCCCTAAACTCACCAGGATTCCCAGCATTTCTCTTGGTCATGCTCAAGCCACCCCCAAGTCACATGGTGACAAAACTCTCCTCTAGGGAATCTCCTATGAACGTGAGGGAATCCCTCAGGAATGCTGAAGTTACCACCAAGTTTCTGACATATGCTAAGCTGGAATAACTGGTTCTCTTCTGACTCAGCCAATGCTGGAGAACTGGTCTGACAGACTGACAGGGGGCCACCGGCATAAAAAACCCCAAGGAGGATGCTGCCCCAGCGGAGCCATGCTATTCAGCTATGCTAGAGACTAAGCAGAGAAGCTCCTTTCAGGGAAAGTCTGCCCCAGTCTAAGCAATCAACACACCCGGGTCACTCTGTCCCTCTCTAGAGGGTGTTGAGAGCCACGGTTTGCATCTTAGACCAAAAAGAGCTCTTTGGGGCCAGTGGCGGCTGTTTGCAAACATTAAGAATCTTTTGGGATTATTATAATTCAACAGGAAAACCTAGTTAAGTCCCAGGAAATATACAGAGTACCAAAATTCTTGAGATAGTTCAGGAATCCCCTAAGCAGCCACGGGCTATCTTTAAAAAGTATCGCTGAGATCTGAGGCTCCCACTCGTCTCTGTCTAACCTGTCCCATGTTGTCTCCTCCATAGGCTGTGAGGTCACTTTCCCATCCAACCTTCATGACTCTTCCCTGAAACTCACACAGGTGCCCCACAAGGTCATCTGGTCCTCCATCTTGGCCAATCCCTAAAGTGGCTTAAAAAACTTATGGACCTCACTGACCGATTAGTTCTCCACTGCTCCTTTCCACAATGATTAAAACATTGTTCCTCAATGCACTGGATACTCTACAAAAAATGAATCCCCCAGCAGACCTCAGGAGATGGCCATCCAACAGTGCAGATTCCAAACTGGCCACCCATGGGGCCAACTGGATAGTGTCCTGAAGTCCTGAGCACATCAGCCTGGAGGGCAGTGCCTGGGCTCTGGCCTCTGTGTCCCAGCTCCTTTACCTGCTGAAAGTAGCTAAAGGCTCCAGCCACCGTCTGGGGGTCAGAGAGCTGTAGCTGCCTGGCAAACTCCTCCTGGCTGATCATTCGACTCCGGCCTGGCTCTGCCCCAGCATCCACATGGCCAGGGGACAGCCTACAACAGAATTGTTGAAGGCAGACAGCTTACTCATCTTCTTCCTGGACACACGACCTTGGCCGCAGCCCTCCCACCACAGACATATCTGGTGTTTTTCTAAGATGTACTCTCACTCACAGTCCGTTGAGAGCCATTCCTCCTTTCCTCACTGGGGTTATTAAATATCTTTCCCTTACTTTTTACCAATTCTTTTACTCCATTATCTTAAAAAAAATTCTTCTACCTTCCCTCTTATTTATTATTATTATTATTATTATTTTTTTTTTTTTAAATTTTTTTTTTCAACGTTTTATTTATTTTTGGGACAGAGAGAGACAGAGCATGAACGGGGGAGGGGCAGAGAGAGAGGGAGACACAGAATCAGAAACAGGCTCCAGGCTCTGAGCCATCAGCCCAGAGCCTGACGCGGGGCTCGAACTCACGGACCGCGAGATCGTGACCTGGCTGAAGTCGGACGCTTAACCGACTGCGCCACCCAGGCGCCCCTTATTATTATTTTTTAAAAGATTTTCCTTCCTTGGGTGCCTGGGTGGCTCTTTTGGTTGAGCATCTGATTCTTGATTTTGGCTCAGGTCATGATCTCATTGTTGTGGGAATGAGCCCCGAGTCAGGCTGAGTGTGGAGTCTGCTTGGGATTCTCTCTCTCTTTCTCTCTCTCTCAAAATAAATATATAAACTAAAAAAAAAAAAAAAAAAAAAAAAAAAAAAAGACTTTCCTTCTTCCCATTTCTCCCTCTTCTTTTTTCTCTATCTATAAGTGACACTGACCATACTCTTATGTTCAAGGTCACTTACCCAGCCTTCCGAAGCACTTTTCCCAGTTCCCAGAGCTGTGGCTCCAGTGCTACCTTCAGCCGGCCCACCACGATCACAGGCAAGCTCCCTACAAACTCACACTCGGTGGCTGGAATGCCCAGGGCCCTAGAGGATGAAGAGTGATGGAATGGAGGGGGAGCAAGGAAGAAGACTCTTCTGAGGGGTCACTACTGAGTCTGGGCTGCTGAACAGGGAGAGGAGACCAGGCCCCTTTAACCGCCCCCCATCCCAAGTATTAACCGTTCAGAGTCCATCCCACTGCCCACTCCCCCATCTTTGCCTTGGAACCTCAGCCCTCCACCCCTCTTGTGGTTCCTATGCCCTGTGTATCTGCTCCAGGAAATATTTTGTGGGTAACTCACTGTGCCATAACCCTCTGGACATTGTTGGCATAGAGGGTGGGGTTCCTGCTCTCCTCTGCGCTGGGGTGGTACACAGGGAGGAACTGAAAGACACCACACACACACACACACACACACACACACACACACACACACACAAGAACCTCAAAGCTATGGGTGACCACTCCCACTCTCATCCCCTTCGGCCGATGCCCATTCCCCTATCCCACCCATGGTGGTAGTGGGGGGGTAGGGGATGTCATACCTCCACGTCCACGATGCTGCAGGGCTGAGAGGCTGTGAGCCAGAGGACTTTAAGTCTAAGAGAAGAGAGACCTCAGATGCTCACCAATATCTAACTAGGGGTCTTCCCACCCTGAGGAGGGGAGTGGGAAAGTTCTGCCTATTCATATAAAAACAGACTCCTAACCACACAGTCAGCTGGATGAATATGCAGTAGGGAGACAGAGGAAAGGGCCAGAAGGTGGTAGGGAAAGAGAGAGCGCCAGCAGGCATATGCCTGAGGAAGAGCTGCTGGAAGAGGTGTGAGTGACTGCACAAAAGGTGAGGCACACCTGCTGGTTTTCAGGAAGGGATGGCTGATGGAGAAGATCACTTAGAAACATAGGACAGGAAGTTAAAAGGAGCTGTAATCACAGCAGGAATGATTAGGTGGGATGGCTGAAAGCACTTCCAGGTTATACCTGGAGATCAGAGCAAAACAGGGAAATGGGCACGCCCTTCTCTAGAGTTCTCTCAATCTGAGAATGAAGAAGGTCCATTGGCCTTGTCTGGAGATTGGAAGGCGGGCCAGGAATTCTCTGATGGGCCCTGCTCCCCATCCTCACCCCAGGAACCAACACCAAGACTTACACTCCAGGGCCCCTCCATGCCCAGCTGGTGGTGTCCTACAGGAGAAGCAGAGGTGAGGGGAGAAAGGCATTCCTTTTCTTCCCTGGGAGCTGGCCCATTCTCTTTGGGCAGAGGCCCCGCCCCAGCCCCACATGCACATCCCACCATGACACTCAGAAGTTTTCACTGATTCCCATTTAGGGTGGATTTGTGCACCCCACCCTCCATTCTTAGACTCAGACTCACCAGACTGTTGGGGTATCGGATGAGGACAGGTTGCACAGGAACCCCTGCGATGAAGGCTCCTGAATCCCATTTCCACCCCCACCCCCCCAGGCAGAGATTAGTTCATTCAGATAGCTAGAAGGCATGAAGTGTTGGGGTCTGGGACAGGTCTGAAAAAACACTTGGACTTGCTCCATTTCATTGATAAGTTTCTTTCTGACTCCTGGAGACTTTTCAGGGTTAGCTAGGAAGTCTCCCATCTCTCTTCCCTGCCATCCCACTCCACTTCTTGGGTTGGTCCAGACTCTCTAAATCTGGGTCTCCTTTTTTCCTACCACCCTATCACCCACTATCATTTATTCACCTGGTTTGAATTTAAGCAAAGCCTTCTTGTTGGAACAGGTGCCCTCAGGAAAGAATAGTACCTGGGGGAAAAAAACAAGGGATCAGAATGAGGAGGGGTAGCTTGAAGGGGCAAGAGGAGAGAGAAGTCTCTTTGGGAGTATATAAAAGGCCAGAAGCTCTTGAGACCCTTACCCACCTGGGGCCACTTGCCTCCTGAGGTAGCCCGCCTTCGGACCTCCTCCACTACTCTGCGCCGAGAAGCCGGGTCGTGCCGGGATACTAGGATGGCTTGGTTGAAGCGAAGAAGGGCTGGGATCCAGACAGGATACAAGGAATCATTTGGTTCCTTCCCAGGGGCATTTACACCTGCACCCTCCTCTCCCTCAACAGTATGGAGATGCTTCTCAGTTGTCTCTTTGCCACAGGGACACTCCTTTCTTTTATTGCATATTGTCCTTGAGGGAACTGATCAGAGATCCCTCCAACCCTCTAAGCACCAGCCCTCAGCATCTAAGAGGTTGGTTCACAAAAGGTGTCCATTTGAATCTCATTGGCCAGTATCAGTCTGTATCCCTTCTAACTTCTCCCTTCCCCCTGGAGGCCAGTTCTCTCCACAGCATCTCTGATTCTTGCCTTTTTTGCTCAGAGTGGTCATCTCTCCCCTTTACCCCTCTTATTAAACTCTCTCACCTCCAATGACAGGCACAGAAAGGTTCTCAGCACGGGACACAACCTTGGGCAGGTCACAGGGCAGCAGGACAATGGGGTCGAAGAAAGTAGAGTGGGGAGCGGCAACAAGGACGGGGGCTTGAAGGCGAGAGGCCCGCTGGCCCCGAACTCGAATTCGAAGGAAACCCAGCAGGAAAAAGAGCAGGCGGCTGAGACCCAGCACCCCATTGTGGCACACGGTCCTGTGGGGCAAGGCTGGCCATGAGCAGTGGCAGTGATTCTGTCCCTTCCCTCACTCACTCCCAGGCTTGGGCACCCAGAAAAGCAGCTGCCCTTCTTTTGTCCTCTATCCTCTGCCAAGGGCTGAAGTCTGCCTCCTCTGGGACACATCAGGGTGCCTCACTTAGAGCTGCGGTCCTGGGGACCAGGTGTGAGCCTGGCTGACTCATCTTGCCTACCTAAGATGGGTAGCAGAGCTTCAGAATCCTCCCTCCTTTTCTTCTCAAAGAGGGAGCAGAATGGGTAACAGGGAAGAGAAGTGAGAAGTAGGGTCTCCGGGGGCTGATGCTCCACTTACTTCCGCCATCCTGTAATTGGTTCCTGAAGCTGCTCCTCGGTGAGACCAGCTACTTGAAGCCAGGCAAAGGGCCAGAGGAGAAAGAGGACGATAAAGGCTAGAAGCACTCGGATGGGGGCCAGCAGTGCCCCCAGGAGGCAGAACTGCAAAGGGTGGGAGAGAATGCCACTTCAGGACCGGGAGACACGCTCCCCACTGCTTCCCTTCTCCCACAAGGATGGAATAGAGAGCTGTCACCGCCTGCAGATCAGGAGACAGGTGGTGTGGGAACAGAAGATGGATTGGAATCCAAGATGAGATGAAGATACCAGTAAGGGCAAAAGGGTAACAGATAGGATTAAGGGCCTCATTAATAGGATCAGACCTAAATGTTTTATATCTTTCGGTTGGTCCCCACCCTACCTAAAAGTCATAAAATGCACCTGGCACTTGGTAAGGCTGTTAAGAGCATTTAATGACAACCCCTATGGAAGGGCCCAGCACAGTGCTTGATGTAGCGTAGGCTGGAGACAGTCCCTCCCCCCCACGTCGCATTCCATAAATAGCTACTCTGTCCAACAGAAGCCAGGTGCACAGTTCTTTCTACTTTGGCCCTGGGAGGTGTAGAGTTGGAACACAGAGGTCCACTTTTTAGGCCTAGGCCAGACTAGTGCAACTCACCAGCACTCCCCCAGGGCTGGAGGATGGGGGAAACAAGAGCTTGGCCCTACTCCGCAGGGTAGGGGTTGCCAGGAGCCAGGGTGACTCCTTGGGCTGCCCTAGGGAGAGCGCAGGTAAACAAACCGAGCCCCAGGAGCCAGCCTTCGGGGCGGTGAGGGCAGCAGAAACCTTGGACACTCCCTTCCCACACCCTTCCCCAGTTCCCCCTAGGCTGGTGCGGCCCTCCACTTCCTGTAGCCTGCCCCTTTCTCAGCCGCCCTACCCCCCACCAGGAGGTGCTGCAGTGCAGGGGTGGGGGGAGTGAGAAAGGGGGGATGTTGGATGGCCAAAGGGGCGCAGGCTCTGGGTCTAGAAACCTCTTCCCTCTAATTCCGAGCCTCTGAGAAGCACTCAGTACGCCCCCACCCCCACCGCCGGCTTTCCGTAGCCTCCACCTCCATCCTAGTTCATCGGCCTCCGCAGGATGTAAACCGCATTCCCAGTATCTTCCGTCTCCCCTTCCCCCGGGTCCTCTGCAGTTCTCCGTCCTCACCCTGTCCATTCTTCCACACCTTCGAGCTGTCCATCGCCCCATCCCGCGCCCTCTCCAAGGACTCCTCGCCCATCCACTGCCGCCCCCACGTGTGCTCCCCCGAACTCCCGCCCCCCAAGCTTCTCACCCACCTCTTTTCTGGATCCCTATCCCCATCTTTTCCTGGGCTTTAAACAACCTCCTTTTCCTACCTCCACGAGTCCTCCCGACGCCCACCGCTCACACTTTACCTTAACCCTCTGGAGGCGGGAGAGATGTAACTCATGCACGAAGGGGTTGGGGGGCGTCGGGGGTCCCGGGGTAGGGTCGAGGGGGGCCCAGTCCCCCGGACTTCCCTGGCTCATAGCGGCGGGAGAAAAGTGGGAACGAGGGCGCCCCGGCCCCGACCCCGGGCCCCGCTCTGCAGAGCAGCAGCTGCGGCTGCAGCGCTCCCACCGGGGCCCCGCCTGGTGCCGGGCGCCGAGGGGCGGGGAGCAGGCGGCGCGGCCCGGCCCGCGTTGTCAGGGAGCCGGCGGAGGGGCGGGGCTTCCAGCTCCCCGGCGCCCGGGCTCCTCGGCGCCCGCCGCAGCCCCTCCGGCCATTGTTCCGCGGCGGCCGGATGCTGGGGTATGCTGACCCCCGGCCTGGCCTCCGGGCGTTCCTCTCGGAACACGGGGCCACCGCCACCTCCTCGCAGGCCTCCGGCTCGGAGAGGGCTTGGGATCGCGAGGTGGGCGCGGAGCTGACAGCGTCCTCCGACCCCGCCCGGGAGTCGAGGTCACCCTCCGAGCGCGGATCGGGGCCCTCGGGCGGCTAGGAATGGAGGAACTGTGCGCGGTGCGCCGAGGCCCGCAGCTCGGGGGCGGGTGGGGCCCCGCTCTCCCCGCGGGCTCGCTGGCGGACCACCTTCCCTGCTTGGTGGTGGCGGCGCCATCGCGGGAGGACTTGAGGCGCCCGTGCCCTCTGGCGGCTGCATTGTGCCTCACACCTCTCCGCACCCGCGTCCTGCCTGCGCTAAGCGGGGCCTCCTGTTCTGCGGGGTGGTCCCCTTGTGTCCGCCGGACGCCCGCAAGCTCTTAAAAGGCTGGCCCGTGTGCTTCCCGTGAGCCCGCAAGGCCCGGCTGGGAGGGGCGGTAGGAACCGGGAAGGCTGGACGACCCCAGCAGCAGCTTTCTTTTTCCATCCTTGTCTCTTTTTCTCCGTTTGTCCCCCTTCTGCCTCTCTGCCCTTAACGCCTAAGCCCCAGATAATCCTAGAAAACTCAATGGTGAGATAAGAAAATGGGGTGGACTTTGAGATCCACAGCGAGTAACAAAATCAGAGTGGTAATACGATAAAAAGGGAAAGTGGACCTCCCTGCTTGTGGAAAGAAGCAGCCTTGGGTTCAGCTTGTTTTCTCCCTTCTGCATTCCTGTCAGTCACCGATTCCTGAGGGCAATGGGGACAAGTGGCAGGTCATTGAACACCATTAATCTTTCATTGGAAGGGGGACCAGGCAAAAGTCAGAAGACTACTGTCTAGATCCCCTTCTCTCCCTCCTTGTCCCATAATTTACTCACTTAATTTCTACCTGTATTCTTTAGAGCGTCACCATTCTCAGGGAAACAAAGGGATATTCTAGTCAAGATTTATTTCTTAAACGTTCTTAAGATTCAATAGCTCACTTTTACCTATTAAACATTTAAAAACCGTTTTCAGATTTATCGAGATGACACTGATATCAATGTTTAAGGTGTACAATGTGATTGATGTGGGGAAACAAAGGCAAAGAAATGCAGATAAATTTCCTTATAACCTGCACCCCATTGACAAATACTTGAGACAAGGAGAGTAAGACATTCTTCCAGGAACTCCCTACTGTCTTAAAATTAATGCTTTCCTAGAGCGGAAAACAACCTTAACTTGACAATAGCTAGGCTTCCAGGATGCTCTGAGCCTTCTTCAGCATGGTGAAAATCCCTTTGGAAAGTTCCCCTTACCTTTACCTCCCCCAACTCCCAAGTATATAATCAGTAGCCCCTCACAATCCCAGTGCAGCTCTTCAGTCCACAGTCCTGTCCCCTGCTTTAATAAAGCCACCTTCGTGCATGAAGATGTCTAAAAATTTACTTTTTTTTTTTTTTTTTTAGAGAAAGAGAGGGAAGGAGGGGGGAGGGGCAGAGAGAGAAGGAGAGAGAGAATCTCAAGCAGGCTCCCTGGCCAGTGCAGAGTCAGAGCCTGACATGGGGCTTCATCCCTTTATGGTGAGACCATGACCTGAGCCAAAATCAAGAGTTGGATGCTTAACAGGCTAAGCCACCCAGGTGCCCATAAGAATTATTCTTGGCTGTTGGCTCTGCACCTCAACATTTCCACATCGCGATGATAAGATACAGGTATATCTTCTACCTCCTATTTAAGGGAGAGCAGGTTTCTATATATCTTGCGTTTTCCAGAATAGCTAAAATATTTTTGCAATTTCTTGTTCTTCAATTCAGGCAATTCATTAAATGTATAGTTACACATAACTTACTTTTTATGCCTTTAATATTTTATCATAAATTATCTGTAACCATACCAGGAGGAGTTATGAAGCTTGGGACACAGACCTATATAGCAATAATAATTGTATGCAAATTACTATGTCATTAAATTGTACATATAACCAGTGATGTGCAAAGTTTTGATACGAATTTCTTTTTTTTTTTAATGTTTATTTCTGAGAGAGAGAGAGAGAGACAGAGCATGAGCAGGGGAGGGGCAGAGAGAGAGGGAGACACAGAATCCGAAGCAGGTTCCAGGCTCTGAGTTGTTAACACAGAGCCCGATGCAGGGCTTGAACCCATGAACTGTGAGATCATGACCTGAGCCAAAGTCGCATACTCAACTAACTGAGCCACCCAGGCGCCCTGATACTAATTTCTAATTCTATGGAATTGATGGAAAACCCTTAGGCAATGCGTCTGGTGTGGATATCTCTTCTCTCATCATTTGTTTTGTTCACCTTGTATGTCTCTTGCAATGTTCTTGCTCCTTGCTGCTCTCCGACATGTTATTACTTCATGTCTCTGATTTCTTATCACTGATTGCAGAGCAATCTCAGTGTTTGTGGACATTTCATACTTCTGTCCTTTTTTTGTAAACTCTTTGATTAAGGGTTGTAGTGGACATGTTAGTCTTTTCTCCCCATTTCTCCTAGTCCTTTTCACCCAGTCAGTGACTGATTTGGAATGGGCATGTGGCTGTGGACAATGAGACAGGAATGAAAATCTGAGGAGCTTCTGGGAAGTTTCCTTACTCTTTCTGAAAATGCCTTACAAATTAACACTCTTTTTTTATCCTCTGGATGTTTCTGAATGTGACACCGATATGACTACTGGAGCCATCTTGCAACTATCTGAAGATCAAACATCACTTAGGGTAACACAGTGGTGGGATGCAAAGAATCTGGATCTTTGATGACAGAATACAGCCTCTGAACAAACCAAATTGAAGTCTGAAGTACTTCTGGACTTCCTGTTATATGAGAAAATAAATTTCTTTGCTCATTAAGCCAGTTTAAGTCAGAGATTCTGCTATGTACAAAAAACTGCTGTTACTGGTTTTCTGTTGCTGTATAACACATTGCCTTAAAATTAGCAGCTTATAACAGCCTCTCTTTACTATCACAGTTTCTCCAGGTCAGAAGTCAGAATTTCCAAATGAATGGGAATAGCTACTGAGTCCACTTAGCTAGGTCCTCTGCTTTGGGTCTCACAAGGCTGAAGTCAACGAGTCGCAAGGGCCATGTTCTCTTCTGGTGGCTTGACTAGGCAAAGATCTGCTTCCAAGCCCCCTTAGTTGTTGGCAGAATTCATTTCCTTGAGGCTGGAGAATTTATGGTAATTTGATTTTTACTGCCAGCACCAGAGAGAGCCTAACTTCCAGACTCTCTTTTACAGGGCTCAGTTGATTGGGTCAGGCCCATCCAGGATGATACTACTTTTGATTAACTCGAAGTCAACTAATTAGGGACCAGGCATGTGGCTACATATATATAATGTGAGTTGTATTATTTATTAATACAGATAACATTAGAAGATATTTGCAGGTATTTGCAAATACATATGCTTGCAGATAACATTTGGCATTTGTATTGATTTCTCAATCCCTTGGAATTACTTCATGCATAGTATACTTAGCATATTTGACCCTTGGGTGGGGACTTCATGCCAAAGAACTTGTGGTCTTTCTCTCTGACATGTGAGGGCACAGTGAGAAGGCTGACATCTGCAAGCCAGGAAGAAAGCCCTCACTGTAAACGGACCATGATCTCAGACTTCCAGCCTTCAAAGCTGTGAGAAAATAAATTTCTGTTTTTCAAGCCACCCATGGTATTTTGTCAGCTGACTGAGACACTATCACTATGCTATCATTGTTTAGGTCAAATCTGTTTAAATGTAGAAATACAGAGTACCACAGAGGCTGGAGATATGAAGGGTGCCTGAAGTAGTCTGGAATGATTCTGGACCTTTGCAAACTTTCTAAATGACGGGTAAAAGCTACTGAATCTGCTTGTGTCTGGGGGCAATTGTACAACTGAGAGTCCTTTGAGTTAAATTCCATGCAGATTACAACGTTTATTAAAGGCAAGTAATAAAAATGTCCAACTTGAAGCTTAAATAAATATTACCAAAACTCGAAAGTAACCACAGCAATTGTTTAAAACTTGGATTCATTGGATATTTTTTTTGGAGGAGTATTTCATCACTGGCATTGTTCAGAATTGCTGACGCATTGTGATAGTGAAACGCTGACTGATTTCGAGGCACTTTTAGTGCCCTGCACCTGGCTGGGGCTGACCCCATCATTGACTTGCACTTGGTACCCTGCTGACTCCATGATCTGTTAAGTGCTTGTTTCATAGGTTGGAAACCACTGGTCTAGCTTGGGAGACCAGGAAGATTTGGGGTTGACATATTTATTGGGAAGCACCATCCAGATCCAGGCATTGTCTAGTGGGCTTTTAAAAATGTGGATTTGGAGCTCGGGGATGGAGATAAAGATTTTGGAGAAGTCTGTGCATGTGGTAGAGAAATCAAAATCAGGAGTGTGTTTCCTATATACTTTTGGGATGTATTTCTATTTGTTTCAGAGGTGCCTTAAATCAGGAGGGAATTCTCCTGACAAACCATCTTGTCTGCTTTCAATTTAATGAAAAAATGTTTATTGATAATCCCTTTATACCAGACACCGTATGAGGTGCTGGAAACACACACACACACACACACACACACACACACACACACGCACACACACACACACACACACACACGCACAGACGCGCACACGTGCGTGCGCACACACACACAAGGTGAGTTGGCCACAGTCTCTATTATGGTTGTGGAACTTGAATTCCAGCTTCTTCATTCCATCTTATTCTTGAGTCAGGACCATTGGTCCATTTTATAAAATCTCAATAGGCAAGGAGCTCATTTAATACCAAGCCAGATTCTTTTTTTGGGAGCCGAGAGACCAGCCTTCTCCTTGGTAGGGATAGCACAGTTTTTTTGTTTTTTTTTTTTTAAATTTTTTTTTTCAACGTTTATTTATTTTTGGGACAGAGAGAGACAGAGCATGAACGGGGGAGGGGCAGAGAGAGAGGGAGACACAGAATCGGAAACAGGCTCCAGGCTCTGAGCCATCAGCCCAGAGCCCGACGCGGGGCTCGAACTCACGGACCGCGAGATCGTGACCTGGCTGAAGTCGGACGCTTAACCGACTGCGCCACCCAGGCGCCCCGGGATAGCACAGTTTTTACGCCTTCATTCTAGGTTTACCCAGGATGTCCTTGGGGGAATTAGAGATTGGGGGGAAAATCACAGTTAAACTTCAGCATATTAAAAAATACTCAAGATAGGATTGAGATGAGAAAAAAAGTTTTGTTTGCTTTTTTTTAAAGTTTATCTTGAGAGAGACTGAGAGCCAGGGAGGGACAGAGAGAGGGAGAGAGAGAATCCCAAGCAGATTCCGCACTGTCAGTGCAGAGCCTGACGTGAGGCATTTGACTCATGAACCACGAGATCATGACCTGAGCCAAAACCAAGAGTAGGAAGCTAAAACCAACTGGGTCACCCAGGCTCCCTGAGAAAAAAAGGCTGGGGGGAGTTTACTGCATAAGGGCACGTGTGAGCAAAGGGAAAAGGCAATTTCATCTCTGTGGCCCTGAGCATACCATAGTGCTGAATACACCTAAGTTTAATAAGTATTTTCTGGTGTTGGAGAGTCTCAGATTAAAAAAAAAAAGCTCACACAATAGCTGATACAGATCTCAGATGTCCTCTTTTCCTCTGTGAGTCCCTCACGTCTAGGGGCCTGGAATAATGGCTATTGATCACTGTATCTGAGCGACTGCTCTGAGATCTGCATTCACAGTGCACTTCACAGAATGGTAGGCTGCTAAATAAAAGAATGTCTTTGGTATTTACAAAGACAACACTACTGTCTGAGCTATCTTTTACAGCTTGGGTATTAGATTTGTGCTGATCCTTCTTAGGAATAATGGTAGGGATCTGAGTTGCCAGAGTGAGATCAGCACAGAATAAACAGCCTTGAATTTGGCACCACAATATAGTTTATGGGACTGTTGTTCAGTAAGTCCTTTGCTTGGGACACACGCCCACCCACTGTTCCCATATCCCCTGTCTAAATGTTAGTTTCTCTGCAGTCATTCCCTCCTCCCTCTTTGTCCTGAGCCTTCCTCCTTTCTGGGGGCAACCAAAGAGTTCTGCTTCCTGCCTTTTTCTGTTCCTCTCAGAAATTCCATTTAAGTTCTGATGAAAGATCCAAGAACAAGCAATGAAGTGTGGGAGAGAACTAGCTTAGGGACTGTGTGTGGAGGCAGGGAGGCGTGGGGGTGCAAAGAGGCAAAGCAGAGCATGTGTTCAGGTATTAGTCATGTCCACAGGGCCTCACACAGTGCCTGGGGCTTTGTCATTGTTGGCTAAATGCAAAGTCACACTTACTGCGTTTTCATGCCATATTTCACAAATTCGCTTTTGGGCTCACAATCAGAACACACAGAATAGGGTCTAAACAAGATAAAAGAATCAGAACCAGGGAAAAGATAAGTGAGATTAACAAGATACTATATTCATTTCCTCTTGTCAGTTTTAAAACAGACTTTATTGAGGTCTATTTTACACTGTAATTTTTTTCTTATCTTTTTATTTTGAAACAATTATCAAGTCACTTGAAGTTTCAAAAACAGTACAGAGAAGTCCACATACCCTTCTCCCAGTTTCCCCCAAGGGTTACAACTTATGTAACTAGAGTACAATATCAAAATTAGGGAATTGGCATTGATAGAATGTGTGTGTATAGTTCTATGCCATTATATCTCATGTGTACATTGGGGTAGCAGTCACAACAATCAAGATGCAGAACTACTCTGTCATCACAAAGATCTCTGTTGTTTACTTTTGTTCCTTTTTTTTTTTTTTTTTAATTTTAGAATGAGAGAGAGACAGAGAATCTTAAGCAGTTTCTATGCTCAGTGTGGAGCCTGACGTGGGCCTCCCACGGCCCTGGGATCATGACCCGAGCTGAAATCAAGAGTCAGACACTCAACCAACTGGGCCACCCAGCTGCCCCTCCCTTCTGTTACTTCTCTAGAGTTACACCTGCTCCTCTCCTCCCCACCATCTCTCATTCCTGGCAACCACTAATCTGTTTTCCATCACTGCAATTATAACTGAGAATGTTATATAAGTGGAATCCTACAGCATGTGACTTTTTAAAAAAAACTTTTCAGATTCGCATTTTTTACTTAGCATAGTGCTCTTGTGATCCATCCAGTTATGTGTTTCACTATTTCATTCCTATTTATTGCTGATTAGTATCCGTGCAGTGGATGTAGCACAGTTTATTGTACCATTCACCTGTTGAGGGACATTTTGGGTGTTTCCAGCCTTTGGCTATTACAAATAAAGCTGCAATGACCATTCATGTACAGATTTTTGTGTAGAAGTCAAATTTCACTTCTCTGGTATAAATGCCTAGGAGTGTGATTGCTGGGTTGTATGGTAATTGCATGTTTAGTTTTTTAAGAAACTGGCAAACTATGGCCACCCATTTTACAGTTATACAAACAACGTATGGGAGATTCAGATATCCCACATTCTGAATAGCATTTGGTGTTGTCACTACTTTAAAATTTTTAGCTCTTTTAATAGGTGTGTGATTACATCTCATTTTGGTTTTAATTTGCATTCCTATAGTGGCTAGTGATGCTGAACATCATTTTTGTCATTGGTTTTTAATCTTTCTTCAAAGACTTCTTCTTCTTAACCATGGTACCAACTGAGCCCACATGTTAGTGTTCATGTTTGGTCCTAATTAATATCCTTCCTCCTTTTACTCTCTGTGGGAGGGTGCTTGTTTTTTTGTAAAAGTCTCTGTGTTCCCCTGTGCTCTAGCATTACCCAGGGTGAACACTAATAAGGCTGTACAGGGCAAAGTGTTTTGTTTAAAAAAAATTTTTTTTAACATTTATTTATTATTGAGAGACAGAGAGACACAGAGCATGAGCATGGGAGGGGCAGAGAGAGAGGGAGACACAGAATCCAAAGCAGGCTCCAGGCTCTGAGCTGTCAGCACAGAGCCCGATGCGGGGCTTGAACCCACAAACTGCAAGATCATGACCTGAGCCGAAGTCATGACGCCCAACCGACTGAGCCACCCAGGTGCCCCAGGACAAAGTGTTTTTTTTTTTTTTTTTAAGCCCTGGGTTTGGAGATGTTGTCTGTAGGTGACAAGAATGCTACAGTAAAGTCATTTGTTCATGTTCTGAATACATTATCTCTAGGACTGTTTTTACTCTATAACTGAATATCTTGGGGCATAAGTTGGCCTTGGTCAGAAACTTTGTCATATAATACTTAGGAGTTAGGCTCTAGAATCAAACCAATATAGATTTTATTTATTTTATTTAATTAAAATTTTTTTAATTTAAAAATTTTATTTATTTATTTATTTATTTATTTAGAGAGCAAGCAAGACTGGGAGGGGCAGAGAGAGACAGGGAGAGAGAATCCCAAGCAGGCTCCATGCTGTCAGTGCAAAGCCCAATGCAGGGCTTGATCTCACAAATTGTGAGATCATGACCTGAGCCAAAACAAAGATCAGGATGCTTAACTGACTGAGCCACCCAGGTGCTCCAAACCAGTGAAGATTTTAATTCCTGGTTTTGCTACCTCTGAACTTTGTAATCTTGGGCAAGTTATTTAAACTACCTAAGCATTGGGGCGCCTGGGTGGCGCAGTCAGTTAAGCGTCCGACTTCAGCTCAGGTCACCATCTCACGGTGCGTGAGTTCGAGCCCCGCGTCGGGCTCTGGGCTGATGGCTCAGGGCCTGGAGCCTGCTTCCGATTCTGTGTCTCCTTCTCTCTCTGCCCCTCCCCCCTTCATGCTCTGTCTCTGTCTCAAAAATAAATAAAAACGTTAAAAAAAATTAAAAACAAAAACAAAACTACCTAAGCATTAGTTTTCTCTTATACAATATGAGGATAATAATGGCAATTACCTTACAGGGTTTTTATGAAGACCGTATGGTTTCAGTTATCCGTTGTTGTGTTATATGTCATCCCAAAGCTTAGTGGTTTCAAATGAGAATTATTTAATACTTCTCATGAGTCTGTGGGTTGACTGGTGCTATAGACTGAATGTTTGTGTTCTTCCCAAAATTCATATGTTGAAGCCCTGAAGCTCAACGTAATGGTGTTAGGAGATGGGGCCTTTGAAAGGTGATTGGGTCATGAGGGTGGAACCTTCAGGAGTGGGATCAATGCCCTCGAAAACTAGGACCCGAAGAGCTCTCTTGCCCCCCCCCCCCCCCCACTATGTGAGGACACAGTGAGAAGATGGCTGTCTGGGACCCAGGGAGCAGGTTCCTCCAGACACTGAAACTGCCAGTGATTTGATATTGGACTTCCCAGCTTCCAGAACTGTTCCATCACTTTAGCTTTCCTTTTTTTTTTTTTTTTTTTTAATTTTTTTTTTTTCAACGTTTATTTATTTTTGGGACAGAGAGAGACAGAGCATGAACGAGCGAGGGGCAGAGAGAGAGGGAGACACAGAATCGGAAACAGGCTCCAGGCTCTGAGCCATCAGCCCAGAGCCCGAAGCGGGGCTCGAACTCACGGACCGCAAGATCGTGACCTGGCTGAAGTCGGACGCTTAACCGACTGCGCCACCCAGGCGCCCCTAGCTTTCCTTTTTTTATGACACATTTTTTCTTTCCTAAAAGGTCCAGGCCAATTATCTCTTATTTATTTATTTATTTATTTATTTATTTGAGAGAGAGAGTGAGTAAGAGTGAGCCCATGCGCACATACACATGCACGCATGTGAGCTGGGGTGTGGCAGAAGGAGAGAGAGAGAATCCCAAGCAGGCTCTGGCCACAGTGCGCAGCCTGGTGGGGGGCTTGATCCCACGACCCTGGGATCATGACCTGAGCAGAAATTAGGAGTCTGATGCTCAACTGACTGAGTCACCCAGGTGCCCTCAGGCCAATCATCTTATAAAATACTTATTTCTTCATGCTGCCATATCACTGTTTTTTATTCCCCTGTTTTCCCTATATGCATGACTGGTGGTTTAGAGACCTGGTGAGATTCAGCTTAAACAATTTTGGCAAGAATAAATTATACTTGATGTATTTGATATTGCGTTGCCTATGGAAACAATAATGCTAGCTTGTTCTATCTACCACCAGTGAGAGTTAAGGTGGTCAACACCAGATCAGTCCACTGAATAGCACATATTTTCACCTTTGCAATTAGTAACAAATCTATGTGGTTTTATATTATTGTTTCATGACAAAACAACTCAAAACTGAGTGGCTTAAAATAATGATTTGTTTAGCTCAAGATTCTGAGGGTTGGCAAATATTTATTTATTTATTATTTAAAAAAATTTACATCCAACTTAGTTAGCATATGGTGCAATAATGATTTCCGGAGTATAATCCAGTGATTCATCCCCTACATATAACCCCTAGTGCTCATCCCAGCAAGTGTCCTCCTTAATGTTCCTTGCCCATTTAGCCCATCTCCCCACCCACAACCACTCCAGCAACCCTCAGTATTGTTCTCAGTATTTAAGAGTCTCTTATGTTTTGTCTCCATCCCTGTTTTTATATTGTTTTTGCTTCCCTTCCTTTATTTTCATCTCTTTTGTATCTTAAATTCCACATATGAGGGGAGTCATATGATATTTGTCTTTCTCTGACTAATTTCACTTAGCATAATACCCTCCAGTTCCAGTCACATAGTTGCAAATGGCAAGATTTCATTCTTTTTGATTGCTGAGTAATACTCCATTGTATATATTTACCACATCTTCTTTATCCATTCATCCATCGATGGACATTGGGCTCTTTCCATACTTTGGCTATTGTTGATAGTGCTGCTATAAACATGGGGGTGCATGTGTCCCTTCGAAACATCACATCTGTATCCTGTGGATAAATGCCTAGTAGTGCAATTGCTGGGTAGTAGGGTAGTTCTATTTTTAGTTTTTTGAGGAACCTCCATACTGTTTTCCAGAGTGGCTGCACCAGTTTGCATTCTGAGGGCTGGCAATTTAAGCTGAGTTTACAGGGTGGTTCTGCCTTCAGCTGGACTTCCTCATGCATCTGTGGTCAACTGTGGATTGGCTAGGAGGCTTTGCTCCTGAGTGTTGATTCACTGTTGCCTGTGGCATGTTGAATCTCCTCAGCAGGCTAGTCTGGGCTTATTCTCATGATGATGGTAGGGTTCTAAGAGAGCAAGTAGAAGTGAGTGACATCTAGGTTAGGAACTGACACTGTCACTTCTTCTGTATTCCATAGGTCAAAACAAATCACAAGGCCAGTTGAGATTCATAGGGTAGAGAAAAATAGGCTCCATCTCTTGATAGGGGAGCTATAAAATCACGTTGTAAGAGACATGGCTAGACAGGGGAGGAGAATTGAGACCATTATTTACAATCAGACTATCACAGGCATCATGTTTCCTACCAATCTTTCCTGATGATTTTGGCATCCATTGATGATTCCCACCTGCGTCAATTATCACATTGTGGTGACAAAAGGGTGATTTCTTTTTCTTTTTTTTCTCTCTCTCTTTTTATTTTATTTATTAATTTTTAAATGTTTATTTATTTTTGAGAGAGAGAGGCAGACTGCAAGCAGGGAAGGGGCAGAGAGAGAGGGAGAGATGGACTCAGAAGCAGGCTCTAGGCTCTGAGCTGTCAGCACAGAGCCTGATGAGGGGCTCGAACCCATGAACTGTGAGATCATGACCAGAGGCAAAATCGGATGCTTAACCGACTGTGCCAGCCAGGTGTCCCATCTCTCTCTTTTTATTGAAGTATAGTTGGAACACAATGCTACAAAAAGGGTGATTTCTTAATTCAGTCATTTGTCTATATTTCCAGGTAGCATTCGTCTGTAAAAAGAACCTTCCTCAACACCAAAAAACAAAAACAAAAACAACAATGGGCAGAGGACCTGAATAAACATTATTTCCAAAGAAGACATACAGATGGCCAACAGACACATGGAGAGATGCTCAACATCAGGGAAATGCAAATCAAAACCATAATGAGATATCACCTCATACCTGTTAGAATGCCTCGTATCAAAAAGGTAAGAGGGGGGCCTGGGTGGCTCAGCTGGTTAAACGACTAACTCTTGATTTCGGCTCAGGTCAGGATCTCATGGTTTGTGGGTTCGAGATCTGTCTTGGGCTCTGCACTGACAGCCAGGAGTCTGCTTGAGATTCTCTCTCTCTACCCCTCCCTTGCTCTCTCTCTCAAAATAAATAAATAAACATTAGCAAAAAAGAAATAACAGGTGTTGGTAAGGATGTGGGAAAAAAAGGAACCCTTGTGCACTGCTGGTGGGAATGTACATTGGTGCAGTCACTGTGGAAAACTGTATGGAGGTTCCTTAAAAAACTAAAAATAGGAATACCATACAATCCAGTACTTTAACTACTGGGTATTTACCCAAAGAAAGTTAAAACACTAGTTGGGAAAGGTTTATGTGTCCCTATGTTTATTGCAGCATTATTTACAATAGCCAAGATATGGAAACAACCTAAGTATCCATTGATAGGTGAATGGATAAAGATGTCTCTCTCTCTCTGTGTCTCTCTCTCTCTCTGTCTCTGTCTCTCTCTCTCTCTCTCTCTCTCACACACACACACACACACATATATATATATATATATATATATATATATATATACACACTCCACTGGAATATTATGCAGCTATAAAAAGGATGAGATTATCCTATTTGTGACAACATAGATGGAGAGCATTATACTAAGTAAAATAAGTTAGACTTATAAAGACAAATACCTTGTGATTTCACTTCTATGTAGAATCTAAAAAAAACAAAAAACAAAAAACAAAAAAAGAAAGAAATGATGAACAAAGAAACAAACAAAAAATAAACAAAAAACAAAAAACCCCCAGATTCTTAAATACAGTGAACAAAATGATGGTTGCTAGAGGGGAGGGATGGGGGACATGGGCAAAATAGGTGAAGGAGATTGGAAGATACAGGTTTCCAGTCATGGAATGAATAAATCATGGGAATAAAAGGCACAGCATACGAAATATAGTCAATGATATTGTAGTAGTGTTGTGTGTGACAGGTGATAGTTACACTTGTGACCATAGCATAATGTATAAAATTGCTAAATTACTATTGTACACCTAAAATTAATGTAACATTGTGTCAACTATACTCAAATAAAAAGATTTTAAAAAAAGAGTAACTACAACATGCACACACACACACAATCTTCCTTTATTCTTATTTTCTTTTTTATTATTAGAGGCAACATTTTCATAATTATATAAAAATATATGCTCATAAAAACTCAATGCAGAAATGTGCAAAATAGGAACAAAAAATCTGCAGTCCTACTTTCTAGAGGGACCCATTATTACAATTTTGTACATATTGCCTCATATATACAAAAATACATATAATACATATAATATATAACATATACATTATGTACATAATATATATTTGCATAACACTTAGATTTCAGATGTTTTTGAAATAGCATAATAAATATCTTACACTAGTAAAAATACTAATATTTGAAAACAGAATGAAGTGGCAAAACACTTTCCCAAAACTTTTCTTCCTCTTATAATCTTAGTTTTCCTTAGAAATATGTATTATAAATTCAGCATGACCAATCACCACTTCCACATCCAGTTAGCCAAATCCCATTTAAATCTTGTCACTGTCCTTGGATTACAGTATGTCATCCTGAATTTGGCCTCTAGTTACTACTCAATTTGCTCACTCCTATCATCCCCAACCCACTCTTTCTGCCTCAGTTATGCCAATTTCTTTCAGTTCCTTGAATTCACTACACCCTTCTTGGCTCCTGGTCTTTGAACATCTGGTTGCCTCTCCTGAAGCACTTCCTTCCTCACCAACCCCCCAGCCCAGTCTATGTCCGACAACAACTTGTTCACTCTTCAGCATCAGCTCAGATAGTACTTTCTCAGAGAAGCCTCTGACTCCCAAACTGGCTTATGTTCTCCTGTTTTGTGTCCTATAGTGCTTGAGAGTAATTTAATGCTTCTTTTCATCGTCAGACTATAAGTGCCAAGAGGACACAATAACTGTGTCCCCATTGTCCATCATTGGATCTTCAGGGCTGGCATAGCATTTGGCACATTATGGGTGCTCAATAAATGGTTACTTAATGAAAAAAAAATGGGTTTTAGAATACTAGAAACCTATCACAATCCTATTTCTAGCCATTCCCTCTGCCCCTTCCTAGCCATTTAGTTCCTAAACACACTGCAGGGGACCCTGTCAGTGCTCTGCCTAGATCCTCTTGGACTCCTTAGTGAAACATTTTTTAATGTTTTTTAATAGCCAGCACCGGCAACTCTCTTAGGAGGACTGTCTTGGGCTATTACAACTGCTTCCCCCCACCCCCAGCCTTTTATTTTCACAATAAAAATCCTCTATAGTGTATACAATGGGATGATTTGATATATGTATACATTGTGAAATGGCTACCTGATTACCACAATCAAATCAATTAACATATCCATTATCTCACAAAGTTAGCTTATTTTTTAAAGGATTTTATTTTTTTTTTAAACTTTTTTTAAATGTTTATTTATTTTTGAGACAGAGAGAGACAGAGCTTGAACGGGGGAGGGTCAGAGAGAGAGGGAGACACAGAATCTGAAACAGGTTCCGGGCTCTGAGCTGTCAGCACAGAGCCCGACACGGGGCTCCAACTCACGGACCGCGAGATCATGACCTGAGCCGAAGTCAGATGCTTAACTAACTGAGCCACCCAGGCACCCCTAAAGGATTTTATTTTAAATGATCTCTACACCCAACATGGGGCTCCAACTCACAATCCTGAGATCAAGAGTCACATGCTCTACTGAGCCAGCCAGGCGCCCCCAGCTTTTCTTTTTGTAGCAAATTTCAAGTATATAATATAGTACTATTAACTATAGCCACCGTGCTGTACATTATATCCCCAGAACTTATTCATCTTAAAATTTTTTTAACGTTTATTCTTTTTTGAGATATGTAGAGAGACAAAGCATGAGTGGGGGAAGGGCAGAGACAGAGACACACACACACACAGAATCTGAAGCAGGCTCCAGCCTCTCAGCTGTGAGCACAGAGCCCAATGCAGGCCTAGAACCCCTGGACTGCAAGATCATGACCTGAGCCGAAGTAGGACGATTAACCGACCAAGACACCCAGGCGCCCCAACTTATTCATCTTATAAATGAAATTTCGTACCCTTGACCAACCTCTTCCCATCTCTCTGGTCTCCAAACCTTAGCCACCACCATTCTATTCTCTGGTTCTATGAATTCAGCTTTTTTAAGTTTCATATATAAGTGAGATTTCACAGCATTCGCCTTTCTGTATCTGGCTTATTTCACTTAGTGTAACTTCTGGGTATACAGCCAAAGGAAATGAGATCAGTATTAGAGCTGCTTTGCTCAGGCAAAGGCCAAAGGAAGTGACTGGGGGTTTACATTCCTCCTCACCAACGCCCCCAGTTCTTAGTCACTGCAGAAGTATGAGAACTCAACTCCTTTGACTCCAGTTGGGATAGAGTCTAAACTGTGAGCAATCATCTACATTCCAGAAGTCCCCTGCAGGATCTGGCTGGACTTTGCATGAGATTGCACTCTTTCTTGGCTTTCTCCCTGCCTTGTCCAGCTTCCCCTGACTAGTTTTGGGAGAATTTTCTTTCTTTTCTTTTTCTTTCTTTCTTTCTCTTTCTTTTTTTTTTTTTTTTGCAGGAACTCAGGAAATACTGCTCCAGTGAGTCATTTTTTTTTTGAAATTTAACTTTCTGAGAAACTGACATATAACATTGTATTAGTTTTAAATGTACAACATAATTTAATTGTATTTTTAAGCAGTTGAGGTATAATTGACATATAACATTTGTTTCAGGGGTACAACATCATGATTTGATATTTGTATATATTACAAAATGATCACCATGATAAGCTTAGTTGACATCTATCAACGCACGTAGTTACAAGGTTTTTTTTCTTGTGATGAGATCTACTTTTTTTAAAGATCTCTTTTAAGATTTACCCTCTTACAATATTCAAATATACACCATGGTATAGTAAACTATAGTCACCATGCTGTACATTATATTCCCAGGACTTACTTTTATTTTTTTAATGTTTATTTATTTATTTTTGAAAGAGAGAGAGAGCAAGAAGCGAGGGGCAGAGAGAAAGGGAGAGGGAGAGTATTCCAAGCAGTGTCACAGTCAGCGCAGAGCCCCACATGAGGCTCGAACCCATGAACTGAGATCAAGAGTCAAACACTTGTCTGACTGAGCCACCAAGGTGCCTGAAGACTTTTTAATCTTATAACCAGAAGTTTGAACTTTTTGACCACCCTCACCCATTTTCCCACCCCTCCTTGCCTCTAGCAACCAATAATATGTTGTCTATATCAATGAGTCCTATTTTTTTTGATATTCCACATATAAATAAGATCATACAGTATTTGTTTTTCTGTCAGACTCATTTCACTTAGCAAAATGCCCTTGAAGTCCATCCATGTTGTCAACTAGTGGTAAGATTTCCTCTTTCTCCTCCTCCTTCTTCTTTTTTTAAAAATAGGCTCCACGCCCAGCGTGGACCCCAACATGGGGCTTGAACTCACAACTCTAAGAGCAAGAACTGAGCTGAGATCAAGAGTTGGATGCTCAATTGATGGAGCCATTCAGGTGCCCCCAAATTTTCTTCTTTTTTAATAGCTGAATAATATTCCTGTGTGTGTGTGTGTGTGTGTGTATGTGTGTGTATCTATATATGTCACATTTTCTTTATTCATTCATCCATCAGTGGACACAGGTTGTTTTCATGTCTTGGATATTGTAAACAATGCTGCAGTGGACACCAGGTGTGGATATCTTTTTGAGATAGTGATTTCTTTTCCTTCAGATAAGTATCTAGAAGGGGAATTGCTGGATCATATGATAATTCTGTTTTTAATCTCTTGAGGAAACTTTATACTATTTTCCATAATGGTTGCGCTAATTTACACTCCCACCATGAGTGCATAAGAATTCCCTTTACATATCGTTAACACTTGGGGAGCATTTTCTCAATAAATCACCTGAATATGAATCTTTATCTCAGTCTGCTGCTATAAATCCTGACCTAAGACTCACAACAAGCTTACTTCTGACTCAGGGCACTTGACTTTGCTTTGGCTACCTTCGTTCCTTTACTAGGTCTCTACTTATTTTATTTTATTAAAAATGTCTTTTTATTTTTGAAAGTTTATTTTATTTTATTTTTTTAACCTTTATGTGTGTGTGTATGTGTGTGAGAGAGAGAGAGAGAGAGAGAGGGAGACTGAGAGTGAGTGGGGGAGGGGCAGAGAGAGAGGGAGACACAGAATCCAAAGCAGCCTCCATACACTGAGCTGTCAGTACAGAGTTGGATGCGGGGCTGGAACTCATGAACTGTGAGATCATGACCTGAGCCGAATTCAGATGCTTAACTGACAGAGCCACCCAGGAATTCAGAAAGTTTATTTATTTCGAGAGAGAGAGATGGGGGTGAGTGGGTGGGGGGAGAGGGGTCGAGAGAGGGGTCGAGAGGGGTCCCAAGCAGGTTCAGCACTGTCAGTGCAGAGCCCAATGCAGGGCTCAAACTCATGAAATGTGAGATCATAACCTGAGCTGAAAGCAAGAGTCAGATGCTTAACCAGTTCAGCCACCCAGGTACCCATCACTAGATCTCAATTTAAATGCTATCCCCTCAAAGAGGCCTGCCTGAACCCCAGATATAAAATAGCACCACTCCATCCTTCCCATCCTGCCCCTCTTGCCTTCCATCTCAGTAACTTGTTTTATTTTTCTTTCACAGTAGTATTCTCTAAAGTATATATTTATCTTTTTGTTTGCCATTTCCCTGTTTCCTTGGCGTCTGCCTCCATGAGTGCAGAGACTTTGTTTTCTTTTGCTATTGCTGCTGTAGAACAGAGTACCTAGCAGGACTTAAAAATCACTGGAATGAATTATTACTCTTTTTACTACAGCAGGGAAATGTAGTAGTGGAAACTTGGGGTCAAAGGAATGAAATAAAATTCCACTATTAAAACTTACATTTTCTTGAAAGTTGTATATAATATTTAGAACTACTCATATCTTTTTTTCTTTGGTTACTTTTTTTTCATTTTGCAACTATTTGTCAGAAATGAATATTTTAATTAGTGTTGCATGGCCTCCCTGTAGGAACCTCAAAGACTAGTGTCATTTTCCAAGTTCTCCCTGAGACCTTAACTCCATGTTAGATGATACAAATGAAAAACATTTGCAATGGAAAGAATATGAAATGGCAGTTGTAGTTCTCGCTTCTTGCGATCTAGCTCTGTAGGCTTGACCATCAGGTGCTGCCTATAAAATGAAGGCTGGGCTGGATCAATAATTATCAAACTCTTGTGTGCTTTCAGGTAGATGAAAATGTCCTGGCTCATCTTGAGAGATTTTAATTCAGGAGGTCTGGGGTGGGCCTCAGAATCTGCATTTCCCCATAATTACAACAGGTAACTTAAGAATAGATATAGTCTGGGGATGCCTGGGTGGCTCAGTTGGTTAAGCGTCCGACTTCAGCTCAGGTCATGTTCTCACAGTTCATAGTTTGAGCCCTGCGTTGGGCTCTGTGCTGACAACAGCTCTGTGCTGTTGTAATTATGGGCTCTCCTCAGAGCCTAGAGCCTGCTTCAGATTCTGTGTCTCCCTCTCTCTTTCTGCCCCTCCCCTGCTCACGCTCTCTCTCTCTCTCAGAAATAAACATAAAAAAAAAAAAAAAAGAATATAGTCTGTATACCATACTTACAGAAAACTGGGGGAAATGCTCCTTTATTATGTCAATCATTCCACAAGCTTTTTAAAAAATGTTTATTTGAGATGGGGCGCCTGGGTGGCGCAGTCGGTTAAGCGTCCGACTTCAGCCAGGTCACGATCTCACGGTCCGTGAGTTGGAGCCCCGTGTCAGGCTCTGGGCTGATGGCTCGGAGCCTGGAGCCTGTTTCCGATTCTGTGTCTCCCTCTCTCTCTGCCCCTCCCCCATTCATGCTCTGTCTCTCTCTGTCCCAAAAATAAATAAACGTTGAAAAAAAAAATGTTTATTTGAGAGAGAGAGAGAGAGAGAGCGCATGTGCCTGCACAGGTCAGGGAGGAGCAAAGAGAAAGGGAGACAGGGAATCCAAAGCAGCCACAGCGTGCTGTCACAGCAGAGCCTGACATGGGGTTTGAGCTCACAAACTGTGAAATCATGATCTAAGCCAAAATGAAGAGTCAGTCACTTAGCCGGCTGAGTCACCCGGGTGCCCCACATTCCACAAACTTTTATTGGGCATCTACTATGTACTCTGCTGTGTGTTGTAGATTCTGGAGATACAACCATGAAAAAAGGAGACTAATCTCTGCTCTCCTGGAGAAGAGAGAGAGAAAGAGAGAGAGGCCATGAATGAGAGGAGACACAGACAAAAACCATAAAAAAATGTATCTGGGGCATCTGGGTGGCTCAGTCGGTTGAGTGTCGGACCGACACTCAGGTCATGATCCCAGGGTTGTGGAATTGAATCAGGCTCCATGCTGAGTGTGGTATCTCCTTAGGATTCTCTCTCTCTCCCCCACCCCAACTCTGCCACTCTTCCCCACTCATGCTCTCTCTGTCTCTGAAAACAATTTAATATATGTGTGTGTGTGTGTGTGTGTGTGATATGTTATATGTTATATGTTATATATATGTGTGTATATATATATATATATATATATGCACTAAAGAGAAAACAAGTGAGGATGGGGCATAGAGTGCTCAACAGGTTGGGGTGGTGGTGACTGGGGTTATAATCAGGCAAGACCCACTGAGATGGTGACGTTTGAGGAGAGGGAGTTAATGATGTTGCTATCTGGGAGAAGGGCATTCCAAACAGAGGGAAGTGCAGGTGTAAAAGGCTCTGAGGAGGGAGGCTACCTGCATGCTGGAGGGGGGCAAGGAGTGCAGCGATGGGGGGAGTAATAGGAAATGTGGTGGGGGAGATCCTGAAAGGTCAGGTCACATAGGGCCTTGCAGGTCATTTTATAGTCTTAAGTTTTACTCTGAGCAGAATTAGAAGCCAATGGATGGTTTTAGGTAGAGAACAGACATTGTTCTACTCTTAAAAAAAATTCAGTCCACAACGGGGGCGAGGGTGGAAATAGGCAGGTGCTAAGTACTTTATATTTTAGCTAGTTGAACTCTCACGACAAAGAGCTTTTAAAAAAGTTTTTATTTTAAAATTTATTTATTTATTTTTAGAGAGAGCACAAGTGGGGAAGAGACAGAGAGAGAGGGAGAGAGAAAAATCCCAAGCAACGTGGGGCTTGAACTCTGGAACCTCAAGATCATGATCTGAGCCTTAGTTGGACACTTAACCGACTGAGCCACTCAGGATCCCCAAATGTGATTTTCTTTTATTAAAATTTTTTTTAAAAAACTTAAAAAAATGTGTATTTAATTTGAGAGACAGAGAGAGAAAGAGAGAGAGAGGAAGAGAGAGGAGAGAGAGAATTCTAAGCAGGCTCCACACCATCAGCACAGATCCTAACTTGGGGCTTGAACTCAAAAACCATGAGATCATTATTTTGGCCAAAATCAAGAGTCAGATGCTCAACTGACTAAGCCACCCAGGCGCCCCTCACAACAAAGAGCTTTAAACATTCTATTACCCATTGGTTGTCTGACTCAGTGAAATATTTAAAAATTAATTTTATTCAGTTCTTTGTCCTTCCTACTATTACTTCCTAATATGTAACTTATTCATTCTCAAACATTTATAATTTTCTTGCCTTTTTAAGGTAGGGAGTGTGGTAGGATGGGAGGTGGGAGGGTCATTCCTTCTTCCCTCCTGACATCTCCTTCCTTGTGGATGGACATATACTCACCCAACATTGTGGAGGTGGGAGATATTGTACCCTATCTGCTGGGTGAATTTGGCGGGGGAAGTGGACATGCCTCTCTCTCTGTCCTCAGGCAGCTTTTGTTCCTCTAAGTTCCTCTAGGCGCTAAGTTACAGAAGGACAGGCTTCCACTTGGGAAGGGTTGTGGTGGTTCAGCACTGCTTGTATCTGGCTGAGTCTAATCTGGGGTTCAGCACTGGAAGCTTATGTAGCTCTCACATCTCTCATACAACATTTTCTGATACCAGCTTTATCACTAACACAAGTGATATCTGTCCTCCAACCGCCTTGTTTATTGTCTCCATTCTTACTGGTGATGAGGTAGAAAAGGGGTTAATTGTGAGGCCATCTCAAACACTAGCAATATTTTTTGCAGCACTTTCTTATAGTTCTTAGAATAGTGTTAATGGAGTTTTATTCCAAGTTTTTCTTAGGTACAAACACCTTGTTGGCTGGTCATTCACAAAAATTACAGTAGGTGGCAGACACACTCTATCAAAATCAACCTCCATCACAGTAGTTCTATTAAGGAACTAGCCAATTTTTTGCAATGTCCCCTTAGAAACCACAGTGTCTTTGTTTAAACTTCTGTAACAGAGTACCACAGACTGGGTGGCTTTTAAATAACAGAAATTTATTTCTGCCAGGTTTGGAGGCTGGAAGTGCAAGATCAGGGGGCTAGCATGGTTAAATTCTGGTGAGGACCCTCTTCTGGTTTGCAGACTGCTGACTGCTCACTGTACCCTCACGTGGTAGAAAGAGAATGAAAAACATTCTCTGGCTTATTTTAAGGACACTAATCCCATTCATGAGAGCTCTACAATGGTGACTTAACCACCTCCTAAAGAACCCACCTCCAAATAGCATCCTGTTGGCATTAGGGTTTCAACACACGAATTCTGGGGGGGAACACAAATGATCAGTCTATAACACAGATCCACTTGGTAAAGCACCTAGGTTAGGCTATTAAGAACAAGTCCTGTTGGTTCTTATCTTGGAGTTGGCAGTCTTTTGTTTGTAAAAGATGTTGAAAGGATTAATTTAAAATAGTCAAAAGGTGTTCAGAGCCAAGTCTTTCAAATAAGAAAAGCAATTACATTGAATTGTTCGATGTGTAGCAGGATAATTTTTTGGAAGTATTAATTTGTTTTTTGCCATACATTTATTTCTTTAAAAATTCTTTTTATGTTTTTTTTTTATTTTTAATTTTTAAAAAATATTTATTTATTTTGAGAGAAAGATAGAAAGCGAGCAGGGGAGGGGCAGAGAGGGAGAGAGAGAATCCCAAGCAGGCTCCTCAGCTGTCAGCACAGAGCCTGACATGGGGCTTGAACTCACGAACCATGAGATCATGACCTGAGCCAAAACCAAGAGTCAGATGCTTAACTGACTGAGCCTTCCAGGAATGCCTTTGATTTTGTTTGTTTGTTTGTTTGTTTGGGGGGGGGGCAGAGAGGGAGGGAGAGAGAGAGAGAGAGAGGGAGAGAGAATCTTAAGCAGGCTCTCTGCTCAGTGTGGACCCAGATGTGGGGTTGGATCCCATGACTCTGGGATCATGACCTGAGCCCAAATCAAGAGTTGGATGCTCAGCTGACTGAGCCACCTAGGCATTCCACCATATATTTATTTCTGCTTCTCCAATTCAAGTGCTTAGCTAGGCCCTTGAGAAATTCCTTGTTTCAGATATTTTTGTAGGATATAAATACAAAATTTGATGTCAATAAGTCTTTTTTGATTTTGATAAGATATTACCTTCACTGAATATAATTTATGCCCTGAGTGGGTAAGAAAAAGAAAAGAATAGACAAACAAAGAGAGATAAAAGATACTACAGACTGGGAAGGAGATAAAAGTCAATGGGACTTGTGCTTGTTAGAAACCTGGGCCTGAGGCACAGGACCCCCAGCCTAAGACTTCAATGCTCTGAGTATGCACAGAAGAGGTGAAATGCTGGACAGGAAGGGATCACAATTCACTGGGGCAACTGACTTCTTGGCAGTCTGGATAGATGACTGACCCTCTCATGCTTCGGTGCCAAAAGATCCCACAATCTTGGCACAACTTGGAATTGGGAAGCCAAATAATGGATGGAAGTGCATATCTCCAGTAGCATGGCAGAATGGGGTTCAAAGTCAGATTTAAGATGATTAGAAGAAAATAAGGCAACACATTATTTCTTGTATCCCTGAATTTGTGAACCTAGAGTCATAACTGCTACAGATATTTTTGGTAAATATGATATAACCTGTAAAATAAGCAAATTTACTTTTCATCTCTAATGTTTTATAGGTCTGTGAGTACCCACATTTTCTGAACAAGGGAAAAGTATAAAATATTCTACATGGCCATTTGAAGGTCAGTTTTCTTTTGCCTCTATAGATTAAAAAAATTGAAATATAACTGACATAAGGCCTGTATACATTATTAATAGATAAAACTGTTTCATTACTTTTAATTATTTTGTTTTGTTACTTTGAATTATGACAGACTCTTGGGAAAAGCTAGAAATTAGGTTTGAGATCCTGTAGTATCTCCATGTAATGATATTTATTTCTTATAGATATGGATGAGACTGATAGATTATGAGGCAGTTAGCTTGGCCAAGATCATATTGGTATAATAATATTAGCAATAATAGTGTTGATGCTTATTATAATGACAAACTAATTGAAATGATAGAGACAAATTAAAAGGCTACTTAATAAAGTCAAAGAAATATAGTATTTTTGCATATGTTATTGTCATTTAACTATGCAATGAACACTTTTATAGAACTTAATATAGGTGCTATGCACTTTTTGAAGCACTTTCCAATATTAACTCAACTTAAGACATATTAACTCAATGTAAGACATATAAGAGTCTTTTTAGGTAGACATTAGTATCTTCTCTATTTTGTTTTTAATTTTTTAAAAGTTTTTAAAAAAATTTATATATTTGAGAGATATAGAGCATGAGTGGGGGGGGGGTGGGCAGAGAGAGAGAGAGGGAGACAGAATCCCAAGCAGCCTCTGCACTGTTAGCATGGAGCCTGACGCAGGACTTGAACTCACTAACTGTGAGATCATGACCTGAGCTGAAATCAAGAGTTGGACGCTTAAATGACTAAGCCACCTAGGCACCCCTCTTCTCTATTTTATTTTTTTTTTATTTTTTTTTTAATTTTTAATAATTTTAATAATTGTTGCAAAGATTATTTAACAAAAGCAATAAAAATATAGTTTGAATTATAAGGCTTCTTTCTTTACCTGCTTCAATCTTGAGTCAAGTTTCATCTCAAAGAGCAACCTAAAACTACAAATAACCCCTCCTGCCTCCAATGCCAGCACAGACTCTCTCTCCCACTTTTTTTCTCCATAATGTCTTTCTTTTTTTTTTTTTTTTATATGAAGTTTATTGACAAATTGGTTTCCATACAACACCCAGTGCTCATCCCAAAAGGTGCCCTCCTCAATACCCATCACCCACCCGCCCCTCCCTCCCACCCCCCATCAACCCTCAGTTTGTTCTCAGTTTTTAACAGTCTCTTATGCTTTGGCTCTCTCCCACTCTAACCTCTTTTTTTTTTTTTCCTTCCCCTCCCCCATGGGTTCCTGTTAAGTTTCTCAGGATCCACATAAGAGTGAAACCATATGGTATCTGTCTTTCTCTGTATGGCTTATTTCACTTAGCATCACACGCTCCAGTTCCATCCACGTTGCTACAAAAGGCCATATTTCATTTTTTCTCATTGCCACGTAGTATTCCATTGTGTATATAAACCACAATTTCTTTATCCATTCATCAGTTGATGGACATTTAGGCTCTTTCCATAATTTGGCTATTGTTGAGAGTGCTGCTATGAACATTGGGGTACAAGTGCCCCTATGACAAAGCAGGAAAGAACATCCAATGGAAAAAAGACAGTCTCTTTAACAAATGGTGCTGGGAGAACTGGACAGCAACATGCAGAAGGTTGAAACTAGACCACTTTCTCACACCATTTACAAAAATAAACTCAAAATGGATAAAGGACCTAAATGTGAGACAGGAAACCATCAGAACCTTAGAGGAGAAAGCAGGAAAAGACCTCTCTGACCTCAGCCGTAGCAATCTCTTACTCGACACATCCCCAAAGGCAAGGGAATTAAAAGCAAAAGTGAATTACTGGGACCTTATGAAGATAAAAAGCTTCTGCACAGCAAAGGAAACAACCAACAAAACTAAAAGGCAACCAACGGAATGGGAAAAGATATTTGCAAATGACATATCGGACAAAGGGCTAGTATCTAAAATCTATAAAGAGCTCACCAAACTCCACACACGAAAAACAAATAACCCAGTGAAGAAATGGGCAGAAAACATGAATAGACACTTCTCTAAAGAAGACATCCGGATGGCCAACAGGCACATGAAAAGATGTTCAGCGTCGCTCCTTATCAGGGAAATACAAATCAAAACCACACTCAGGTATCACCTCACGCCAGTCAGAGTGGCCAAAATGAACAAATCAGGAGACTATAGATGCTGGAGAGGATGTGGAGAAACGGGAACCCTCTTGCACTGTTGGTGGGAATGCAAATTGGTGCAGCCGCTCTGGAAAGCAGTGTGGAGGTTCCTCAGAAAATTAAAAATAGACCTACCCTATGACCCAGCAATAGCACTGCTGGGAATCTACCCTCTTCTCTATTTTAAAGATGAGGAAATTGAGGCATTGAGAGCTTAGGTAACTTGTTTAAGGTTATGCAACTTGTGATGGAGTCATGGTTTCCGTGCAGGCAGGCTAACTCTAGAGTCTGTGTTCTAAACCACTGTGCTACACTACCCCTCTCTAACAGGGTCTAATGAGCAGCTGAGAGCTTCTTTTTAGGAGAGAAATAAGAAGGCATGGGTGATCTGTGGCAATAGGAAGAAACAGCTCATTCATTTATTCATTTGTTCCTAGGCTTAATTGGTTATTTTCTCAAGCTCAATTGCTATTCCATATAGTTCATGAAATCCATTCAATTTTCTTACTTTCTAACCAATTGTCCCAATTTAGTACTTAGATGATGGCTCTGTTCATTAACTCTGCAGTCAATTTATGGCTTCATTGGTATTACTGAATGATTTTCCTTTGTCACATAAAGAACAAGAGTGATATTTCTGTCTATGGATTTACTGTGCAGTGAGCAAGATAGAGACCATCTTTACTCACAATAGAATCTGTATCTTTACTCACAAGAGAATCTCCTCAAAGATTGCATAGTAAACACCTGAAATGTTCTGTTACCTAATCAAGGCTAGCAAAATCACACCAACCATGTGCTATTTTGCTACGAACTGAAATTGCTTCCATTGACACAAGTATTCAACTTGCTATAAACTCTAGAACCTCCTAATTTTTCTATGGTTTGATACTTATTTCTGGTTGGTTGTTTATCTGTAGGTAAATGTAGAGTACAATGGACGTTCCTAAAGACATAGTTTTGCTTAAGTCTCAAGTTCCTAATTAAGTACTTGCTCTTTTTGAAGACTTCTTGAAACAAAGGAGAGGCTTGATGTACCATGGAGACCCATAGTCTCCTGGGACGCTCAAATCAGGAAAACAGGAGAGGACAGCTCTAGTCAGAGGCCGGGGGCAGCCGGAAAGGGGTAAACTAGGCACACAGAGGGTCTTGGGGCTATTCTCTACTAGACAGTTTATTTTTCTGTAAGTCTATATGAGGTTGACATGAACTGTTAGTGATTGTAAGGAGGTCTCCATCCAGTCTCTACCATTGTAAGCAAATGTGCTGCACATTGTCCCTTTCTTGATAGCCAGGGAAGTACCTACCTCATCTCAGACACAGAAGGTGTTTGTTCTCTGTGTACTTCATTCCCAAGTAAATAAAAACCTCGGATGATGACATGACATAATGTAGTCTCTGTAGAATATATTATTACTTATATCCAGAACTGTTAATTAACAACTTTACCTACCAGAATAGAAACTTTTGCAGCGATTAATGTCCAGGACAATTGTGACATTTGGTTGAATTTGGGATTTCTAAGGTCAACGTATATATTATGCATATCTTGGCTATCCCTTATATCATTTTTATTTTTATCTCCTTTTCAACTTTCTTAGGGTTCTTTTCCTTATAATTTCGCTCTTTCCCTGTCTCCTCTTTTCCCCATTTGTCTTATTTAAAAATACTTCATGTTTTGAAATTCTCCTTGAGTCAGGTCTCAGCTTAAATGAGTTTCCCAGGGAAACCTTCTAATGCCCAGATTAGATTAGCCCTATTCAAAGTATTCATAGCTCATACAATCAGTTTACTCATTAACTAATGGTGTGAATTGAATCATGTTTATTGTTTAATGTTTGTCCTCCTCTCTGCCATTAAAGTTGATGAGGGCAGGGACATATTTGCTTCTTTCATTGCTAAATCCCCAGGGCTGGCACTCAGTAGTAGGTGTCAATAGTTAATTGTTACCTTTCTGAAGATTAAAAAAAAAATCTCCTGCTTTTTTTTTCTATTTCATCAGATACCTCAAATATATTTATGTACAATACAGAATGTTAAACCTGAAAGAGACTGTCAATGGATATGTGAATATGTCATCTAATTTTCTACCCTTTCCCCTTAATTGAAACATGAGAGACCTAAGGCTCAGGTACATGAAATGACTTCCACATGGTTACATCAGATACAGGTGACAAAATTAGGACCCTCAGTCCAAATCTCCTTCCCTATATTACATTGATTCCCCTCCCGCATTCTCCTTTTTGTTAATCCAAGTATCTAATAAGTAAAGAGAAAATCCATCCAAGATAAAGGAAATGTTTCTCTTCTATTTAGTTCAGTCCAAATATCTTAAGTTTTCAAAGCATCATTTGGGGATGACTTAAAGATATTTTTTGGGGGGCCTGGGTGGCTCAGTCGGTTAAGTGTCCGACTTTGGCTCAGGTCATGATCTCATGGTTTGTGAGTTTGAGGTCCTGCATTTGAGGCCCTGCATCGACAGCACTTGAGCTTGCTTTGGTTTCTCTGTTTCCCTCTCTCTCTGCCCCTCCCCTGCGTTCTCTCTCTCTCTCTCAAAAATAAATAAAGAAGCATTTAAAAAATGAAAGTATTTTTGAAGTATAGGAAACAGCTAAGTGATAAAGTTTTTTTTTTTTTTTTTAATCATTTAACACTAGTGGGCCAGGTATACATAAAGACATCAACCTTGAAGGTGCACTTTTCCTGGGACTCACACTGTTATGATGGAAAGGAGGAAAAGCGAGGACAAGGATAGTTCCTGGCATGCTAGAATAATCTGATATGGCATTCATAATCCCATAGTTCTCTGAGGTGGATCTGGTTAGCAGGCAAATAGTCTTCTCTTCCCTTAACAATACATGAACCTTCCTAAGACAATACAACTTGCTTAGAGAAAAACCCTTCACCCAGAGAAGGAAGAAGGGATTTGAAAAAGCCATCTGGAGCAGGAAGAATTATGAGGGGTAGTAGGACCATAGGTATTTCAGAGAGGTTATTAGCCTTATAGCCAAGGGTGTTGCTATTAAAAAAGTTCTCATTCTCAGATGCAAATGAGTAGTTAGTGGAGAGTGCTTGTATGGGATTGTGATGTCTTAATAGGATATCACTTGCAAGAACCAGGGAGGCATCATTTTTTATTCAGTCCTAGTTTTTACATTAATAGACTGCTGCTTTGTATTCTTCTTTTTTTTTTTTTTTTAAAGTTTATTTATTTTTGAGACAGAGAGAGACAGAGCATGAACAGGGGAGGAGCAAAGAGAGAGGGAGACACAGAATCTGAAACAGTCTCCAGGCTCTGAGCTGTCAGCACAGAGCCTGACGCGGGGCTTGAGCTCACGGACCGTGAGATCCTGACCTGAGCCGAAGTCGGACGCTTAACCGACCGAGCCACCCAGGCGCCCCTGTATTCTTCTTTTTAAAAAAGAATGGGTTAAAAAAAAGAATGTGGTTTAGAAAATATATGGAGAATAAGTAGAGATGTGCAATGCAATAACAGAAAAGATGAAAACAGGTTTTAAAATGTTTTGTTTATTCAAATGGAAGAGTTGAAGCTAAAGAGTGAACAAGAGACATTTAAACAGAACTGATCCCTTGTTCTCAATGTATATATAACACAAGTGAGACAGTCAGTTTACATAAATGGAAAACCAATTACGTGGTATAAAAAGATTTGGTCTTGATATGATTTTAAAAGCACTAACTAGCTACTTGAATTTAATGTTTCAGGGACTGACTTTTCTGGAAGGAAAAGACTGGTTACATGACCATAGGCAGCCCTTGAAACGTGAAAGATTTAATCTCTTGTTTTGTTAATAACCATGGCTGGAATATATTTTGAGGGGGCTCTGTAGAACACAATTCTAAAACAAGAAAAAAAATCTGTTTATTATTTTAGCTTTTAAGAGCTCCTGTGTGTTTCAGGAAATAGAATCAATCATTTACTTAAAGAAAATAGTGAACAAAGAGGCTCTTCTCCTCCAAGTAACCTAAGAACACCCCAAAAGTCATTTAAGCTTTCTATATTTCTCCCATCCAAATACTAACCAGGCCTGACCCTGCTTAACTTCTGAGATCTGATGAGATCTGGCACATTCAGGATGGTGTGGCTATAGACAGCTTTCCATATTTCTTACAAAATCGTAGTTCTAGGTTGGACTGAATCAGTCAAGGCAGATTTGCTTTGCTTCTGTCTTGCTTATGCTTTGTAATCATTGTTTAGAGAATATCTCACCAAATCTTAGATGTTTAAAAAGCAGAGTGGAAGATTCTAATGACCTAAATTCTAAGACAAATTCCAACACTATTTAAAGGAATATAGGGGCACCTGGGTGGCTTAGTTGGTTAAGAGTCCAACTCTTGATTTTGGCTCAGGTCATGATCTTAGTTTGTGAGATTGAGCCCTGTGTCAGGCTCTGTGCCATCAGCCTGGAGCCTGCTTGGGATTCTGTCTCTCCCTTTCTCTCTGCCCCTCCCCTGCTCTCTCTCTCTCTCGAAATAAATAAGTAAACTTAAAAACATAAAGGAATACAATAAAATGCAATAATAAACAATAAAAAAATCAAAACAACTAGCATCCAAGCAAAAAATTCTCAGGCATAGGCAACGATGTGGATGGAACTAGAGAGTATTATGCTAAGTGAAATAAGTCAGTCAGAGAAAGACAAACACCATATGATCTCGCTCATGTGGAATTTAAGAAACAAAACAAATGATCGTAGGGGAGAAAAAAAAAAGACAAACCAAGAAAAAGACTCTTAACTATAGAGAATAAACTGATGGTTAATAGAGGGGAGGTGGGTGGGGGGATGGGTTAAATAGGTGATGGTGATTAAGGATTGTATTTGGTGTGGTGAGCACTGGATGTTGAATGGAAGTGTTGGATCGCTATATTGTACACTTGAAACTAACTGAAATTAAAATAAAAACTAACTAAATAAATAAAAAAAAGTAAAAATAATAAAGTAAGTATTAGGGGTTAGTGGTTAAAGGTTTGGGGTTAGGGTTAGGATTAGGGTTAGGGTTAGGATTAGGGTTAAAGTTAGGGATTAGGGTTACGGTTATGGTTAGGGTTGGGGTGTGTGACCCTATGTTTACTGCAGCACTATTTACAGTAGCCAAGATATGGATGAAACCCAAATGTCCATCAACAGATGAATGGATAAAGAAGATGTGTTATATATGGATAGATCTAAAAGGTATTATGCTAAGTGAAATAAGTCAGACAGAGAAAGACAAACACCATATAGTTTCACTTACATATGGAATCTAAAAAACAACACAAATGAACAAACAAGAAACAAAGAAACAAACAAAAGCCCAGACTCTTAAATATAGAGAACAAACTGGTTGTTGCCAGAGGAGTGGCAGGTGAGGGGGGTGGATGAAAAAGATAAAGGGCATTGAGAGGTAAAACTTCCATTTATGTAATAAATAAGTCACGGAGAAAAAAATTACAGCATAAGGTATAAAGTCAATAGCACACTAACAATGTTGTTTGGTGCCAGATGGTGACTACACTTATCTTGGTGAGCACTGAGTAAAGTGTAGAACTGTTGAATCAATATGTTGTACACCTGAAACTAATACAACATTGCATGTTAATTATATGTCAATGAAAAACGCTTATTTTTGTTTTTTTTTAAATTTTTTTTAACGTTTATTTATTTTTGAGACAGAGAGAGACAGAGCATGAACGGGGGAGGGTCAGAGAGAGAGAGGGAGACACAGAATCTGAAACAGGCCCTGGGCTCTGAGCTGTCAGCACAGAGCCCAATGCGGGGCTTGAACTCACGGACCGCGAGATCATGACCTGAGCCAAGTCGGCCGCCCAACGACTGAGCCACCCAGGCGCCCCGATTTTTGTTTTTCTTAACAAAAAAAAGGCACAATGGGAATCACAATCCCATTTGGCTATGGGCTTGTGGCCATATCTCCCCCCTTGTATTCACCTTCTGAGCTCTTAGACAAGAAACTGATCTGTGATTATTGGTAACGTCGTCTCTCATTAACCCACGGTGCCCACAGTTATTTCTAAGAATCCTCAGCTCTCTTCACAAACCACAGCCTACCATGCATAAATTGCTGTTTCCGGTTTCCTTATCTTTACCTGTGCTCCTTCCTCTGTCATTGCTTGAAGTGAAGCTATCACACAACTATTACCTTTTTGATAAAGCCTTTTCATACTTCCTGCTCATATCTTATTACTTATCTTCTATGTGGAGTTTTAAATACTATACTTATCCTCTATTTAAAATATCTCTTCACATTTCTCTCACTTCCAGACTATGAATTCTTCGAGGGAGATTCCATGTCTCCTCCTCCTCCTTCTCTTTCTTCTGCATAATTATCATCTATAACAGAACTTGGTATATGAGAAACTGAATTAGTGTTTTTAGCTGTTTTGAACTCCATGATATTTTCACCCTTTTCTCTCCCAGTCTGATCAATGGTCTTTGAACATGTAAAGAAAAATATTTTGTCATGAGCAATAATTAGACACTGCAAAAGCCACAAGTGAGACAGAAAATATAACTATATCTCATAAAAATCCTATACATATTTATTTGGCAGAGCAATGGGCATTTAGAGGCAAGAATATTTGTGAATTCCTTAGGTAGATGAATAGGTAGATTTAGGATGGTGTCAAGAACAAGGAGTCTTTAAGTTTTTGGTGGCTCTCTTTCTTGGATTGTCGTATTTTCTAAACCTCAGGATATATGCTTTTCTTTTTTCAACCCGTCCAAATGCATGTATCTAGAAAATAAATATCCGGTTGTGTGCTTGTGTCTGTCTTATATGTATGCATATAGGAGAACAGTAAAGATGATTTTCATTAAAAGGTAATTAAATATTTTTTCATGAATTTTAGGACTTCACCTAAGACCTGAGGTAAAACAAAAACAAAAACAAAAACCAACTAAAAACAACCTGATCAAACTTATTCATGAGGGAGCTCTTCCCCTAGGTGACTCATTAACTGTCTCCTTTTACATTGCTCTGGGAAAATCAGTCTTATTCTGAGACCATTCCCAGCACAGATTGAAAGCATATTGGTCTTCCCTGTGCTGTTTGGTACCATTTTTGACTACCTTCTGTATTGCTAATTAGCTATCTCTTTTCCACTCTGGGGGAATTTCAAATAGCTCCATATGCTAGATGTGATTTTTCTGATGCTGCTATTTCAGGTCTTCTAGAAAACAGGTGGGTGAGAAAGATGAGCAGAACAGATTCAATCAGATTGTTGTTGGCTGAGATATTTTCTGGTAACTAAATCAGAGTTTGAAATCTCCAGTGGTAACTAAATCAGAGTTTGAAATACCCGGTTGTGGTCCAGGAGAAGAGGACACCCAGAAGAGAAAGAGTTGAGAAGAGTAACTGAGTCAACAGGCAGGGTTTGAAAAATAGTCTGTAGGGAATCTATATTGGTCTTTAAACAGGGATAGAGAGGTATTCAGTGTCACGTATCCAAGGGTAAGAAACATGATGCAAAAGAGTCAGGCGCGATCCAGGAGGCACACAGGAGTGTAAATGACATTAGGATGTGCATGGAATATTTAGATTTAGCTCCCGAGTCAGATTAGTTTGGTAGCAGACATCCACTCCAGAGTTGGTACTAATGTCTGGTTTTGGTTGTAGAACACAACTTCTGAGTGGATCAAGCAAACAGAATTATTCAATTTAGTCAAGCATTTGCCAAAGAAGCAGGAATTGCATGTTTTCTCCTCCTACACTGACCATTTAATTAGTTACTACAAGAAATGACTGACAAGAAAAAAATCTGAAGTAATTGCTGGGGTCAAACATTCTATTTTTTTTTTTTTAATTTTTTTTCAACGTTTATTTATTTTTGGGACAGAGAGAGACAGAGCATGAACGGGGGAGGGGCAGAGAGAGAGGGAGACACAGAATCGGAAACAGGCTCCAGGCTCTGAGCCATCAGCCCAGAGCCCGACGCGGGGCTCGAACTCACGGACCGCGAGATCGTGACCTGGCTGAAGTCGGACGCTTAACCGACTGCGCCACCCAGGCGCCCCTCAAACATTCTATTTAATTTAAAAGGACCACGGTCTTCCTGAACGATTCATAAAACCTTGATATCTGGGTGTTTTGTATATCCATTTTTTTTCATTCAACAAAAATAATACTTCTTCAGCTTCTGTTATGTTTTCAACATTAACCAGAGTGCTGGGCTTACAGAGAAAAATACACAATTTCTTACCCCCATGAGCTGGACTCCATGGGAATAGAAGATAGAAAGTTACATTGCATTACTGTGCCTGGAGCAGGAAGAGCTGAGAGGTGGAGAGGTAAGTAAGGGAAGAATATTATTTAGGGAAATGTCTCATTAGAAAAGAAATGGGAATAAGGGGGAAAATTTAGTTTCAAATTAAAGATTGGCCATTCTCTATGGCAGATGAGGCCTTCTGTCAAATATTTTCTTTTTCTTTTCTTAATGTTTATTTTATTTTTTGAGACAGAGAGAGACAGAGCGGGGGAGGGGCAGAGAGAGAGGGAGACAGAGAATCTGGAGCAGACTCCAGGCTCTGAGCTGTGAGCACAGAACCCGACGTGGGGCCCGAACCCACAAACAGTGAGATCATGACCTGAGCTGAAGTCGGACGCTCAACCGACTGAGCCACCCAGGAGCCCCTCAAATATTTTTTGAGAGGAAAAACTCAGGTCCTTGTGTTTGTGAGATTAGCTTGTCTTTCTAAAGCTTTTTACTGGGTGTGTGGCTAGGGCTCCTTGGAATTTTAAATATGTAAACTACTTTTTCATTCTTTCCTGTATTTTTCCATCTAGTCTCAGAACTTGAGGGAAGCGTCATTCTTTGTCCTTTTCTCTCTCTCCTACATGATTCTTTTCATCGCTCTTTATTTCTTACTCCTTTGCTTCATTTTTGTTTTATCATTAAATCCTTTTTTTTCTCTCTATCCCTCACCATTGTTCAAGTTCTTCTCTTTGTATGCTTTCTAAATCATCTTCTAAGTTATCTTATTTTAAACAATTAAGTTGACATTGCAAAGGAATGAACTCAAATTAATTTAGCAAACACTGACTTCCTAGAACTGACAATTCTGCCCTCTGAAACTGCTAGGATGATGACAGAGATGAATAATGCAGAGGTCCTGCCCTCTAGGGCTTGGGAACACAGGAAGCGAGTCATGTGCAGTAACTATACTGCAGGGCAAAAGGTACTATGAGAAGTATGAAGTGCTAAGGGAAAGAGAGGGAATGAGGTTTCTTTTCCTGCTAGGATAGTGGGGAGGTTTCATGAAATGGGTGGCATTTAAACTGGGCTGTGAAAAACGAGCAACATTTCAAGACAGATGAGGCAGGGTGTTTTATTTGGAGGGGATAGTTTGAAGAAAAGGAGGAAAAGATAGTTTCAGACATGGTGAAGGGTCTGATTAGCCGAACACAGGGTGAGTTAGTGCTAGAGCCAAAACACAGAGGCCCTAGAATACCAGGGATGTTCTTTAGTCAATGGGAAGTCTCCAATTTGGAGTAGTAGAGAGGCATAGCTAGTGTTTCCGGAGTATTAATTTACTGTAGAATGGGCAGGGGTGGGCAGAGATTGGGGACTAGGAACACTTAGAATTTTGTAGGACCCTTGTATTTTTTCATCTTCGGCTGGTTAATCCTTACTACTGTATCATCTTGAAGCTCTGGTCTACTGGTTCATTCCCTATTTCTTATTTGGTTTTTCTGCCCTGCTTCCCTGGATCCCACTCCATCCCAACCAGATTCTAGGTAAATCATGGAAAATTTGGATTTTTTTCTTCTTCAAGTAATAAAACTGCAGGATGTTGGATGATTTTTTCCTTGGTTTGGGGCTTTTCTTTTATTTATTTGATGGTGATATGATCAAATGAAAAAAGGGACAGTAATAGGCAGAAATTATTTTATACATCTGTGTGAAAATCTAAAGTTCATGTAACTTATTGACAGTATAGCCACTAAAAGGCAGACCTTCTGATTCTAGTACAGTCCAAATTCACCTGTTTCTACTGTAGTGTTCTTTTCACTATAACAAAAAGACTTATTATAATTTTTCTTTGTATCTTTACAAATTCTTTTCCTTTTCCCTTCCTGACTCAGAACAATACATGGCCCTTTTATTTTGCAAGGCTAAGCCTCCTTATTTTTATTTTTTATTTCATCCATTTCTGCTACTCCAGAGACTATGGCCAATTACCTCTGGCGGTTAGGCACTTTGATATTCTTCCCCATTTGTTCCTATGAAACTCTCATTTGCTGTTTATTTAATCATTAAAAAGTCCTTTTATTTTGGGCTCTCTCCATGTATCCTTCTCCTTTGTTAATTTTTAAATTGTATACTCTCAATAGACTAACTGTATTAACAACCTGATTTTACCTTAATCCTGGGCAATCTGAGTTCCTCCTTCTAATATTCATTCATTCCATAATTATTTATTGAGCATAACTGATGTGTTACTTTCTAGGCACTGGAAATACATTAGTGAAGAATTCCTAGAAGGGTCTTCCCTCAAATACCAATTTTCTTATTTTTGATCCCAGAAACACTGAATTAATTCCTATTCTTGATTCCATTGCAACACTATCCACCTTCTGGAATAATCTCATTTCTTGACTTCTAGAGCCTTGAGCCCTCTGGTTTTCTGGAAATTTTCTTTCTCTGTTTTTGGTTCTTTTTTCCAGACTTTAAATCTTAGGCTTTTCTCATATCGTATTTGACCCTTCCTCTAGATACATATATATCTTGTGGCTTCAATGATCATATTCATGCAGATGATTTCTAAGTCACCTCCCTAGCCTTGGCTTCTTTAAAAAAACACTACTTTACATATATAACATTTCTCAACTTAAATCCCCCAAATGGTTCCTTCTCCATCATGGAGTATTTCATCCTCCATAGCCTGGCTTTCCATGACCTCTGCAATCTGTTTTCCATGTATCTTTACTTTTTATCTCTTATGTTTCTCCTACACAGCTTGCATTGAAGCCAAAAAAGTCATTGCTTTCTCCCCAAAACTGCTTGCTTACTCTCACTTCTGTACCTTTCCATATGCTGTTTCCTCTCTGGAATATCCCTACCCATCTCTTTTGGTTATTTTTTAAAAAGTGTGAAATATTCTACATGCAAAAGAGTATATAAACATATGTATACTAAAAATAATAAGGTAAACTCCCGTGCACTTATCACTCAGGTTAAAAGATAGTTTTTTAAGTACCTTATAAAGCTCCTGTGTTTCTCTATCTTTGTTCCCCTACAGTTAACCTCCAGCTGATTTTTGTGTTAAGAATCCCTTGCTTTTTCTTCTCTTTTTTTTTTTTTTTACCATTTATGTATGCAAATTAGGCAAAAGCAAAAAAAGATCCACATTGTTTAAAAATGAATACTACTGGATACTTAAACCTGGATGTCCGCCTTTCACTTCACACTTGGCATGTCTAGACTAGAATCCATCATCTCCTGCCCTCCCTGCCACCTGGGTTTCCCTTTAGGGAGGGACTTGCTGCCCAGCTGTGGGGAGTGCCATCAGCAGGCGGCCCTGAGGTCGCACCAGAGCAGCCCACATGTGGTGGATGACTGAGTGAAGGGAGGTACAAGTCCTCAGCTATTTTCACCCCACATGGGGCAATCTGAGCTCACTCCAGAGCTCTTTGTGGTGGGGATTTGTTGGGTCTGCATCATAGTTAGATTTCATTCTTTGCCCAATCCTGCCTTCTCTGACTTCCCTTTAAAGGTGTTAACCACCCATGAGCAACTTGTACCCTAAACTCCACCTCAGCGCTTGCTTTTGGGAACCCAGACTGCTTTACTGCCCTCCTCCCCCTTTTCCTCTTTATAGCAAACTATTTTTATCTATTTTGTATCTAAATCCATGGGTGACGTTGTCCTAAAGAATTTTTTTTCTCATACTGCCCTGGTCAAATTTTAGTATCGACATTATATTAGTGTCATAAAATAAGGTAGGGAAGAAAGTTTTCTCACTTTCTATGCAATGTCAGTAGAAATACAGTTATTGGTTCCTTGAAGTTTTGGTAGATTTTGCCATTAAAACCAGTGTTATATTTCTGGGAAGATTTTTAAAATTGGATTTAAATTCCTTAATCTCTTTAATGCAGTTGTAGGATTATTTATGTTTCTGATTTTATCATTTGTTCCCACAGAAAACAGCACAGTCAAGTAGAATAATAGAGGGAAGATGAACAATGAACAGACTATTTAGAAAGGTGAGGATAAGAGACTCTTAAACACTGAGAACAAACTGAGGGTTGATGGGGGGTGGGAGGGAGGGGAGGGTGGGTGAGGGGTATTAAGGGCACCTGTTGGGATGAGCACTGGGTGTTGTATGGAAACCAATTTGACAATAAATTTCATATTAAAAAAAATTAAAAAAAATCCTATTAAAGAAAAAAAAAAAGAAAGAAAGATGAGGATAGGATTAAAGGAGACCAGTAAGGAGCTGGTGAAGCATCCCAGTTGCTGGGATCTGTAAAGGAAATTATGCTTGTGGGAGAGAGCTGGCCCCATTAAAAAGAAAGGCAGACATTGCAAGCACAAGGTTTGGAGGGGATGTTCAGGAGATTGATATCCTTATCTTTCACTCACTCTTCCTGGCCTCTTGTTTCTTGTTAGTGCCTCTAATTGACCAAAACTAGCCATTAGTGAGAGCAAGGGAGCCCAGTTTATGCAGTCCTTAAAGATCCTTCCCAGAGGTACAGAGCAGGGTGGATGGAGAAGAGGGACAATGAATCTAGAATGTCCAGCATAGTGAATTTTGGTAAGTTATGTTTTACTAGATATTTGCTGATATGATTAAAATTTTGGAATATGTTGGCCTAAAGTTGTTTATTATAGGCTCTTATTGGGCTTTTAATGTCTGTAACATCTCTACTTAGAGTCCTCTTTTGTTCTTGATATCAGTCCTATGTGCCATCTCTTTTTTCCTCAATTACTTTCAGCAGAGGCTTATCAATTTTACTTGTCTTATTAAAGAATAGCCTTTTTTTTGTAGATTTTGTAGATTTTTTGTTTTCTATTTCATTAATTTATACTATATGATTTCCTTTCTTATTCTTTTTGTATGGTGGTTGTATTATCTAGTTTTTAAAGATGGATACTTAGCTCATTAAATTTTAAATTAATTTCAAACCTTTTTTCTTTATCTAACATTAGCAGTTAGACTATGTATTTCCCTCTAAATACTGCTTTAGCTGTATCTTACAGGATTTGGTATAAAATATTTTATAACTCAGTTTAAAACATTTTCTAATTTCCATTGTGATTTCATCTTTGACCCAAGAGTTATTTAAAAATGCATTACCTAATTTCCAAACATATGAAGATTTTCTAGCTGTATTTTGGTTACTGATTCCACCTTCATTGCTTTGGGCTAGAATATTATTTTCATGGTAGCAATCTTGAATTTGTTAAGATTTGCTTTATAATATAGCATTTGGTAAAATTTTGTAATATTCTATAAATGCTTGAGTATTCTGCATATATCAGGGACAGGGATCTATATAATTCAATTAGATTAATCATGTTTTTAAACCTTCATATGCTGTCCAACATTTTGTCAGTTTGCCCTATTATTCACTGAAAGAAGTGTATTTCATTCTCCCACTATTGCCACAAATATACAGAATTTCTCTATTTTCGTGCTCGCTTCGGCAGCACATATACTAAAATTGGAACAGAATTTCTCTATTTCCTTCTGTAGTTCTGCAAGTTTTGTTTTTCTTCATATGTTTTTGGGCATTTTGAAAGTCCTATGGGCTAGTAGAAGCAACAGTTTATCGGCATATAATACTTAGCACCTTCATTTTCCTTTCACCAAAACTCTATTTAAAGTCTTTTACAGTTCTCTCTTGAAGTGGCTTACTGACATAAGAAGAGAGCCCATGGTGAAATTTTAAATGGAGTCAGTAATAATAAGGGAAATTGGTGGGAGATGGAGTGAGATTAGGACCAATGGATTTAGAGCCTTTTTCATATCTGCTTAGGTGTCACTGTGATCATGATTTGACCAAATGATTAGAGGTGACAGATAATTTTCAAAATTTGTACATTCTTTTAAGTAGGCAACGTGATGGCTTTGTATTGTGTCAGCTTGGCTAGATTGAGCTACGTCCTCTAGAATTCCTTTTTCTGTATGTTTGCAACTACAATAGGTTATAAGAGAAATTCTTTTGCAATATTTTGAGGTCAAAGTGAAACAGCAGCCATATTTGCCACTCGCACACATTGTCATTTCTTTGCTGGCTTATCTCATTGGTATGAGGCAGGGGCCAGGACTGCAACTGCCACTTGGGATCCTTCTTCGGCTTCTCTGACTTGTGGGCCAGCTGTGTGTTCAGCTCTGTGGTGAAGGCCTTGGTTTCTCAATACATCCACACCATTGAGGTTAGCGGCAAAGAACATTGACACTCATTTTCGTCTGACCTTGGGAACTTTAGCTCTTGCTTGTGGGTTCCAGTTTATTTTTGTTTTACTCCATTTTACACCCATCTTTTCTTCCTGGCTGCGTGTCCTGTGGACTTCAAGCTACAGCATCAGATGCAAAGACAACAGACTTCCAGAGATTGCCGATTCACCTTTCATGATTATGTAAGGTCAAATCACTAACAAATCCCTTAGTATTTTATCTCCTAGTGGTTCTGCTTGTCTAATGGAACCTTGACTGATATGGCCAATAATCCCAATTTCTTATTTTTTCCTGTTCTTTCAGGCAAATTTGGAGCCCAAAGTGACTGAAACCATGGGGGGAGTAAATAATTCGGTGGTGTCTGAGATTGTGTTGGTGGGACTCACCAATTCTTTGAAGATGCAGCTTGTCTTATTTCTAGTTTTCTCTGTGTTCTATGTCACAGGTATTTTAGGAAACCTCCTCATTGTGCTCACAGTGATCTCTGACTCCCATTTACACTCCCCTATGTACTTCCTGCTGGCCAACCTCTCTTTTATTGACATGTGGGTTTCCTCCATTGCAGCTCCCAAGATGATTTCTGATCTTTTCAAGGAGAGAAAAGTAATCTCTTTCCAAGGCTGCATTGCTCAGATGTTCTTCATTCATGTTATTGGAGGAACTGAGATGGTCCTGCTCATTGCCATGGCCCTTGACCGTTATGTTGCTATATGCAGGCCTCTTCACTACCTAACCATCATGAACTTCAGAACTTGTATTTTACTCTTGGTGGTGGCCTGGACCATTGGGATCATCCACTCACTGATCCAACTTGTGTTTGTTGTAAACCTGCCACTCTGTGGCCCCAACAAACTGGACAGCTTTTACTGTGATCTTCCTCGATTTATTAGGCTTGCCTGTACAGACACTTACAGATTGGAGCTCATGGTCACTGCCAATAGTGGTTTCATCTCTCTGGGGACTTTTTTCATTTTGGTTATTTCCTATATCTTCACCTTGGTCATTGTTTGGCAACGTTCTTCAGGTGGCTTGTCCAAGGCCCTCTCTACTCTGTCAGCTCACATCACAGTGGTAGTCTTGTTTTTTGGTCCATGTATTTTTGTGTACTCATGGCCATTTCCCACAGTGCCAGTGGATAAGTTCCTTGCCATTTTTGATGTAATTATTACCCCATTTCTGAACCCTGCCATCTATACTTTTAGGAGTAAAGAGGTGAAAGTGGCAATGAGGAGAATATTCAGTCAGGTGTCGAGTTTCAGGAAGATGTTTTAAGTAATTTTGATATCAAGAAAGACAAGCATCTCTAACATTCCCTGACTGTACTACAGACATGAATCTGATGAAACACAGCACCATGGATATTCTACTTACTAGTTTAATTAATTTCAGAATTTCTTAATGTATTTTCTGCTCACAACCAAGGAGGATATGATGTGCTTTCTTATGCAATGTGATGGAATAAAAGTATTAATATATGACTATTTCCACATTTTCTTGTCCCTCCTTTATAAAAGAGATTTTGTACTGGCCTCTTATATCTCTTTTCCAGCTTTGTGTGCTGAGCAGAATCTTCCCTTATCATATTGAGTTTTGGGGTTTGTAATGCAGAATCTGAAGAAAAGTGCTTTGGAAATTTGACAAAATTGAAATTATTAGGGATAACGTTTTTCTTTTTTTTTTCTTTTGAGGTCCTATAGTGATATGTGTGGGAGTAGCTGTAGTGTGTGAAACAAATAGATAAAAGACAAAAAGAGGATTTTATTTTTTTATTTTTATTTTATTTATTTATTTTTTTATATATGAAATTTATTGACAAATTGGTTTCCATACAACACCCAGTGCTCATCCCAAAAGGTGCCCTCCTCAATACCCATCACCCACCCTCCCCTCCCTCCCACCCCCCATCAACCCTCAGTTTGTTCTCAGTTTTTAACAGTCTCTTATGCTTTGGCTCTCTCCCACTCTAACGTCTTTTTTTTTTAATTATGGAAAGAGCCTAAATGTCCATCAACTGATGAATGGATAAAGAAATTGTGGTTTATATACACAATGGAATACTACGTGGCAATGAGAAAAAATGAAATATGGCCTTTTGTAGCAACGTGGATGGAACTGGAGAGTGTAATGCTAAGTGAAATAAGCCATACAGAGAAAGACAGATACCATATGGTTTCACTCTTATGTGGATCCTGAGAAACTCAACAGGAACCCATGGGGGAGGGGAAGGAAAAAAAAAAAGAGGATTTTAAAGAGATACTGTTGTCTATCTCTTACCTTTTTTTAATTTAATTTTTTTTTTACTTTTTAAAATACCTCCTTTTTCAGAGAAAGAAGACCATTTAAGTTTTTAAAAATGTTTATTTATTTTTGAGAGAGAGAGAGAGAGAGAGAGAACATGAGCAGGGGAGGGAGAGAGAGACACACACAGAATCCAAAGTAGGCTCCAGGCTCTGAGCTCTCAGTGGGGCTTGAACCCATGAACTGTGAGATCATGACCCAAGCCGAAGTGAAACACCTAAGCAACTGAGCCACCCAGGTGCCCCTCTTATCTTTTTTTTTTTTTTAATATTTATGTATTTATTTTGAGAAAGAGAGAGAGAGCATGTACGAATGGGAGAGGGGGAGAGAAAGGGAGAGAGCACTGTCAGTGCGGAGCCAATGTGGGACTTGAACTCGAGATCATGACCTGAGCTGAAAATCGAGAGTCTGATGCTTAACCCACTGAGCCACCCAGGTGCCCCTATCTCTTACCTTTCAAAATATACTGCCCTTCATTAAATGAAAACAAAGAGCTAAAGCTATTTTGAATTATTTTTGTGTTTTTTAGAAATCTTATCAGCCTGAAATTGGATCACTAGATTATGGCTTCTTAGGCTTTTCAACCAGTGCACGTGGCAACTATGAACTAAGCCTTATAATTACTTCAGTTCTTTCAAAAACTGTGTTCCTGTATGTTAGGAGATTTAAATGATGGGGGCCAGATAATGGACAAAGACAATGACCTATTTAATAATTCTGTCCTGAGTAGCGCTAATTCTTGCCCTAATTATACTGAAATCATCAGTGATTCCTCAGAGTTAGGTAAACTCTTTTCTTTTTCAGTGACATGGTTACAAGCACACACTCTTGAGCCAGACTGCCTGACTTCAAAACTTAGCTTTGCTTTTTACTAATATACAAATTGCTTTAGCTCTTTATGTCTAAATTCTGTCATCTGTAAAATAGAGGTTAAGTTGAACCCTCTGAGATTTCTGATCTTTTTTTTGACCTACCAAAATGGCAGATCCTTATGGCTAAAGGTATCTTCCTCATAAGTTATAAAGATTGAACAAATTAATATTTGTAAAGTGCTTTAAACAATTCTTGGTCTATAATGTTATATATGTGCCTATTCAATAAAAGGAATTAAAACATTAAAACCACTTCTCAGTTTTGATGACCTTCTTTCATGCTGTCCAGAAATTATTTCCTTTCCTCCATTCATCAGACTTTGGTCAAGAAGGTACTCTTTTCCTGGGCTGTCTGGCTGGCTCAGTCGTGGAGCATGCAACTGTTGGTCTTGGGGTTGTAAGCTCGAGCCCCATTCTAGGTGTAGAGATTACTTAAAAAAAAAAAAAAAGAATGTACTCTTTTCCTAACAAGGCTCTTTTAAATGATAAAATTCCTTGATACTTCAACATGCCACAATTCAATTTACTTTGTACACTTCCTTTTAGATTCAAATTGCCTTCTTAAGAGCTATGCAATAGTTCTATGAAGCTTGTTTTGGTTATCTGTGGTGCTTTTTAATGTGCCAGAAGAAGTTACCAAGCTGACTAGGTTATGAAAAAATTACATGAATAGAAATGTAATTAATCAAAAAAGGTATTGAATACTTACTATGTTCGAAATCCCATGCTAGGAACTGTAGAAAATTGTGTTAGGAGTATGCAACTTAATGGTAGAGAGGGATGATCCATCTCTGAGGCAAAAAATTATGGTGAGAAAGTAAGTGGTGTGGTAGGGTGGGCAGACTCAACAAAAGGGTTTGAGTAGAGGGAATTCGTGAATTTGTGAATGTTATGGATGGGGCTAGATCCCATGTTGACTAGTCTTCTGAGGTAAGTGCATGCCCTGGGAAGAAGAGAAGCTCATGGAAAGCTCTGGACACTTTGGGCAGGTTGACACCACAGCATGATGGGGGATGGATACCTACTCCACCTCACTGCCTAACCAGGATTGGTAAAACCTGACAAGATTTGGTTTTGCCAACTTCATTGATCCGTTTTTGCTCTTCTTAGCCATTTTGGACTTTCTGTTGTTTGAATACACCAAGGTCATGGTCTGAGATGTGTACACTGGCCTTTTCTTCCACTTGCAGAGAGCTTTGCTTGGGTATAGGCAGGGCTGGCTCCTTCTCATCATTCAAGTTTCAGCCTGAGTGTCAACCCCAAGAGAAGACTTCCTATCTAAAGTTCCCTCTTGCCTTTCTACTCTGGTCATTCTCTATTAAATGCGTTGTTGAACATCTCCATTTGAATGATTGCTTTCTATTGTTTTATTAATTATTTTTTGTTTCTTAAAAAATTTTTTTTGGGAGACAGTGCATGCACACAAGTGGGGGAGGGGTAGAGGGAGAAAGAATCTTGAGCTCAGGGCCCAGCGCTGAGCCCTACGTAGAGCTTGATGAGGGGCTGCATCTCACGACTGTGAAATCATAACCTGAGTCAAAATCAAGAGTTGGACACTTAATTGATTGAGCCACTCAGGTGCCCCAATTATTATTTGTTTCTGTCCACAGGGAAGGAAGGTCCATAAAACAGAAAACATGGTGTTTTGATCTTTGTACCTGGACGGATTCCTGGCCTACAGTGGGAAGTAAATAATTATTTGTTTCTGTCCAAAGAGCAAATGGTAAATAAAAGCTGAGAGAAAGAGAAACAACTGTTTCTTTCTAAATTGCAAGGAATGGAAAGAAATGAGAGAAATCTAGTAGATTTAGCACAAATGTTAAACTTATTCAGGATAATAAACTTGTGGAATCTAAAGTACATTTGTAGCTTACATTACGTAAGCGTAAGGAAGAAAAGAAAAAAAATCACCAAAAATCATTTCACTCAAATATAACTGTCAAAATTCTGCTATATTTTTTTTAGGATTTTCCTTTATGCATGTGAAAAATTATACAAAATAGGATCACATTGTTCTATAATCCATTTAACAATACCAATATGATGTATAATTTTTTTCACGCTGATAAATCTACTTCTAGCATGTAGTTCTTGGTGACTATATGATAATCTATTGTATCAATAGATCAATAGATCTAACAATAGATCAATAGCCATATTGTTTTAGTCTTGGTTACTATATGATAATCTATTGTATCAATAGATCAATAGATCTAACACTATATCAATAGCCATATTGTTTTAGTCAGTACTTCATTGCTGACGTTTAAGTCATTTCCAACTTTTAGCTTTCAACAACTCTGCTATGAAAGATGATGTACCTTTTTATCTACACACACAGCTTGGATTACGTCTCCATAATAACTTAATAGAAATGAAATTGCTGGGCCAAAATGTATTTGTAAGTCTTGATTAAATATGGCAAAAGCGCCCTATAAAATGATTAGGTTGATTTAAAATTCCATCAGCAGCAGAGGGGTGCCTGGGTGGCTCAGTTGGTTAAGCGTCCGACTTGGGCTCAGGTTGTGATCTCAAGGTTTGTGTTTGAACCCCACATTGGGCTCTGTGCTGACAGCTCAGAGCCTGGAGCCTGCTTGGGAATCTGTGTCTCCCTTTCTCTCTGCCCCTCCTCTGCTTGCACTCTCTCTCTCTCTAAAATAAATAAACATTAAAAAATAAATAAATAAAGTTCTGTCAGCAACAGTGAATTAGAGCACGAGTTGCTCCTATCTTTGCAAACAGTGAATATATAACTAATTTGAATAATTGAAAATCTGAAAGAAAAAATATATTATCTACTAATCTAATTTTTTTCTATTTTTTGTTATAAAATACTGCATATTTATAAAATATGTAACATATATTTGAGTTAAAAAGCACAATAAAATAAATACCTGTGAGCCTATCATTGCACCTATTCTCCCAACCCCTATTCCTTTATCTTGTTTTTCATCCAGAAACAATCACTATTTCTTTTTTGTTTATATTTCTTTTGCTTTTTTTGAAAAATAATTTTATTAAAGAAGCATAAATTCACAATGTTGTTTAATTTTGCTCAATTTAAAAGTTTCTATACATTCTTCTTTAAAAATATATATAACTTATTAGAACTCACTCAAGAAAAAAATATGAATATACATGTATATATATATATTTTTTAAATGTTTATTTATTTTTGAGAGAGAGAGAAAGAGTGTGAGCAGGGGAGGGGTAGAGAGAGAAGGAGACACAGAATCTGAAGCAGGCTCCAGGCTCTGAGCTGTCAGCACAGAGCCTGATGCGGGGCTTGAACCCATGAACCACGGGGTCATGACCTGAGCCGAAGTCAGACGCTTAACTGACTGAGCCACCGAGATATCCCAAAGTATGAGTATATTTTTTAAAGAATTTGTCTATTTCATCTTTACAGTTTTAAAATTCATTGGCATAAAGTTTTTTTATAGTAGTTTCATTATTTTTTTATGTTTATTTTTTGTTTATTTATTTTTGAAAGACACAGAGCGAGCACAAGTGGGGGAGGGGCAGAGAGAGAGAGAGGGACGGAGGATCTGAATCAGGCTCTGTGCAGACAACAGAGAGCCTTATGTGGGGCTTGAACTCACAAATTATGAGATCATGACCTAAGCTGAAGTCAGATGCTCAACCAACTGAGCCACCCAGGCGCCCCTAAGCATTTTCATTACTTAAAAAAAAAATGATAGGGGCACCTGGGTGACTCAGTTCATTGAGCATCTGACTTCAGCTCAGGTCACCATCTGTGGTTTGTGAGTTTGAGCCCCACGTCGGGCTCTGTGCTGACAGCTCAGAGCCTGAAGCCTGCTTTGGAATCTGTTTCCCTCTCTTTCTGCTCCTCCCCCACTCATGCTCTGTCTCTCTCTCTCTCTCTCTCTCTCTAGCTCTCTCTCAAAAATAAACATTAAAAAATTTTTTTTAAAGCAACGGATTTAAAAATGATATATCTGTATCATGTCGATATATTCTACTTGATTTTCTCTATCTGTCTCTGTCTCTGTCTCTCCCTCTGTTCCTCTCTCTGTGTATTAAGTGTATTATTGAGGTATAATTGATATACAAAGAAGTGCACATATTTAATGTGTACAATTTTATCAGTTTGGATATATCCAAATACCCATGATACCATCACTACAATTAAAGTAATAGACATTTGGGGCGCCTGGGTGGCTCAGTCGGTTAAGTGTCTGACTTCAGCTCAGGTCACCATCTCACGGTTCTTGAGTTCGAGCCCCGTGTCAGGCTCTGGGCTGATGGCTCAGAGCCTGGAGCCTGCTTCCGATTCTGTGTCTCCCTCTCTCTCTGCCCCTTCCCCTTTCATGCTCTGTCTCTCTCTGTCCCCAAAATAAATAAACGTTTAAAAAATTTTTTTAAAGTAACAGACATTTAATATCTTCCAAAGTTTCCTTGTGTCCCTTAGTTTTCCTTTTTTTGATGGTAAGACACTTAAGATATCTATCCTTTTAACACATTTTGAAACGTACAATACCATATTGTTAACTTTAGGCACTATGTGGCACAATAGATGTCTAGAACTTATTCATCTAATATAACTGAAATTTTATAACCAATGGAAAACATCTCTATTTCCTAGCTCCTGGCAATCACCATTGTATTCTCTGCTTCTCTGAGTTTAACTATTTCATTTTGTTTTATTTTATCTTTAATTAATTAAATTAAATTAATTCACTTTTAACATTTATTAATGTTTGAGAGAAAGAGAGAGAGTGGGGGAAGGACAAAGAGAGAGGGGGACAGGTGATTTGAAGCAGGCTCTGATCTGACATCAGAGAGCCTGATTTGGGGCTCAAACTCATGAACCTTGAGATCACGATCTGAGCCAAAGTCAGACGCTTATCTGACTGAGCCACCCAGGCACCCCAAGTTTGACTATTTTAGACACTTCATATAAGTGGAATCCTGTAGTATTTGTCCTGTGAATGGCTATTTCATTAGCATAATGTCCTCCAGTATCATTCATGTTGTCAAAATGGCAAGATTTCCTTCCTTTTCAAGGCTGAATAATATTCCATTGAATATGAATATCAGATTTTCTTTACCCACTTATCTTTTGGTGGATACTTGTTTCCATATCTTGGCTATTGTGAACAATGCTGCAATAAATGTGGGACTACAGATACTCTTTGAGATACTGATATGGTAATTCTATTCTTTATTTTTTGAGTAAACACTATACTGCTCTGTATACTGAATGCACCAATTTACATTCCTACCAATTGTGCTTAAGGGTTGCAATTTCTCCACACCTCACCAACACTTGTTATCTTTTTTCTTCTTTTGATAATAGCCATCTTAATAGGTGTGAAGTGATACCTCATTGTAGTTTTGATTTGCGTTTCCCTAGTAGTTAATGATATTGAACATATTTTCATGTGCCTGTTGGCAATTTATGTGATCTTGGGAAAGAAGAAGGAGTTGGAGGCATCACACTTCCTATTTCAAATGATACTACAAAGCTACAATAATAAAACAGTATGGTACTGGCAACTGGCATAAAGACAGGCATACAGACCAAGGGAACAGACTATAGAGCCAAGATATAAAACCATGTGTGTATATGGTCAACTGATCTTTGATTAAGAATGGCAAGATTACACAATGGGGGAATGGATAGTCTCTTTAACAAATGGTGTCGGGAAAACTGAATATCTATATGCAAAATGTGAAAATTAATGGAGGGAAACCTCACTAAAATGGAGTGGGAAGGCCACTAGGTGGAGCTCTCATATCCTACCACTTTTTGCCAATTGCAAATATAACAGGAAGAGAAGGATCTTGCATTAGATAGTACTTTACTATCCCAGTAGAAGGAGGGAACGTTTCTTCTTCCCCTGCCAATAGCCCAGCAAATAAGGTACTGTCACAAGTCAGCCAATGAGAAACCACTATGCTTTGAACTCCCAGTTTACGCTTTTGTTTATAACAGCCATTCCCAACTCCCTCCTTTCCTATGAAAAAAAGTATTTCTCTCCTTGTACTGGTGACTTGTCTATGGTTTTGCTATAGCTTGCTTGTCTCTGATTGTAAGTCTCTGCTATTCCTAAATAAACCCATCTTTTTGCTGGTAAAATAACTGGCAGTTTTAGTATTAAGGTTAACAATAACAAAAATGGATTCCTAACTTACACCATACACAAATATCAACTCACAATGGTTAAAAGCTTAAATGTAAATCTGAAACTATAAACTTCTAGGAGAAGACATAGGGGAAAAAATTCTTGACATTGTTTTTGGCAATGATTTCTTGGGTATAAAATCAACAGCACACAGATAACAAAAACAGAAATAAACAGGTGGGACTATCTCAAACTAAAAATCTTATGTCCAGCAAAGGCAACAATCAACAGAGTCAGAAGGCAGCCTCTGGAATGGGAGAAAATACTTGCAAACCATGTATCTCATAAGAGGTTATTTATTTATTTAAAAAACATTTTTTTAATGTTTATTTATTTTTGAGAGACAGAGTGTGAGCAGGGGAAGGAGCAGAGAGAGAGAGAAAGACACAGAATCTGAAGAGGCTCCAGGCTCTGAGCTGTCAGCACAGAGCCCAACGCAGGGCTTGAACTCACAAGCCATGAGATCATGACCTGAGCCAAAGTCAGATGCTCAACTGACTGAGCCACACAGGCTCCCCCAAAACATTTTTTAATTTTTATTTATTTTTGATAGAGAGACAGAGTGCAATTTGGGGAGGAACAGAGAGAGAGAGGGAGACACAGAATCCAAAGCAGACTCCAGGCTCTGAAGCTGTCAGCACAGAGCCTGACGTGGGGCTTGAACTCACGAGCTTTGCCAGTGCCAAAGCCAAAGCTCAGAGCTGTGTCTGAGCCACAGTCGGACTCCCGACCAACCGAGCCACCCAGGTGCCCCTCATAAGAGGTTATTTATAGATATATTAGGAACTCAAACAACTCAACAGTAAAAACCAAATAACCCAATTAAACAATGGGCAAATAACTTGAGCAGACATTTCTCCAAAGAAGGTACATAAATATATAATTTTGTTTTGCTTGATCAAGTTAACAAGAGTTGTGTATAGTTATGTCTTTTGAATGAACCAACTTCTAGCTTTTTCTTGTCTATTTTTTATCTATTCTACTTTCTCTGAATTTATTATATTCATTTTCTAACTTCTCATGCTGGAAAATGGGATATTTAATTTTTTGGCTTTCTTCTTTTCTCATATATGCATTTCCATTGAGGCACATGTAGGCTTTCACACCCACAAGTTTAGTTCTCTGTATTTTAAAATTTCCACAAAATTTTCATGGAAACACAAATTATTTAGAAGTTTTAAAATTGGAAAATGTACGAGAATTCGAAAAAGCTCTCTATAAACTTTAATTTAAAAATTTTTAAAATTATTTATTTTTGTTTCAAGTTTTTATTTAAATTCTAGTTAGTTAACAAATAGTGTAATATTGGTTTCAGGAATAGAATTTAGTAATTCATCTCTTACATATAACACCCGGTGCTCATCACAAGTGCTCCTCTTAATACCCATCATCCATTTAGCCCATTCCCCACCCACCTCAGTTTGTTCTTTACAGTTAGAGTCTCTTATTTTCTCTCCCTGTCTTGTTTCTCTCCCTTCCCCTGTTTATCTGTTTTGTTTCGTAAATTACAGATATAACTGAAATCATATGGTTTTGTCTTTCTCTGACTGACTTATTTCACTTAGCATAATACACTCTAGCTCTATCCATGTCATTGCAAATGGCAGGATTTCATTCTTTTTGTTGGTTGAGTAACATTTCATTGTATATATACACCACCTCTTCTTTATCCATTCATCACTCAATGGACATTTGGGCTGTCTCCATTATTTGGCTATTGTTGATAATGCTGCTATAAACATTTTGGGGTGCATGTACCCCCTTTTGAATCAGTATTTTTGTATCCTTTTGGTAAATATCTAGTAGTGCAATTGGTGGATCATAGGGTAGTTCTATTTTTAACTTAAAAAAGTTTATTTATTTTTGAGAGAGAGACAGTGCATGTGTGCGTGTGTGCATGCAAGTGAGGGAGGGGCAGAGAGAGAGAGAGAGGGAGATAGAATCGAAACAGGCTCTAGGCTCTGATCTGTAAGCCTAGACCTCAACATGGGGCTCAAACTCACGAGCCATGAGATCATGACTTGAGCTGAAGTTAGACGCTTAACCGACTGAGCTTCCCAGGCACCCCTGTTTTTAACTTTCTGAGGAACTTCCATACTGTTTTCCAGAGTGGCTGTACCAGTTTGCATTCCCACCAGCAGTGGAAGAGAGTTCCCCTTTATCTGCATCCTTGCCAACATCTGTTGTTTCTCGAGTTGTTAATTTTAGCCATTCTGACAGATGTGAGGTGGTATCTCATTGTGGTTTTGATTTGTATTTCCCTGATGATGAGTGATGTTGAGCATCATTTCATGTGTCTGTTAGCCATCTGGGTGTCTTTGGAAAAGTGTCTGGGTTTTCTGCCCATTTCTTCATTGGATTATTTGGGTTTTGGGTGTTGAGTTTGATAAGTTCTTTATAGATTTTGGATACTGACTGTTTGTCACATATGTCATTTGCAAATATCTTCTCCCATTCCATAGGTTGCCTTTTCACTTTGTTGATTGTTTTCTTCACTGTGCAAAATGTTTTTATTTTGATGAAGTCCCAATAGTTCATTTTTGCTTTTGTTTCTCTTGCCTCTGGAGACGTGTTGAGTAAGAAGTTTCTATGGGCAAGGTCAAAGAGGATGCCGCTTGTGTTCTCCTCCAGGATTTTGATGGTTTCTTGTCTCACATTTAGGTCTTTCATCCGTTTTGAATTTACTTTTGTGTATGGTCTAAGAAAGTGATCCAATTTCATTCTCTCACATGTACCATCTAGTTTTCCCAACACCATTTGTTGAAGAGACTGTCTTTTTTCCTGCTTTGTTGAAGATTAGTTGATCATATAGTTTTTGAGTCCATTTCTGGGTTTTTTATTCTGTTCCATTGATCTATGTGTCTGTTTTTGTGCCAGTACCATACTGTCTTGATGACTACAGTTTTTAATAAAGCTTGAAGTTTGGAATTGTGATGCCTCCAGCTTTGCATTTGTTTTCCAAGATTTCTTTGGCTATTCAGAGTCTTTTGTAGTTCCATACAAGTTTTAGGATTATTGTTCTAGCTCTGTGAAAAATGCTGGTGGTATTTTGATAAGGATTGCATTAAATGTGTAGATTGCTTTGGGTAGTATAGACATTTTAATAATATTTGTTCTTCTAATCCATGAGCATGGAATGTTTTTCCATTTCATTGTGTCCTCTTCAATTTCTTTCTTAAATGTTCTATGGTTTTCAGAGTACAGGTCTTTTACCTCTTTGGTTTGGTTGTTTCCTAGGTATCTCATGGTTTTTGATGCAATTGTAAATGGGATCAATTACTTTATTTCTCTTTCTGCTGCTTCACTGTTGGTTTATAGAAATGCAACTTATTTCTGTACCTTGATTTTATATTCTGTGATTTTGCTGAATTTGTGTATCAGTTCTAGCAATTTTTTGGTGGAGTCCTTTTGGTTTTCTACATAGAGTACCATGTTGTCTGCAAATAAAGAAAGTTTGACTTCTTTCTTGCTGATTTGTTGTCTGATTGCTGAGGCTAGGACTTCTAGTACTATGTTAAATAATAATGACGAGAGTGGACATCCCTGTCTTATTCCTGATTGTAGAGGAAAAACTCTTGGTTTTTCCCCATCGAAGATATTAGCTGTGGTTCTTTCATATTCAGTCTTTAAGATGTTGAGGTAAGTTTTGGGGCACCTGGGTGGCTCAGTTGGTTGGGTGACCGACTTCGGCTCAGGTCATGATCTCACAGTTTGTGAGTTTGAGCCTTGCATTGGGCTCTGTGCTGACAGCTCAGAGCCTGGAGCCTGCTTCAGATTCTGTGTCTCCCCCTCTCTCTCTACCCCTCCCCTGCTCATGCTCTGTGTCTCTCTGTCTCTCAATAATAAATAACCATTAAAACTTTTAAAAGAAAAAGATGTTGAGGTAAGTTTTCTCTATTCCTACTTTTGTTCAGGTTTTATCAAGAAGGGATGCTGTAGTTTTTCAAATGCTTTTTTCTGAATCTATGGAGAGGATCGTATGATTCTTAGTCTTTCTTTATTGATGTGTTGTTTCACATTGATTGATTTGTGAATATTGAACCACCTGCAACTCAGGAATACATCCTACTTGATCATGGTGAATAATTCTTTTAATGTAATGTTGGATTTGATTTGCTAGTATCTTGTTGAGAATTTTTGCATACTTGTTCATGGATATTGACCTATAATTCTCCCTTTTAGTGGGGTATTTATTTGGTTTTGGAATCAAGGTAATGCTTGGCACAAAAACAGACACACAGACCAATGGAATAGAATAGAAACCCCAGAACTAGACCCACAAACGTATGGCCAACTCATCTTTGACAAAGCAGGAAAGAACATCCAATGGAAAAAAGACAGCCTCTTTAACAAATGGTGCTGGGAGAACTGGACAGCAACATGCAGAAGGTTGAAACTAGACCACTTTCTCACACCATTTACAAAAATAAACTCAAAATGGATAAAGGACCTAAATGTGAGACAGGAAACCATCAGAACCTTAGAGGAGAAAGCAGGAAAAGACCTCTCTGACCTCAGCCGTAGCAATCTCTTACTCGACACATCCCCAAAGGCAAGGGAATTAAAAGCAAAAGTGAATTACTGGGACCTTATGAAGATAAAAAGCTTCTGCACAGCAAAGGAAACAACCAACAAAACTAAAAGGCAACCAACGGAATGGGAAAAGATATTTGCAAATGACATATCGGACAAAGGGCTAGTATCTAAAATCTATAAAGAGCTCACCAAACTCCACACACGAAAAACAAATAACCCAGTGAAGAAATGGGCAGAAAACATGAATAGACACTTCTCTAAAGAAGACATCCGGATGGCCAACAGGCACATGAAAAGATGTTCAGCGTCGCTCCTTATCAGGGAAATACAAATCAAAACCACACTCAGGTATCACCTCACGCCAGTCAGAGTGGCCAAAATGAACAAATCAGGAGACTATAAATGCTGGAGAGGATGTGGAGAAACGGGAACCCTCTTGCACTGTTGGTGGGAATGCAAATTGGTGCAGCCGCTCTGGAAAGCAGTGTGGAGGTTCCTCAGAAAATTAAAAATAGACCTACCCTATGACCCAGCAATAGCACTGCTAGGAATTTATCCAAGGGATACAGGAGTACTGATGCATAGGGGCACTTGTACCCCAATGTTCATAGCAGCACTGTCAACAATAGCCAAATTATGGAAAGAGCCTAAATGTCCATCAACTGATGAATGGATAAAGAAATTGTGGTATATATACACAATGGAATACTACGTGGCAATGAGAAAAAATGAAATATGGCCTTTTGTAGCAACGTGGATGGAACTGGAGAGTGTAATGCTAAGTGAAATAAGCCATACAGAGAAAGACAGATACCATATGGTTTCACTCTTATGTGGATCCTGAGAAACTTAACAGGAACCCATGGGGGAGGGGAAGGGAAAAAAAAAAAAGAGGTTAAGAGTGGGAGAGAGCCAAAGCATAAGAGACTGTTAAAAACTGAGAACAAACTGAGGGTTGATGGGGGGTGGGAGGGAGGGGAGGGTGGGTGATGGGTGTTGAGGAGGGCACCTTTTGGGATGAGCACTGGGTGTTGTATGGAAACCAATTTGTCAATAAATTTCATATATATAAAAAAAATTAAAAAAAAAAAGGAATCAAGGTAATGCTGGCCTCATAGAATCAGTTTGGAAGTTTTCTTTCCATTTCTATTTTTTGGAGCAGTTTGAAAAAAATAGGTATTAACTGTTCTTAAATTTCTGTAGACTTCCCCTGGGAAGCCATCTGGACTTTTGTTTGTTAGGAGATTTTTGATACTGATTCAATGTCTTTGTTGGCTATGGGTCTGGTCAAATTTCAATTTCTTCCAGTTTCAGTTTTGGTACTTTGCTTCTGGAAATTTACCCATTTCTTCCAGATTGCCCAATTTCGTGGCATATAATTTTTCATAATATTCTCTTATAATTGGTTGTATTTCTGTGGTGTTGGTTTTGATCTCTCTTCTGTCATTCATGATTTTATTTATTTGGGTCCTTTCTCTTTTCTTTTTAATAAGTCATGCTAGAGGTTTACCAATTTCATTAATTCTTTCAAAGAATCAGCTCTTGACTTCACTTATCTATTTTTTTTCCTATGCTTGTTTCTGTATCATTTTTTCTGCTCTTATCTTTATTATTTCCCTTTTTCTGCTGGCTTTAGACTTCATTTGTTGTTCCTTTTCTAGCTCCTTTAGACGTAAGGTTAGGTTGTGTATTTGAGACTTTTCTTGGTTCTTAAGGTAGTCCTGGATTGCTTGTACTTCTGTCTTATGACTGCTTTTGCTACATCCCAAAGATTTTGTACCATTGTGTTTTCATTTGCTTCCATTTTTTTTCATATATTTTTTAATTTCGAGGTTAACCCGTTCAATCTTTAGTTGGATATTCTTTAACCTCCATGTATTTGTGGTCTTTCCAAATTTTTTCTTGTGGTTGACTTCAAGTTTCATAGATTTCTGGTTGAAAAATATGCATGGTATGATCTCTATCATTTTGTACTGGTTGAGGCCTGATCTGTGACCCAGTATGTGATCTATTCTGGAGAATGTTCCACGTGCATTTGAAAATAATGTGTATTCTGCTGCTTGAGGATGAAGTATTCTGAATAGATCTATTAAGTCCATCTGGTCCAGTGTGTCATTCAAAGACATTGTTTCCTTGTTGATATCTGCTTAGATGATTTGTCCATTGTTGTAAGTGGGGTGTTAAAGTCCCCTACTATTGTGATACTATTATCAATGTTTCTTTATGTTTGTTATTAACTAATTTACATACTTGGGTGGTTCCACATCGGGGGCATAAATATTCACAATTGTTAGATCTTGTTGGATAAACTCCTTTATTATGATATAATGCCCTTCTTCATTTCTTGTTACAGTCTTTTGTTTAAAATATAGCTTGTCAAGGGGCACCTACGAGGCCCAGTCAGTTGAGCGTCCGACTGCAGCTCAGGTCATGGTCTCGCGGTTCGTGGGTTCGAGCCCCGTGTTGGGCTTTGTACTGACAGCTCAGAGCCTGGAGCCTGCTTCAGATTCTGTGTCTCCCTCTCTCTCTGCTCCTTCCCTGCTCATGATCTGTCTCTCTCTCTCCTTCAAAAATAAATTAAAAAATACATAAATAAATAAAATATAGTTTGTCTGATACAAGTATGGCTACTTCAGCTTTATTTTGACATGCATTAGCATGATAAATGGCTCTCCATCCCCTCACTTTTAATCTGCAGGTGTCTTTAGGTCTAAAATGAGTCTCTGGTAGGCAGCATATAGATGTCTTGTTTTTTTTATCCATTCTGATACCCTATGTCTTTTGGTTGGAGCATTTACTCCGTTTACATTCAGAATGATTATTTATAGATAAGAATTTAGTACCACCGTATTACTTGTAAAGTTGGTGTTTCTGGAGATTTTCTTTGTTCCTCTCTAATCTTTGTTGCTTTTGGTCCTTCTTTCCTACTCAAAGAGTCTCTTTTAACTTTTCTTGCAGGGCTGATTTAGTGGTGACAAACTTCTTTAGTTTTTATTTGTCTGGCAAACTCTACTTTCTTTTCTTTTCTTTCTTTCTTTCTTTCTTTCTTTCTTTCTTTCTTTCTTTTATAATGTTTATTTACTTTTGAGAGAGAGAGAAAGAGAGAGACAGAGCACAAGTGGCAGAGGGGCAGAGAGAGAGGAAGAGACAGAATCCAAAGCAGGCTCCAGGCTGTGAGTTGTTAGAACAGAGCCCGATGTGGGGCTCGAACTCACCAACTGTGAGATTGTGACCTGAGCCGAAGTTGGACGCTTAACTGACGAAACCACCCAGACACCCCTGTCTGGCAAACTCTTGATCTCTCCTTCTATTCTGAATGACAGCCTACCTGGATGAAGTATTCTTGGCTGTATATTTTCCTCCTTCAGCACATTGAATATATCATGCCCCTCCCTTCTGGTCTGCCAAGTTTTTTTGTAGAGATCTGCTGCCAACTTTATTTCTTTTCCCTTGTAGTTTAGGGGTTTCTTTTCACTTGCTGCTTTCAGGATTCTTTCCTTATCTCTGTATTTTGCAAATTTTACTACAAAATGGTGTTGGTGTTGACCTGCTTTTGTTGATTTTGATGGGAATTTTCTGTACCTCGTGGAATTGGATGTCTGTTTCTATCCCCAGATTAGGGAAGTTTTCAGCTATAATTTGCTCAAATAAACCTTCTGTCCCTTTCCCCCTCTCTTCTTCTTCTGGGACTTCTATGATACAAATGTTTATGCTTTATGGAGTCGCTGAGTTCTCTGTCTACATTTGTGATCCAGTACTTTTCTTTCACTTTTGTTTTCAGCTTCATTATTTTCCATAGTTTTATTTTCTGTATCACTTACTTATTCCTCTGCCTCTTCCATGCTTGTGGTCATTACACTAGTCAGTTTTGCAACTTGGTTATAGCATTTTTTATTTCAGTCTGACTAGTTTTTAGGTCTTTTATCTCTGCAGTAAGGGATTTTCTAGTGTCTTCTGTGCTTTTCTCAAGCCCAGCTAGTATCCTTATGATTGTTGTTTTATTTCATTTCATTTTAATTTTTAACATTTATTTATTTTTGAGAGAAAGAGAGTGAGCAGAGGAAGGGCAGAGAGAGAGAGGAAGACAGAATCTGAAGCAGATTCTGGCGCGAGGTCGAACTCACAAACTGTGAGATCATGACCTGAGTCTAAGTTGGACGCTTAAGCAACTGAGCCACTGAGGTGCCCCATGATTGTTGTTTTAAATTATGGCTCAGGCATATTACTTATATCTGTTTTGATTAGATCCCTGGTCATTACTTCTACTTCCTGTTCTTTCTTTAGGGAAGAATTCAAATTTCCTCATCTCGGCATTTTGTTAGGTCTCTGTCTTTTGTGTGTTGGGAAAGCCTGTTATGTTTCCTACTCCAGAGAGTAACGGCTTTATTAAGATGAGGTCCTATACTGTCCAGGTTCTCGCATTTCAAGAAGTGTTCCCGGTACATGCTGTGTGCTCTCTTCTGTTGTGTTTTGGCTGATCTTTCCCTCAGGTCAGTCATCTGCAGACTTTCTCCTTGTCTTCAGTGGGGAGTTGGACCTTGTCCACTGTGTTGCAAGTTTTAAGTAGGTGTGTTCTGGTCTGCTTGTTCAAAGAGGCTGGATCCTGGGCATCTGGGTGGCTCAGCTGGTTAAGCGTTCACCTCATGATTTCAGCTTCAGGTCATGATCTCATGGTTCATGAATTCAAGCCCTGCATCAGGCTCTGTGCTGACAGTGTGGAGCCTGCTTGGGATTCTCTCTCCTTCCCTCTCTCTCTCTCTCTCTCTGCCCCTCTCCTGCTTGCACACATGCACACACTCTCTCTCAAATAAATAAGTAAATAAATGAAGAAATAAACAAACAGACTTTTAAAAAAATAAATAAAAGAGGCTAGATCCCATTTCCTCTAGAGCAGAAGCTTTGCAGCACTCTATGGTCAGTAGACTTGGTGTGTGCTGTGAGTTTGTGCTCATCTTCTGGGGGAGGGATCTGCTGCTCTGACTCTCAGGCACACTTGCTCTAGTTCAGAAGCACCTGCGAGGGAGCAGAGAGGTAAGACTTGGTGTAGGTGGCTCAAGCCTTCACTGTGGGTGCTGATCTGCTCTCACCGACGGCTGTCCATACTGGAGGGCTGGGGTAAAAATGTCGTCAGCTGGCTCTCTCATCCCTGGTGAGGGGAGTTCACACCTGCTGCTGTTCAGGAAGTCCTCAGAGAAGAGTGAACAATCTCCCCTTGTTTGTCCCTGGCTACCCTCAGATCCTTGCCTTCACCTTGTCTGTGGCCAAGCCATCTGCCCACCTGGCAGTGCAGTGCTCCTGTGTTCTATCTGAGGCATGTCATCTGGGTTTAAAATTCCAAATTTTAGTGACCCAGCATGGCACAGACCCACACTGATCTTATGCAGGAGGATCTCACATCTCTGTGGCTGGTGCCAGTTTGTCCCAGAAGGGCAGTCCCACGAATGCAGAGGGGCTTAGAGTTTAAGTTAAAGCATAGCACAAGGTCAGCATCTAGGTCAGCTGCACTTAGCAGCTGCCTCTGATACTATGCTAACAAACAGGGCAGCTCAATGGTGCTCGCTGGCTCTTTCTTCCCTGGTGAGGCAGTGCTACCTCTCCCAAAATACTCTAAGAAGAGAAACTGTCTTTTCCAGCGCCACCCAGGGGATCCTCAGACCACACTGTCCACTCCCAGGCCTCTGCCCTCCTTCTTTATCTCTATGCCTGCCAGGCTCCACCTGGTGATGGCACAGACTGCTAAAACTTTAGTCTTTGAGCTCTGTTGCTTGTAAAAACTTGTGATAATTAGTGTTTCTCATTTTCCCAGTCAACGGTTTTGGGGAAGTGTTTTTCTTGTACAGTGCCCTGCTCTCTATAACCTTTAACTTGATAGTATTATGGTCAGAGATTCAGGTCTACCTGATAGCGATTCTTTGAAACACCTTAAAACTTACTTATGTCCTCTTTGTAATTGCTCCACGTGTGTTTAAAAAAACATGTGTCTTAATTGTTGGATACAGATTTCCATATATTTCAACTAGATCCCTAGCATTGCTATTTTTTTGTCTACTTGACTTATAGATGGTATAAGAAAGGTATTGAAGTTTTCTATTATGTTGGAAAAATGTATCTAATGAAATTTTGATTCATATATTTTGAGACTATTATATTAATTGTGTACAAGTTTAGAATGTTCCTGGTGAATTATTATTATGCAGTAGCACCCTCTGCTCCTAATAATGCCAGGATCTTAAACTACATAAATTTTTCAGCAGAGTGTGCTGTCAAGTTATAAAGTGTTAATTACTGAAGCATAAAGGGAATTATGTCAGAAAGTTTTAAAATACATACAGCTTTTGCAGGAAAGCCTTCCTTGAACACAATAAAAAAATTTTTTTTTAATTACTTTTCTTTATTTTTGAGAGGCAGAGAGAGAGAGAGACAGAACGCGAGTGGGGGAGGGGCAGAGAGAGAGGGAGACACAGAATCCAAAGCAGGCTCCAGGCTCTGAGCTGTCAGCACAGAGTCCGATGTGGGGCCAACTTACTGACCGAGAGATCATGACCTGAGCTGAAGTCGGATGCTCAACCAACTGAGCCACCCAGGCGCCCCATTCCTTGAACACATTTAAGAGGTTCTTATACTTTCCTTTCATTGTCCTATAATCTTTTTGTCTGCTTCTATTATTAGCATCTTTCGGTATTCTTGTTCTGGTATTATTGCCTAATATTAACACTTACAAGAATTACAATTGATTGGCTCCAACACCACCACCACACTCTGACATAATCTGATAAGTAAGACAAGCAAGCAGAGGTACATGGTGCAGAATATATAGTCAATATTTACCAGGTTTTTTTTTAATGTTCATTTATTTTTGAGAGAGAGAGAGACAGAGCATGAGCTGGCAAGGAGCAGAGAGAGGGAGACACAGAATCTGAAGCAGGATCCAGGCTCCCAGCTGTCAGCACAGAGCCCAACGTGGGGCTCGAACTGGTGAATTGCGATATTATGACCTGAGCCGAAGCGGGACACCCAACCAACTGAGCCACTCAGGCGCCCCTATATAGTCAATATTTAATAACTAGGACACCTGGGTGGCTCAGTCTGTTTAGCATCCTCCTCTTGACTTCAGCTTAGCTCAATATCTCACGGTTTGTGGGTTCAAGCCCAGCTTTGGGCACTGCACTGACAGCGTGGAGCCTCCTTGGGATTGTCTCCCTCTCTCTCTGTCTCTCCCCTGCTAATGTCTATTTTTCTTCCTCTTTCTTTCTTTCTTTCTTTCTTTCTTTCTTTCTTTCTTCCTTTCTCTAATAAAAGAACATTTAAAAAATATATTTAATAAATTCACAATTAGTCAATGTATTCAAATGGTTCATCCCTCATAGACATAAACTCTATCAATGATCAGCTGTTAAAAAAAATCAATGAACGAAAACTATTGTCTGGGTTTTACATATTTGTAAAGAATATGTAGAGAATTTGTAGAGAAAATAGACTTTAAAAATCCATCTATATGTTATTGACAAGACACATTTTTAAAGACATAAAGGTACAGAAAACACATATATCTTAATGAAAGAAGACACTACTTGAACAACAGTTTACACACAGTGAAACATACAGCTACTCCATTATGCTTCTACACATACATTTACAAACATTTATATTTTAATGAAAGAAGATGTTAGCTGAAGGGCACATTATACACAGTGTAGTTTCAATGAGTTAAATATATGGCTATGCCCATATGTCTCTACCCATAGGTTGTGAGCCCCTGTTTTATTTTATTTTTATTTTTATGTTTATTTACCTTTGAGACAGAGAGAGACAGAGTGAGAGCAGGGAGGGGTAGAGAGAGAGGGAGACACAGAATCTGAACAGGCTCCAGGCTCTGAGCTGACAGCACAGAGCCTGACACAGGGCTCGAACCCATGAACTGTGAGATCATGACCTGAGCTGAAGTCGGCTGCCCAACTGACTGAGCCACACAGGCGCACCTATTTTATTTTACTATTTAAAAAATGTTTGTTTATTTATGTAATCAGTACACCCAAAGTGGGCCTGGAACTCATGAACCCAAGACCAAGAGTTGCACACTCTTCTGACTGAGCCAGACAGGTGTCCCTCTATTGATTCATTTTAAAGCAAAAACATTTCTGTGCATCTACCTAAAGTACTACTAAATTTGGCACCCAGAAGCTACTTTTCTTCTTCAGTTTTTTTTGTCCTTTTTTAATTCCCCAGGGGGAAAATCATTGTGGAATCCAAGGTATAATTTCCAGGAAAATCTAATCAAGGAAAGGTTGGCTATTCCCAAGACTCACACCATCATTTGGTCACCAGTATTCAAGGTTGCTAATTAGAATCTTTTTTACTTGAGAAAAACAATATTAAGCTCTTTGTTTTTGAAAAGTTTACAGTCTCAGTCAGAATGTGAAATTACCCTCCCCTGAACCTAGAAAAATGCTCCTACTTCAGGTACTATCCTGTAAAATGTATGTAAAACAAATGTATAGTTTAGCAGACTGAACATTAATCCAACCTATCCTTGGGTCTCTGTCCACTGATTGCTCAGTAATTATTTCCTCTCTTAACTTAATACATAGTTTAATTGTTATTCCACATATTTGTCATACATGTATTCTGGGCAAGGCATGGGGAGGAGTATCAAGATGAATGAGCTATGGCTCTTGCTAAGGGTATTGGGAAAGGTATTGCTGAGGGCATTTGGAGGGTAATAAGCTGGATCATTAATCAAGGGTGGGATTTTGACTAGAAGAGGATGTTCCGAGAGGAGGAAACAGTATATTTTCATCTTTTTTCTTATTCTTTTCTATTCCATTCTGCATTTTCTTTTAGCTTTTTTTTATCCTAGATAATTTCCTAGTGATATTTTCAGATTCTATGTTTTATAAACTCCCAACTTTTGTCGTTTGGTTCTCAGCATCCATTAAACTAATTCTTATTTTTCTCTTTTAGAAATTATAGTTCTTACATAATGGAAGCTTTCTATCTTATCACAAAATTTGGAGGGAATTGATCTACTATTTGAGAAAAATAGATTGTTTGGTCTAACTCAGGTAAGAGAGAGTCTGGTTCTCACTGACTTTCTTTGCAAATAAGATTAATGACATTTTCAGCATTGAGTGTGAGCCACTTCTAGGGCTGAGAGAAGATTAATCTGTGTGTGTGTGTGTGTGTGTGTGTGTGTGTGTGTGTGTGTTACTCAACATAGATGAAGCAGACAGTGGAATGCAGTAAACTACAATTCCCATGTGAAAACTTCACCATAGGGAGCTAAAATCAGGTATAGGCAACGTTTTAGGAGTTGAATGCCAAGTTGTTGATGACTCTTTCTGGTGTGCAAGGAGGGCAGGTTGAGAGTGGAAGAGTTGGAGTAGCCTGGAATAGTCAGGAAGCTCAGCACAGTTAGGGACATGTATAACTAAAATGAAAGTATTATGAGAGTTAAATTTATATACATCCAGGAAACTTGATTTCCTTCTAACACCTTATGTAGATGTGGCTCAGCATGTAAATGGTACAATTGAAAAGGGTCTGGAAAGGATAACCCTGGAGGCTAGGAACTCAGAAGAGACCAGATATGGGTGAGAATGACATAGTGAAGATCTTGGACAGCCAGAAGACACATGAGGGTACTACAGAACTGAGCAGGTGTAGAAGGCAGTATGACAATAGATAGCAGAAGATCTGGAGATGAGGAGATAGGCACTAAAGACCCACACTGCCTTCTATGAACTTCTATCAAGTACTTTGGTAGTAGAAGCTACTTCCTCATGCCCTTGAAGTTATTCGTATCTATAGTTTGTCTGTGACTTACAGGGTAGTGTACTGAAGAAATCCTGGACTCTGGAGTCAACTTATTTTTTTTAATTAATATTAAAAAAGGAGAAAAATAGATGTGCAAAATAGAAAATTTATGAAAGTATAAAGAAAAAAGTCACTCACAGCCTCTTCATAGGAAGATAGCAACTGTTAAAATGTTGGCATTTTCTTCAAGTACTTCTTGTATTCATTTGCATCCTTACAACAATTCCAAGAATTGGGCTTGAATTTGACACTTAGCTGTGCAAAATTAGGCAACCCATTTAATTTCTTTGAGTTCTTATTTTCTCATCTATGAAATAAGGATAATATTCTCTTTCTTACACTCTTTCCTATTTTACAACAAAAGACATGAAAGGTTTTTATCTTTTATCTTTTAAAAAAATGTTTATTCATTTTTGAGAGAGAGAGTAGGGGAGGGACAGAGAGAGAGGGAGACCAAGAATCTGAAGTGGGCTCCATGCTGACAGCAGAGAGCATAACGTGGGGCTCCAACTCACAAACTGTGAGATCATGACCTGAGCTGAAGTTGGATGCTCAACCGACTGAGCCACCCAGGCGCCCCGTGAAAGGTTTTTAGAGGCTATAAACTTTTAGAAATAACCAAATTGATGTTACAAATTTTGGTATTCATATCCTGTAGGAAATGATTAATGAAACAAGATTAAAAACAGCAGCGTTCATGGTAGGACAGAAATTGTCTTAGTTGTAATTTTGTGAGAGAATAGGAACATTCTCAATTCGTATGAGTTTATAACTCATACGGTTAATCATGAGGACTAACGATATTCTAACACACAGCATCTTTATTTCCAGAGGATGTAATACAGTTATTATATATAATATTAATATAATATATACTATTAATGTTTTCCAAAGCCAATATGAAATCAGAATTAACGGAAGTCTCACTTGTAAGATTTAGGGAAAAATGTACTATATTTATAGATAGACTCTTACCAATGTTTTATAACCAAGATTCATTAGCGCATTAAGGAAATGGAAATGATATATAGAGCATGAAGAGCCTCAGAGAACTAATATGTTAAAGAGAGTTGAGGAAAAAAGACACAATTAATAATAAAAAGTATTTATGTAACACTGTGTGTCAACTACACTCAAAAAAAAAGTCAAGTATTCATTCTAGATATCATAAGATTAAGAAGAGGTGTAAGAGTTAAAAAAAAATTATATGGCTGACTCATTGATCAGTAGATATAATTGATGGCCCCTTTGGGATTTTTACACGTATAAAAAAGATCAACATCTGGTGGGCACTAATAGTTTCCATCTATACTAAGGATTCACCAAAAGTAATTGCTCTTAAGTTAATTATCCTAAGAAGAAATTTATATCTGAGGGTTTGAAGAGGAGTGAAGAAAACCATTTAGGAAACACTCAAAAGGATGCCCAAAGTGGATTTTAGAATTTAGATATTTGCATATATTTAAAGTTAAGTTGTGTACTGTGTATGTAGGCATGTTCTGTCCTTTGGCCTCTAAGCTATGACATTCAAGTCCTTTAATATGTTAATGACTCTAGTTAGAATTCTCTTTTTTCAATTGTGTCTCCATAAGAATGCTCACAGAAGGGGAAAATTAAATAAGATGATCTTCCTAACTTTCTAGAAGTGAATCCTTTGAAACAATATTGCATTAGTATCAGAGATTCTACTGTTTACATTCTTGGATCACTTACTTTTCCCTTCTGAATCTTTTTGTATGTTCAATGAACAGAAGTGTCTCTGGCCCATATACTGGGAATAACTTTTAATCTTTCACTTCAACTATAAACCAGGTGGAAAAAAAAGTTAACCCATTTTTCCCCTTTGAAGTGACAATTGAATGCTCCAGTAATGTTTGCCCTGTTCCTCATCTACTACCTCCAGTTCTTTTCTCTCCTTTGTCTAAATATTCCTCTTTTGGCTAATCTTTTTTGTCTTTTTTAAAAATTAAAGTATAATTGACATATAACACTATATTAGTTTCAGGTGTACAACCTAATGGGATGTAAATCCATAAGAATTTAAGTCGTTCCCTATGTTAATGATTCTAGTTAAAATTTTTGCTTGAGGAATTATCTTATTGTTAGGTCCAGCCTATAGAAAAGACATTACCAACAGGGAAAAAAAGGCAAAGTCTCTGTACGTCTCACTATTTATTTCTCAGAAAGTAGGCAATGGTGAACAGTATGAAATGATGCAGCGAGATCATAAGGATGAAGATTTAGCTATTGTGAGGTATTTAGTGATCTTCATGATGATGGGAGGCGGGGGACAAAGGCAAGAGAATTGTAGCTAAAATGAAGTCTCCTTACAACTTGCAGCCCACTGATAAATCCCTGAGACATATAGGGTGTAACACTCCTGCAACTCTCCCAAGGATTTTCTTTAACGTTTGACCAGGGTAGCTTTGCTCTGGTTAATGTAACTTCACTCTGATAACCACAAACCTCCAGGATACGATAACAATCATCTTTCCACATGTGATCCACTCAGACACATCTAAAAGATCTTATGATTAATGCTTTACTAAAACAATAAAGAATAAGCTTATCTGGATAATAGCTAGTCCTCTAAGATTTTGGAGACTCTGTTTCAGCATACATAAATTCCTGAGAGACTTACGTTATCTCTAACCTCCACTAACTGAAAAGTATATAATCAGTTACTTGTCACAATCCCAGTGAAGCTCTTTCTGCCCGTGGGTCCTATCCTTGTGCTGTAATAAAAGCACCTTTTTGCACCAAAGATATCTCAAGAATTCTTCCTTGACCATTTGCTTTCTGGCTCCACATCAGTGAGACCAGTATAAAGGTCAAGGGGACAGCTTTCAGAATGCAGGGAGTTAAAGAGGAAGTCATCTATAGGCCATAGAGCAGATAATATTAAGGCGGAATAAATATTTCTTGAAAATAGAAGCATAGAGGGAGATGATCTTGGAAAGATGGTATGGAGCCAAAGTATAGCAACACATTCTAAATTAGGAATTTGTACTTTCAGAGGCAATGAGAACCACTGAAAGTTTTGTGGTGGTGCTAGTTATATAATCAGAGTGCTACTTAGCAAGAGTAATCTGATGTCCATATTCAGGTTAGATAGGGAGAGATCACTTGTCCTGAATGGTAGATTTTCAGTAACGATTAGTGAAAACAAGTGGAGGATTTGAGAAGAACAGGCAGATAAGATGCCTGTAAGGCTATACTAGATCTGAAAGAAAAGCTGTACGGGGAGAAGAGAGATGATTATTAGCTTTATTGCAGTCATGTGAAATTCCACATGCAGAAGACTGATATATAAGCATCTAGGTGATAGTGTTTAGTAGACTATGGGAAATATGACTATATTATTTAGGATAGAATTAGGGAATGAGTGATAGACCTATTCAGATTCAACTGGCATTTGTATGCTAATGAAATTATTAGACCCTTTCATACATATTGCCTTTCCCACAGTGGTCAAGCTTTTGGGGAAGGTATAATTATAATACAAAACAAGCCCCTTATGAGGAGAACAAGGCAAGATCTTAAATAACATATATAGTGAACAAAGGACAAAAAATGAGGGAATGACAAAAACAGGAGTCTGAAGATTAGGACCACCAGGAGAGCTTAGTGAACTAAGGATTGTTTACAATAACATCATTATAGCTAACAGTTATTGAATTCTTGCTATGTGTCCAATACTGTTCTAGGCTCTTTATTTATAGCAATTTTTGAGGCCTGACTATTATTATTCCAATTTAACAGATGAGTAAATTTAGATACAATAAGATTAAGTAACTTGTCTGAGGTCAGGGTATTAACTGGGGCACTGGGATGCAAGAGCGTCTGGCTCCAGAGGTCTCATTCAGACCAGATTCGGCCACTCACTGCTGACAAAATTTAAAGGCAGAGAGATGATGGTGAAACCAGAAAGGGATTTATTTCAGCAAGACCAACACCAGGAAGACAGAAGACTAGTGTCTCAAAGACTGTCTCCATAGTGCTGAAAATACTCCCAGGTTTTATAAGGGAAGTGTGGGACAAAGGTGGGTGGGTACATGCAGGAGGCAGTAAAGGTCAGGTTGATCATTGTCTTGGGGTCAGTCACAAGGGGTCATGCTGGCTGAGGGCTGTCTCTGTTGCTTGAGGGGGTAGTTTTGGTTGCTTTCAGGGTCTTTTGCCTGAGTTAAGAGATAAGATGGAAGAACTTAATTAGAAAGTTTGAGGTCAAAATGGAGCTAGTTGAAGCCCTATTTCAAGGGTTAGTGGTAGGGCAAGTGGTTAAGGCAAGTTTAAACCCAGGAGTATGGTTTGTGATTCTTTACTTTTAACCAATATTTTACATCTATCCCTCCAGAACAATAAACATAGAAAGAAAATGAATGAACCCATTTAAATAAACTACATAATATCCAAATTTGGAAAGATTAATAGGATTGGATTTCTATTTTAAATGTGTTATCTTGTAGAGAAAATTTCACTTGTCTTCAAGATTCACCCATCGCTGTGACAGAAAATATTTGGGATGAGATTAATTCCTAGTTTGGAGCCTTAAGAAAAATCAAACTCTCAAGTTGGTTGTTCTTTATCACTTTATCATAAAGTAATACATAAGAATATTGTAATTAAGAGCTATAGTTTACTTCAAACCCCAATGCAATGGTATTTACTTATTTCACAGATTTTTTAGGCACTTTTCTATTGTCAAGTTGTTATTCCAACAACACTTAACAAGGATTCTAACACTAGTATTAGGTGGCATTTACATCCCTGAGAGATTAGAGAAGTAAAGCCAGTATCAGACTAGACTGGATATATTGAATAAATCTTAAAATCAGATAGACTGATATAGATGACTTCTGAAATTTCATCTCAGGTATTAGAATTTATTAAGTATTAAGTATACATATTAAGTATAAGTGCTATTAGGCTGAAGTTGGGACACAAGACTTCTGGAAGAAGCAGATGCTAATTTCAATGAAAAGTTATATTAGCATGCAAAGGGATTCATGAGCAATATAAACAAAACCCTTTAGAACTGAACAATTCAGATGAATTTAAACAAAGGATGATTATTCTTGAAATCTGAATTTGAGGCTAGAAGGTTAGGTGCATTGGATATCTTGAAGCACATAGGATAAAGATAATGAGATGGAAATCACGAAAGGAAACAAAATAGGGAGGATAGACTCAGGAAGCATACTATATAAAACAATTAGAAGTTCCAGAAAGAAAAAGGAGCTGATTTAATTTAAATGGGGGTGGGAGGTGAGGAAGTGAGATGATGGGGAGAAAAGTACTTTTGAGGTTTTATCTTAATTGGTGATAAGGGAAGGCAGGGAGGAAAAAGAACACATTGGTAGGGAAAATAATTGGCATCTTATTTTAAAATAAGAATAGAGGGGCGCCTGAGTGGCTCAGTTGGTTAAGCGTCTGACTTCAGCTCGGGTCATGATCTCACGGTGTGTGGGTTTGAGTCCCGCGTTGGACTCTGTGCTGACAGCTCAGAGCCTGGAGCCTGCTTCAGATTGTGTCTCCCCCTTTCTGCCCCTCCCTCACTCACACTCTGTCTCTGTCTCCCTCTCAAAAATAAATAAACATTAGAAAAACAATTTTTTTAATAAGAATAGAGAAATGTGGGGTGCCTGGGTGGCTCAGTTGGTCAAGTGTCCAACTCTTGGTTTAAGCTCAGGTCATGATCTCGTGGTTGGTGAATTGGAGCACTGGGTTCCGTGCTGACAGTGTGGAGTCTGCTTAGGATTCATTCTCTCTCTTTCTCTCTCTCTCTCTCTCTCTCTCTCTGCCGTTCCCCTGGTTGTGCTCTCTCTCTCTCTCTCTCTGAATAAATAAACTTAAAAAAAAAATAGAGACATGTATCACTGGATAAGGGACAATAAATATGTAAAAAATAGGAAAGTACAGTAGGACTTTCATGTTAATAAGGGGCTGATGAATACTATCTTAACCAAACCAGCAAAAATCAAATATGAAAAAGTTGTCTTTTTTTGCTGATGACATTATTGGCAACCTAGAAAACCCAAGGTATTTCAGTAAAAAACTATTCACCCAGTAATAATTAAGGTGCCTACATGCAACAGATAAAAAGAAGTAACTTTTGTCCATTCTAGCAAAACGAATCTAGAAATGGAAGTGAGAAAAATATTTCATTCATAATGCCAAGAAAAAAAGCTATAAAATACATAGGAATAACTTTAACAAAGAAATCATAGAACATATATAAAAAATGGCAAAATCTTGTTGAAGGACATGAAACAAGGTTTGAACAAATAGATGGATGTACAATGTTCTTGAGTGGAAGACACCATCATAACCATGCTACTTCATTCAAAGTTAATATATAAATTTACTGAAATTCAAATCAGAAGTTCAATGGAATTCTTGGGGAGAATGCTCATCAATAGCCAAAAAAATATGAAAAATAAGGACAGTGAAGGAGGGACTTGCTTTATCAGAAATAGTAACATAGTATAAAGCTACTGCTTTGAAATACCCTGATATTTCTACAGAAATAGACAAATATATCAGAATAAAGAATTCAGAAACATATCCCAAAATCTCTGAGAATTTAGCATAATGCAAAAATGGTAGTTAAATTCAAAGAGGAAAGAATGGGTCATTTAACAAACAGTGCCATTACAATTCTATTCACCTGGAAGAAATTAAAGGTGGACTTATATTTTGAAACATATAGGAAATAATAGAGCACAGTCCCAGATAGAAAACAAAACAAAACAAAACAAAGTCTTGAAAGAAAATCTAAGAATGTACATGTATGCTTCAGATGCAAGGGAGATCTTAAAAATAGTAGCTATAAAAAAGTAATAGATGTATTTAATCATTTAAGAATTAAAAACTTGGGTGTAACAAAAGAAACCATAAATAAAATTAATAGATAATTGATTTAGAAAACTTAAAACAAATGACAAATGCTTACTATCTGTAATATAAAAAGATCTCTTACAAATTGGGGGAAAAAAAGCACAGTAGTAAATAGGAAAAGGCATGAATAGGCAATGCACAGAAGAGCAGATCCAAACTACAAGAATGTTCAAATTTATTGGTTGTCAGGGAAATGAAAATTAGAGTAACAGGGCTACCTGGATGGCTCAGTTGGTTAAGTGTCCAACTCTTGATTTTGGCTCGGTCGTGATCTCATGGTTCGTGAGTTCAAGCCCCACCTTGGGCTCTGTTCTGAGAGCGTGGAGCCTGCTTGGGATTCCCTCTCTCTCCCTCTCTTTCTGACCTTCCCCTGCTCATGCTCTCTCTCTCTCTCTCTCTCTCTCTCAAAATAAATATTTAAAAAAAATTAGAGTAACAGTGAGCTATCACTATTCTGGCAACAATTTACAAAAGTGGTAACATTTATTTTTGTAGATATGTGTCGTTCCAGCTTTTTTGGAAAGCTATTGGGCAACACCACTGACATTAAAAATATGTGCACTTTGGGGCGCCTGGGTGGCTCAGTCGGTTAAGTGGCCGACTTCGGCTCAGGTCATGATCTCGCGGTCTGTGAGTTCGAGCCCCACGTCGGGCTCTGTGCTGACAGCTCAGAGCCTGGAGCCTGTTTCAGATTCTGTGTCTCCCTCTCTCTGACCCTCCCCCGTTCATGCTCTGTCTCTCTCTCTGTGTCAAAAATAAATAAACGTTAAAAAAAAAATTAAAAAAAAATATGTGCACTTTGATCCATTGATCTCACTTCTGGGAATCGATGACACAGCATTAATATGCAAGGATGTATATATAAAGATAATAATTTGTAGCATTGTCTGTAGGGGCCAAAAACTAGAAACAAGGTAAATGCTTATTAATTGGGAAATTAGTAAATAGATTATGGTCCATCCACATTGTGATTATTGGACAGCCATTAAAAAGAATAAATTAGAGGAGTGCCTGGGTGGCTCAGCCAGTTGAGTGTCTGACTCTTGATTTTGGCTTAGGTCATGATCTCACAGTTGTGAGATCAAGCTCTGTGTTGGGCTCTCCATTGACAGCACAGAACCTGTTTGAGATTCTCTCTCTCGTCCCCTCTCTTAGCCCCTTCCCTGCTCATGTGCTTTCTCTCTCTCTCTCTCTCTCTCTTTCAAAATAAATAAATAAACTTAATAAAAAAAAGAACAAATTAGAACACCTCTCCAGATAGTTCTCTGTGCCTTTTTGCATATTTCTATTCTGTGGCATATTTCAGTGTAGAAATGAGAAAATATAAGCCTATTTCCTGATGTATTTCTCCTAAAATTCTTAGGTGACCTTGTCTACATTTCCCTTCTTCATTATACACTAAAGACGAAACTAAATTTGAGGCACATGATTAAATGACACCAAAGAACTAGGCATGGAAAAAATTCTGGTGTTGGCTCTCTGTGAGTCTTGTACCATGTAAACTCTATGTATAAACTGTGTACAATGGCTAAGTGATCTTTAGTTTCCCTTTCAACTTAAAAATCATGTTTTTCTCCCTCTTATGCTCTTCAGGTAACTTCAGGATCAGCCTAGCACATGAAGTTGATGGATGGAGGAAATCACTCAGTGGTGTCTGAATTTTTGTTGCTGGGACTCACCAGTTCTCGGGAGATTCAGATTCTTCTTTTTTTGTTTTTTACTATATTTTATATAGCAAGTATGTTAGGAAACCTTCTCATTGTGCTCACGATCATTTCAGACCATCACTTACATTCCCCCATGTACTTTTTGCTGGCAAATCTTTCCATCATTGACACTGGTGTTTCCAGCATTGCAAGCCCAAAGATGATTTACGACCTTTTCAGAAAACATAAAGTCATCTCGTTGGCAGGGTGCATTACTCAGATGTTCTTTATTCACACTGTTGGGGGTACGGAGATGGTGCTGCTCATAGTTATGGCCTATGACCGATACATTGCTATCTGTAAGCCTCTCCACTACCTGACCATCATGAGCATAAGAATGTGCATTTCCCTTTTGGCTGTTGCCTGGACCATTGGACTCATCCACTCCGTGGCCCAACTGGCTTTTGTTATAAACTTGCCCTTTTGTGGTCCCAACAAAATGGATAGTTTTTATTGTGATTTTCCTCGGTTCATCAAACTTGCATGTACAGACACATATAGACTGGAGTTTCTGGTCACTGCCAACAGTGGTTTCATCTCCATGGGCACCTTCTTCATCTTGATTGTGTCTTACATCTTCATCCTGGTCACAGTTCGCAAACACTCTTCAGGTGGTTCATCCAAGGCTCTCTCCACTCTCTCTGCTCACATCACTGTGGTGGTCTTTTTCTTTGGTCCTTGCATTATTGTCTATGTGTGGCCATTCCCTACCTTACCAATCGATAAATTTTTAGCCATCTTTGATGCCCTTATCACTCCTTTTATGAATCCTATTATCTATACATTCAGAAATAAGGAGATGAAAGTGGCAATAAAGAGACTGTTTGGTAAGGTTTTAAGTGTCAGGAAGAGTTCTTTCATGAACGATCAAAGCCATTTGGATTCATCTTGACTATTTTTGGAAATTAATCTCTTTAAACTTTTCATAAATCTTTTCAGTTTAGTTAGTAATTTCAATATCTACTTGAAAATCGTCCTCAGGACTCTGTTCTGATCTGGTCAGTTTTTTATAGGGACCCTTACCCTGTGGATCCTGAAACTATTGAGGAAGAATTAATTCAGCCTTGGAATATAGTGTCTTTCTTGTTATAGAAGAATATGAAATCTCACATACTGGGCACATTTTCCATTAAGACAAATGTTGGATACTCCTCTTTGGTAATGATTCTCAAAGACACGTCTCTTCTATCTACATATGTACTGATATTCATACCCTCTGAGTTTCTTTTGTCTATATACTTGGAGGAATAAACAAAATGAAGATAGGTGCCTAGGTAGCTCTCAGAATTTGAGGCTTCTAACATCTGGATTTGACTATACACACTCAGATTTAGCTAATAATGAGGTTTTTAGATTTAATGGGAATTTGAAGGCAAAATTTGGGATAAATCATAGAATGACAACCTAGGATACTTTAATATTATTATTTAATCAAATGTTTTGAGACCAGAGATGTAAAGTCCTACACCACTCAGTGTGTATCATAATTATATTTTACCCCAATTATTTCCTAAACAATTTTTATATGGTAAAGAAAGCTATGTGAATATTAAAAGATTATAAATGGATTGAATATTTTGGAGCTAAGGATAGGTAGCACTGGCTTATGAATAAATAAATAAAATGCAAAAGATTTCTATGTTATATGTATCAAGTTTATAAGTAAATAAATAGCAAATTCAAAGTATAGACATTACAAAAGAAAATTTATTATAAAGCTGTCTACAAATGATGAGATATATTAATGAATCATCTATAATGAAGAAATGTATTATACTTTCCATGTGATAAAATATATATAATTATTAAAAAAATAAATGTGTTGTTTTGAAGTGGTATAAATAACTATTCAAAGAGTATCTCACTACTTTTTTTAAGCTAGCAAATAAATAGGAGCAGGTGTTGAGTGAAGGTCATTATCATTCACATGTAGGTTAGGCAACTTGTTATGAAACTGGCCGGCTATTCATGAGCACCAAGATGATCATCAGCAGCAACAGATTATTTGTAAAAGATGGGAAGAATCATGTTCAAGGCTAAAATTGATGCTTTTTCTTTCTTTCTTTCTTTTTAATGTTTATTTATTCCTGAGAGAGAGAGACGCAGAGTGTGAGCAGGAGAAGGGCAGAGAGAGAGGGAGACAGAATCCGAAGCAGGCGCCAGGCTCTGAGCTGTCAGCACAGAGCCTGACGTGGGGCTCCAACTCACAAACTGTGAGATCATGACCTGAGCTGAAGTTGGACACTTAACCTACTGAGCCACCCAGGCGCGCCTAAAATTAGTGTTTCTGACAAATCTTTACCCTCTTCCCTGCCCAGATTTGCCAGTGAATCTCAGCTGCCAGATGAGATACTCTCAAACCTGAGGAAAGATATATTGGTACTCTTTGTAATTCCTGCTTTTATGTATTGAAATTTTTTATTCTTTTAAATATTGAGGTATGATTGACATATAACATTTTATTAGTTTCAGTGTACAACATGAAGATTTAATATTTATATATATTGCAAAATGATCACCACAAGATGGTAGTTTAACATCCATCATCACACATATCTACAAATTTGTTTTCTTATGATGAAAACTTTTAAGATCTAGTTATTCTTTTAGCAATTTTCAAAATGCAAAAACAGTATTATTAACTATAGTAACCATGCTGTGCATTACATCCCCAGGACTTATTTTATATCTAGAAGTTTGTACCATATTTTTTTTAACCAGCCTTCCTCTGATGTATATATAATTAGGCATCACATTTTGCTAGTAGAAAGCATGCTATAATACATCTTTGTGCACTTTTTTTTTTAACGTTTATTTATTTTTGAGACAGAGCATGAACGGGGGAGGGTCAGAGAGAGGGAGACACAGAATCCGAAACAGGCTTCAGGCTCCGAGCTGTCAGCACAGAGCCCCACGCGGGGCTCGAACTCACGGACCGCGAGATCATGACCTGAGCCAAAGTTGGCCGCTTAACCGACTGGGCCACCCAGGTGCCCCTGTGCACTTTTTTTTAATGTTTATTTATTTTTGAAGGAGAGAGACAGAACGTGAGTGGGGGAGGGGCAGAGAAAGAGGGAGACACAAAATCCGAAGCAGACTCCAGGCTCTGAGCTGTTTGCACAGAGCCTGATGTGGGGCTCAAACTCATGAATTGTGAGATCACGACCTGAGCCAAAGTCAGATGCTTAACCGACCGAGCCATCGAGGCACCCTGTGCACTTTTTTTTATTATTTTCTTAGAATAAGATCTTAGATATGTAATTACTGGTCAAAGAGTGCCCATATTCTTGGGTAGTGGGGAGGATTTTGTTTAAAGATTTATACACTGAATTAAAGTTTTTCATTTTCATTTAAATAAATATATATGCAAAATTTCCTTTATTAATAAGTCTCAAGCTCAATAGCGTTATACCTCTTTACAATTTAGGCCACCTGGTTTGCTGAGTTTTTGTTAAGAAAATGTGTTGCATTCGGTCAAATTATTTTTCTGCATCTATTGTGAGGATAAAAATGATTTTTCTTTTCTAGTTTTGATACAGTGAATGACACTGATTATTGAATCATCTTTGATTTGGGAATAAAACCATTTGATTATGATGTATTTGCTTTGATATACTTTTGTATTTGCTCTGCTAGTATTTTATTAATAATTCTGCTTCTGTGTTCATGGGAGTCTGTCCTTTTAAAAAAATGTTTTTGGTTTTGGTGTCAAAGTAATGCTAGCTCTATAGAATGGATTGGGACATGTTTCCTTTTTCATTTTCTGAGAAATCTGTGCAGCAAATTTATGGCATTATTTCTTCATTAAGTACTTGGTGGAGTTTAATAGTGATGCCATTGGGGCCTTGATTCTTTTTTGTGGGAGTTTCTTTTTTCTTTACTACAAATTCAAGTTTTTTAGTAAATAGAAGGTCACTCAGATTATTTCTTCTTGAGTGAGACTTGGTAGTTTTGAATCTTTCAAACTTTTTTTAAGTTTATTTATTTTGAGAGAGAGAATGAGCAATGTAAGTGGGGGAGCGGTAGAGAGAGAGGGAGAGAGAGAATCTTAGGCAGGTTCCTCACTGTCAGCACAGAGCCCCAAGAGATGCTTGATCTCACAAACCATGGGACCATGACCTGAGATCGAGAGTCAGATGCCCAACTGACTGAGCCACCCAGGTGTCTGCCCCTCAGATACTTCTTATATTAAGTTTTTAATTTTAATTCCAGTATAGTTAACATACAGAGTTAAATTAGTTTCAGGTGTACAATATAGTGATTCAATAATTTTATATATTACTCTGTGTATCCTTTAATCCTCATCATCTATTTCACCCATTCCAAACCACCCCCCCCCCTCTGGTAACCATCTGTTTGTTATCTGTAGTTAAGAGTCTGTGTCTTGGTTTGTCTTTCTCTTTCAAACATTTTGTCTATTTCATCTAAATGGTTGAGTTCCCTGGCATAGAGTTGTCCATAATATTCCCTATTCTTCTAAAGCCTGTAGGATCTTCAGTGATGTTGAGATTGGTAATTTTCATTCTTGACATTGGTAATTTCAATTACTTAAATAATTCATGGCGCTTAAATGATTCAATGATTTTTTCAAGAACTTTTTCTTTTTCCAATATAAATATTTAGTGCTATAAATTTCCCTGTAAGTAAGCAAGGCTTGATCTGCATCACAAATTCCTTGAGATATCTATTTTGAGCCACAGTTTGTTCATCTTCTTTTTAAGGTTTAATTTAAATTCTAGCTAGTTAACATACAGTGCAATACTAGTTTCTGGTGTAGAAGTAAGTGATTCATTACTTACATACAACACTCAGTGCTCATCAAAAGTGCCCTCCTTAATACCCATCAACCATGTAACCCATTCTCCCACTCATGTCCCCAGTAATCCTCCCCTCCAGTAACCCTCAGTTTGTTCTCTATAGTTATGAGTCTGTTTGGAACGGCTTCATGGCTCAGTTGGTTAAGTGTCTGATTCCTGATTTCGGCTCAGGTCATGATCTCACGATTGTGAGATTGAGCCCCACATTAGGCTCTGTGCTGAGTGTGGGCCTGCTTTGGATTCTCTCTTTTCCCACCTCTCTGCTCCTCCCCTATGCATGCGTGCACACTCTCTCAAAGTAAATAAACATTAAGAGTCTGTTTTTCGGTTTACCTTTCTTTTTCCTCTTTGCTCATTTGTTTTGTTTCTTAAATTCCACATCTGAGTGAAACCCTATGATATTTATCTTGTCTAACTGGCTTATTTTGCTTAGCATAATACTCTCTAGCTCCATCCACATCATTGCAAATGGCAAAATTTCATTTTTTAAATGGCTGAATAATATTTCCCTGTATATATCAGTTGATAGACATTTGGACTCTTTCCATAATTTGGCTAGTGTTGAAAATGCTGTTATAAACATCAAGGTACATGTGCCCCTTTGAATAGTATTTTTGTATCCTTTGGGTAACCACCTAGTAGTGCAATTGCTGAATAATAGGCTATTTCTATTTTTAACTTTTTGGGGAAACTCCATACTGTTTTCTAGAGTGGCTGCTCCAGTTTGCATTCCCATCAGCAGTATAAGAGGGTTCCCCTTTCTCTGACTTTTTGCCAACATCTGTTGTTTCCTGTGTTGATAATTTTAGCCATTTGGATAGATGTAAGGTGATATCTCACTGTAGTTATGATTTGTATTTTCCTGATGATGAGTGATGTTGAGCATCTTTTCATGTGTCTGTTAGCCATCTGGATGTCTTCTTTGGAAACGTGTCTATTTGCGTCTTTGGCACATTTCTTTCTTTTTAAAAAATTTTTTTTAAAAATGTTTATTTATTTTTGATAGAGCACGAGCAGGGAAGGGGCAGTGAGAGAGAGGGGAAGAGGGAGACACAGAATCCAAAGCAGGCTCCAGGCTCTGAGCTGTCAGCACAGACCTGGATGCGGGGCTCATACCCACAAACTGTGAGATCATGACTTGAGCTGAAGTCGGACGCTTAACTGACTGAGCCGCCCAGGCGCCCCATATTTAAAAGTAGGTTCCTTATTGTAAACACATTGGAGATTTTACAGATATTTTTCTGTTATTAATTTCTTACATATTTTCACTGTTATCAAAGAACACGCTTTGCATGGATCTCAGTCATCTGACATTATTTAGACACAGTTTACAGTCCAGGAGATGGTTTATTTTTTATGATATTTCATTCAAAGAATGTACATTCTGCTGTTATTGGTGGAATACTCTATCAATATCAATTAGATTAATAGTGTTCTTCAGGTCTTCTATATATTTCCCGATTTTTCATCTACTAGCATTATATCTACTAGCATTATAATTTTTAAGTATAATTTTGGATTCACCTATTTATCCTTTGGCTTTTGGTTTTGGTTCATGTATTTTGAAAGTCTGTGTTCAGTGCATACACATTTAGTATTGTTATGTTCCTAAGGAATTAAGTCCTTTATTATTAAAACAATTAGTATGAAATTGAGTTTTCAATTTTAATGTTCAAGTTTCAATTTTAATTAAGAATTCCATCCCTTCACTATTGTCTTATTAGCTATATATCATTATTTTTAGTGTTTGCTTTAGGATTTACAATAAGCCTCTTTAGCTCATAATACTCACACTTCAAATAATATTAGACCACTTCTCATATAGTGTAATAACTTTACAACAGTCATCCCTTGTACTGTTGCCATACATTTTATACCTACATATGCTATAATCATTGTAGCTCATTATTATTTTTTGTTTTAAAATTTTAATCCTCTCAGCTTTGTCTGAACATGTCTTTATTTTGACTTCAGTTTTGAAAGACATTTTTGTTGTGTAAATATTTTTATTTGTCATATTTGTCTTTCTTTATTGTACTTTTAAGATGTCTCTCCATTGTCTTCTGGCTTACACAGTTTCTCATTAGAAATCTGCTTTAATTCTTTGTTTTCTGTATGTGATGTGAATTTTTCTTTGGGTCTTCAAAATTTTTTTCTTTATCACTGGTTATCAGCAATTTTATTATGCTCTGTTTGGGCTGAATTTTCTTTATTTTTATCCTGCTTGGAGTTAGGTAAACTTAGGTTTGATTATAGTTTGTACAAAACGTGGAAAAATTTCAAGCATTACTTTTTCTGTCCCATTCCCTTACTTTCCCTCTAGGCATCCAACTACATGTATGTTAGGCTCCTTGATATAGCCTCACAGGTACCTGATGCTCTGAATTTTCTTTTTCACTTATTTTATGCTCTGCGCTCCATTTGGATAATTTCATTGGTATGCCACTAAGTTCACTGATAATATCTTCTTAAATATTTAATCTGCTGTCCATTCCACTTAGTGAAAGTTTCATTTCAGGTCTACTTTTTATTTTTCAGAATCAATATACAAAATCCTGTTGCATTTCTGCACTACTAATGAAATAGTAGAAAGGGAAATTAAGAAAAAAATCCCATTTACAATTGCATCAGAAAGGCTAAAATACCTAAGAATAAATTTAGCCAAAGAGGTAAAAGACCTGTATTCTGGAAACTAAGACACTGATGAAAGAGATCAGAGATGATACAAACTAATGGAAAAATATGCCATGCTCATGTATTGGAAAAATTAATGTTGAAATGGCCATACTACCCAAAACAATCTACAAATTCAATGAAATCTCTATCAAAATATCAATAGTACTCTTCTCAGGAGTAGAACAAAAAAGTCCTAAAATTTGTATGAAACCACAAAAGATCCCGAATAGTCAAAACAATCCTGAGAAAGAGGAACAAAGCTGGAGGTATCACAATTCCAGATTTCAAGATACACTACAAAGCTGTAGTAATCAAAACAGTATGGTGCTGGAACAAACATAGACATATAGATCAATGGAACAAAATTGAAAGCCCAAGAATAAACTCATACATTATATGGTCAAATAATCTATGACAAAGGAGGAAAAAAATATAGAATGGCGAAAAGACAGTCTTTTGAATAAATGGTGTGGGAAAAACTGGACAGCTACACACAAAAGAATGAAACTGGACCATTTTACATTGTACCCAAATGTACAAAATGGATTAAAGCCCTAAATGTGAGATCTGAAACTATTAAAGTCCTAAAAAATTGGTAATAATCTCTTGGACATCAATCTTAGAAATATTTTTCTGGATCTGTCTCCTTAGGCAAAGGATACAAAAGCAAAAATGAACTATTGGGACTTCATCAAGATAAAAAGCTTCTGCACGGTGAAGGAAACAACAAAGTGAAAAGGCAACCTACAGAATGGGAGAAGATATTTGCAAATGACATATCTGATAAAGGGTTAGTAAACAAAATCTATAAAGAACTTATCAAACTCAACACCCAAAGCCCCAATAATCCAGTGAAGAAATGGGCAGAAGACACGAATAGATGCATTTCCAAAGAAGACATCCAGATGGCTAACAAACACATGAAAAGATGCTCAACATCACTCATCATCAGGGAAATACAAATCAAAACCATGAGATATCACCTCACACCTGTCCAAATGGCTAAAATTGACAACACAGGAAACAACAGATATTGGTGAGAAGGCAGAGAAAGGGGAACCCTCTTACACTGCTGGTGGGAATACAAACTGGTGCAGCCACTCCAGAAAACAGTATGGAAGTTCCTCAAAAAGTTAGAAATAGAAGTTCCCTACTATTCAGCAAATGCACTACAAGGTAGTTAGCCAAAGGATACAAAAATACTGATTCAAAGGGGGTATATGCACTTTGATGTTTATAGCAGCATTATCAACAATAGTTGGAAAGAGCCCAAATGTTCATCGACTGGTGAATGGATAAAGAATATGTGGTGTGTGTGTGTGTGTGTGTGTGTAATGGAATATTACTCAGCAATCAAAAAGAATGAAATCTTTCTATTTGAAATGATGTGGATGAAGTTAAAGTGTATTATGTTAAGTGAAATAAGTCAGTCAGGAAATAAGTCAGTGTGGAATTTAGGAAACAACAGGTGAACACAAAAGAAGAAAGAAGAAAAAAAGATAGGGAGGCAAACTATAAGAGACTATTAACTATAGGGAACAAATTGAGGATTGCTGGAGAGGAGGTGGGCAGGAGATGAGCTAAATGGGTGATGAATATTAAGAAAGGCAGTTGTGATGAGTACTGGTTGTTATATGTAAGTGATGAGTCACTAAATTTTACACCTGAAACCAATATTACACTATATGTTAACCAACTAGAATTTAAATAAAAACTTGAAACAAAAGTCCATATATTTTCCATTGATTTGAGAGGCCATCTTTATTGAATACTGAATTTCCAATTTGCAGTTGGGGATGTCCGTATTTTCTATTTGGTCCCATTAATCTATCTGTTTATTCATACAGTTTTTATTTACAAAGGCTTTTAATATATTTTAATATCTGTTAGAGAGTTCTTCCTCCTCCTCCTTCCCGTGATTTCTCCTTTCAAGATTACCTAACTATCCTTGTTCATTTGGTCTTTCAAATGAAATTGATAATTTATCTAGCTCCTGAAAAAAGTCTTGATGATAACTGTATTGAGATCACATTATATTTAGGGATTTACTTTGGGAAAATTGACATTCTTGTGTTTTTATTTTAATTCTTTCATTTTAGATATATATATTTTTTGGTCTAAGTGTTTCCTGCTGTAAAATTAGTCTTAAATCTCACAGACTTTTCTGGTCTCCTCCCAGCCTCTACTATCTATTAGAGGTTTAGAAGAAATGTGAAAATCAAATAGTAATGCCTCTAGAGCTGGTTAGAGGGAATGATTTAATAAAATAAACTTTGTTTTTTAAAGCAAATTAAAAAATTAAATGTTTATTTTTGAGAGAGAGACAGACAGCATGAGTGGGAGAGGGGCAGAGAGAGAGGGAGACACAGAATTTGAAGCAGGCACCAGGCTCTGAGCTGTCAGCACAGAGCCTAATAGGGGGCTCGAACTCACGAACCCCGAGATCATGACTCAAGCTGAAGTTGGATGCCCGACTGAGCCACCCAGGTGCCCCTCTTCTTATTTTTTAAATAAAAATTCTTGAATAGGAAATTTATATCCAAAAATTAGATAAGGTTATTCAGATAGCTACTTCCTCTTGCTAGAGTTAAGAAAATTCACCTTTTTCTTTTGTATTCACTTGTAAGTACTAATATAAGGTATTATCTCTCATTAATGGTTTGAACATTAACGGTTTCCTACTAAACCCACTATCTTGCACCTTGCTGTTTGAAGGCATTTTATATCCCCACAGGTAGAATGTCCCCAGTCTTTTCTTGTGGCTTCATAATATTCTGTTTTATGGATGTTCCACAATTTATTTAGCTACTCTTCTATTGATGAACATTCTCCCCCATCTTGTACAATTACAAATATCAAATTTTTTTTAACATTTATTTATTTTTGATACAGTGAGAGAGAGAGAGACAGAGAGAGAGAGAAAGGTGGGGGGAGGAACAGAGAGAGAAGGAGACACAGAATCCGAAGCAGGCTCCAGGCTCTGAGCTGTCCGCACAGAGCCTGACACATGGCTTGAACTCACCAACCGCGAGATCATGACCTGAGTGGAAGTCAGACACTTAACTGACTGAGCTACCCAGGCGCTTGTAGTATAGTTTTTCTGACTTAAAAGTATTATTTTTAATGTGAAGTTGTAGATCATGTAATAGAATCTACAGATAAACGGTTTATGTTATGGATATGTAGCTTTTGATTATAGAGCAGAAGAATGAATTTACAAATAATTAACACACACACACACACACACACACACACACACACACACACTATCCTGGGAATTTCTATAAAGGTTCCTGTTTTAAGTATCAAGGTTCTTTAGCAGAGTTGATTTTAATATAAATATAAGACAGTGTATATTCACATGTTTGTTGGAGGTCCTTCTTTAACCTTATGTATGAAATAAATATCTCCAATTAAGTGAAGAAATGGCGAATTATTTATTTATTTATTTATTTATTTATTTATTTCTCTTTTTCCTCTTTGGTGACTTATTAATAGCTTCCTCTGATGGTTGGCCAGGATTCTGAATGACAATTCCCGTGAATAAATGAACTCATACTGGTGATCCCAAGCCACTGCAGTGTCATTTGGTCGGTATTCTCCTGTGTGCCAATTACCCATATCTCTGAAGATAATAACATTTTTATAGTTACCTGTGCATGAAGTAATGCTAGTTTCAACCAGGGAAAGTTGGATATGCTTAACTCTTTGGAAACAGTCACATGTTAGGTCTTTAAATGAGTGGGTGGGTGACAAACACAGAAACAGTTAAGGAATACTGGTGTAGAATGTTGAAGTCCCCAAAGGCCAGCATTGAATAGATGATTCTGGTGACAGGATTACTTTGTAAAGAGATCAATAATATGTTATCTTGTACAACAGAAGCAGCTTCAGTTGAGCTTAATGAGCAAGAACCAATACAAATGAGAAGAAAAAGGACATGCAGTCAGAAACTGAAGTTACTTTTTCCCCCTCCATTGCTGTCGCAGTTGGAGAACCAAAAAAGGGATTTTCAACCATTAGGAGATGGTCTTGTAAGAGGGAATAAAATCTGACTTGGTTTAGTTCTGGGCTTTATTTCATTTGTTGACATGGAGATAGAGCACCTTTGTTTTCTCTGTTAATTAGAGAGTTGCGAGAGCTGAGTCTCTTCTATGGGAAGCTAAAGGAGTTCATGTGGATTGAGAAAATATTGGTTTGGGAACTCAACCAGAATGCTCTGAGATGCAGGTATCATATGGATTTTCCTTCTCCTACCGTGGTTCTTTAAATACCCTGGATGGATTATAGATGTGTGAGAAGTAGTTTAAGAAACTCAAATGTTTGTGAACACTTGAGGACAAAACCTCATTTTCTTTCACTTAGATCTGGCTAGGATGCTGAAAGTGCAACATGGGGCATCCAGAAAGTGACTAAGGTGTGTCATACAATCAGAAAGTCATGAGAAAAGAGTAGTCTTCTCTATATACTGGTTGAGAGGCAGATCAGAGAATCAATATCAGTTCTATCATTTATTGTTGTAATCTGTTGCTTTCCCTCTCTTGGTTTGGATTTGCTTCTTTGCAAAAGAAGCTAATAATACCAACTTTTGTGGTTTCTGTATATATCAAACAACATGTATTTAAAGAAGTTATTGTGGTGTTTTGTACATGGTGGTCACTTTTTTGTTTTGATTATCATTATTTCCATAAATAGCTCATCAAACACTGCTACAGCCTAGGAGATAGTTCTTTTTTTTTAAAGTTTATTTATTTATTTTGAGAGAGTAAGAGGGAGAGAGAGAGACAGAGAGACAGAGAGAGAGAGAAAGAATCCCAAGCTGGCCATGAGCTATTAATGCAGCGCTCTATCTCATGAACTGTGAGATCGTGACCACCAGAGCCAAGGTCAAGAGTCGGACGCTTTACTGACTGAGCCACTTAGGTGCGCCAATATTTCTTAATTATTCATATTATCCTGATTGTATTTCTTGATTATATTAGGTATTACGAAAATTCTTTAAGCTCATCTATGAAGTTGCATATTCAAATAAATTATATCCACATCTTAAAATGCAACAGAGGTCTTGGTTTCTTTCTGAAGAAAGCCCTGATCGCTCTGGCACTCTGGGTATCTTCTTTGCTTTACAAATTTTATGATCATACTACTTATTAGACATTTTTAAATATAGTATGTCTTTAAATATTGTTTATATTTTTGTATATGTGCTGAAATGTAAAAGCATTAAGGGGTAGTGGGTATTTTAACATTTCAGTAGGTCCACAGTGTCCTGTAACAATGCTTTGTGCTTAGCAGACATCTAGTAAATGTTGATTGATTACAGATGATTATGAGAAAGGGCACAATAAATCATATAGCAAACTTAACAATAATATGCTAATTGAGTCATGTAAGTAGTGCAAAAGGAATTAGAGAAGAGGGAGATATGAGGAGAGGGATTTCTGTGGGATATGGGACTTATAACCAACTGCAGACGAGGAAATAGATGGTGAATATGGTAGTAGTCCAATGCAAAGAATACCATCATTATGGTGAGCTTCATTACGTACTGAGGAGGCACTGTATTATAAACTCATAGAAATGTTAGACTTGAAAAAATTACTTACTATCACTCACCTCAGCCCCTTTATTTTACAGATGGTGAAACTGAGTTCAAGAAGTGAGTCAAGTTGTAGAAGGGATGGGAGAAAAAATTTAAGTTCCTGTCGTTTAGGGCTAGGATCTAATCACAGTTCTGATTCCAAGCGCTGTGTTCTTTTTGCCCTTCCATGAACCATGAAAAGTGAATATGGAATGGACAATGATCTACAAATACCAATCACATAGCATTTTTTTTGCTACATTGTATTACTTCAACCATGTTTAGATTCTGCGGGAAAGACATCTCTTGGCTTGTCCTTACTTTATCATATGGTCTTATAGCTCAAACCCTGTGATCACTTTCACTCTATGAATTGTGCAACAACAGCTGGATACCTTTAGGGTTTCTACATGATCTTTTCTCTTGGAGAGGAAAAGGTGAACATGATTTGGTAAAATGCAATAGCATGAGGCCAAACATAAGAGAGTAGTAATGAGACTGATAGCATTGCATATGGAAGGTAATCAAAGGGGTGAGGAACATGAAGATCATCAGAAGTTGCCTGAATTTTGGGGGACTCCATGGGCAGGAGTAACAATGAGAAATCAATGAGTTAGCTTCCATTTCTTCCTTCTTCTTTCATGTTATTCTAGGCATTCCTGGCCTGCCACTCATGGCCCTTAGGATTTAGCAGAAGATTTTGCTTAATGTTCTCTTACCAAAACCTAGGGAAGTTAAGGAGACTAGGGAGTTAGAAGCCGTGCTTTGTAGCAATGAGTTACTACCTATTTTATGCAACTATAGTTTAAGGGGTTACATTAGACGTGTTTTGGCTGTGTAAAATAAGGCAATGTTTTTTCTTTACGATATGAAATTCATGCAGTCAGTGACTCCCCACAAAGTTTATTTTCTCTTTACTTTTTTTTTCAGGTAAAATTAGTGTCACCTCTGCAGAGGCAATGGATGGAGCCAACCAATCTGTGGTATATGAGTTTGTGTTCCTGGGACTCTCTAATTCATGGGAGATCCAGCTTCTTCTTTTCTTCTTTTCCTCTGTGTTCTACATGGCAAGCCTAATGGGAAATCTCCTCATTGTGTTCTCTGTGAGTACTGACCCTAACTTGCACTCTCCCATGTACTTCCTGCTGGCCAATCTCTCCTTTCTCGATGTGGGGTTTTGCTCTATTGCAGCCCCCAAAATGATTTATGACCTCTTCAGAAAACGCAAAGCCATCTCTTTTGGGGGTTGTATATCACAGATCTTCTTTATTCATGCTATTGGGGGAACAGAAATGGTGCTGCTCCTTGCCATGGCCTTTGACAGATATGTTGCTATATGTAAGCCTCTCCACTACCTGACCATTATGAGCCCACGAATGTGCATTTTGATTTTGGCTGCAGCCTGGGTCCTTGGCTTTATCCACTCAGTGGCCCAATTGGCTTTTGTTGTAGACTTGCCTTTCTGTGGTCCTAATGTATTGGACAGCTTTTATTGTGACCTTCCTCAACTCATTAAACTTGCCTGCACAGAGACCAATAGGCTGGAGTTCATGGTCACAGCCAATAGTGGACTCATCTCTGTGGGTTCTTTCTTTATACTGATTATTTCTTACATCATCATTCTGGTCACAGTTTGGAAACACTCTTCAGGTGGGTTATCCAAGGCCCTCTCTACTTTGTCAGCTCATGTCACTGTGGTGGTTTTATTCTTTGGGCCATTAATCTTCTTCTACACCTGGCCCTTCCCCTCATCACACTTGGACAAATTTCTTGCCATCTTTGATGCAGTTCTCACACCTTTTCTGAATCCAGTCATCTACACATTCAGGAACAAGGAGATGAAGGCAGCAATGAAGAAACTCTGTCATCAGCTTGTGAGTTACAGGAGGATGTCCTAAGTACTCTAAAGGTTAAAAAAATTTTACCTACACACTCAATGACAACAGAAAAAAATAGAGTAACTGAAGTTTTAGATCTCTATTAACTTTATGTACTAGGTTACGTTTAAGCATTTACCATGTCTCTGTGTATCACCAGCACCTGAATTAATTATGATAAAGGGAGCTAACATTGGCACTTCTGTGTTTCAGGCCCTCCTGTGCTGGATGCTTTATAGTAATTATTTAATATTTATGAAAACTGTGTAGTAAGCATTTTTATCTTGATTTATATTGTGGGGGGGGAGGGGATAAAGTAAGAAATTCTTCCTATTCATTCTTTAATTACTGTGGAAAATGTCTCAAACCAAAGCTATCACCTTAATCCACCACTTCCAACAGTTTTATCCCTCAAAAGGTGCCAAAGAGAGAATGTGTTCAATGATTTAGTGTTGGAAATTAACATGTTATTCCTTTTCACTGTGATACTTTCCTTGCTTTGAACTGGTTAATGTCCTTTCCTCAAACTATCTACCAAACTGCCATAATACCAATTGGTTTGATTTTTTTCCTCTAAGGTATCTGCTTCCTATTACCCCATTCCTTTGGTTACCTAGAGCTGTTGATTATATATGGAATTATGAAATTTTGGAACTGGAATTTGAGATAATTTGTTCCAACTTTTGTTAAGTGATAAATCTAAGGTGAGAATCAGATCTCCACAGTTCCCTTCCTAACTTTATTGAAGAATAACTGAAATCTTCAAATAGAATTGTATATATTTAAAGTATACAATATGGTAATTTGATATACATATATACTGTGAAGTTATTACCAAGATCAAGATAATTAACACAAACTATGATAAAGTTGTATTAATGCCTACTTATTTTAAAGATTCTTTAAAAATGCCACGTGTGTACTCATATCCCAGTTATTTAGCAATTTTTGGTAGATCTTCATGATGAATCTATCTTCTTAAGCCACTAACAGATTTCAGATTTCTTTTTTTCTCAGTTTACCTATTTTTAAAAAAGTTATTTTAATTCCAGTTACTTAACATACAGTATTGTATTCAGGTTTCAGACTTCATTTAGGAAGTTATTTCATTCTTCTATATTCACTTTTCTTCTGATGTTATTTTGGACTGATTTAAAATTGTTCATTCGTTTGTAAAATATATATTTACCAGGACAATTACAGGCTAAGACATTAGCTTAAGCAAGTGAGAGATATTTCTTTTTAGCAAAATTAGCCTTTGGGTGATGATTGTTGTTTGTGTATAACTGTGCCTCTTTCCTCCTCCTCTTGATAAACTTTGTTTATACTTCTCTTTCTCCTGGTGACCTCTTAGGGTGCTCCTTTGAATATCAGCCCTATAAATATTATGTGATCAAAGGATCACATAATATCACATGCCTTTCTATTTGAAAAATGGAAACTTAGATGTGCATTCACTCCAAATAAAATTCAGTACAGATTTATTATCACTTTACTTGCCCTTAACTGTGTCATTTAGAAGCCTGGTAGAGACTGCCATAGCTCCTTCTCATCCAACACCTTTCTTACTAGCTTTTAAAAGCCCATTCATTGTTTTTGTCCACCTGTCACCACCTCTATGTTTACCAACATTTATTGAACATTTATGTGGCAGGTACTATCTGAAGTTGTTAACATATACCAATTCATTTAATTCTCTCAGCAATCAGGTAGGTAATAGGATTACTCTTATTTATAGGAGACGTACCTGAGGCACAGAAAGATACACTAACTAGCCCAGAGACACAGAGGTGGTAAGTGGTGAAGCTTGGTTGCAAATCCACACAGCTTCTGCTCTAGTATCCCTGCTCTTAATCACCACACTTCAAAGTTGGTGGGTCTCTCTTATCTGTCCTTCTAAAATCTGAATATATCTTTTCTCTCTCTACTTAATAACACAAAATAACAAGTACAAAACATGCATCAATTCAGTAAAGTACAATGCTATTGTATTCTGTCATTTAAATCTGTCATTAAAATATCCACCTATTTACTAGATGGATATCAAAGGGGCTGGGGCGCCTGGATGACCCAGTTGGTTAAGTGTCTGACTTCAGCTCAGGTCATGATCTCACATTTTGTGGGTTTGAGCCCCGCATTGGCCTCTGCACTGACAGTGCAGAGCTGCTTGGGATTCTCTCTCTCCCTCTCTCTCTCCCCCTTTCCTGTTCACTCGTGTGGGTGCTCTCTCTCTCTCTCTCTCTCAAAATAAATAAACTTTAAAAAAAACACAAAGGGGCTGAAACTCAGAGGTAATTTATACGATAAACTGACTTTATAACTCCCTTGTATTCAAATGAAATTCTGCATGAGTGGAGGGCATTGCACCATCTACTCCTTGGAGATAGTTAGTCCATGATAGAGTCATGTTATTTCAGTATTCTTACTGAAGCCTGAGTGGACACCTCTTGGGGTTCCTTCAGCCTAATAGAAACAGACAGTTTGCAGTAGTCCAGGCAGAGGATGAGCCAATTTATCAACTATTTGATTGAAAGTTGAAAATGACCTTAACATGGTAAATTGCTTACTGATTCTATAGCATTAGGCTCCTTCTATACCTGAACAAGGACATAAAGAAAAAAACTTGAACACCAGGCTTCAAGTAAACCTCTTTTGGGCACACACAAAACTTTCTCTTCTTAGTTAATATTAAAGAAAGTAGTATAAGGTTGTTTGAGGTGGTTTCTGCATCACATTAGTAGGTATCAAAATAAAAGCTGTTTATATTTTAACAGTTAGCAGACAGGAATTTATTTCTTTCTTTTTCCCAACTGTATTAAGGTATGATGACAAATAAAAGTGTACACATTAGGTTGTACAATATGATGTTTTGTATGTAATGTGAAATGACTACCTCAATTAATTAACATATTCATCACTTCACCTAGTTAACCATCTCCTTTTTATGTGAGAACACTGGAAATCTACTCTCTTACATTATTATTATGTGAAATATACATTATTATTAGGTAAAATTTTTTTAATGTTTATTTATTTTTGAGAGAGAGAGAGAGCGAGCACAAGCAGGCTATGGTCAGAGAGAGAGGGAGACACAGAATCTGAAGCCTAGGCTCTGAGCTGTCAGCAACAGAGCCTGATGAAGGGCTTAAACTCATGAACTGTGAGATCATAACCTGAGCCGAAGTCAGTCACTAAACTGACTGAGCCACCCAGGCCCCACCAAATATACATTATTATTAAATGTAGTCATCATGCTGTACATAAGTCTATAGAATTTATTCATCTAGTACTTGTTGAAAGTACTTGTACTCTTTCACTAACATCTCCCCTTTATCTCACATCCCAGCCCTTAGTAACAACCATCCTATTCTCTGGTACTCTATTATTTACTTTTTTAGACTCTGTATATAAATGAAATTGCAAAGTATTTGTCTTTCTGTGTCTGGTTTAATTCACTTAGCATAATGCACCTCCCCCGCCAGGTTCATCTGTGTTATCATAAATGGCAGGATTTACTTCTCTTTAAAGGCTGAATAATAATACAGTGTGTGTGTGTGTGTGTGTGTGTGTGTGTGTGTATTTATCCACTCATGTGTCAATGAACTTAGATTGCTTCCATATCTTGTCTATTGTTAATAGTGCTGTAATGGACATGGGAGTGCAGATAACTTTTTGAGATAGTGATTTTCATTTCATTTGGATATATATTCAGGAGTTGGATTTGCTGGATCACATGGTAGTTCTATTTTTTAATTTTTTTGAGGGACCTCCATACTATTTTCCTAGTGATTATACTGTGTTACATTCTTACCAACATTGTACAAGTGCTCCCTTTCTTTCCCCATCTTCACCAACACTTGCTTTGACTTTTTGATAATAGTCATTCTATCAAAGTCAAAAGAAAGCTGGAGTAGCCATACTTACATCAGACAAACTAGATTTTAAACTAAAGGCTGTAACAAGAGATGAAGAAGAGCATTATATCATAATTACAGGGTCTATCCATCAAGAAGAGTTAACAATTGTAAATGTTTCTGCTCCCAACTTGAAAGAACCAAAATACATAAGTCAATTAATCACAAACATGAGCTATCTTATTGATAGGAATACTGTAATTGCAGGGGACTTTAATTACTCCACTTACATCAATGGACAGATCATTTGGGGGAAAAATCAATAAAGAAACAATGGCCTTGAATGGTATACTTGATTAGATTGACTTGACAGATATATCCAGAACTTTTCATCCAAAAGCAGCAGAATACACATTCTCTTTGAGTGTACCTGGAACATTCTCCAAGATAGATCACATACTGGGTCACAAAACCCTCAATAAATATAAAAGAATTGAGATCATACCATGCATATTTTCTGATCACAATGCTATCAAACTTGAAATCAACCACAAGAAAAAATTTAGAAAGCCTCCAAATGCATGGAGGTTAAAAAACATTCTACTAAAGAATGAATGGGTCAACCAGGCAATTTAAGAAGAAATTAAAAAATATATGGAAGCAAATGAAAATGAAAACATGACAGTCCAAACCCTTTGGGATGCAGCAAAGGCAGTCCTAAGAGGGAAATACATTGCAATCCAGGTCTATCTCAAGAAACAAGAAAAGTCCCAAATACAAAATCTAACAGCACACTTAAGGGAACTAGAAGCAGAACAGCAAAAAAACCCCGAGGCCAGCAGAAGAAGAGAAATAGTAAAGATTAGAGCAGGGATAAATAATATAGAATCCAAAAAAACCAGTAGAACAGATCAATGAAACTAAGAGCTGGTTTTCTGAAAAAAATAAACAAAATTGATAAACCCTAGCCAGACTTCTCAAAAAGAAAAGAGAAAGGATCCAAATAGATAAAATCATGAATGAAAGAGGACATACCCCAACTAACACCACAGAAATACAAACAATTATCAGAAAATACTATGAAAAATTATATGCCAACAAACTGGACAACCTGGAGGAAATGGACAAATTCCTAGATACCCCCACACACTACCAAAATTCAAATGAAAAGAAATAGAAAATTTGAACAGACCCATAACCAGTGAAGAAATTGAATCAGTTATTAAAAATCTGCCAAGAAATAAGAGTCCTGGGCCAGATGGCTTCCCAGGGGAATTCTACCAGACATTTAAAGCAGAGTTAATAGCTATCCTTCACAAGCTATTCCAAAAATAGAAACAGAAGGAGAGCTTCCAGACTCATTCTATGAAGCCAGCATTACCTTGATTCCCAAACCAGGCAGAGACAAAAAAGGAGAATTATAGGCCAATGTCCCTGATGAACATGGACATAAAAATTCTCAACAAGGACCTAGCAAATTGAATTCAACAATATACCGAAAGAATTATTCACCACAATCAAGTGGGATTAATTCCTGGGCTGTAGGGTGGTTCAATATTTGCAAATCAATCAATATGATACATCATATTAATAGAAGAAAGGATAAGAAAGGATATGATCCTCTCAATAGATGCAGAAAAAGCATTTGACAAAATGCAGCATCCTTTCTTAATAAAAACCCTCAAGAAAGTTGGGATAGAAAGAACATACCTAAACGTCATAAAAGCCATATATGAAAATCCTACAGCTAATATCATCCTCAATGGAGAAAAACTGAGAGCTTTCCCCCTGAGATCAGGAACATGAAGGGATGTCCACTCTCACCACTGTTGTTTAACATAGTGTTGGAAGTCCTAGCCTCAGCAATCGGACAACAAAATGAAAATAAATGACATCCAAATTGGCAAAGAAAAAGTGAAACTTTCACTTTTTGCAGATGACATGATAGTCTACATGGAAAACCCAAAAGACTCCACCAAAAAAGCTGCTAGAACTGATACATAAATTCAGCAAAGTCACAGAATACAGAATCAATGTACAGAAACCAGTTGCATTTCTATACAACAATAATGAAGCAACAGAAAGAGAAATAAAGAAATCGATCCCATTTACAATTGCGCCAAGAACCATAAAATACCTAGGAATAAATCTAACCATATATGTAAAAGATCTGTATGCTTAAAACTATAGAAAACTTATGAAGGAAATTGCAGAAGACACAAAGAAATGGAAAAACATTCCATGCTCATGGATCAGAAGAACAAATATTGTTAAAATGTCAATACTACCTAAAGAAATGTACAATTCAATGCAATCCCAATAAAAATTGCATTGACACTCTTCTCAAAGCTAGAACAAACAATCCTAAAATTTGCGTAGAACCACAAAAGATCCCAAATAGCTAAAGTTATGTTGAAAAATAAAACCAAAGTGGGAGGCATCACCATCCCAGACTTTAGCCTTTACTACAAGGCTGTAATCATCAAGACAGTATGATACTGGCACAAGAACAGACACATAGACCAATGGAATAGAATAGAGAAACCTGAATTGGACTCACAAATGTACTGCCAACTAATCTTTGACAAAGCAGGAGTGAGTATCCAATGGAAAAAAGACAATCTCTTTAGCAAATGGTGCTGAGAGAACTGGACAGCAACATGCAGAAGAATGAACCTGGACCACTGTCTTACACCATACACAAAAATAAACTCAAAATGGATTAAAGACCTAAATGTGAGACAGGAAACCATCAAAACCCTAGAGGAGAAAACAGGCAACAACCTCTTTGACTTTAGCCGCAGCAATTTCTTCCTTCAAAGAAGGAGAAAACATGTCTCTGAAGGCAAGAGAAATAAAAGCAAAAATGAACTATTAGGACCTAATCAAGATAAAAATCTCCTGCACTGCAGAGGAAACAATCAATAAAACTAAAAGGCAACAGATGGAATGGGAGAAGATATTTGCAAATGATATATTGGATAAAGGGGTAGTATCTAAAACCTATAAAGAACTTACTGAAGTCAACACCCGAAAACAAATAATCCAGTGAAGAAATGGGAAGAAGACATGAATAGACATTTTTCCAAAGAAGACATCCAGATGGCCAACAGATACATGAAAAGACACTCTTCATCACTCATCATCAGGGAAATACAAATCAAAACCACATTGAGACACCACCTCACACCAGAGTGGCTAAAATTAACAACTCAGGAAACAACATGTTGGTGAGGATGTGGAGAAACGGGAACCCTCTTGCACTGTTGGTGGGAATGCAAACTGGTGCAGCCACTCTGGAAAACAGTGAGGAGGTTCCTCAAAAAATTAAAAACAGAACTACCCTACAACTCAGCAATAGCACTTCTAGGAACTTATCCAAAGGATACAGGAATGCTGACTCATAGGGGCACATGCACCCCAGTGTTTATAGCAGTGCTTTCAACAATAGCCAAATTATGGAAAGAGCCCAAATGTCCATCAACTGACGGATGGATAAAGATGTGGTTTATATATGCAATGGAATACTACCTGGCAATGAGAAAGAATGAAATCCTGCCATTTGCAACAACGTGGATGGAACTGGACGGTATTATGCTAAGTGAAATAAGTCAGAAAAAGACAGTTATCATATGTTTTCACTCATATGTGGAAGTTGAGAAACTTAACAGAAGACCATGGGGGAAAGGAAGGGGAAAAAGTAGTTACTAACAGAGAGGAGGCAAACCCATGAGACTCAAATACAGAACACAAAGTGAGGGTTGATGGTGGTGAAGGGGGAAATGGGTGATAGGCATTTAGGAGGGCACTTGTTGGGATGACGAATCACAGGAATCTACCCCCAAAACCAAGAGCACACTGTATATACACTGTATGTTAGCAAACTTGACAATAAGTTTTATGTGTGTGTGTGTGTGTGTGTGTGTGTATAAATGAAAGGTAAAAAAATATAGCCTTTCTAGTAGGAATGAAGTGATATCTCATTGTGGTGTTAATTTGCATTTCTTGGATGGTTAGTGATTTTGAACATCTTTTCATAGACCTGTTGGCCATTTCAATATCTTTGGAGAAATATCTATTAAAGGCCTTTGCACATTTTAATCAGATTATTATTTTGCCATGCTGTTGTATGAGTTCTTTATATATTTTGGATATTAACCTCTTATCATATGTATAATTTATAAATATTTTTCTCATTCTGTAGCTTACCTTTTCATTGTATTGATTGTTACTCTTGCTGTGCAGAAGCTTTTTAGTTTGATTCAGTTGCACTTATTTACTTCTCCTTTTGTTGCTGTGCTTTTGGTGTCAAATAAAAAAAAAATCATTGCCCAGATCAACGTCAAGGAGTTTTTCTCTATGTTTTTTCGAGGAGTTTAAAATTTCAGGTCTTATATTTAAAGTCCTTAATCCATTCTGGGTTGATTTTGTATATGGTGTAAGCTAAGGGCCCAATTTCATTCTTTTGCACATGGATATCCAGTTTTCCCAACACTATTTATTGTAGAGACTATCTCTAGGTGAAGGGGAAGAGGTTCATTCATTTTGTAAACCTGGCCCTTACATATCTTTTGGTTGGTAAAGAGACAATGTTTGGTTTAAGTAAAATATTTATCTAGGTATCCAACATTTTAATAAAGGTCTGCACACACTATTTGATAAGCAGGCACACAATCAAGTTAAAAAAGTAAAAATGAGACAATCAAAACACCAGCTGCAGGACCCGCCGAGCACAAACATGCCACATTTACCACAACATTCCAAGTCTCATTTCTCTGACATGCTTCAGAAGCAGAAATTAAATCTTTTCCTGGGTTCTCCTCCCTAAGTATTCTCTCTAAAGTACTTGGTGGTTAGATTCCCATATAAGTATGGACTCTTTGTTCTGTTGGCCATGCTATAGCCATTATTCTGCTTCAAGGACAGGGGCCACTCTGGCACACAGGTTTCTGCTTGAGTCATTGCCCACCTCTCCCAAACTGCTGGTTGCTAGTTGCCCACATATGACTGTCTGAACCTCTGAGCTCTGCTGTGGACTGCCAGCCTTTGGGTTGCTTTATACTTTTCCTCACAGCCTCTTCTGTGGGAAGGGACTTCCCACAGAAGAGATCTGTGTTCTACTGTCACAGGTCTTTTCTTTGTATCACAGCCCTCTCATTTCCAGAGAGTCCAGGAACATGCAGGGATATGGGGGATAGGGGCGGGGGGAAAAGGTGGAGAGGCTGTGTTGGAAAGGAGTCATGCATAACCTCATTTTGCATCTAGAATTATACTCCCTGCTCTAACACCAGCACTTACTTGCTTAGTCTCACCTACTCTGCCAGATGTCTTTTGCTTTCATAATGATTTTCTCTCAGATGTATGAGATTGCCCTCCTTTGGACACCTCACACTTATTAGGCAGTTCTGTATGTGTTGATGGTGAGAAATTACTTTCCCACAGGACCTCTAGGCTCCTTTTATATCAAGTAAAGTGGCTGTATCTCTGCTTCAGTGATTTTGAATATTCTTTGACAATTAGGAGGTGGTCTGTCCTGCACACAGAAGAATGTGGAAGGTCATATGCTTTAACTTACTTAGTCTCATATATAGTATCGATATAAATTCATTAAGAAAATGTAAATTAATAACTACAAATCTGTTAAATCGAAGACAAATACAGGAATGGAAGACAGTTGATGAGTTAACTCCTTTGAGTTAGTAAAATTTGGAGCGACAACACCATAGAAACCTAGAGGACATATATCGGGTCCTTATAGTAAGGGTATTTCTACCTAAGAAATACTTAGCCAATAGACACAACTCAGAATGAGTAGTTATGGAGTCTCTAATTGTTTGAGAAACATGGTTACAATATTTTGCACCTCTTCTTGTCGAGAGGTAGAATCGATTTCCCCACCTGAAATCTGGCCTGGTCTCATGCCTCTCCTTGACCAATGGAATGTGGTCAAGATGATACTCAATGAATTCCAGAACTGAAGCATAGTTTGCACCTTCTGTGTTATTGTCCTGTAGCATTCCTACTACCCTGTAAGGAAGCTTGGACAAGACTACCTAATGATAGAAGACCTCCTGGAGAGGCAGGTCCAGCAAATAGACAGCTTAAGGCGCTGGACATGAGAATGAGGCCATTTAAAATCTCCAGTCCCAGTCAAGTTGCCAGATAACTGATGCCTCATGAGAAAACCCAGGTGAGACCAATGGAAGACCTGCCCAGCTGAGCTCAGCCTTAACTGCAGACTCAGGAGCAAGGAAAATGTTGTTGCTTTAAGCTACTTTGTTGTACAGTAATAGGTAACTGATACAGAGTGCTCTATATAATGATGGTTTATCAATGGCCACATCACTGACTCTCTGCATACTTTTGGTGTAAAGATAAACAATATAACTAGAGGGGATTTTCTGCTTCATTGATGTTTCTTTTTAAGGAGCTAACCTATGAGAGATTAAACCATTAATGATTTTCCTCATCCCAGCTCCACAACCATTTGAGTGCATCCCTAGTGCTGTTATTATAAACCTTCTTCATCTCTCCACATCTCACACATAATAAAGAACTAGCTAACTATTTATAGGACATCTGCATATCTTATTCCTACTTTATTTTTTATTTTGCCAAATTTTTATTTATATTCTCGTTAGTTAACATATAGTCTAATATTGGGTTTCAGGAGAATTCAGTGATTCATCACTTACATACAACACCTAGTTGTATGTAACAAGTGCCTTCCTTAATACCCATCACCAATTTAGCCCACCCACCACCCACCTCTTTCCATCAACCCTCAGTTTATTCTCTATAGTTAAGAGTCTCTTATGGTTTGCTTCCCTCTGTCTTTTTTTCCTTCCCCATAAGTTCACCTGTTTTGTTTCTTAAATTACACATATGAGTGAAATCATATGGTATTCTCTTTCTCTGACTTATTTTGCTTAGCATAGCTATAGCTCCATCCATGTCATTGCAAATGACAAGATTTAATTCTTTTTGATGGCTAATATTCCATTGTATGTGTATGTGTATTCCATTCTGTGTGTATGTGTGTATATACATACACACAATTCTGTGTGTATGTGTGTATATACATACACACATACACACATACACACATACACATATATATATATATATACATACATATATACATATACACATACACACATACACACACACACAATGGAATACACATACACATACACATGTGTAGGGAATACCCTACACATGGGTCGTAGGGTAGTTCTATTTTTAACTTTTTGAGGAATCTCCATACCATTTTCCAGAGCGGCTGCACCAGTTTGCATTCCCACCAGCAGTGCAAAAGAGCTCCCTTTCTCCACATCCTCACCAACATATGTTTCTTGAGTTGTTAATTTTAGCCATTCTGACTGGTATGAGCTGATATCTCATTGTGGTTTTGATTTGTATTTTCTGGATGATGAGTGATTTTGAGCATCTTTGAATGTGCCTGTTAGCCATTTGCATGTCTTCTTTGGAGAAGTCTATTCATGTCTTCTGTCCATTTCTAAACTGGATTGTTTCCTTGGGTATTGAGTTTGATAGGTTCTTTATAGGTTTTGGATACTAGCGTTTTATCCAATATGGCATTTGTAATTATCTTCTCCCATTCTGTCAGCTGCCTTTTAGTTTTGCTGATTGCTTCCTTCACTGTGCAGAAGCTTTTTGTGTTGATGAAGTCCCAATAGTTCATTTTTGCTTTTGTTTCCCTTGCCTCCAGAGATGTGTCTAGTAAGTTGTTACAGGTGAGGTCAAAAAGGTTGCTGCTTGTGTTCTCCTCTAGGATTTTGATGATTTCCTGTCTCACATTTAGATCTTTCATCCATTTTGAATTTATTTTTGTGTATGGTGGAAGAAAGTGGTCCAGTTTCATTCTTCTGCTTGTAGCCATCCAGTTTTCCCAACACCATTTGTTGAAGAGACTGTCTTTTTTCCATTAGATATTCTTCCTTGTTTTGTTGAAGATGCATTGACCATATAGCTGTGGGTCCATTTCTAGGTTCTCCATTCTGTTCCATTAATTTATGTGTCTCTTTTGTGCCAGTACCACACTGTCTTGATGACTGCAGTTTTGTAATACAGCTTGAAGTCCAGAATTGTGATGCTTCCTGCTTTGCTTTTCTTTTTCAACATTGCTTTAGCTATTCAGGGTCTTTTCTGGTCCTATAAAAATTTTAAAATGGTTTGTTCTAGCTCTGTGAAGAATGAAGGTGTTATTTTGATAGGGATTGCGTTGATTGTGTACACGGCATTGGGTAGTATAGACATTTTAACAGTATTTGGTCTTCCAATCAATGAGCATGGAATGTTTTTCCATTTCTTTGTGTCCTCTTCGATTTCTTTCATAAGTGTTCTGTAGTTTTTAGACACGAGATCTTTCACCTCTTTGGTTAGGTTAATTCCTAGGTATATTATGTTTTTTGGTGCAATTGTAAATATGATCAATTCCTTGATTTCTTTTTCTGCTGCTTCATTATTGGTGTATAGAAATGCAATAGATATCTGTATATTGATTTTATATCCTGTCACTTTGCTGAATTCAGGGATCAGTTCTAGCAATTTTTTGGTGGGGTCTGTTGGGTTTCCTACAGAGTACCATGTAGGTTGCCAATAGTAATGTTTGACTTCTTCCTTGCCAATTTGGATGGCTTTTTTTAAAATGTTTAAAGAGAAAGAAAGAGAGATAATGAGCAGGGGAAGGGTAGACAGAGAGGGAGACACAGAATCCAAAGCAGGCTCCAGGGTCTGAGCTGTCAGCACTGAGCCTGATGTGGGGCTTGAGCTTACGAACTGTGAGGTCATGACCTGAGCAGAAATCGGATGCTTAACCGACTGAGCTACCCAGATGCCCCTGGATGCCTTTTATTTCTACTTTGGTTATCCCTTTGAATGGGACACATTCCAGTGCCACAATGGAGCCCTACATTTCTTCCTCTTTTTCTTCCTCTCTTCCTTCCTGTAGAGATGATAAGCATTGTTTCCACTTGTTTGAAGGTGTATATTTTCATTCTTTTTTTTTTTTAAGAGAAAGACAGTGTGTGAACAGGAGAGAGGGGCACAGAGAGAGAGAGAGAGAGAGAGAGAGAGGGAGAATCTTAAGCAGGACCCACAGTCAGCATGGAGGCAGACAGAGGGCTCAATCCCATTATCCTAGGATCATGATCTGAGCTGAAATCAAGAGTTGGACACTCAGCTGACTGAGTCACCCAGGTGCCTTGGTGTACATTTTCATTCTTATGGAGTTTCTTCCTTCACAAAATCTATAATTTCCACAAAAATCCCTAGTCTCCTTCTCTTTTTCCCTCAAGTGACCTATTACTAACCTTTCCCTTTGCTTGCTGTGGCTAAATTCTGTGGTTCTAGGATACAACTCCCTTGACTAAACATAGTTACGATGACAATCCCAGGTCTCTACAGAAGCACTCAAGTAACTTTTCAGTGCCGCTAATTGGCTGTGTTTCCTGCTTGGAGGTTTTACATATGGCTTATTATGCCAGGTGACAATAACATTTCAAAGGTAAGAGCTCTGCATTCTGTGGTTCTCTAAGTCCATAATCATTTTGGCATGGGTTCAGGTGAGTTAGATGGAAGGACACAGTGTTTGACACTGGTCAGAGCTTCAAGTGAAAACCCACAGAGCAGTGAAAAAGGAGATGTAATCAACTAGAAGAAATGAATTAATTCTATTATTCAACAGGGAGATGACAGTGGATAAATTCACAACCAAAAGAGAGAAGACAGCAAGACGAGTGGAGTCAATCATGTCATTGTGAACTGTATTGGAGGAGCTATTCTAGTGACATTTGCAGATGTGTTTTGAGTGTTGGTCTCCAGATATAGAATATAGTAGCAGCAGAATAAGAAGAAATTTGGACCATGCTGAAGAAACTAGCTTTGACATACTATGATTTCCTGGGCCACACACTGGATGCCCAAATGGGACCATTCTAGCAAAAGAAGCGTGGGGTAGTGGAAATAAGCTGGATTGACTAAAACCAAGAGTCAACCATATTAATTCCGGATTTGCCACCAGCTTGTTGGTTAGCTTCAGTAATGCTGTTTATCCTTTCTCTACGTTGGTTTTCCTAACTCTAAAATAAGCAGATTTTATAATCACTAGCAGTTTCATTCAGGTCCCAGCAACAACAGCTTGTCCAAGGCTTGCTGCATTGATAGCAGTAAAAACAAGCACTTTGAGAGCAGGAAGTTCCAGTGAGCATTCCTGTACATCTTTCTGCTCTTCGGTCCTGAGCTCTTTCTATTCATCTCCAGAGGAGCAAACTAGTGGAGAAACCTGTAGGAGGATGAGATGGAGATGTTTCTCTGTGAATTTTATTGTTTTCTGGTAATTCTATGTTAAAATCAACCTCGTCAGCAATTTGCAACTCAGGTTAGGAAGTAGAGGGTTACAGATCTTTGTCTGAGTGACCCCAACCATTGATCTACTTTAAAAATTACTCCAGAATTGTCGTGCATTCTTGAATTGGAGGTGAGCCCATGTTATTTATGATTTGTTTGCTATCTGTGCTGGCAGCACAAGGAAGGATGAACAGACCTGGGCCGAGAAGGCAGTCAGCTGGTCACTAGAGGATCTCTGAGGTATCTGTCATTTCTTACATTCTAGGCTTGTGGTGGGGGTGTGGTGAGAGGTCAATGCTGTGTGTGTGTTGAACAGGGTGGGACTCAGGACACTACAAATGCACACTGGAATTTAGTTGCTGATCATCGTTAGTAACCTATTTTCCTTTTGTAGGAGCAGTTAAGTGGACACTTTCACTCTGTCTCCATGGACTAGATCAGAATTAAACCACTATTCTTCCCTTGTTTAAAAGTGGAAACTGGGTGGGGGGCGCCTGGGTCGCTCAGTCAGTTGAGCGTCCCACTTCGGCTGGGGCCATGATCTTCAGTTTCTGAGTTCGAGTCCCGTGTCCGGCTCTGTGCTGACAGCTCAGAGCCTGGAGCCTGCTTCATATTCTGTGTCTGCCCCTCTTGGACTCATGCTCTGTCTCTCTCTCTCTGTCTCTCTCAATAATAAATGTTAAAAAAATTTTTTTAAATATATGAAATTTATTGTCAAATTGGTTTCCATACAACACACAGTGCTCATCCCAAAAGATGTCCTCTTCAATATCCATCACCTACCCTACCCTCCCTCAACCCTCAGTTTGTTCTCAGTTTTTAAGAGTCTCTTATGCTTTGGCTCTCTCCCACTCTAACCTCTTTTTTTTTTCCTTCCCCTCCCCATGGGTTTCTGTTAAGTTTCTCAGGATCCACATAAGAGTGAACACATATAGTATCTGTCTTTCTCTGTATGGCTTATTTCACTTAGCATCACACTCTCCAGTTCCATCCACGTTGCTACAAAGGGCCATATTTCATTCTTTCTCATTGCCACGTAGTACTCCATTCTGTATATAAACCACAATTTCTTTATCCATTCATCAGTTGATGGACACTTAGGCTCTTTCCACAATTTGGCTATTGTTGAGAGTGCTGCTATAAACATTGGGGGTACAAGTGCCCCATGCATCAGTATTCCTGTATCCCTTGGGTAAATTCCTAGCAGTGCTATTGCTGGGTCATAGGGTAGGTCTATTTTTAATTTTTGGAGGAACCTCCACACTGTTTTCCAGAGTGGCTGTACCAGTTTGCGTTCCCACCAACAGTGCAAGAGGGTTCCCGTTTCTCCACATCCTCTCCAGCATTTATAGTCTCCTGATTTGTTCATTTTGGCCACTCTGACTGGCGTGAGGTGATATCTGAGTGTGGTTTTGATTTGTATTTCTCTGATGAGGAGCGACGTTGAGCATCTTTTCATGTGCCTGTTGGCCATCCGGATGTCTTCTTTAGAGAAGTGTCTATTCATGTTTTCTGCCCATGTCTTCACTGGATTATTTGTTTTTTGGGTGTGGAGTTTGGTGGGCTCTTTATAGATTTTGGATACTAGCCCTTTGCCCGATATGTCATATGCAAATATCTTTTCCCATTCCATTGGTTGCCTTTTAGTTTTGTTGATTGTTTCCTTTGCTGTGCAGAAGCATTTTATCTTCATGAGGTCCCAATAGTTCATTTTTACTTTTAATTCTCTTGCCTTGGGGGATGTGTCAAGTAAGAAATTGCTGTGGCTGAGGTCAGAGAGGTGTTTTCCTGCTTTCTCCTCTAGGGTTTTGATGGTTTCCTGTCTCACATTCAGGTCCTTTATCCATTTTGAGTTTATTTTTGTGAATGGTGTCAGAAAGCGGTCTAGTTTCAACCTTCTGCATGTTGCTGTCCAGTTCTCCCAGCACCATTTGTTAAAGAGACTGTCTTTTTTCCATTGGATGTTCTTTCCTGCTTTGTCAAAGATTAGTTGGCCATACTTTTGTGGGTCTAGTTCTGGGGTTTCTATTCTATTCCACTGGTCTATGTGTCTGTTAAAAAAATTTTTTTAAAGTGGAAACTGGGGGCACCTGGGTTGCTCAGTTGGTTGAGTGGCTGAATTGGGCTCAGGTGATGATCTCATGGTTCCTGAGTTTGAGCCCAGCATCAGAGTAACTGCTATCAGCTCAGAGCCTGCTTCAGATCCTCTGTCTCCCTCTCTCTTTGCCCCTCTCCCACTCTCTCTCTCTCCCTCAAAAATAAATAAAAACATTAAAACAAAGTGGAAACTGATACCAAGTATGGCCTCTAACAACCTTTCAGTATAGGCAGAAAGTGAAAGACTGGCTAGGAAGCAGTGTCATCCACGAGTGTACCATCCTGTTTTCCAACTTTTTACCAACACTAGGAGTTAACTACTATTTAAATCTGAGCTAAGCAGATGCGTGAAAAATATCCATTTTTGTGTGGAAGAGAAAATAAGGTCTTGTGTAAAAACTAAAAAAAGTTTAGATTGACTGGTATGTGGAAAGCATGGATGGAATAACTGTCAGCTTCAAGGAGGGTAATTTAGAATCAATCATTTGTTTGGATGAATTGTATCCATGGGGAGGTTACTGGTGATAATCCCAAGGAAAGGAATCTAACTGCTACCAAGATGAGCTGCTTTTTATTAATGTGAATATCATCTATATCATCGTCAAGAAAAAGTCTAAAAAGACATTTAAAACACATATATAAGAACGTTTATGTCAAGCAACAGAGAATTAAATAGTGGTCTCTGTTAGAGTGGTCACACATGTCAGACTTCGGCCCAGGTCATAATCTCAGGGTTTGTGAGTTCAAGCCCCGTGTTGGGCTCTGTGCTGAGAGCTCGGAGCCCGGGGCCTGCTTCAGATTCTGTCTTCTTCCTCTCTCTGCCCGCCCCTCTCCCATTCATGCTCTGTCTCTCAAACATAGACAAATGTTAACAAATTTAAAGTTAGAGCAGGAACAGGGCACTATTAGTGTGAGTGTTTTTGGTTTTGTCACCACAATGTAAGAAAAATTTGCCTTCACCTCACAAATGTCAAGGAAGAGTATGAGAAAGGACTTGATAGAGTAAGGAGTTGTGCAGTGTGCTGTTGAGGAATGGGAAGAAGTAGAGAGATGTAATGAAGGCCCAGGCATTGCAGGCCGGGCGAAGAATGTGGAGGGGAGCCATGGCCTGGAACATTCGAGTGTGTGTGTGAGGCAGGGGTAAATACCATTCGATGCCTGTCCAGGGAAGAAGAGGCAGTTCAGCTAAGACTGGGAGGTATAGGGAGGAGCGTAGTAACAGAGTTACCACAGGTATGGCGTTCATCTTTGCTATAACTTGGAAGATACAGTATGATGATACCTAGGCAGAATGTCCTCCACAAACCCATAACTGTGTCACTCTCTAGCCCTTATCCTTCGATGGGGTGGTGAGTGCCACGCTCTGGCATCCTGCACACCTCTCTTTCCTTCCTTCCTCTAACTCATTTTTTCTTGCTAACTTACAGATATGAGAAATATACATATCAGGTCTTCAAAGAAAGCTTATAATGATTTTCATAGAACTTGCCAATGTGACCATGGATATGGTATCTTATACTGTGAGATGTCCAAATTATGAAATTTACATCACTTGATTATTTCATGGAGTTGAGCAATTTATAAAAGTCTATTAACTTGTGGTCATATATGAGATATCCCTAAAACAACGACAGAAAAAATACAACAGAACTACCCATAAAAATAAGTACAGGTATCCTTATTTTTTGCAGTACTTTTTTGAGACGCAGTATACTACAAGGATATCTGAATTGCGTTGTGACTGAAATGGTCTGCAGGAGCAGACATCAGCCTTCGTCAGGTTTTCTGACAATGATATTATGGCCCAGGATTAAGATCAGTGCCATTTCTCCTGAATCAGTTTCTCATTACTCTCCTCTTTCAGGTGGCGTGAGAGGTGTCACTGCTGACAGAGGCAACGGAGGAGGCCAATCACTCGGCGGTGCTGCAGTTTGTGTTCCTGGGACTCTCCACCTCAGGGGACATCCAGCTCTTTCTCTCCCTCTTTTCCTGTGTGTTCTATGTGGTGAGCCCAGTGGGAAACCTCCTCATTGTGCTAAGTGTGACCTCTGTCCCCGGTTTACAGTCCCCTACGTACTTCCTGCTGGCCAACCTTTCCATCACCGACGTGATATTTTGCCGTTGCACAGCTCCCAAGATGATTTATGATGTTTTAAGATAATGCAAAACCATCTCTTTTGGGGGCTGTGTAGTTCAGATCTTCTTTATCCGTGCAGTTGGGGGCATTGAGATGGTGCTCTCATCGCCATGGCCTCTCACAGATATGTTGCCATATGTAAGCCTCTGTACTGCCTGACCATCATGACCCCCATGGAGGTGCATTTTATTTCTAGTCACTTCCTGGATCATTGGCCTTATTCATTCAGTGACTCAACGGGGTTTTGTTGTAGACTTGCCTTTCTGTGGGCCTAATGAATTAGACAGCTTTTTTTGTGACCTTCTTCGGTTCATCAAGCTTGCTTGTGGAGAGACAAACACATTGGGATTCATGGTTACTGCCAACAGTGGCTTTATTTCTGTGGCCTCCTGTTTACTTCTAATCATCTCTTACATCTTTGTTTTGGTGACTGTTCAGAAAATCTTCAGGTAGTATGTCCAAGGCCCTCTCCACTCTGTCAGCTCATGTCACTGTGGTTGTTTTGTTCTTTGGGCCATTAGTCTTGTTCTATGTGTGGCCATTTCCCACATCTCATCTGGAGAAATTCCTTGCCATCTTTGATGCAGTTATCACAATCCTTTTCTGAATCCAGTCACCTATACTTTTAGGAATAAAGATATGAAGGTGGCAATGAGGAGCCTATGCTCTCAGTTTGTAAGTTAATGTCTTTTAAACACGTGGAGGATTGAACTGTGATGTCATTCCCTGGACTCTGGTTATAGAAGAGACTTACAGGTCATGGATTTCTTATCTCACCAGGGGTCATACCTGTAGATGGTGGCAAACAGAATTAGTATAAATGTTAATCAATCCCCTTTGAAAGGCAATGTGTTTATTTATTTTGGGAGACAGTGCGTGTACAAGCGGGAGGAGGGGCGGAGAGAGAGGGAGAGAGAGAATCCCAGGCAGGCTCTAAGCCCAGTATGGAGCCTGACATTGGGCTCAATTTCACAAACCTGCAAGATAATTACCTGAGCAGAGATCAAGAGTTGAACAGCTAACCAACTGAGCCACCAAGTCACCCCTGTATTGCTCATTTCCTATTTTTTCCCATAGTAAACATACTATCTCAGTTTAAGAATAAATGTTAATTTTTCCTTCATGTTATGTTTCTTATTATACAGCTGATTGATTTTCTATATTTTCAGCTCCTTATCTGTCAGCCTTCCTCATTATTCTATTGCTAATCTGGATTTTTCAGGGCCCAGCAAGGAGATAATAACCATAGCAGTTATTATGAGAGAAAATGTTGGTATAAAGAATGGTTAACTAAATATAAAGCTGTTAACTAGTTATTTGAAAAAGAATAAACCCTGAGATACCACAGACATAGCATTTGTACGAAGTAGCTCTCACCCCTAGGGATGGAAAATAAAGGGTAGCAGTTAGAATAAGTACACTTGGAAGAAAAAAGCTATTAAGATCTTGGAGGAAGGACCTGTGGAGTTGAAACTCAAATATCTGAGGAGGGGCTGCTGCTCGTGTCTCTGAGCTCAGAGGAAGGCAGGCTCACCACCTCTGAGGAAAGGGTGCTGGTGGCCAACACAGGTGTTCCTGAGGAGGGTGTGATGAAGTGAGCACCTTTAAGGCTGGAACACCGCTGCTGCCTTGGAAAGAAATCAGGGTTGCTGAGGTGAACAGGGCGTTGGGCGATGCTCACAGGCACAGTGAGCAGAGAGGGAGCCTACAGACAGCAAAGAGGAGGGAGCAAAGAAGTCCTCTGTTCCGTTTCTAGCCTTGCAGTCGCCCTCTAGTGCCCTCTAAGGGCAGAGCTGGCAAGAAAGAAAGGAGTTTGCAGAGCCTCAGTGCCTGCATCCTAACAGAGTATAGAAAGATACCTCAGAGCTGAAAGATTGCTTATATAGCACATGCAGTAACATGGAAAATTATTAAAATTCAACTTGGGAGGGTCGCACGGTTTTTAAATTTTTCAAGTAAAGTAAACATCATCTCATAGATTCTCCCTATTTTAAAAAGTTTCAGGTACTGGAAAATTAGTTAATTAGTTCAAGACCATAAAGGGACTATATGGAAGATCTAAATTCCGAGTTTAAGTTGCCAGGCTCCTTGTCTTTTGTTGCCATCTATCATTTTAAATCTTGTATCCTCATTTGCTGAGTCTTGCATCTCCATTGGACTGTTGAGTTTTCACTAATGTGTACTGGTATATCTTTCACTTTGTATCTTGAATGTCTGTTTGTCAGAGCTTCAACATTCCTGAATGATTTTCACTTAATAAATATATTTGGCCCCAATTTTACATTTCTTTTTTGATCTTTTGTTTCACTTATTTATTTTTTAAAGTTTATTTATTGAGTGAGAGATTGGGGAAGGAGCAGAAAGAGGGAGAGAGAGAATCCCAAGCAGGCTCTGCTCTGTTAAGTACAGAACCCCACTTAGAGCTCAATGCACGTTTCCAAGCAGGGCTTGAACCTAGGAACTGTGAGATTGTGACCTGAGCCAAAATCAAGAGTTAAGATGCTTAACAGACTGAGCCATCCAGGTACCCTCTTTGGTTCATTTAAATAGAGCTTTTACTTTGGGAGAATTTTAGATTTACAGAGAAGTTGCAAAGGTAGTCCGGGGAGTTCCTATATGGCCTTCACCCGGTATCAGTTTCAGTTTCTTCTAATGTTATCATCTTACATTTCTGTGGTACACGGAGAGATCAACAGTGGTACGTGCCTATTAACTAATGATAGATGTTATTCAGATTTCACCAGTTTTTTCATTTTACCCTTTTCTTTTCTAGAGTTCAATCAAGGAAACAAGACATTTAGCTGTCATGATTCCTTAGCGACCTCTGGTTTCTTGAGTTTCATAGTCTTACCTGGTTTTCCATGGTGTTGACAGCTTTCAGGAATATTGGTCAGATATTTTGTAGAATGTCCTCTCAATGTGGGTTTGTCTGAATTTTTTCTACATAATTTGACTGGGATTCTGGGTTTTTGAAAAGAATACTATAAATCATACCAGGGGTACGTAATACACACGTCATCCCTAGTGATGTTAAACTTGCTCAGTTGCTTTATTATGTGATCCTCATGAAAAAGAAGTGAGATGTTACTTGTGTAGCTATTTTTTTACTTAAACATTTTCACCTTTTCTTTCAGTTCCCTAGTTCATTTATATGCAGGGAAATTGATATTTATCAAGCTGTTCTATGCAATTTGCATAACATTCTCAGAAGGTGAATATTATCAAATTACCTAAGGAAGCTTTTATTATTGATGATAGGATTTAAAGTAGCAAACCATATAACAGAGATTATCTTCTTAAATAATCTTGTGTCATTTGCCCCTCGCCTGACTCATTTATAACACTTCCCTTTGTTGCTTGGATCACAATGAATATATTTTTTAGGAGGTAATTTCCTTGACTAATTGACTTTAGTTTTGCAATCCCAGGTCAGGATAACATTAGTTGGTCACTATCCTTCAGTTCAGTTAATTAGCTATGTGTTCCATATATAGATACATTTATACACCTCCTGTGTGCTTGAGATTGTAGTCTGGGAACAGCTCCAAGGGAAGGATGGAGTGAAATAGACAACAGGAGGAAGATCAAACTAGGTAAACTTCAGTCAGGAGGAAAACTCAGGTAAGGGTTTGCTTTTGTGTTTTTCAATTAGCTTTTGCCCAGAGGCAGAAAGAAACGTGTTAGTGGTGGGGAGATGATGAGTAGAGCAGGAAATAAACATGAATGGTTGTCAACATGAAAAACTGAATTAACCTTAAGTTTTAATAAGAACTTGGAAATGACTTGGAGATTCAGGGGGTGAGAATGCAGATACACTACAGAGTCTGGAATCCACACTGTGGTCAGGCCCAGGATTCAGGCTGAATTGTTAACTGTACCAAGGGGTCTTTAGGGAGAGTTATTAGTACGCAAAGTAAATACAAATATGTGTGCGGTCGTGATAACAAGCTTGCTTTACCTTTATCTTCAGGGAACTCAAATATGAGAGAAAGTTCATTAGGTAGAAGTGATAAGTGACATTAAACACACCCCCAAGTTCATAGAATCAAGATGGAGAAAGGATAATAGAAAACCTGCTTAGAAGAAAAGTTATCTAGGCATCTAACTCACCTTAAACTAAACTAATGTAGTGTAGGTTAAAAGTAGGTGGTGGAAGGATGGAGAAAAAAGTAGGAAACTAAATGTATCATCTTTAACAACCAGTAATCGATCCTCCCGTTTTTGTTTATATTCTTTAAACATTTGTTAGAATTTTTTTCTAGGTCCCTCCAGTGAGATGTTTTATGGTGAAATGGTGGTGATTTCGTGGTGAAATAGCGCCAAAGATGAAGGGATAGAAGATGATCCTATGAAGGAAGACTAAAGGACTGGAGGTGGGTAATCTAGAGGGTACAGATGCGTGATGTTTATTTGCTTCTCCCAAGATCAAGGATAATAAACATTTATCTGAGAGAGTGCTGACAATGTCTTTCTATTCACAGAGAAAGAATCAAGTGGACATCGGTTTACTTGAAAGAATGAGAGGTTTTCTTTTTGTAAGGATGAACCTTTGCATTGCTATGTTAATAAAAAGTGAGACACCAAGGAAGAAAATGAATTTTCAAACCAGGTAAATGTAGAGAAACCACCATGTCCTGGGTGGAGAAACTGAAGAAAAGAACTGGGTCAGAACACATTTTTAGATCTCTTCCAACTGAGTGATTTTATTCATTGGGCATAATGAACATCTCTGTTTTTCTTCCCCACAAAATTTTAAAATGTAAAATTCCCATGAGTCTATTCTAAGAGGTTGCCCAATTCTAATTCCATATAAATCAAGACATTAGATGATGATTCCATTAAATGCTGCAGAATCTGAATTTAATGCATACCATGATCATTTACATAGTCTAAATGAAATGATGGCTGTAATTCTTGTCATGATTCTTGAGAGAAATAGCTAGACCACAAGTAGAGAACGCAAAGTGGAATATCTTCTAATGGCAATGGCCTTAGAGGAGCAGCCCTGTTTCCATGGAAGGCCTGCGATATCTCAAAGTGACTGAACCTAGGACCTTCCTCTAGAGGCCATTCAGAGACTGTATCTCAGAGCCACTGGAGAGATACTCAAGAAATCTGAATACTTGAAGACAGGAGCTGAGTAAGTTTCCAGATTTCCTATTTGTTATTTGTAGTAATTTTTCTTTTTTGTTCTTTAAGGGATGTAAAGTAGGTACATTTTGTCTTTGAACCCGTTTATCCTTGTTTTCTCAGCATTAGCTCTCATTCCTGGGGTCTGGCCCTCTCCTTCTGAGCTCATCTGTGTTTTTCGCTGACTTCTGCAGCAACCTATCTAAGCTCATCCTTCTTTGGTGTTGAATGAGGCATAAATGAATCCGTTATTTCTTCACTGTGAAAACTTATTTCTTGCATGCACAATATCTCAGCTGAGGAAAGCCATCTGGTAACTTCCTTGTTTGTCTCTAATAGCTTAATGAATCACCTTTCCCTTAGCAATGTAAGTAAAACTAGGGGATGCAGTATGTTAGCCAAAAAGAATGCGACTCTAATGCTAGGTGCTAGTAGGAAGGAATTCTGAGCATTGGGACTTTTGAGACTGTATATCTGAACAAGCTCCCAGTCTGCCATTTCTTACTTTTTAACATATTTTCCCATCTAATTGACCATCTCGAATTCTTGCTGCATTCAAAAACCTAATTTCCTATTGCCTTCCTTGTTGTCATTTCTATCAATTTCCTTTCTGATTTTTAAAATGTGAGTTTCTTTTTCTCCAAAATTGTCCTTTTTGCCCTTGTGCTAGACTCTCTATTTATGTAAACTTTACAAAGATCACATAGTTTTTTTTCCTGAATGACCCAATAAATCCTTTGCTGATTTTGCTAACCTTATTCCTTACATTTTTATTAATAGGCAGGTTTAGCAGTATTTCTTTTATCTTCTCACTTGTTATTTTTTTTGCTGTTCACATTACAATTTGGAGGAAGCACCACTTATATTTTTGTCTCATAGTATATTCTGATTGCATTCCTATTTCATACTCCTCCTTCCAAAGAAGACTCAGAAAAGTTTTGGCTAACACACTGTTTTACTTAGTGATCATAGGAATGTTTTTTGCCTTATTTTTCTGCTCATTCCGTAGAAAAAAAATTTATTAGTAAGTTCATAGTTTGTGATATCGAGGTTTGGTTTTAAGTCAAATCATTTAATGGTTTAAGTGACTGTTACTTAAAATTGTCCTGATGACTGATACAAAAATACTTGCTGAATGAATGAATGTGTAAGTTACGAAATACAGCCAACATAATTTCTGAGCTGCTCTTCAGTCAGTACAAACAACTGTGATACACAAAACTTGCTCCAAGTGTCTTATAATATATTTGGGGAGGTAAAATCCATGTATGTTTATTAGAAAGTCACTGAAAAATTAGTGTGATAGATATCAAAGATGTAAAAATTCATATAAAAAGTCAGGATACTGAGAAGAGATTCTGTGAATGTGGACACTGAACAAGAAGGAAGCAGAGTGTTTGAGACTCCCCAGTATTTGATGAATTACAGTGTTTCTTCAAGGGTTCTTATCCTTTCTAGAGAAAAGACTCTGTATGTAACAGACCAAAATTGAATTTTCTGACATGAATATCAACTTCACAGAAGCAGAAAATCTTGCCTATGCTTTAACCTCAATGTGTGGAATGGTGCTTGGCATTGTGGGTCCTCAAAAATATTTACTAAATTCATGACTGAAAATCATCTCAAAGTCATTCAGAGAACCACTCAGGACTAAAGTATATACCCAGTTTTTCCAGAACACGTTGGTTGGCTGATTATCTTGGGATAATCCCAGGATAGGTTCCTTATTATTGGTGGATATTAGTTGGTCAGACTTGGTCCTAGATGTGTTTGGAGTCAGAAGTGTCTTATGTGTAGTTTCAGAGGAAAGGTCTGGATGCACCATCTGTCCTTCATCCTTTAATATCTCTTCCATGTTCTTGACAGGCTCTCTGAAATTTCCTCCATCTGATTCACCGGTTAGTGATAAGGTCTTCCTTTTCCCACTAAAATTATTTGTTCACTTGTGAGAAGTGTACAGAATAATAGTCTTGAAGGCATCCATGTCTTAATCCCCGAGCCTGTGAATGTATGTTACTTTACGTGGCACAAGGGACTTTGTCGATGTGATTAAGAATTTTGAGATGGGCAAATTATCCTGGATTATCTGAGTCAGCCCCATGTAATCACACGGCATACACCTTACAAGGGGAAGGCAGGATGGACAGAGTCAGAGAGGAGAGGTGATGACAGTTGCTGAGTTTGGAGTGCTGTACCATGAAGAGGGAGGAAGGGGTCGTGAAGCAAAGAATGCAGGCATCCTTGGAAGAAGGAGGGTCATGAATTCTCTCCTAGGTCTTCTGGAAGGAATGCAGCTCTGCCAACACCTTGATTCTAGCTTGGAAGACCCATTTTGGCCTTCTCATCTTCAGAACTGTGAGATGTCACATTGGTGTGTTTTAAATTTTTTTTTTTTCAACGTTTATTTATTTTTGGGACAGAGAGAGACAGAGCATGAATGGGGGAGGGGCAGAGAGAGAGGGAGACACAGAATCGGAAACAGGCTCCAGGCTCTGAGCCATCAGCCCAGAGCCTGACGCGGGGCTCGAACTCACGGACCGCGAGATCGTGACCTGGCTGAAGTCGGACGCCCAACCGACTGCGCCACCCAGGCGCCCCCACATTGGTGTGTTTTAAAACTACCAGGTTTCCAGTAATTTGTTATTGCAGAAATAGATAATGAATACATATAAAACAAATACAAAGTTCTATTTAAGGCAAATAACTTTCAATGGAGCCAGGTGTTCTTGATCCTCTGTGGACCCTCCCACCAGTTAACTTTGTGATAGTGAGCAGGTCCTCAGGCATATCGCTTTGTATATAAATTGTTTCACTGGTGTAACATGAAGTTGTACTCAGTCAAAAACCACCACTGAGTTGGACCTCTGATAATTTATTTCTGGCAGATTTTCATCTTTAAAGAACTGTAAGTGTGGATCCTGAGAAACTTAACAGAAACCCATGGGGGAGGGGAAGGGAAAAAAAAAGAGGTTAGAGTGGGAGAGAGCCAAAGCATAAGAGACTCTTAAAAACTGAGAACAAACTGAGGGAGGGAGGGGAGGGTGGGTGATGGGTATTGAGGAGGGCACCTTTTGGGATGAGCACTGGGTGTTGTATGCAAACCAATTTGACAATAAATTTCATGTATTGAAAAAAAAAAGAACTGTAATTGTCTCCTACATTTCCATGCTCTGATCTTGCTATTGTCCCTTAGTTCTTTTCCTGCCCTTTATCTCTATAACTCAGTTATGACCCTCTATCATTGAAGACCCATATATTGGCTGGCTGTTTTCACCCAGTTCTTTTCCTGTTATTCTTTTATCCATTCCAGATGTATTTTGAAAAGAAAAGAGACTGCTTTTATGTGGCAGAGTTCTTATCTTTGGGTATTCAATGAGTATGTATCTCTATTTCTTTTTTTTTTAATTTTTTGTTTTTTACTTTATTTAGTGTTTTTTATTTATGAGAGAGAGACAGAGACAGACAAACAGACAGAGACGGAGCATGAGTGTGGGAGGGGCAGAGTGAGAGAGGGACACAGAATCCAAAGCAGACTCTAGGTTCTGAGCTGTTAGCACACAGCCCGATGCAGGCTTGAACCCACAAGCTGTGAGACCATGACCTGAGTTGAAGCTGGACACCCAACTGACTGAGCCACCCAGGCACCCCATCTCTATTTCTTTCTTTCTTTCTTTCTTTCTTTCTTTCTTTCTTTCTTTCTTTCTTTCTTTCTTTCCTTCTTTCTTTCTTTTAAAGTTTATTCATTTTGAGAAAGAGAGAAGGAGAATGCACATGCAAATGGGGCAGGGACAGAGAGAGAGGGAGACAGAGAGAATCCCAGGCTGGTTCCACACTGTCAGTGCAGAGTTTGATGAGGGGCCCGAACTCAGGAACCATGAGATCATGACCTGAGCCCAAGTCAGATACCGAACCTACTGAGCCATCCAGGTGCCCACATCTCTATCTCTGTTTGTGTGTCTACTACCGGAGGAGATTATTTGCCTCAGGTCGTTACATGTATTATGTTAAAAATTGAAAATTTTTTCTCAAAGTGAGTATCATTAAAAGATAAAATGATTTTTTCCAGTTGAAACATGTCAAAGAACTTCTATCAACTATTTAAAATTTTTTTTGACATTTATTTATTTTTGAGAGGCAGAGAGAGACAAAGCACAAGCAGGAGAGGGGTGGGGAGAGAGAGAGAGAGAGAGAGAGAGAGAGAGAGAGAGAGAGAGAATCCGAAGCAGACTCCAGGATCTGAGCTGTATAAGCACAGATCCTGACGCGGGGCTTGAACTCACGAACTGTGAGGATCATGACCTAAGCTGAAGTTGGATGCTTAACGCATTGAGCCACCCAGGTGCCCCTCTACCAACTATTTTAAATTAATAATTGAGATCCCATATTTCACTTGATGATAGAATTCTTTTCTGAAATAATTATTTTGTGTAGTTACACAACTGTGTGAATGAAGCTTGGGATCCTGTGATAACTACTGACTTGTACCATAAAATATACTATTAACATGAACTTTAGTGAATTATGATAGACTCTCTCGACTCCAGGGTCATTCTTTACTCCCTTTAATTTTTTTTCCTTCATTCAATCAGTGTGATGCACTCATTAAATAACTACTTGTGTTAGTTACCTCTGGTGTTTTTAATGGAGGTAGGGGATACCCATATGAACTAAAATTATTCCTGTACCCAAGAGACTACACTGGTTAACTTGAGAGATGGAAATGGACATAATCATGAGAGATAGAGTGAAATAAATGCTAACAGTACAGAGTAGAGAGACTTAGGCAGGTTTGGAAGATTTCACAGGGAGGGATATTTGAGCTGGGACACTGAAAATTGGGACATTAGAGAACAGAATGAGAAATTTTGAAAGTGGAAAGAAGGAAAATGTTTAAAGTCTAATTAAGCAACAGGAATAACAGAGACTTTGAAAGTTCTTTGCTGTGTATGAGGAATTGTTAGGTGGCTCACACGAGTGGCTGAAATCCTATCCATTTATAAGAAATCATAGTCAAAAGTATTTGAAGTTGACCCTGTATGTTAATGAGGTAGAATGCAGGGCAGGAGGAAATAGTAAGAGTGAGAGTAGAAGAAACCAGAAACCAGAAGGGAAACAGGTCCAGAGGTGGAATTCATTTAGTTGTAGCAGTTTTGGATCCACACTGGCATTGGGCACCGCTTGCCTCCTCCAAGTAGCAGACCAATATAAATCAGATGAAGCTTATTTGGCTGTGTGAACTGCTAATAGGATAACTGTTTTTATGGACTGTAGGCTTCCTTATGTAAACACTAATACTTACCTAGGCAATTGTTTTTTATTTTCTTTCTTCCTTTAGGTAACATGAAAACTGATCCTGGTATCTGAGGCAATGGATAGAAGGAATCAGTCGACAGTATCAGAGTTTGTGCTCCTGGGACTCACTAATTCATGGGAGATCCAACTTCTCCTTTCTGTTTTCTCTTTTTTGTTCTACTTGGCAAGCATGATGGGAAACCTTGTCATTGTGTTCACTGTAACCTTGGATGCTCATTTGCACTTCCCTATGTATTTCCTCCTGGCTAACCTCTCAGTCATTGATATGTTGTTTTGCTCAATCATAGCCCCTAAAATGATTTGTGATATTTTCAAGAAGCGCAAATCCATCTCTTTCTGTGGATGCTTTACCCAGATCTTCTTTAGCCATGCTGTCGGGGGCACTGAGATGGTGCTGCTTATAGCCATGGCCTTCGACAGATATGTGGCCATATGTAAGCCTCTGCACTACTTGACCGTCATGAGTCCCAGGATGTGTCTATATTTTGTAGTCACTTCCTGGGTCATTGGCTTCATCCATTCATTGATTCAAGTAGTTTTTGTGGTAGACTTGCCTTTTTGTGGCCCTAACGTGTTGGACAGTTTTTATTGTGACCTTCCCCGGCTCCTCAGACTTGCCTGCGCAAACACCCAAGAACTGGAGTTCATGGTTACTGTGAATAGTGGGCTCATTTCTGTGGGCTCCTTTATCGTGCTGGTCATTTCGTACATCTTCATTTTGTTTACTGTTTGGAAACATTCCTCTGGTGGCTCATCCAAGGCTATCTCTACACTGTCGGCTCATATCACTGTGGTAGTTTTGTTCTTTGGGCCACTGATGTTTTTCTACACATGGCCTTCTCCCACATCCAACCTGGATAAGTATCTTGCTATTTTTGATGCATTTATCACTCCTTTTCTGAATCCAGTCATCTATACATTCAGGAACAAAGAGATGAAAGCGGCAATGAGGAGATTGTGCAGTCATGTTGTGCATTACTGGAAGATCTCGTGAACTGTTGGCTATGAAGATATGAAATCATAGATTCTCCCCCATGCTGGTTGTAGAAAAGACATTTTACAATCTCAGGAAAATACTCAACACTTAAGATGTTATATGCCTAGAAAAGTACTATCTATGATATTATGATATCGATTTCACCATTAATTTAGAAGTGATGTTATTCTTTGATAGTCTATACATCAAAGTGTCAAAAACCAAATCATATGTGCTTTGTCACCTACATGGTTAGGAGCAGGCCACATAATTGAATAACCAAGATTTATTTTATCTTCCTTCTGCTTACTGGATTTTAAGTCTCGATTTCAATTTTCTTTGTTTCTACTTTGTTTGATTCTTATTTCTCCATTTTCTGCTTCCTTGGTGTCCTTATCAGGCTCCTCTATGTGGCAGTGTATAAAATTGCTAATTCTATGTTAGAATTGTAGAAGTTAAAGCTAGATTGAATTACCAACATCACTGCTTCTGATCCTTCTGGTGCCCTAGCTATAACCCAAGAAATGAGGGGTGACTGCAATTGGCCCAGGAGCAGGACAGAAATTACCAGAGAGCCAGGCACCAGAAACTATGTCCTTGGTTGCCATGTCATTGCCCCATTACTTTCAAATCAATTTTGCATTTGAATTTCTGAACAAATTCTACTCTTCCAGTTATTTCCTATAGATCTATTTAAAGAAAGAGGTTTATATCTCTTATGTATTCCTTTTTTACTGGTAAATAGTCATCAACATTAAGCACTTCCTTATCATTTCTAAGTCTTTTCTTTTTTTTTTTTTTTTTTTAATTTTTTTTTCCTTCAACGTTTATTTTTGGGACAGAGAGAGACAGAGCGTGAACGGGGGAGGGGCAGAGAGAGAGGGAGACACAGAATCGGAAACAGGCTTCAGGCTCTGAGCCATCAGCCCAGAGCCTGACGCGGGGCTCGAACTCACGGACCGCGAGATCGTGACCTGGCTGAAGTCGGACGCTTAACCGACTGCGCCACCCAGGCGCCCCTCTAAGTCTTTTCTTAGATTCTACCATGACCATACTCAAATTCCTAAAGGGTCACTGTGGCCCTTTTGTTTGAATGAAGGCATGTGGGAGTTAACTATATACAGACTCCTAGTCTAGAGCAATGCATAGTGTGTCCACCAAATGATACCCCCTCCCATCCCATGATCACCGCACCACTTCCTTGATGTATGATTTGAATGAAGGTACTTGGTAGTTGATACAACCCCCACACTGTTTCCGTGCCCTGTGGGTTTCAGCTATTGTAGAGGGTGAGGCGCTGAGACTGTCACATCCACACATCCAGACAGTATTTCAAAAAGTACATTATATTCTGTAGGGACAGTGGTGGCAATAAAATACCCAAACAATATTGGAATGGTGATCCCAATCCTCTGTCCATTTAATTCGCCACTGTGACTCCTACAAAAGTCAGGCAGATCCTGAAAAATGACAATGGACTATTGTAAACTCACCCTTGTAACAGACCTACTGCAGTTGCTTTACCAAGGGTGGTAACTTTGCAAGAGCAGATTAACACAGCCTTGGCCATATGATATGTGATCATTGATCTCATCCATTTTTTTCCCCATATCTTTCAGAAAGGAGATTGGAAACAGTATTTTTATGAAATGGACATCAGTATATATTTACAGTTTTACCCTTTATCTTATAGTTGAAGAGATCCAGACCAACTGGATATTTTATATGTCATCATAATTGTCTATTATATTAATGACATCATGCCATCAAACCAGATAAGGAGGAAATGGCAAGTACATTCATCCATTGGTAATATGTATGTGTTGTCAAGGGAGAGAATAAGTTGTGTAAAGAATGAGGAAATTTCACATCATTAAAATTTTAGGATTTCAAGATATGGATCAAAGACTCAAATGTAGAAGAAAACACAGGGCAAATGGTCTTTGACACTGGTCTTGGCAATAATTTCTTGGGTAAGACACCAAATACACAGGCAACAAAAGCTAAAATAAACGATTGAGAAGAAACAAATCTAAAGAGCTTCTGCACAGCAAAGGAAACAATAAATTGCAAAGGCAACTTACAGAATGGCAGAAAATGCTTGCCAATCATATATTTGATAAGGGGTTATTATACAAAATAATGAGAAAGTCATATAAGTAATAGCAAAAAGTAATTAATCCAATTAAAAAAAGGGTATAGGACCTGAAAAGACATTTTTCCAAAAAAAAAGACATATAAATGTACAATATGTGTATGAAAAGGTGCTCACCCTCACTAATCATCAGGGAAATGCACATCAAAACCACAATGAGATATCACTTCACACCTGTTATTATGGCTGTCACAAAAAAGAGACAAATGCTAGCAAGGACGTGGAGAAAAGGGAACCCTTCTGCACTGCTGATTGACAAGCAAATTGGTACAGCTGTTCATTTATAGTGAACATTATGAAAGTTTACAAAGAACAATATGATGGTTCATCAAAAAACTGAATACAGAACTACCACATGATCCAGCAATTCTGCTTCTGCGTGGATATTGAAAGGAAATGAAATCAGTATCTTGAAGAGGTATCTGCATACCCGTCTTCACTTCAGCATTATTACAGTAGCTAGGATATGGAAACAATGTAAATTTCTTTCAGTGCACGTTGAATAAATAAAATGGGGTATATATGCAAATGGAATCTTTAGCCATAAAAGGCAAATCCTGCCATTTGCGATAACATCGATGAGCCTGGAGGGCATTATTCTAACTGATAAAAGCCAGATAGAGAAAGACAAATAATGTACATTATCACTTATACATGGGATAATTTCTTTTACAAAAAGAATCTGATTTCACAGACAGAGAATAGAATGGTGGCTTCAAGAAGTTTGGGGGAGGTAGAAATGGGGAGATATAGTCCAAAGGGTATAAACTTTCAGTTATAGGAAGATAGGTTCATAAGATCTAATGTACAGTGTGGTGACTATAGTTAATAATATGGTATTGTGTACTTGAAAGTTGCTAAAAGTAGATCTAAAGCATTTTTATGACACAAAGACACAGAGACACACACACACCTGAGAGTTACCTATGTGAGGTGGTGGATGTGTTAATTTGGCAATCATTACACAATACATGTAGGTATTAGGTCATCACATTATAAACTTTAAATATAGACAGTTTTGTTTGTCAATTATCCTCAATCAAGTTTGAAAGAAACTAGGAGTTTAATGGTCTGAGCATGTCTGGAGATCCTCTCAAAGTAAAGGAAAACTATTGAATCTTGTACCCTCTATCACTAATAAGGAAGCACAACGTCTGGTAGATTTCTCCTATTTCTGGAGGAAACATTCAACAACAGGAATAGCACTCAAACTTATATATTAAAAGATGTGAAAAGGTATAGATCTGGAAAAGTTTTTTTTTTTTTTTGGCATTCCAGACTTTATGCAAATAACCCTGTACTTAGACAATCCTACTTGGCGTACCCTGTAGTATTAGAAAAATTGGTAGTGAAAAAAGAAAAGATGTGAAGTTTATAGCAAGTATCAATTGAAATAATCACAACACAATTCTTTATAGCTCTGGACAAACTATCTCCCCTAAGGATTACAGTGTAATTGAAATATAGACACATTATAACACAAATTATCACATTATATCAAGGATCCACGTTAAAGAAAAGCAGGTGCGGGAATTGGCACATGAATGTTGGATCTATTAGTCCCATCAAATTGTACCAACCAGAATCTGCTGGTCTAATAGAGGAACTGGAATGGCTTACTGCAGGTACAGCTGATGTACCAGGATGGACTTGATATTTTGAGATATATACTACACATACAATAAATAATTATTATTGAGTGTTGTGTCCCCATTAGGCAGCATACATGATACGATTGGGAAACTTGAGCTTCCCATCTTGGAACTCTGGGCACTATGGGTTTAGAAGTCCTGGTTTCTATAACAAGACGAAACACTTCCATCAGAGACACAACAAAAGAGTTCCATTAAAGTTTGGTTTGTGGCTATTGCCCAGGAAATTCAGGCTTTTTGCACCAAGAATAAACAGACAAGAAGAGGAATCACTACCCTGGCAGGGGTAATTGATCTTTAGGAAGAAGTAAGGCTGCTGTTATACGTGAGAGTAGGAAGGATACAGTTTGGCGCCAGGTGATTCATATGGGTGTCTTTTAGAACTCCCTCAACCAATTTTAACGGTAAATAGACAATTGCAACATTCATAGCCTGAGAAGAACACAATAAACAGGGTTTTGGAACGTTTATGCATAGACTTAGGTCACCTTATCAGAAGAGGCATTTAGGCCAGCAGAGTTGCTAACCAAGAACTCTAGACTACATAGCAGAGGAGGGATAGGAGTACCAGTTGTGGGCTCATGACTCACTTCAGGAGCAGGTGTTACAATTCATCCCCTTAAGTTTCCTCTCAAGTGACTGCAGGATAAGAAGTTCAGCAAATTTCTGAAGGAGGTGTGTCTAGAACTGAAATGAATCAAGGAGATTCAAGTGACCTAGAGGTGGATGTCACATGTGTTATGACCTGCTACCCAGATCCCTTCCTTCAGGACAGAAAGATTTATTCAGGACAGAAATATTTATTCCCCACTGTTGGGGAAGACGTTATCTGATGTCTTGCATCCATTTGCCCTTTTTTGGGAATTCCCTTGACTAAAGAGAGCTGACATACCCGTGAACATGCTCACTTTTCTGGGTTAGTTTGCATTTAATGATTAACAATCTACTTGGGACAATTCTGGAATCTCATCCCAGGTGCACAGCTCCCACAAGTTTGGCAAGTTTTCCCTCTGCCACCTCCTGCTCAATTCACTACTTTCTTTTCTTTTTAAGGTTTATTTATTTTGAGAGAGAGAGAATGAGAGAGAGAGGGGCAGGGGCAGAGAGAGGGAGAGAGAGAGAATCCCAAGCAGGCTCTGTGCAGGCCACCAGCGCAGAGCCCACGCGGGGCTTCAACTCACGAACTGTGAGAGCATGCCTGAGTCAAAACCAAGAGTTGGATGCTTAACTGACAGAGCCTCCAAGGTGTCCCTTAATTCCCTACTTTCAAATGGAATTAACTCATGCTAATAGCATTCCCTAAAAAGCTTCCTGTGTGTTGATCTTTATCTCAACATCTGTTTCCCCAGGAATCTAAATTTTGACATAATTTTCCTGATCCTTCTCAGATACGTGTCAGAGAAGGTAGCTGATGGTTTCAGTATATATGGAATACTATGTTTGTCCATGACTCTAATGACATCATGCTAATTAGACTTTGTGAACTACAAGTAGTAGGTACCCTAGATGTTTTTGTAAGACACATGTATGTCAAATGATGAGAAAAATACATCAAAATTTCAGGGACCTTCCACATCAGTGATATCTCCAAGTGGTTTGGAGCATACCAGAATATCTCTTCTAGAGTATCTTCACCTTCTGATACCCACCAGAGAAAGAAGCCCAATCCTTGGTGAACATATACCATATTTGAACATGTTGCTTCTGTCTATATATTGGGAAAATCTGAGGTGTGTCTGGAGCAAGAAAAGGCTTGATAGACAGTTTGGAAGGCACAAGTAGCCTTTTGAGGCCTGAGCAGGAAGCTCAGACTCCCAGATTCTCCTATTCTTTTCACCATATTTCTCTTTGGATGTTGGAAATTCTCTATGACCAATTAACAACGGATGAGAAGAAACAGACTGGTTTATGAATAGTTATGCACGTTGTATTAGCATCAGCTGTAAGTAAACGGCCATCGCATTGAACTACTCAGAGATTGGGGGCACCTGGGTGGCTCAGTCAGTTAAGCGTCTGACTTTGGCTCAGGTCATGATCTCATAGTTTGTGAGTTTGAGCCCCGCGTCAGGCTCTGTGCTGACAGCTCAGAGCCTGGAGCCTGCTTCGGATTCCGTGTCTCCCTCTCTCTCTGCTCCTCCCCCACTCACACTCTGTCTCTCTCTCTCAAAAATAAAGATTTAAACTACTCAGAGATTGCCTTGAAGGATAGTGGTAAAGGAAAACCCTTATAATAGAAAACTTCAAGGAATACCTTTAGTTATATGCTTCCCTTGGAAGGAAACAATAGATTATGGCACAAATCTTGCCATTTTGTTTGTTGTTTTTTTTTTTAATTTTTTTTTCAACGTTTATTTATTTTTGGGACAGAGAGAGACAGAGCATGAACGGGGGAGGGGCAGAGAGAGAGGGAGACACAGAATCGGAAACAGGCTCCAGGCTCTGAGCCATCAGCCCAGAGCCCGACGCGGGGCTCGAACTCACGGACCGCGAGATCGTGACCTGGCTGAAGTCGGACGCTTAACCGACTGCGCCACCCAGGCGCCCCAAATCTTGCCATTTTGTGGCAGGCCTAATTACTTGGCTTTTTGAGAAACTAAGAAATGAGCTTATAAAATCATTAGCATGGAATTCTAGGGAGAGGTACATAGCTGGACTTCTCAGAAAAGCACAGAGAATGACAGTATTCATGCCAATATAAGAGCATAATTGAGGTTATTCACTGTACTTGAGTAAGATGACCTGCCAGGGGGCACCTGGGTGGCCCAGTCCATTAAGCATCCGACTTCGGCTCAGGTCATGATCTCACGGTTGGTAAGTTCGAGCCCCGCGTTGGGCTCTGTGCTGACAGCTCAGAGCCTGGAGCCTGCTTCAGATTCTGTGTCTCCCTTTCTCTCTGCCCCCCCCCCCAATCACTCTCTGTCCTAATATTATCTTCCCTATTCTGTTTGTCCCCTGGATAAAAGACAAGAGTGGATTCAGAGAGTAAAAGAATAGCTTCCATTTGCCCCTTCAGTTCCACTCAGCTCTTCTATTTTTTTAAATTATTTTTTTATTAAAAAAATTTTTTAATGTTTATTTTTGAGAGAGATGGGGGGAGAGAGAGAGAGAGAGAGAGAGAGAAAGAGAGAGAGAACGAACATGAGTGGGAGAGGGACAGAGAGAGAAGAAGACACAGAGTCTGAAGCAGGCTCCAGGCTGTGAGCTCTCAGCACAGAGTCTCGATGCAGGGCTCGAACTCACAAACTGTGAGATCATAACCTGAGCTGAAGTCTGATGCTTAACTGACTGAGCCACCCAGGCGTCCCTCCACTAAACTCTTCTGCAGGTGACTGTGCATTTATTAAGTTCTTTTCCAGTTACCTAATTTGGGTGTGACATTTTTTGCCTGGGCAGGATCCTGACTGATATAAGTACACAAAACTGAAAATCAAAATCCTTGGTTTCTCATCTAACAATACCACTGTCCTGAGGTATTTATTTTTAAAAGTTTATTGTCTATTTGTTCAGATATGTATATCTATTTATATGCACAACAACACACTATATATGCTGTTTTGCTACCCAGAATTTCATTCAACAGTGTGTTATGGGTGTCTTTAATTACATAAACTTTGAACTTGCTTTTCTTTTTTTTTTTTTAATTTTTTTTTTCAACGTTTATTTATTTTTGGGACAGAGAGAGACAGAGCATGAACGGGGGAGGGGCAGAGAGAGAGGGAGACACAGAATCGGAAACAGGCTCCAGGCTCTGAGCCATCAGCCCAGAGCCTGACGCGGGGCTCGAACTCACGGACCGCGAGATCGTGACCTGGCTGAAGTCGGACGCTTAACCGACTGCGCCACCCAGGCGCCCCTGAACTTGCTTTTCAATGGCACCAGAGAATTTGACTGTATGGATATATCATAATATCTTTAATTTATTATCAGTTGATACATGTTTCAGCTGTTTCTTTTTTAAAAACTTCTTTTATGCATTTATGTATGTATGTGTATATATGTATCTATATATATTTTAGAGAGAGAGAGAGAGAGTGAGTGCAGGGGAGAGGAGCAGAGGGAGAGAAAGAATCCCAAGCAGGCTCCATGTTTAGCATGGAGTCCAATGGGGGGCTCGATTCCATGACACAGGGATCATGAACTGAACGGAAATCAACAGTCAGATGCTCAACTGACTGAGCCACCCAGTGGTCCCTGTTTCATTCACTTTTAAGCTCAAATTTAAGAGCTTAAATTTCTTTAGTTTCATATATTTGTATACACCCATAATTACTCAATATAAAGATTACATAAAAATGAAGTTGAGTGTACATTTTTCTATTTAAATTATACTGAAAAAATAAGCACAGTGCCTTTTTTGGAGATGATTAAGATGACCATAGTTTTGTGGGGTTTTTTTTGAGTTAATATTTACCTATTTTCAGAGGTTAATTCTAATGGGTAATCATAAATATTTATAAAATTTCCAATGAAATAGCATAAATATTAAACAAAAATATTCCACTCTTATTTGCTTCTTCCTCGCTAGTGTCTTATTATGAGTTTTAGATCATTGGTTGGTCTGGTCAAACCAAATAGCTCTCTAGGGGTAAAGTCCCCTGATCCAGGAGATCCTTCTAAACTATCATGTTTTTGCAGTGTCACTTGGTTACTGTATTCTTGAGCTGTAATTAGCTTTATTTCTTCTAATGGCAGGATTTTATATGGCACTTTGTGTTAGAAAGCACAGGAAAATTTCAGACTCCCTGAAGATGCTGTTCCCTTTGTACAGGTAAAATGGAAGGCTGGAAATAAATTTAGCAATGCAAAAAAGTGCCTTTAATTTTAGACACGATTTTGTTGTTAGAATTGCTATGAATACAAGTCATATCCTCGTTTATGAGTGTTATCCTCAAGCAGATAGTGTCTAGAATAAGGAACTGAACAGTATAGAAGAATAATTGTGAAAAATTTGGTTGACATTTTAGAAAAGGTTAATGGACCTTGACTTTTAGCTGGAATCACATTGTACCTTGGGTAATGTGACAGACATTAGAAATGGTCAAATTGTTTTCTAAATTTGTGATCAGCATAGATTTCAATTAATCACTCTTTTCCTAATGCTGATTATATGAATGATCCTAAACCCTCTGCCACTTGATTAACAGATGAGAAAGACTGATGGCACATGAAGATACAAAAAAACAAGACTAATTGTATTTGTCTCTCCATTAGCTTTTCAAAATAGATGGGTATAAACTGATCATCTTCTGTGAAAAGGAAAGCAAATTTATTAGGAACTTGTTAAGTTTATAAGATGGAAAAGGACTGCATAGACATTTCAATAAAAATAAAAGACATGGAGACCAGAAACTCCAAAGCTGAATAAATAATTTCCCATGTAATGTCATTTTAAAATGCAATGTGGACTACTAAAAAAAAACCTATAAAGCTACTAGGGGATTGAACTAAGTTTTATGGTCCCTTAAATGGTTTAGAATTAGAGTGTTTTACATGAATTTTATCTCTAAGTTGTAAGTAGAATGAAGAAAGGCTTAAAGAAGGTTGACAAATGAGAATTTTTTGGTTGGGAGTGAGAAAAAGGTCTTCAGAGGAAATATAAAAAATACTGAGTTTGTTGAATCTTGCAAACAAAAAGCTTAGGGGTGACCTATTTTGTTGCATTCGGGGACAGAGAAGGTTATTTGAAAAGGACAAAGATTTATTTTTCCTAGAGTAATAAAAAGTAAAAGCAGAGGAAGATTTTACTTGAGTATAAGGAAGGTTTGGTGATAGTTTGAAAGATATAAATATAGAAAGTATGAGCTTAGGGAGATGTTAAACTCACAATATTTTTATATTGAGAAAATTTATATGATGATTTAGATTAGCACTATTTTCAAACCTAACAGCTGTCTGTAGATCTCTTCTAACTTGATAACTCTATTATTTAGAACTTTAGAACTAGAATAGTTACCAATATTTCCTTCACCTATACAGGATTAAATATATGGAGATTTGTCTGGAGGATTAATCATTTCCATATGGACCAAGAAAAAGGATTAATCACAAAAAAGAAGACAGAGTCGGGCCTTGTCTTTTGCATCATGGATGTTTAATTAGTTATAAAATTATGGATATAATTAATATGGTTAAGAAAATTTATTTCAAAGAAGAGAAAATATATAAGAGAAGATGATTTCAGAACATCATCACTTAGGAGTTTTTCCCTATGGGTATTTGATGACTTCTAGGTGAATAAACATATCCTTGTGTCTCTATCTAAAAACCTCTTTATGACTTTTGTTCTGGACTGAGATTTGGATGTGACCCTGTCTCAAGTCACTTTAAAACTCTGATGACCTAAACTTTTCAAGTTTCTGTATTCGCTGATATTTGAATGAATATATTTTTATCCTCTGAGCGCATCTAATTCCAAATTCATAGCTTGTTTGGCTTTAAAGTCATTTTCCCTAAAATTCTCAGTTCTTACCCAGTTGATGGATATTGGAGAGCCAAAAGACAAATAAATTCACAGCTCTATGTGCATAGCTGATAAAGGCTTTTGAGACACTTTCCTAAGAGCCTTAGTACCTAAAAGACACCTGGAGATATAATCCTATATTTGTGATTACAGAATTTGTCAAGAATGGGTCCAGAAAGTATTGCAAATCATACCTCATAAACTATCTTTATTTAATTTAAAGTAAGCTTTATTCTTCTTTTCTTTGTTATGTATATATTTTCCTAATTCCTTCAACCTTTTTAGATTTCCCTTTTAATCTTGTTTATTTCTTCTCTTTTTCCTAACTCTTCTTCACTTTCACAATCCTTTATTTTCTGTTTTTCTCTGTTGCTTAGGAACTATGCACAAACTCTTTACCCATCTTAATTATATAATTGGATATATTAAAACAGATGTTTTTAATGTTTATTTTTTGAGAGAAAGAGACAGAGTGTGAGGGGGGGAGGGGCAGAGTAAGAGGGAGACACAGAATCTGAAGCAGGCTCTAAGCTCGGAGCTGTCAGCATGGAGCCTGACGCGGGGCTTGAACTCACAAAATGTGAGATCATGACCTGAGCTGAAGTTGGACACTTAACTGACTGAGCCACACAGATGCTCCTAATTAGACATATTTTTTTATATGAAATTTATTGTCAAATTGGTTTCCATACAACACCCAGTGCTCACCCCAACAGGTGCCCTCCGCAATACCCATCACCACTCTCCCCTCCCTCCCACCCCCCATCAACCCTCAGTTTGTTCTCAGTTTTCAAGAATCTGTTATGGTTTGGTTCCCTCCCTCTCTCTTTTTTTTTTTGTTTCTTCCCCTCCCACTGGCCTTCTGTTAAGTTTCTCAGGATCCACATAAGAGTGAACACATATAGTATCTGTCTTTCTCTGTATGGCTTATTTCACTTAGCATCAGACTCTCCAGTTCCATCCATGTTGCTATGAAAGGCCATATTTCATTCTTTCTCATTGCCATGTAGTATTCCATTGTGTATGTAACCACAATTTCTTTATCCATTCATCAGTTGATGGACATTTAGGCTTTTTCCATAATTTGGCTATTGTCGAAAGTGCTGCTATAAACATTGGGGTATAAGTGCCCCTATGCATCAGCATCCCTGTATCCCTTGGGTAAATTCCTAGCAGTGCTATTGCTGGGTCATAGGGTAGGTTTATTTATTTATTTTTATTTATTTATTTTTATTTAAAAAAAATTTTTTTTTTCAACGCTTATTTATTTTTGGGACAGAGAGAGACAGAGCATGAACGGGTGAGGGGCAGAGAGAGAGGGAGACACAGAATCGGAAGCAGGCTCCAGGCTCTGAGCCATCAGCTCAGAGCCTGACGCGGGCTCGAACTCACGGACCGCGAGATCGTGACCTGGCTGAAGTCAGACGCTTAACCGACTGCGCCACCCAGGCGCCCCGGGTAGGTTTATTTTTAATTTTCTGAGGAACCTCCACACTTTTCCAGAGCGGCTGCACCAGTTTGCGTTCCCACCAACAGTGCAAGAGGGTTCCCGTTTCTCCACATCCTCGCCAGCATCTATAGTCTCCTGATTTGTTCATTTTAGCCACTCTGACTGGCGTGAGGTGATATCTGAGTGTGGTTTTGATTTGTATTTCCCTGATGAGGAGCAATGTTGAACATCTTTTCATGTGCCTGTTGGCCATCTGGATGTCTTCTTTAGAGAAGTGTCTATTCATGTTTTCTGCCCATTTCTTCACTGAATTATTTGTTTTTCGGGTGTGGAGTTTGGTGAGTTGTTTAGAGATTTTGGATACTAGCCCTTTGTCCAATATGTCATTTGCAAATATCCTTTCCCATTCCGTTGGTTGCCTTCTAGTTTTGTTGATTGTTTCCTTGGCAGTGCAGAAGGTTTTATCTTCATGAGGTCCCAATAGTTCATTTTTGCTTTTAATTCCCTTGCCTTTGGGGATGTGTCAAGTAAGAAATTGCTGCGGCTGAGGTCAGAGAGGTGTTTTCCTCTTTCTCCTCTAGGGTTTTGATGGATTCCTGTCTCACATTCAGGTCCTTTATCCATTTTGAGTTTATTTTTGTAAATGGTGTCAGAAAGCGGTCTAGTTTCAACCTTCTGCATGTTGCTGTCCAGTTCTCCCAGCACCATTTGTTAAAGAGACTGTCTTTTTTCCATTGGATATTCGTTCCTGCTTTGTCAAAGATTACTTGGCCATACGTTTGTGGGTCTAGTTCTGGGGTTTCTATTCTATTCCATTGGTCTATGTGTCTGTTTTTGTGCCAATACCATGCTGTCTTGATGATTACAGCTTTGTAGTAGAGGCTAAAGTCTGGGATTGTGATGCTTCCTGCTTTGGTCTTCTTCTTCAAAATTATTTTGGCTATTTGGGGCCTTTTGTGGTTCCATATGAATTTTAGGATTGCTTGTTCTAGTTTCGAGAAGAATGCTGGTGCAATTTTGATTGGGATTGCATTGAATGTGTAGATAGCTTTGGGTAGTATTGACATCTTGACAATATTTATTCTTCCAATCCATGAGCAGGGAATGTCTTTCCATTTCTTTAAATCTTCTTCAATTTCCTTCATAAGCTTTCTATAGTTTTCAGCATACAGATCTTTTACATCTTTGGTTAGGTTTATTCCTAGGTATTTTATGCTTCTTGGTGCAATTGTGAATGGGATCAGTTTCTTTTTGTCTTTCTGTTGCTTCATTGTTAGTGTATAAGAATGCAACTGATTTCTGTACATTGATTTTGTGTCCTGCGACTTTGATGAATTCATGTATCAGTTCTAGCAGACTTTTGGTGGAGTCTATCGGATTTTCCATGTATAATATCATGTCATCTGCAAAAAGCGAAAGCTTGACTTCATCTTTGCCAATGTTGATGCCTTTGATTTCCTTTTGTTGTCTGATTGCTGATGCTAGAACTTCCAGCACTATGTTAAACAACAGCGGTGAGAGTGGGCATCCCTGTCGTGTTCCTGATCTCAGGGAAAAAGCTCTCAGTTTTTCCCCGTTGAGGATGATGTTAGCTGTGGACTTTTCATAAATGGCTTTTATGATCTTTAAGTATGTTCCTTCTATCCCGACTTTCTCGAGGGTTTTTATTAAGAAAGGGTGCTGGATTTTGTCAAAGGCCTTTTCTGCATCGATTGACAGGATCATATGGTTCTTCTCTTTTCTTTTATTAATGTGATGTATCACGTTGATTGATTTGTGAATGTTGAACCAGCCCTGCATCCCAGGAATGAATCCCACTTGATCATGGTGAATAATTCTTTTTATATGCTGTTGGATTCGATTTGCTAGTATCTTATTGAGAATTTTTGCATCCATATTCATCAGGGATATTGGCCTGTAGTTCTCTTTTTTTACTGGGTCTCTGTCTGGTTTAGGAATCAAAGTAATACTGGCTTCATAGAATGAGTCTGGAAGTTTTCCTTCCCTTTCTATTTCTTGGAAAAGCTTGAGAAGGATAGGTATTATCTCTGCTTTAAACGTCTGGTAGAACTCCCCTGGGAAGCCATCTGGTCCTGGACTCTTATTTGTTGGGAGATTTTTGATAACCAATTCAATTTCTTCGCTGGTTATGGGTCTGTTCAAGCTATTTCCTCCTGACTGAGTTTTGGAAACATGTGGGTGTTTAGGAATTTGTCCATTTCTTTCAGGTTGTCCAACATGATGGCATGTAATTTTTCATAGTATTCCCTGATAATTGCTTTTATCTCTGAGGGATTGGTTGTAATAATTCCATTTTCATTCATGATTTTATCTATTTGGGTCATCTCCCTTTTCTTTTTGAGAAGCCTGGCTAGAGGTTTGTCAATTTTGTTTATTTTTCAAAAAACCAAGCCTTGGTTTCGTTGACCCACTCTACTGTTGTTTTAGATTCTATATTGTTTATTTCTGCTCTGATCTTTATTATTTCTCTTCTCTGCTGGGTTTAGGCTGCCTTTGCTGTTCTGCTTCTATTTCCTTTAGGTATGCTGTTAGATTTTGTATTTGGGATTTTTCTTGTTTCTTGAGATAGGCCTGGATTGCAATGTATTTTCCTCTCAGGACTGCCTTGGCTGCATCCCAAAGCATTTGGATTGTTGTATTTTCATTTCGTTTGTTTCCATATATTTTTAAATTTCTTCTCTAATTGCCTGGTTGACCCATTCATTCTTTAGTAGGGTGTTCTTTAACCTCCATGCTTTTGGAGGTTTTCCAGACTGTTTCCTGTGGTTGATTTCAATCTTCATAGCATTGTGGTCTGAAAGTGTGCATGGTATGATCTCAATTCTTGTATACTTATGAAGAGCTGTTTTATGACCCAGTATGTGATCTATCTTGGAGAATGTTCCATGTGCACTCGAGAAGAAAGTATATTCTGTTGCTTTGGGATGCAGAGTTCTAAATAGATCTGTCAAGTCCATCTGATCCAATGTATCATTCAGGGCCCTTGTTTCTTTATTGATCCTGTGTCTAAATGATTTATCCATTGTCGTAAGTGGAGTATTAAAGTCCCCTGCAATGACCACATTCTTATCAAAAAGGTTGCTTCTGTTTGTGATTGTTTTATATATTTGGGGGTTTCTGTATTTGGTGCATAGACATTTATAATTGTTAGCTCTTCCTGAAGGATAGATCCTGTAATTATTATATAATGCCTTTCTTCATCTCTTGTTACAGCCTTTAATTTAAAGTCAGTCTAGTTTGTCTGACCTAAGTATGACTACTTCAGCTTTCTTTGGACTTCCAGTAGCATGATATAAAGTTCTCCATCCCCTCACTTTCAATCTGAAGGTGTCCTCGGGTCTAACATGAGTCTCTTGTAGACTGTAAATAGATGGGTCTTGTTTTTTTATCCATTCTGATACCCTATGTGTTTTGGTTGGAGCATTTAGTCCATTTACATTCAGTGTTATTATAGAAAGATATGGGTTTAGAATCACAGTGATGTCTCTAGGTTTCATGCTTGTAGTGATGTGTCTGGTACTTTGAGGTCCTTGCAACATTTCACTCACAGAATCAACCTTAGGATCTCTTGTAGGGCTGGTTTAGTGGTGATGAATTCCTCCAGTTTTTGTTTGGGAAGACCTTTATGTCTCCTTCTCTTCTGAATGACAGACTTGCTGGATAAAGGATTCTCAGCTGCATATTTTTTCTGCTCATAACATTGAAGATTTCCTGCCATTCCTTTCTGGCCTGCCAAGTTTCAGTAGATAGGTCTGCCACTAGTCTTATGGGTCTCCCTTTGTAAGTTAGAGCCTGTTTATCCCTAGCTGCTTTCAGAATTTTCTCTTTATCCTTGTATTTTGCCAGTTTCACTATGATATGTCATGCAGAAGATCGATTCAAGTTATGTATGAAAGGAGTTCTCTGTGCCTCTTGGATTTCAGTGCCTTTTTCCTTCCCCAGTTCCGGGAAGTTCTCAGCTATGGTTTGTTCAAGTATACCTTCAGTCCCTTTTTCTTTCTCTTCTTCTGGAATTCCTATTATACACATATTATTCTGTTTGATTGTGTCACTTAGTTCTCTAATTTTCCCCTCATACTCCTGGATTTTTTTAATCTTTTTCTCAGCTTCCTCTCTTTACATAATTTTATCTTCTTTTTTTTTAATATATATATATGAAATTTATTGACAAATTGGTTTCCATACAACACCCAGTGCTCATCCCAAAAGGTGCCCTCCTCAATACCCATCACCCACCCTCCCCTCCCTCCCACCCCTCCCACCCCCCATCAACCCTCAGTTTGTTCTCAGTTTTTAACAGTCTCTTATGCTTTGGCTCTCTCCCACTCTTCTAATTCACCTATTCTCTCCTCTGCCTCTTCAATCTGTGCTGCGGTCTCCTCCATTTTATTTTGCACCTCATTTATAGCATTTTTTAGCTCCTCATGACTATTTCTTAGTCCCTTGATCTCTGTAGCAATAGATTCTCTGCTGTCCTCTACACTTTTTTCAAGCCCAGCAATTAATTTTATGACTATTGTTCTAAATTCTTGTTCCATTATATTGCTTAAATTGTTTTTCATCGATTCCTTAGCTGTCACTACTTCCTGGAGTTTCTTTTGAGGAGAATTCTTCCATTTCATCATTTTGGATATTCCCTGGGGTGGCACGGAACTGCAGGGCACTTCTCCTGTGCTGTCTGGAGTTAACTTGTGTTGGTGGGCAGGCCACAGTCAGACCTGATGTCTGTCCCCAGCCCACCACTGGGGCCATAGTCAGACTGGTGTGTACCTTATCTTCCTCTCTCCTGGGGGCAGAACTCACTGTGGAGTGGTGTGGCCCCTGTCTGGGCTACTTGCATACTGCCAGGCTTGTGGTGCTGCTTCAGTGGGATCTGGCGTATTACCTGGGTGGATCTGCAAGGTGCACAGGGGTGGGAGGGGTAGCCTCAGCTCGCTTTGCCGTAGGTGGTCCCCTGCGGGAGGGGCCCTGCAGCACCAGGAGGGAGGCAGACCTGTCGGAGGGATGGATTCACAGAAGCACAATGTTGGGTGTTTGTAAGGTGCAAGCAAGTTCAGTGAACTGGTTCCCTTTGGGGTTTCGGATGGGAGAGGGAGATGGCACTGTCCAGCGACTTTGTTCCTTGCTGAGCTGAGCTCTGTCTCTCAGGGCTCAACAACTCTCCCTCCCAATGTCCTCTCACCCTCCCTACTCTCTAGGAGCAGAGCTGTTGACTTTTAACCTTTCAGATGTTAAGTCCCACTGGCTGTCAGAGCTCACGAAGTCCAGCCCCTCCACTTTTGCAAGCCAGACTCGGGGACTCTGCCTTGCCGGGCAGGCTGCCCCTCTGCCCCGGCTCCTTCCCACCAGTGCATGTAGCGTGCACAGCCTCTCCACCTTTCCTACCCTCTTCTGTGGGCCTCTTGTCTATGCTTGGCTCTGGAGAGTCCGTTCTGCTAGTCTTGTGGCAGTTTTCTGGGTTATTTAGGCCGATGTGGGTGGAATCTAAGCAACCTGCAGGATGCAGTGAGCCCAGCATCCTCCTATGCTGCCACCTTCCCTATCTAACTAAACATATTTTTAATCATCTAAATATATCCTCTTATTTCAGCAAATACTTATTTCCTGATATATTTACATATCTGTATTCTGTACCTGGTGTGATTCTAAGTTTTAGGATACACTGGATAACATGACAGATGTAGTTCTTCACTGCGTGGAAGTTGCAGTACATCAGGAAGGAGAACAAAGAAAAAAATCAATAAATTACATTTGTTTTAAGTACTATAAAGAAATACAGTGAGTTGTGAGAGGAAATATATTTAAACTACATAGGATGGTATTTATTTTGACTGCTAAAATATTATGAATATTGTGTTATGTGGAAGGAGATGATTATAATGTATTGCTGAAAGATCTTTGAGACCTGAAAATTTGATGATCCTACTAGGTATTTATGCAAAGGATACAGGAGTGCTGATTCAAAGGGGCACATGTACCCCAATATTTATAGCAGCACTATTGACAAAGCCAAAGTATGGAAAGAGCCCAAATGTCCATAGCCTGATGAATGGGTAAAGAGGATGTGGTGTGTGTGTGTGTATGTGTGTACATACACACACACTGGAATATTACTTGGCGATCATAAAAGAATGAAATCTTGCTATTTCCAAAAATGTGGATGGAACTAGAGTGTACTATGCTATGCAAAATAAGTCAGAGAAAGACAGATATCATATGATTTTACTCATATGTGGAATTAAGAAACAAAACAGATGAACACAGGGGAAGGGAAATAAAAATAAGATAAAAACAGAGGCAGACAAACCATCAGAGGCTCTTAAATACAGAGAACAAACTGCGGGTTGCTGGTGGGGTTGCTGGTTGGGTAGGCAGATGGGCTAAATGGGCGATGGGTATCAAGGAGGATACTTTTTGGAATGAGCACTGGGTGTTACGTGGAAGTGGTGAATCCTTAATAATTCTATTCCTAAAATCATCATTACACTATATGTTAACTAACTTGGATTTAAATAAAAAAACAAATTAATTAATAAAAAAAGAAATTTTGATGCTCAGTGTTGGCCAATGCCATTTAATTTTCTTATTCATTCATTTATCTCATGTATTGAACACTATTAAGGATGAGCAAAATAAAGGGAATCAATATTTGCTAAATCAATATTTGCTATCAATATTCGCTAAATATTTACATATTGAATACATGATGAAAAACTTTATTTTATCTCTACAACTCAGAAAAATTAGTATTATTAATTGCAATTTTATAGATAAACTGAGGTTCAAGAATTTAATTAACTTACTCAATATCAACTTAGTGGGTAAACCAGAGTATAAGTCTTGATTTTGTGAATCCAGTATCCATATTCTTTCTACTATGTTATGTTGCTTCTCTAAATAAAACTAAAATTACAAGGTAATTTATATGGAGGTTTGAACAAAATACTTTTCACCGTTCCATGATGCCCTTCATGGTTTAGGCCTCTCGGATCATATGTCCTGTATTCTATGGCAGTGGTCTTAAATGGTGAAGGAGTAGGTTCCCCTGCTCTCCTCCCCCCCACTCCCCCAACAATCCTTCATGGATTGACACTCTAGAAAATATAAGTTCCTACATATGGATTTGGCTGTGATGTAAGATTGCTGGAGAAGTTTCTAAGCACTCTCAATTTCTGCACTTAGCATGATGCAAGCTCCTAACAGAGAATTTATGGACCTGCACCTCTGTGTGGACCACTTCATTACTTCAGGGAATCCAAATATGAATAAATCATAATCTCTGCCTTCAAGGAGCTTACAGTATTTTGGTGAGTTAGAAGTTGTACTTAGTTCATTAAAACAGAAGACATAGCAAAATAAATGCTAGCAATATAAAGCAAGACCTCACAGATGTGGTTAAAATTTAATAAGCCTTAAAGATAAATATGTTACAGAGGTGGGGAGTTAGGAGGAAGGGTCTATTTGTCAGAATAAGCCTTGTATTCTTGGAAGTGAATGAAATAGCTGAGAAGTGGTGAAGTTTTATATGACTGGAGCCAGGCTATATTGGTCTTGAAACAAAAATCAAAAGAATTTGGTGGTTGAATTCTTATTACTCAAGTTGGCCAATCTTGTATCTCTTGAAAAACATCATAGTATCTACCCTGGGAGGAAGCAGAGAGGTATTAAATGCAAAGAAAGCTTGGTGTTCATGCTAGTAATAATAAAGCAAGACTTTGTAAATGTGTTAAACATTTCAGTAATATTAAAGATGAATATGTTCCCAGAGGTGGGGACTGGGATGGAAGAGAAGAAGGGTCTGTGTGTCAGATGAAGTTTTACAGACTTGGAAGGGATTGCAATAGTGATTAGTTCTGTGTGACTGGGGCCAGATTGTATTACTTTGGGACCCAAAATCAAAAGCTTTGGCTCATGTTGACTATCTTATATCTCATGAGTAATTGCAGCACCAACCATGGGAGGAAGCAGAGAGTATCAAATGCAGAGACAACTTAGTGGTAGAGAGCAGCTCCACACGACAGTCACTGATTTTTCTGGGTAATCACATTCGAGAGGCCATGAGCATATTAGGTCAGTTCTAATGCTAAAGTAGAAACAGGCTTTCATAATTGTGGCCATCTCTCCTAATATATTAACATAATTATCATCATTTACATTTTCTCCTATTGTCCTTCTTCAGGTAGCTGTGCCAACAACGCCAATGGATGGAGCGAATCACTCTGTGGTGTCAGAGTTTGTGTTCCTGGGACTCACCGATTCCTGGGAGATCCAACTTCTCCTCTTTGTGTTCTCCTCCACGTTTTATGTGGCAAGCATGATGGGAAACTCCCTCATTATGCTCACTGTGACCTCTGACCCTCACTTACACTCCCCCATGTACTTTCTGCTGGCCAACCTCTCCTTCATTGACCTGGGAGTTTCTTCTGTCACTTCTCCCAAGATGATTTATGATCTTTTCAGAAAGCGTAAAGTCATCTCCTTTGGAGGCTGCATTGCCCAGATCTTCTTCATCCATGTCATTGGTGGTGTGGAGATGGTGCTGCTTATCGCCATGGCCTTTGACAGATACGTTGCCATATGTAAGCCTCTCCACTATCTGACCATCATGAGCCCAAGAATGTGCCTCTTCTTTTTAGTGGCTGCCTGGATGACTGGCCTCATCCACTCCATGGTTCAACTGGCGTTTGTGGTAAACTTACCCTTCTGTGGTCCTAATGTGTTGGACAGCTTTTACTGTGACCTTCCTCGGTTCATCAAACTTGCCTGCACGGACACCGACCGACTAGAGTTTATGGTCACAGCCAACAGTGGATTCATCTCTGTTGGTTCCTTCCTCATACTGATCATTTCCTATATCATCATCATTCTCACTGTTCAGAATCACTCTTCAGCTGGTTCATCCAAGGCTCTGTCCACACTGTCAGCTCACATCACTGTGGTATTCTTGTTCTTTGGTCCTTTGATATTTGTCTATACATGGCCATCTCCCTCCATACACCTGGATAAGTTTCTGGCCATCTTTGATGCTATTCTCACTCCTTTCCTAAATCCGGTCATCTATACATTCAGGAACCAAGAGATGCAGGTGGCAATGAGGAGAGTATGCAGACAGCTAGTGAATTACAGGAAGATCTCTTAAGGAATGTCTGGTGTTGTGAAGAGTCCTTGTTGATTACTGATGTCCATTATTGATGGTCAAACTCAGGGAGAAGCTCTTGTTTGTCTTACCTTGCTTTGATTATACACACTGGTACTGAGTCTATTTTTCTCTTTCACTCAGGAGGGAGGGACATTTACTTTTGAAAAGAGAGGAGTTACATATGAAGTATTTCAAACTTAAGATTACAATAATTTTGAGCCTCAATTCCTAAGGAATAATATTTATATGAAGTAATTGTTGGAAATACAAAAGACGGTAGACTTCTTTAAGGCCTTCAGAACAGGGAGAGCTGTCTCCTTTTTTTGACAGGAGTCTGTCTCACAGAAAGGAATTCCTACTGGTACTCAATGGGGGTTTGCTGACAGAAATGAATGAAGTCTTCTTATTGTATGCTGCAGCTTGTCCATATTCTACCCCTTCTGTGGGTCTCTGTCAGGCCCGTGCAAGGAGGGAAGTGTTTTTGAGAGCACACACAATCTTTGAGAACACACATATACAAGCCCAATGGGTACATGTCTGGGTAGAAGCCATGTATTCTCAGAATATAAAGAACTGGGAAAACACCAGGATCTTTCTCCTTGATTAGTATTATGTTATTCAAATGCATTAAATCTTCATTCCCTTTTCCCTTCTGCTTCTTCCTCTTCATTTTTCCTCAGTCACGTATGGTCTCTGGGCTATGAAGATCTCTAGCCCCATTCCCTCTCATTTTTCAGCTTCCTTACTTCTTCTTCTCCCTGTGCCACCATTCCTCCTTCTTTTCTCACTTCCTTTTACTTGCAGCTCTGTCCCCTTCTAACTTCCCTTACTGCTGTCCTATTAATTATCTTTTTTTAATTGATGTATAATTGAAACTTAACATTATGCCAGGTTCAGGTGTACAAAATGATTCGATATTTATATATATTGCAAAATGATCACCACAATAAAGTTATCTAACATCTGTCACCGTACATTACTGCTGTCTCCTTTAAATTTCTATTTCTCGATTATGAATGTATAAATTGCCTCCTCCACAGGTTTCATGTCTTGAATGACTTGTTTTGGCCAAAGCAGCTCAGCCATGGAATGTCAATGAGGGGAAAATAGCTAAATGGCAAGGGTAGAGTCACCCAGAGCAACGGCTTTCACACTTTTTGATACTGACCTAGAGTATACATTACAGTATATATCCTGCCCCATCTCCATAAAGAACTGAACCAAAGTTTCACAAAATGTTATTTACTTTTGATGAAAGTTTCTTTCTCTTTCCTTTCCTTTCCTTTCGTCTTCTATTAAAAACTTGTTCACAACCTACTTTGTGAACCACTGAAGTTTTGCATACTAAGAAAATTACACAGAAGACAAAGAATTACATGTACTGCTTCTAGTTAGGAGAAGAATGAATAAAACAAGATAAATGTTATGTAATTCTAATAGCAAAAACAAATCTAGTCTTGCTTTAATGTAGTATTTGATAGCAAAGCATTTCTAAGTTTATTCAAATAAGCCTATCAAAGCTGAGCTGTGCAAAATTTGCCAAAATTTTCACATCTGTCATTGCTTCTTTTCAGACACATTATTTAAAGTTATATATATATGTGTGTGTGTGTATACACACATATGTATACACACACATATATGTATACACACACACACACACATATATAGTTTACTTTCAAGTTTTTAAATTTACATTCCAGTTAGTTAACACACAGTGTAATACTAGTTTCAGGTATACAATATAGTGATGCAACGCTTCAGTATAACACTAGTATTCATCACAAGTGTCTTCCTTAACTCCCATCAGCTATTTAACACACCCCCCACCCACCAGCATTCTGATAACCATCAGTTTGTTCTGTACAGTTAAGGCTCTGTTTCATGATTTTTCTCTTTTTTTCTCCCCCATGTTCAGTTGTTTTGTTTGTTAAATTCTACATTTGAATGAATTCATATGGTATTTGTCTTTCTCTGATTGACTTATTTCACTCAGCATAATACTCTTTGGCTCTGTCCAGGTCATTTCCAATGGCAAGATTTTCATTTTTTTTATGGCTGAATAATATTCCATTTTGTATATATACCACATCTTCTCTAACCATTCATCAGTTGATGGATATTTGGGCTCTTTCCATAATTTAGCAATTGTTGATAATCCTGCTATAAACATCAGGACATATCTAACCCATTGAATTAGTGTTAAATTAATAAATAAAGTTATATATATATATATATATATATATATATATATATAACTAAAGCAAATAAAATTTACTTCCTGAAGGGTTTTTTTTTTTTGTATCCATTTGGTTTTATCTTTTACTATTCCTTTCCAATTCAGGAATAACATTTTATCTTAAGGTAAATGTATTTTTTTTCCTTGATAAACAAACCAGATTCTATTACTTGCATAGTCAGTGATACTTTTTGGTCATGTTACTTCTGGTATATTCTCAGTCACCCATATTAATTATAATTTTTTTTAAAGTAGGCTTCACTCCCAGCATGGAGCCCAATGTAGGGATTGAAGTCATGACCTGAGATCAAGACCTGAGCTGAGATCAAGAGTTGGAAACTCAATGGACTGAGTCACCCAGGTGCCCCAATGATAACTTTTAACCAACATAACTAATTTCTACTTCACTGTGTTTTTGAAGGAATTGAGAATTGTCTGTCATATATGATCATTTTAGTAAACTAGCAAAGCTTATGAACACACTAAATATAATACCCAGCAGCCACACATATCCTTCTTACACTTTCTTATAGGCAATAAATGTTATTCTTAAATGAGCACATTCACTAACTTGATCAAAAGATATAGATACTCTACAAAGACATAAATCTCTCTCTCTGTCTCTCTGTCTCTGTCTCTGTCTCTCTCTCACACACACTGTGACCAATGGTTCAGTATTTAATCTTATTTAAAAAATTTTTAATGTTTATTTATTTTTGAGAGAGAGAGAGAGAGAGAGAGGCAGAATGTGAGCAGGGGAGGGGCAGTGAGAGACGGAGACACAGAATCCGAAACAGGCTCCAGACTCTGAGCTGTCAGCACAGAGGCCAACACAGGGCTCAAACTCACAGACCATGAGATCATGACCTGAGCCAAAGTCAGATGCCCAACCGACTGGACCACCCAGGCGCTCCACTATTTAATCTTGTTTTAACAATATGCAAACAATATCCAATAATTATTTTATTTAACACTAAATCAAAGTCTTAAAATTGCTAAGGATATTAGATATTATGTTTACGTGGACACACTACAGAACTGTCAGAAGTATAATAAACTGGTTGAGCATAGATTTTTACATCTTTTCTAATTTTAAGTGCTTGTTTTATGGTTTGTACTGTGAAGATCAGGGAGATCTGTAGCTGTTCTGTAAGACATATTATCAAATTAGTCTGAATTGTCCAAGAATTTATTTAGATTATGTGATTTTAGAATATTGTATAAAAATGCTTCTGAGTTAATAAATTTTATAAGAATTTTTTTCTTAAAAAAACTAGCATATTTAATATAGAAGTTCAGTTTTTAAAACTTTTTTTGGGATAAAGGATATGCTAGATTCATGTCAGCACTTGTTAACTTCTATAAACCTATTCTTACAAAACCTTTATTTTCAGAGGCTTTGTATAAACGTTATTAGTAGCTCCTCGAGGTAGAAAAATATTTCATAGTCATACAATGAGTAAAAGTTTTATCAATTACAGAAACAAAGGCATCATAAAGCTCCTAGATTCAGTTTTACAACCTTACCTACAGATCAAAGGTAGATTCCTATCTACCAAGACATCAAAAGTAGAGACACATACAGACATAGGAGCTCAAAGAAACTTTGTTTCCATCAGAAACAAGACATATTTTTACAGAAATAGATAAAAAAAACCCAGACAAACAAACCAAATTCTCCTCATTTCTCATTTGATAGCGAATAGGTCCTATATTGGTTTGCTAATGTTGCTGCAACGAAGGCACCACAAACTAGGTATCATAAACAGAAATTATTACCTCACAGTTCTGGAAACCAGAAGTTCAAAATCAAGGTGGTTGCAGGATTGGTTCCTTCTAAGAGCCGTGAGGGAAGGATCAGTTCCAGGTCTTTCTCCTTGACTTGTAGATGGCTGTCTTCTCTCTGTCTCCCTCCCCCCCCCCGCCCCCATTAGTTTTCTTCCAGGCATGTCTGTTTGTGTCCAAATTTCCCCCCTTTAAAAGGACACTAGTCATATTGGATTTGGGCTCACCCTACTCTTAACTCATTACACTTGTAATGGCCTTATTTCCAAACTAAATTCACATTCTGAATTATCAGGCGCTAGGACTTCAACATGAATCTTGATGGGGGGTACAGAATTCAACCCATGATGGATCTTCACTATCCTAATAGAGACTACCAAATTATTAAATCATGTAACCAAATTCACAATCTCTGTTGTCACCAATGAGGAACAACTTATTAGTCATATGCAAAACCAGCATTGGAAACAAACTTGGCATAACCAGAAACAAACCAACTAACAAACAAAAACTACCAAAGCAGAAAAATAAAACAGAGATCAAAATGTCAGTGAAGGTGAGAACCCAGAAGAGACCTAACTAAGTCTAAATGTCTTATGAAGTGCATAGCTCAGAAAACACAGTTTATTGTCCCCAGAAGGTGAGTCCACTTGAATATCTTGGTGGATCTCCAAAACTGTCAAAGTATAATTTTCAAAAAGTTAAGAACATGATTGATATATAAAATGATCATGTATGAAGTATTATCTCACGAATGAGAAGACAAGATGGTAAGCTGGCTTCAATCAAATTTTGATGGAATTAATTCCTAAGACTGAATGAATCCCCCTGTAAATGGTCTTCATAATTCTCAACTTCACCATTTCCATGATTCCGATCTATGCCATAATTGAGGGGAAGCACAGTGACCTTAGAATTTTAAGAAGCCAAACCCAAGGAAAATTCTTGATAACTGATTCAATTTTTTGTTGGTTATGGGCCTGATCAAATTTTCTATTTCTTCCTGTTTTAGTTTTGGTAGTATGTGAGTTTCTAGGAATTTTTCCACTTCTTCCATATTGCCCAGTTTGTTGGCATATAATTTTTCATAGTATTCTCTCATAACTGTTTGTATTTCTGTGGTGTTTGTTGGTTGTGATCTCCCCTCTTTTGTTCGTGATTTTATCTATTTGAATCCTCTTTCTTTTTGATAAGTCTTGATCAATTTTATTTATTTTTAAAAAAACTAGCTTTTAGGGGCACTTGGGTGGCTCAGTAAGTTAAACATCAGACTTTGGTTCAGGTCATGATCTTGTGGTTTGTGAGTTCGAGCACCTGCTGACAGCTTAGAGACTGGAGCCTGCTTGGGATTCTGTGTCTCCCTCTCTCTGCCCCTCCCCCAATCGCGCTCTGTCTCTTTCAAAAATAAACTAAAAAAATAAAAAAAAAAACAGCTTTGAGTTTTATTAATCTGTTCTACTGGTTTTGTTTCTATATCACTTATTTCTGCTCTAATCTTTATTATTTTCTCTTTTCTGCTGCCTTTAGGCTTCATTTGTTGCTCCTCTTCTAGTTCCTTTAGGTGTAAGGTTAGGTTATGTAATTGCGACCTTTCTTGCTTCTTGAGATAGGCCTGTATTGCAATGTAGTTTCCTCTTAGGATTGTCTTTGCTGCATCCTCAAGGGTTTGGACTGTTGTGTTTTCATTATCATTTACTTCCATGAATTCTTTTTCTTTCTTCTTTAATTTCCTGGTTTACTCATTAATTCTTTAATAGAATATTTTTGAACTTCCATGTATTTGAAGTCTTTCCAAATTTTTCTTGTGGTTGATTTCAAGTTTCATAGCACTGTGATCTGAAAAATATGCATGGTATGATCTTGATCTTTTTGTATCTGTTCAGGGTCTTGGGCCAGATAGCTTCCCAGGGGAATTCTATCAGCCATTTAAAGAAGAGTTAATACTCATTCTCAAACCAGTCCAAAAAATAGAAATGGAAGAAAAATTTCCAAAGTCATCCTATGAAGCCAGCATTACCTTGATTCCAAAGCCAAAGACCCTGCTAAAAAGGAGAATTACAGGCCAATATCCACAATGAATTTGGAGGCAAAAATTCTCGAAAAGATACTAGCAAATCAAATTCAACAGTACATTAAAAGAATTATTCACCATGAACAAGTGGGATTTATTCCTGGGCTGCAGGAGTGGTTCAATATTTACAAATAAATCAATGTGATACACCACATTAATAAAAGAAAGGATAAGGACCGTATGATCGATCCTCTCATAAATGCAGAAAAAGTATTTGACAAAATACAACATCCTTGATAAAAACCTTCAAGAAAGAAGGGATAGAAGGAACATAACTCAACATCATAAAGGCCATATATGACAGGCTCACAACTAACATCATTCTCCATGGGGAAAAAACCGAGAGCTTTCCCCTTAAGGTCAGGAACATAACAGGGATGTCCAATGTCACCACTGCTGTTCAACATAGTACGGGAAGTCCTAGCCTCAGGAATCAGACAACAAAAAGAAATAAAAGGCATACAAATTGGCAAAGAAGAAGTCAAACTTTCACTCTTTGCAGATGACATGATAATCTACATGGAAAACCTGAAAGACTCCAACAAAAGACTGCTAGAATTGATACGTGAATTCAGCAAAGTCGCAGGGCATAAACTCAATATACAGAAATCGGCTGCATTTCAATACACCAACAAAGAAGTAGTAGAAAGAGAAATCAAGGAGTCAATACAATTTACAACTGCACCAAAAGCCATAAGATACCTAGGAATAAACCCAACCAAAAAGGCAAAAGATCTGTTGTCTGAAAACTATAGAAAGCTTATGAAAGAAATTGAAGAGGACACAAAGAAATGGAAAACATTCCATGCTCATGAATTGGAAGAACAAATATTGTTAAAACGTTGATACTACCCAAAGCAGTCTAAATATTCGATGCAATCCCTATCAAAATAACACTAGCATTCTTCACAGAGCTAGAATAAACAATCCTAAAGTTTGTATGGAACCAGAAAAGACTCTGAATAGCCAAAGCAATGTTGAAAAAGACAACCAAAGCTGGAGGCATCACAATTTCAGACTTCAAGCTGTATCATAAAGCTGTAACCATCAAGACAGTATGGTACTGGCACAAAAAAGACACTTAGATCAATGGAATAGAATAGAAAACCCAGAGTTGGACCCACAAACATATGGCCAACTAATTTTTGACAAAGCAGGAAAGAATATTCAGTGGAAAAAAGATAGGAAACCATTAAAATCCTAGAGGGAAAAACAGGCAGCAACCTCTTTGACCTCAGCTGTAGCAACTTCTTATTAGACATTTCTCTGGAGGCAAGGGAAACAAAAGCAAAAATGAACCATTGGGACTTCATCAAGACAAAAAGTTTCTGCACAGCCAAGTAAACAATCAACAAACTAAAAGGCAATTGACAGACTGGGAGAAGACATTTGCAAATGACATCAGATAAAAGGTTAATATCCAAAATCTACAAAGAACTTATCAAACTCAACACCCAAAAAACAATCCAGTGAAGAAATGGGAAGAAGACATGAATAGACACTTTTCCAAAGAAGGTATTCAGATGACTAACAGACACATGAAAAGGTCTCAACATCAATCATCATCAGGGAAATACAAATCAAAACCACAGTGAGATACCATCTCACACCTATCAGAATGGCTAAAATTAACAACTCAGCAAACAACAAATGTTCGCAAGGATGTAGAGAAAGGGGAACCCTTTTGCACTGTTGGTGGGAATGCAAACTGGTGCAGCCACTCTGGAAAACAGTATGGAGGCTCTTCAAAAATTAAAGATAGAATTATCCTATGACCCAGCAAGTACACTACTAGGTATTTATCCAAAGGATACAAAAGTGCTGATTCAAAGGTATACATGCACCTCAATGTTTATAGAGTGCTATCAACAATAGCCAAATTATGGAAAGACCCCAATTGTCCATTGGCTGATGAATGGATAAAAAGATGTGGTGTGTGTGTGTGTATATATATGTGTGTGTGTGTATACACACACATGTACACATATATACACACACACACAATAAAATACTACTCAGTGATCAAAAAGAATAAAATCTTGCCATTTCTAATGATATGGATGAAACTAGAGTGTATTATGTTTAACTGACTGAGCCACTCAGGCGCCCCTTAGAGTGTATTATGCTAAGCGAAACAAGTCAGTCAGAGAAAGACAAATACCATATGATTTCATTCATATGTGGAATGATACACCCAGTGCTTCTCAGTTATGGTAATTCCATTCCTTAACTGATCATGAGTCCACTGGTCATTGAAAGAAGGCATTAGTAAGCTGTGTCCATTCAGTGATGTAATACCCTTTGGTCTAATCAATAAGTATCTAATAAGAGTAAATATTTAAATGTATTCTTTCAAATAAACATTGTGATCATGAGACGTCCATAAAGGACCATTTAGTAGTATATATTAAAAATGAAATCGTGTATATATTTCAGTGCTGCTACTCAGCTGTCTTTTTTATGATACATGTTAATAATACTATAAAAGTAAGAGTTCTGGATTCTGTGGTCTTTCGACTCCATTATGGTTTGGATAGTGGTCCAGGTAGGTTACATGGATGTAAACTCTTCCATGAAGAAATAGAGAAGAGAGAGAGGAATCTAATGAATTGGAAATGAATCAATTCTGTAATTAAATAGGGGAATTGGAACATATAACTCACAACCAAAATAAATATAGAAGACAGCAGGATAAGTGGAGTCAAATCATGACTTCATGTTCCATATTGGAAAAGTTATTCACTGGAACTGCACAGATGTTTTAAATGTTGATCTCCAGATGAAGTATAAAGTAAGAGCAGAAGATTTGAGTCTAGTGGAGTAAATGTGAAGAATTTGGACAATCTGAAGAAACTAGCTTTGATATATTATGATTTTCTGGGCCACAGACTAGATGCAATGGTTGAACCATCATAGAAAAAGAAGCATGTTGTAGTAGAAATAACCTGGACTGAATGGAAACCAAGGGTCAAAGGTATTAATTCTGGATTTACCAACAACTTGTTCCTTAGCTTCAGCAATGCCATTTGTCTTTCCTGTACCTTGGTTTCCTAACTCTAAAGGGAAAGAATTTCATAGTCACTAGCAAAATTTTATTTAAGTCCTAGCAACAACAGTCTTCTACCAGCCTTGCTGCATTGATAGCAGTAAAAACAGCTACTTTGGGAACGTGTAGCTCCCATGCTCATACCTATACGTCTTTCTGCTATTCTGAGTAGTGTCTGGAGCTCTTTCTACCCTTCTTTTTTTTTTTTTTTTTTTTTTTTTTTTTTTTTTTTTTTTTCTTTCTACCCTTCTTTTGGAGAATAAAGAGGTGGAGAAATTTCTAGGATAATCATATTGATACACTTTTCTGCAAATTTTCTTATGTCCCAGTAACTCCAAGTTAAGCTAATCATTTGTTAGCAACACCAGACTAGTATTAGGAAGTAGAAGGTTACAAATTTTTATCTGAATGGCCCTAAACATTGATCTATTGCTTTATTGCCTTCCTACAAAAAGTGAATTGTAATATCATACTGTGGATTCTGCTTATATAAAGGACTAAAGCCATGGCTACTTCAACTCATCATTTCCAAATGGTTTACTCTTTCTATTTTACTTGGGGCTCCTGGGTGGCTCAGTCATTTGAGCATCTGACTTCGGCTCAGGTCATGATCTTGCAGTTCGTGAGTTTGAGCCCTGTGTCAGGCTCTGTGCTGACAGCTCAGAGCCTGGAGTCTGCTTCGGATTCTGGTGTCTCTGTTTCTCTCTCTCTCTGCCCCTTCCCCACTCGCGCTCTGTATCTTTCTGTCTCTCAAAAATAAACATTAAAAAATTAAAAAACTACTTTATTGAGGTATGACTGACTTACAAAAAGCTGAACATATTTAAAATATATAACTTGATGAATTTGGAGTTACGTGTATAGTCATGAAACCATCACTATAATCTATTCTATAAACAAAGCTATCACTTCCAGAAGTTCCTCCCTCCTTACGTTTATGTATTTATGTGACAAAAACACTTAACATAAGATCTACCCCCTTAGCAAAATTTTAAGTATGCAATACGGTATTGTTAACCATGGGCTCTATTCTGTACATTAGATCTCTAAGACTTACCATTTTGTTGAACTGAAACTCTGTACTCTTTGACTAATACCTTCCCATTTCCCCCTCCCTACAGCCCCAGAAACCACCACCATGCTCTCTTTTTCTGTAAGTTTGACTGTGTTATCATATAAGATTTTTCATGCAGTATTTGTTGTTTTGTAACTGGTTGGCTTCACCTTAGCACAATGTACTCAAGATTCATCATGTTGTCACATATTATAGGATTTCCTTTCTTTAAAGCCTGAATAATGTTTCATTGCATGTATATACCAAATTTTTTCTATCCATTCATCTGTTGATGGATATTTAGGTTGTTGCCACATCTTGATTATTGTGAATGATGCTGCAATGAACATAGGAGTGCATATATTTATTTGAGATCCTGATTTAAATACTTTTGACTACATACCATGAAGTGAAATTGCTGGATCATATGGTAATTCTATTGTGTTTCCAAATGATAGCAATGAGTTATCTAAAACATAAATTAAGAAAACAGTCACAGTTATAATAGCATCAAAAAGAGTAAAACCAAGAAGGTAGAAGACTCCTACACTGAGAACTACAAATCATTGATGTAAGAAATTAAAGTAGATGGAAATAAATGGAAGAACATGATCACAGATTGGAATATTGTTATCATCCATATTACCCAGTGAGATCCACAGATTCAATGAAATCCTTATCAAAATTCCAATGTCATTTTTAATGGAAATAGAAAAAAAACCCTAAAATTCATATTGAACCACAAATGATCCTGACAGCCAAAGAAATACTGAGAAAGAACAAAGTAGAGGCATCATATTTCCTGATTTCAAATTACTTTACAAAGCTACAGTAGTTAAAACACTATGGTACTAGTTAAGACAGACATACAGACCAATGGAACAAACTACAGATCCCAGAAATAGACTCACACATAAATGATCAACTAAATTTTGACAAGAGTGCCAAGAATACAGAGTAGGGAAAGGATAGTCTCTTCAACAAAAGGCTTGGGAAAACTGAATATCCACATGCAAAAGAATGAAATTGGATCCTTGCACCATATATAAAAGTCAACTCAAAATAGATTAAAGACTTAAATAATGGAAATGGAACTGTAAAACTCATGGAAGAAACATAGAATACCCTCAGTGGGTTTGGCAATGATTTCTCTGATATGATACCAAAGGCATAGGCAACATAAGCAAAATTAGAAAAGTTGGACTAAATCAAACTAAAAAAACTCCTGCACAGCAAAACTTCCCCCCATCCAAAAAAACCTCAACAACAACAACAACAACAATGACAACAAATAATCACAGAGTCAAAAGAAAAATTGTAGAATTGGAGAAAATATTTACAAACCATTTATCTGATAAGGGGGTTAATATCCAAAACATATAAGAAACTCAAACACTTCAGTGGCAAAAACAAAAAAAAACCAAAAACACAATCCAATTAAAAAATGGGCAAAAGGTTTGAATAGGTATTTTTCCAAAGAAGACATACAGGTGGGCAACAGGTATATGAAAAGATGATCAACATCACTAATTTTCACAGAAATGCAAATCAAAACCAAAATATCACCTCTCACCCTTGTGAAGGCAATTAGCAAAAAAATAAAAGATAACAAGTGCTGGTAAAGATGTTGGTGCGAATGTAAAATGGTGCAGCTTCTATGGAAAATACTATGGCTTCTTCCCTTTCTGAAGGAAACATAGTTTACATCTAGTACTACCACTTTAACATATGTACCAGATGACATGAAAGTTGTCAGCTCAGAGTGGAGCCCAAATCTGGAAAAGGTTCTTCTGCATGAGTTTCAGGCTCTGTGCAGAGTCTTACTGCTTGGATCATACTACTGAAATATACAATGAAATTGGAAAAATTTCTAATTTTTCACCATGTACCCCAAAGGTGTTTTAATTCACACCATTAACTTTCCCTTTGTAGGATGCCCATAGGATAAGAGATTCAGCAAAGCCCTGAAGGAGCTGTTCCTAGAACTCAAATGAAACGAGGTGATGCAAGTGACCTAGCAGTAGATGTCACATGTGTTATGAGCTCCCACCCAGATCCCTTCCTTCAGGACAGAAAGATTTCTTCAGGACGGAAAGATTTATTCCCTACTGTTGGAAGGTTGTTATCTGACATCAATTTGCCCTTTTGGGAATGCCCTTGACTAAAGAGAACTGGAAAAAAGAAGAAAGAAAAGGGGGGCACCTGGTGGCTCAGTCAGTTGAGCATTGAACCCTTGACTTCAGCTCAGGTCATGATTCCAGGGTCATGGGATCATGGCCTGTGTTGGGCTCCATGCTGAGTGTGGAGCCTGCTTAAGATTCTCTCTCTCTGCTCCTCTTTCCCACTTGTGTGCTCTATTTCCCCCACTTGCATGCGCTCTCTCTCTAAAATAAAAAAATAAAAATAATTAAAAAAAAGAGAGCTGACATACCCAAGGCCGCATTCACTTTCTGTGTTAGTATGCATCAATAATAGGTTAACAGTCCACTTGGGACAATTCTGGAATCTCATTCCAGGTGCAGAGCTCCCACAAGTTTGGCAACTTCTGCCTCTGCCACCTCCTGCTCAATTCCCTACTTTCAAATGGAATTAATTGATCCTAATAGCATTCTCTAACAAGCGCCATGTGTGTTGATCTTCATCTCAGAATCCGTTTCCCTAGGAAATACCAAACAGTGGCCATAGCAGCACAGTTGAAGTCTCTCTGTAGACTCAACATGAGCTTCTCTTCACTAAGGGTGATCTGTGTACCATCAGTGCTGTGTGCTTAAGCTGCCAATGTAAAAGTAAAGCCTCAATACTTTCTATGGTACCGTACCTCACCATACTCTCAGGAAACCCACTGTCCACCTTTTGTGGAAGGATTAGAGACCTGTCATCATAGCGATATAAACTTATTCTGGGTTCTGATTTTTTCCCCACCCATAGTGCTTCTGCTAGCACTACCATTCATAGATTTATAGAATACCTTTCCTGTCTTATCTTATCATGTGTTATTCCATATTGGCTCTGGAGACACATTTATAGAAAATAAAGTGTGACAATGGGTTTACACACCTATAGAATTCACTAGACTTACTTATGCTCCATAACCTAGAAACAACTCACTGATAGAATTGTGGAATGGCCTGGTGAATGCTTAGCTTTTATACTAAGAGGTTGGTGTAAAACCTTGCAACTTTAAGAAGCTATTTGATGCAGTATACATCTTAAACCAGTGCCCGATATATACATTGCTATCTGTCTTAAAGCTGGAATATATAAGCCCAAAGTGGAAAAAGTCACTCTTGTGATAAGATGAAATAATTCATTGGAGAAATGTATGCTTCCTATATTTATTCTTGTGGGCTTTGGTTTAGTAGGTTCAGAGGTCTCAGTGCTCCAGGAAAGAAAGTTTCCAAAGGGAACACAGATGAATCTAGTCTTTGACTACTTTGGGCTCCTTATGTTATTGAACCAGCAGATGGAAAAGAGCTTACTTTTGACATTTGTGGGGACAGGAGAAAAAATGGAAGCCTGTAAGCCATATGTTAAAATATTTGAGAGTTATAAATCAAGGTAACAAGATCTTGAACACAGTATGTTCTATACTTCTATATTGATAAATATATTTTTTCTTCTTCTTTGGTATCTTATTACAAATTTTTAGAAACTTTGGTTGCTTTGGCCAAACCCAAAGGTCCCTAGGGGTAAAGTCCCTTGATCCATGGGCTCCTTCTAAATTCCTGCCTGCAGTGCCACTTGCTCACTGTTGTCTGGAACTATTAATTAGCTTTATTTCTACACATGGCAGGATTTTGTGTCATTTTGTGTTAAAGAATGAAGGAAAATCTAAGACTCCATGAAAATGCTCTTTTATATATACAGGTAAAATGGAAAGATGATAATAAATTTAATAATAAGGAGAGCTCTAGTGTCAGACATGATTATGTTGTTGGAATTGCTATGAAAATGAGTCATATCCTCGAGTACATGAGTGTTATCCTAAAGCAGAGTAGATGGCATCTGGGGTAACTAATTGGCTAGTAGTGGAGGATAATTGTGACAAAGGGTATTGACATGTTGGAGGTTAGCTGACCTTAACTTTTAACTAGAATCACACAGTGATATGATCATGTGAAAGATATTAGAAAAAGTTAAATGGCTTTATAATGTTTAGGATTCAGCTCTCTGTTATCAGTGATGATTATATAAATGATTCTTATCCCATGCAATTTGACAAACAGGTAAGAAATACTGGTGACACACATAACTAAGAAAACAAGGGTTGTTGTGCTATCCATTAGCTTTTCAAATAAGATGAAGTATAAACTTATTTTCTGTGAAAAGGGAAGCAAATTTATAAGGTACTTGAAACATTCGTAAGATGGAAAAGAGTCTCATAAATCACTAAATAGAGGAGACACCCAAAGACCCAAAGCTAAACAAATTATTTCCAATGTAAATATCATCTTAAAATATGCTGTGAAAAATTTAAAAACAAAATGAAAACTACCAGGAGATCAAATTAGTTCTGCTGTCCTCTGTGCTTTAGAATTTTAGAGTGTTTTACATTAATTTTATAAACTGTAAGTAGAATGTGGAAGGGTTTAGAGAAAGTTGAGAAATGTGATTTTTTGTTTTTTGAGTGGGGAGTAGATGAGAAAGATTATAAAGGGAAATATGAAAGGATTTAAGTTTTTAAAAATTAATTTTTTTTTCAAGTGTAACTAATATACATTGTTTTTTTTAATGTTTATTTGAGACAGAGAGAGAGAGAGAGAGAGGGAGAGAGAGAGAGAAAGAGAGATACAGAATTTGAAACAGGCTCCAGGCTCTGAGCTGTCAGCACAGAGCACGATGTGGGCATCGAACTCAACAGCTGTGAGATCGTGACCTGAGCCGAAGACAGACGCTTAACCAACTGAGCCACTCAGGTGCCCCTACAGTGTTATATTTATTAGCCTTAGGGATACAATATAATAATTCAAACTTTCTATGTATTACTCAGGGATCATCATGATAAATGCACTCTTAATCCTGTTCACCTATTTCACCCATCCCTCCATCCCCCTCTCCTCTGGCAACTACCAGTTTGGTTTTTTTTGTTTGTTTGTTTGTTTGTCTCTTTTTTGTTTCATTTCTTAAATTCCACATCTGAGTGAAATCATATGGTATTTGTCTTTTTCTGACTGGCTTGTTTAACATTCAGAAAGCTAACAGGTGACTTAGCTTGTTGAAGTTATGTATATAAAAAGTTAATTGGCAGGAATAAAAAGCATAGCATAAGGAATACAAAAAAGTTAAAGGGACACAAAAAACTATTCATATTGCACACAGTTATAAAAAGTAAAAGAAATTGTTTTAAGTTAGGAGAAGCATACTTTTACTTAGATATTAAAAAGGATTTTGTGGTAATTTGAAAAATGAAGTGCAGGATATTTTAGCTGATGGAGGTTTTAACCTCTCAATATTTTTAGATTGGAAAGGAAATTTATATGAATGATGGTTTTGATTTTCAAACCTAGGAGATGTGGCTACCTTTAAGCTGGATAATTCTATCATTTGGAACCCCAGCTGCCAACATTTCTTTCATCTATAAAGGATTCAATATCTGGGAAACTGTTTCTGGATGATTGATAAATTCTGTATGGGTCAAGAAAAAGGGTTAATCACAATAAAAGGCAAAGAGTTATGCCTTTTCTTTTTTATCATGGATATTTAATTAATTAAAACAGATGGTTATAATTAATGTATTTGAGAAAAACAATTTAGAAACTTTCCCTTTTGAGCACAGCCACTTTATGAGAAGCTGGTTTCAGAATATAATCAACCTGGAGGTTGATTGTAGGTATCTGATGACTTCTAAGTGAATAAATATCATATGCTGGTGTTTCCATCTAGAATCCTGTCTATGACTATTGCTCAGGGTGGAAAACTGGATCCTGACTATGCCTCAAGTGGATATAAAACTTTGATGTGTGAATTTCTATATTCTCTGATATTTGTTTATGCATTTCTCTTCCTTTTAGTACATCCGGTAAAAACTAACTTTTGACTTCTATTTTTTCCCCCCAGTACACATTTGAGGGTAACTAAAGAATACTCAGAGTTGTCCTATTAGGTCCCATATTTATAACTCCTTCCCCTTTAAATTCACGTTTCCTCAAATTCCTAGTTCTTGTGTAGTGGAAGGGGATTGGAGAGCCGAAAGGCAAATAAATTCACTGCTAGGTGTATGTAACTGATATAACTCATGGAGAAAGTCTTCTAAGAGACTAAGCACTTAAAAGACACCTACAGACTGGGTGGCTCGGTCAGTTAAAAGTCCAACTCTTGATTTCGGCCCAGGTCATGATCTCATGGTGGTGAGATCAAGCTCTGTTATCAGGACTCATGCTCAGTGTGAAGCCTGCTTGGGATTCTCTCTCTCTCTCTCTCTCTCTCTCTCTCTCTCTCTGTTCCTCCCTCCTCACGCTCAAAATAAATAAATAAAACATTTAAAAAAGACAGTTGCACACATAATGCTATAAGGCATTTATAATTACAGAATTTTTGGAGAGTGGGTTGAGAAAGTAATATAAATCATATCTGGTAATCTACCTCTTAAAGTGTGCCTTGTGTTCTCTTTGTCATTATATACTTTTTTTTTTAAATTTATTTTTGAGAGAGAGAGAGAGAGCGAGAGCGTGAGAGAGAGAGTGAGCATGACCTGGGTAGGGGCAGAGAGGGAGGGAGAGAGAGAGAGAATCCCAAGCAGGCTCCACGCTCTTAGCATGAAGCCTGATGCAGAGCTCAATCCCATGAACCATAAGCTCATGATCTGAGCTGAATTCAGGAGTGGGAAGCTCAACTGACTGAGCCACTCAGGTGCCCCTACGCTTTTTTTCTTCATTCTTCTTCCATTTTAGTGTTAAGTTTGATATCATTTTTTATTTTTCCTTAATTCTTTTTCAACCTTTATAATCTATTTTCTATTTTCTTCTGTCTCTTCAGAACTCTTCCCAGTCTTTTCATCAGGCATATTTTCATGTTTTTAAAATCATCCAGTTTTATCCTTTCTATGTTTGTTGAATCGTGATATTACAAATATAAAGCTTGCTATACCTATTACTATTTCAATTGCAATCTGATTTTCCCATGTTGAAGGCCACCTTTATTATGTCTAGGTCATATTTTCACATCATTGGAACCATTAACCAATTTTGACAGAGGCAATATCTTTGGTATTTCTCTCCATCTTTTTTTATTTTAACATGTGTTAGCAGTTGAGATTACAAAAAAGGATAAACACAATTCCTCCCCTCAATCCATTTACATATAAAACTAACTGTAATGTAAGGTGGTGAATGATGCTTAGGGGCCTGAATAAAGTGCTATGAGTGGGAACATGGACAAGAATGGTATATATCTGCTTAATGTGTGAAGAGGTGATGGGGAAAGGAGTATAAATAAACATTATAGCATGGTTTACTTTGAAGTATGGATTGTGTTCTTCCAGAAAGAAGAGCAGTGGGTGGAAATGGTGGAAGGTAAGTTAAAGAAGAACCAGTATATTTGAAGGCATGGGGGCATATGTATTATGTGGCATTGTCAGATAATAAATAGATATTGCTGGATCATAGGGTACAAGAATGGATGTAAGAAAATGACATAGAAAATGAGGTTGGAAAGGCCCAGACTCCAGACTAGTTTGAATGCTTTATTAGGAGTCTGTGGTTCACCCAGAGGCAAAAGAGGACTCATGAAATACTATTAGTACTATGACCAGGGTTGAGAGCAGATAGATTTTTATTGGAGGAGCAGAAACATTTGAAGGAGAGGATCTTGATGAGGCAGTGTGGTAGATCTAGTGATAACTGTTGAAAGGAGGGGCAGTGAGAACAGAAAGAAGCAAATACATGGCAGATGTATTAAATTAAAAATGAAATTGTGAAACATACTTCAACCCTTTGAAAAGTACTCAAAACGGTATGATTGGCATATAACTTCAAGATTTAGCAAGAAACATCTGTTGTTTTATCAGATTTCTTTTGAGTAGTAAATCATTACAAAAGCAACTGAAATCACTCACGTTGTCAGATTTCTCCCTTTCCCTCCCCAGAGAAAAACACTATTCTGAAGTTGTTAGGTAGATATCCTTCTTTTTCAAACTTTTACACTTCTACTACCTATATATTTATATTTAATATGTAATAATTATTGAGGGGTTTTGGAATTAAAAAATTATTTCATTTTATATATATGATTTTATAATTTTATTTTTTCATTCAATGTTATATTTTTGAGATTTTTCCATGGTGACAAATATATAGCTGATTCATTCACTTATTTTCCAAATAATTCATTCAATTGTATTAATTTACAAGAATTTACTTATATATGACCTCACTATGGACATATAGGTTATTTCCATTACCACAGACATTAAAGAGAAAGAATTAACTAGATTTGGTGACATGTATTTTCTCATATGCTCAGTTCTTTTTTTTTAAATATTTTTTTTTCAACATTTATTTATTTTTGGGACACAGAGAGACAGAGCATGAACGGGCGAGGGGCAGAGAGAGAGGGAGACACAGAATCGGAAACAGGCTCCAGGCTCTGAGCCATCAGCCCAGAGCCTGACGCGGGGCTCGAACTCACGGACTGCAAGACCGTGACCTGGCTGAAGTCGGACGCTTAACCGACTGCGCCACCCAGGCGCCCCTCTCATATGCTCAGTTCTATAAGATATTAATTTTCTCCATTTTGCAGATGGGAAAGGGCTCAGATGAAATGTTATTCAAGGTCACCAAGTTATTAGGTGACAGAATGTGAAATATTGTTTTTCAGATATTGTGGCCTATTTCATTATCCCATGTAGCTTCTTTAAAAAGTAATAGAGGGGCGCCTGGGTGGCTCAGTCGGTTGAGCGGCCGACTTCGGCTCAGGTCATGATCTTGCGGTCTGTGAGTTCTAGCCCCGCGTGGGGCTCTGTGCTGACAGCTCAGAGCCTGGAGCCTGCTTCAGATTCTGTGTCTCCCTCTCTCTGACCCTCCCCTGTTCATGCTCTGTCTCTCCCTGTCTCAAAAATAAATAAACGTTAAAAAATTTTTTTTTAAAGTAATAGAAATAATCCTTATAAAATTTAAGAGCTAAAACAGAGATGAATTCAAAGAATGATGCAATCATAAACAGAGCCTATACCTGGGGTGCCTGGGTGGCTGAGTGGATTAAGTGTCCAACTCTTGCTTTGGCTCAGGTCATGATCTCACAGTTGGTGAGATTGAGCCCCACATTGAGTGCCGAGCCTGCTTGGGATTCTCTCTTTCTCTCTCTGCCCCTCCCCACTTGTGTGCACACACTCTCTCTCAGAATAAATAATTAAATATTAAAACAAACAAAAAACCCAGAGCCTACATTTAACATGAAGTCGCAGATGAAGTCTGGAGTCCCAACATCTACATTGAGATTAATGATCAACTTTAATCACTTGGACTCAACTTTAATCACACTTGGACTCAAAAGAGACACTGAAGCTTTTTACAGAAGACCTATTATGTCCCCAAGCATTATTGTAGGTACTGTGGGTTTGTGAAGAAATATTATAGGTAGAGTGGTCCTATAGTTCATTTGTGAAGTTAAAATGAAACCCTATGAACAGAAAGCTACCCAGGTTGGAGGAGTCAAGAGTGATTTCATGAAGGAGGTAAAACTTGAATACAGACAACATTATGGCAACTTCTAAGTAGTTCACTCATGATGGACCCTGTTCAAGGGTCTCAGCCCCTCCAGGGAAGAAAAGGTTGAGTGGAACAGGTTAAACTAGCATTTTATATCATGAGTTCATCCAAAAAACATTTGTTCCAAGTAAGAGTATTTGCCTGAACAATTAGAATAAGAACAAATGCTTTAGAAAACAGCCAAGCTTTCCAAGACACTGAGGTACATTAATTTGTTGATAGACAGTTGTCAGGGATGATTAATCATGGAGACTGAGGTATCACTTACCAGCACGACAATAAAGGGAAGTCATCAGCTACGAAGGGCTCATCTTTCCTCCAACAATATCTACCATCACCCTGCCACATGTTTTTGCTCGGGCTGTATCCTCAGTAAGTCACAGATAAATGAAAGAAAGCAGGGAATTGGAAAAAGGGGTGATCTTGGAGTCAGTAGACCTAGGTTCTAATACAGGCTCTAACACTAGGTAAATTTATGGTTTTGGTCAAGTAATTTAACATATTGGGGTATTTATTTTCTGATCTATAATGACTAGAGACTTTTCTAAATTGGAAATATTCACTTTATCAGTATGTCCCAAAGTTGACTTCACTGGTTTCAGTCTCTTTGACTTCACTGAATGTTTCCTTTTAGTTATATTCCTACTTTGTTTTTTTTCTTCAGACAAAATTTTCACTTTCCTGAATTTCTTTCTTTACTCTTACGGTCAGTCTCTAACCCAAACAAGTACATTTTATTCACCCTTTCAGCAAATATTTATTTGCCTTTGTTATGTATCTGGAGTGGTTCTGAATTTTTCATACATTGGGTTGAGGGTTGAATAAGACAGATGTGATCCATAACTTCATGGGGCTTGCAGCCCAGTTTGGAAGGATAAATTAAACAAATAATAATTTACCTTCATGGTAAGTACTATTAAGAAACAGTGTTGAGAGCAAATCAACTGCATTTGTATAAGATAGTTTATTTTTTGCCACTAAGAGAATGTGATTACTATATTAATAATTATTGAAATATAATATATTTTATGATATGGAAGTTTGATGCTCCCTATTGGTCAACAGTATTTTATTTTCTCATTCATTCATTCATTCATTCATTCATTCATCATGTCTCAGGCGTTCGTTGAGTGCTGTTATGAGCAAGTGAAATAAAGAGAAGTAAACTTAGCATTGCTGAATACTTAACATAGCCATATGATTAAGATACATTAATTATTTTACTAATTGCTGTTTCATAAATGAATACTGAAGCTCAAAGACTTTAAGTAACTTGCCCAAGATCAACCTATTAGTCGTGAGCATGTTTTTTTTGTTTGTTTGTTTGTTTGTTTGTTTTTTGAGAGAGTGCAAGCAGGAGAGAGGGGCAGAGGGCTTGAGAGAGGGAGAGAGAGAGAGAGCATGGAGTCCATTGCAGGGCTTGATCCCATTACCCTGGGATAATGACTTGAGTTGAAATCAAGAGTTGAACTCCTAAACTGAGCACCCAGGTGCCCCCAGTTGTTGAACATTTGTATAAATTTTCAAAATCAAAATCCAAAACCCACATTCTTTCTACTAAGCCATGCTGTATCTCTAAATAAAATAATTATACTATAATGTAATTAGTTTTTTAGAGATTTCATAAAATTATTTCCATTACATTATGATCCATTTCATAGTTTTAAGCTTTTCACATCAAGTATAAAGTATACTAAGGCAGTGTTGCTTGAATTACTTGTGTTGAAGTTTAAACTTTTATCTTTTTTCTATAAAAAATATTTATTTAAGTAATCTCTACACCCAATAATCTCAGGGTCATGAGATCAAGAATCACATGCTCCGCTGAATGTACCAGCCAGGCGCCCCTCAATTTTTGTCTTTAATGGACTAACACTTTTATAAAATACACAATTAGAAACTTGGGTATCACTCTAATATCAAATATCTAGAGAAATTTCTAAATACTCAAAAATTTTGGAATATGATATTAATTGATAACATACAGTTCATAGACCAGCCCCACTCTGCGGACATTTTCCACTGCTTCAGGAAGTCCAACTATGAATAAGTCATAATTCCTTCTGTCAAGAAGCTCATAGTTGAATGGGTGAATTAGGATTGTTCTCAGTTCACTATAAACAAGGGACAGTAAACTAAGTGCTACGACTAATAAAGGAAGATTCTGTGGATGTGGTTAACATTTCAGTAATATTAAAGATGAATATATTCCCAGAGGTGGGGACTGGGATGGAAGAGAAGAAGGGTCTGTGTGTCAGATGAAGTTTTACAGACTTGGAAGGGATTGCAATAGTGATTAGTTCTGTGTGACTGGAGCCAGATTGTATTACTTTGGGACCCAAAATCAAAAGCTTTGGCTCATGTTGACTATCTTATATCTCATGAGTAATTGCAGCACCAACCATGGAAGGAAGCAGAGAGTATCAAATGCAGAGACAACTTAGTGGTAGAGAGCAGCTCCACATGACAGTCACTGATTTTTCTGGGTAATCACATTCGAGAGGCCATGAGCATATTAGGTCAGTTCTAATGCTAAAGTAGAAACAGGCTTTCATAATTGTGGCCATCTCTCCTAATATATTAACGTAATTATCATCATTTACATTTTCTCCTATTGTCCTTCTTCAGGTAGCTGTGCCAACAACGCCAATGGATGCAGCGAATCACTCTGTGGTGTCAGAGTTTGTGTTCCTGGGACTCACCGATTCCTGGGAGATCCAACTTCTCCTCTTTGTGTTCTCCTCCACGTTTTATGTGGCAAGCATGATGGGAAACTCCCTCATTATGCTCACTGTGACCTCTGACCCTCACTTACACTCCCCCATGTACTTTCTGCTGGCCAACCTCTCCTTCATTGACCTGGGAGTTTCTTCTGTCACTTCTCCCAAGATGATTTATGATCTTTTTAGAAAGCGTAAAGTCATCTCCTTTGGAGGCTGCATCGCCCAGATCTTCTTTATCCACGTCATTGGTGGTGTGGAGATGGTGCTGCTTATCGCCATGGCCTTTGACAGATACGTTGCCATATGTAAGCCTCTCCACTATCTGACCATCATGAGCCCAAGAATGTGCCTCTTCTTTTTAGTGGCTGCCTGGATGACTGGCCTCATCCACTCCATGGTTCAACTGGCGTTTGTGGTAAACTTACCCTTCTGTGGTCCTAATGTGTTGGACAGCTTTTACTGTGACCTTCCTCGGTTCATCAAACTTGCCTGCACGGACACCGACCGACTAGAGTTTATGGTCACAGCCAACAGTGGATTCATCTCTGTTGGCTCCTTCCTCATGTTGATCATTTCCTACATCATCATCATTCTCGCTGTTCAGAAACACTCTTCAGCTGGTTCATCCAAGGCTCTGTCCACACTGTCAGCTCACATCACTGTGGTATTCTTGTTCTTTGGTCCTTTGATTTTTTTTTATACATGGCCGTCTCCCTCCATACACCTGGATAAGTTTCTGGCCATCTTTGATGCTATTCTCACTCCTTTCCTAAATCCGGTCATCTATACATTCAGGAACCAAGAGATGCAGGTGGCAATGAGGAGAGTATGCAGACAGCTAGTGAATTACAGGAAGATCTCTTAAGGAATGTCTGATGTTGTGAAGAGCCCTTGTTGATTACTGATGTCCATTATTGATGGTCAAACTCAGTGAGAAGCTCTTGTTTGTCTTACCTTGCTTTGATTATACACACTGGTACTGAGTCTATTTTTCTCTTTCACTCAGGAGGGAGGGACATTTACTTTTGAAAAAGAGATAGTTACACAGGAAGTATTTTTAAAACAATGATTATAGTAATCTCAAATCTAAATTCCTAAGGAATAACATTTATATGAAGTAATTTTTAGAAATATAAGGAGGCATACTTCCTTAAGGCCTTCACAACAGGGGGAGTTATTTCCCAATCCACCTTAATTTAGTATGACTTCATCTTAACTATATCTGCAGGGAATATTTCCAAACACAGTCACATTCACAGGTATTGGTGGTTAGGCTTTCAACTTACATATTTGGTAAACACAAAACAACCCATAATAGCGGGATAGGTAGGAGAGGTTCTGAGAATGAGAATGGTTATAGCATAGCCACTTATTAATCAGAACAAAAATATATTTAAAATAAACAGTAGAAAGAATTTAAGCTCTTTCATTGGCAACTATGTTTTTAAAAATGATGGAGCATATAAAGTCAGTGTAAGATACAAAAATCAGAGAAAGACTAATACCAGATGATTTCACTCATTTATGGAATTTAAGAAATAAAACACATGAATATAGGGGAAAGAACAAAAAAGGAGAGAAGGAAGGAAACCATAAGAGACTCTTAACTTTAGAAAACAAACTGAGGGTTGATGGAGGAAAGTGGGTGGGGAATGGGCTAAATGGGTGATGGGTATCAATGAGGACCCTTGTCATGTTGAGCACTTGGTGTTATATGTAAGCGATGAATCACTAAATCCTACTCCTAAAACCAATTTTACCATTCATGTTAACTAACTAGAATTTAAATAAAAACTTGAAAAAAACCCAAAAGACAACACACAAAAAGTTATTATTATGAGCTAAAGGATCTCTGCTAAATTGGAAGATTACACAGAAGGTAAAGAATAACATTTACTGCCTTTAGTCAAGAGTAGAATGAATATACCAAAAGAAATTTCTCAGGTCCATGTAACAGAGAGAAACCAAGTCTAGCTGTGTTTCAATATAGTACTTGGTCATAAAGCATTCCTGTTTTAAAAAACAAACCATTTAAAGCTGAGCTTTGCAAGTTGCCAAAATATTAACATATATCATTGTTTATTTTCAGTCTCATTATTTAAAAAATATATGAAACCAAGGCAAATAGAATTTACTTCCTGAATCTTCTACTTTTTTTTTTTTTTAATCTACATTGGTTGTGTCTTCCTCTTTCAGATTCTGGAATAACCAGACATTCTATCTTAGAATAAATTTATCCATTTCCCCCACTGGATAAACAAAACCAGATCCTATTACCTTGCAAATCAACCATATTTTTTGGCTATTATTACTTCTCATACAAGTCTTTTAAAAAATGTTTACTTATTTTGAGGGAGAGGGTGTGTGCAAGCAGGGTAGGGGCAGAGAGAGAGAGAGAGAGAGAGAGGGAGAGAGAGAGAGAGACAGAGAATCGCAAGCAGGTTTCGCGTTGTCAGTGCAGAGCCCGATGTGAGGTTCATTCTTATGAATCATGAGATCATGTCCTGAGCCAAAATCAAGAGTTAGATGCTTATCCAACTGAGCCATCCAGACATCCCATACTTCTCATACAGTCTTAATCATCTATTTTATGACTTTAAGTAATTAACTTTGGTTTCACAGACAGTATTCTACTAAAAAAAACCAGAGCCTGACAGTAGTTTAAGTGGGAAAAACTGGTTTTAACAAGAAACATTTAAAATAGGGGAAAAGAGACCTCAGTATAGAACTAGACTTACCTTCCAAAACAATTAGAACAAGTGGGGATTTATAGCCGAAGAACAGATGCGGAGGGGTGGTTGGTGGACAGAAATTACTAAGAGGAGATATTAAGCATAGGGAGACTTCTTGTTAAACTGACCTAACAGGATTCTTGCTAGAGGCAAGTCAGAGTGATCAGATATTTAGAGTAGGGGTTTAGAAATTTGACTAGCTATCAAAGGTGAGGAGTTTTCTCTAAACTGACTTACCAGGATTCTAGTTATAATTGGCCTGTGCAAGCCCAGCAAGGATGGGCTCCAGGTTGAAGCTTAATGGAGAAGAGTGCTCCGAGGAGCCTGACTAAAATTTGATCAATGAGATGAGTCTGTTAACTTGTGGGTAACTGACAATTGTCTGTCATATATTATTATTTTAGTAGACTAATAAGGCTCAGGAATGCTCAAAATCTAATCTCCTATTGTCCCAAGCATCCAGTTACAAATTGTTAAAGGTAATAAACATTATTCTTAGGGTAGTAAAAATGAACACATTTACTAACATGATCCAAAGATATACCCTTATAAAGGTATAAGCAACACACACACACACACACACACACACATTCCATGACAAATGTTTTAATACTCAATCTCATTTAAAAATTGCCCAATGAATACCCACTAATTACTTTACTAACACTAAACCAAAATCTTAAAACAACTAAGGATCTTAGAAATTATATTTCAGGGGCGCCTGGGTGGCTCAGTCGGTTGAGCGTCCGACTTCAGCTCAGGTCATGATCTCGCGGTCCGTGGGTTCGAGCCCTGCGTCGGGCTCTGTGTTGACAGCTCAGAGCCTGGAGCCTGTTTCAGATTCTGTGTCTCCCTCTTTCTCTGACTCTCCCCTGTTCACGCTCTCTCTCTCTCTGTCTCAAAAGTAAATAAACGTTAAAAAAAATAAAAAACAAATTATATTTCAGTAGACTCATTATAAAACTGTATTCCCAAATGACTGAACACCTGATTTTACATTTCCAATAATTTTAAATGGTTCCTTTATGCTTCATTCTGATAAAATCACAAAAGACTGCAGCTATTTAAAAAGCATCTTATCAAACCAGTATGTGTTCAAAAATTTATTTTGATTATTTGTATTTGGATTCTCATATAAAAATGGTCTGAGATACAAAAAAGTGTTCAGAGCCATAATTTCTATGAGAATTTTTCTCTGAAAAACATGGCATATATGAAACAGTAGAAATTCAGCTGTCTTTATCTTTTTGGGACTTAAGTACTTAAGTAGACTTAAGACACCACTTACTAATCTCCACAAGCAAGGCTAACATAACTCCTTTGGAAGGCATTTATATTTAACTAATTAACATATCCTTCAAGTAGAAAAATATTTCACAATCATAAAATGAGAGGAAAAGGCTCCTCAATTACAGAAACATAGTCACATATAAAACTACTGGGTCAGTTCTATAATTTCAGCTACTGATCAAGGCTCAGGTTTACTAAAAAATTAAAAGCATAGATGGATACACAAAATCTCATACTATATATCTAATGGAACTTTTTTTCTATTTCTACTGGAAATGAGAAAAATTCTACATCCAATGGAAACAAGACTAACAGATTGAAAAAAAAATGAAGATAAACAAATTAAAAAAAAAAAGCCAACTAACCAAATTTTATCTTTCATCTCTCATCTGGTAGAGAATAGGTCCTTACTATCCCAATAGAGATTACCAGATGATCAGATCATGAAACTAAATTCCCATTCTCTGTTGCAACCAATGAAAAATAATCTATCAACCCTCTACAAACAAGGATTGGAACCAAATTTGGCCAAGAAACAACAATAAACAAATAAAAACTACCAAAGCAGAAAAGCAAAATAAAGATCAGAGTGTCAGTGAAGGTAATGTTTCAGTGCTGGTTGGGATTCATTATACAAATCAAGAAGAGATATACCTGGCTTAACATCCCATGAGGAGCATTCCTTGGGAACCACTTTATTGGTTCCAGAAAGTGAGTCCACTTGGATGTCTTGATGGAACCTTGAGAGTGGTCAAAGTACAATTTTTAAAAAGTTAAAAACATAACTCATATAAAGTGATGTGTGTCAATTATTTATAGAAGTTACTAATGAGGGAACCACAAGGGGGTAAACTGGTTCCAATCAGGTTTTGATAGAATCCATTTCTGACAGACTGCATCCACTGTCAATGATCCTTAAGGTCTTGATTTCATCAGTTCCATGATTCTGATTTGTGCTGGTGTTATATAAATGAGCTGAGGCACTGTGACCACTTCAGCTCTTTTAAGAGACAAACCCGAGGGAAAAAGCTAGAGTCAGATTATCTCTTATTTACAAAACATTTTTAAGTTACATTTTCCTCATTTACTCCATTTTAATATGGAATTTTCTCCTGGTGAGACCCTAACTGATGTAAGTATTTGATATACAAGACATAGAAGCAGTTTACATTTTAAAATATTTTAAAAGTTTAAAATAAAGTAACATTATGAATAATACTGAACTTCATTATTAATTAGGGAAATTAAAATTAAACAGATTCTCTAGGCTGAAAGCCCATATGTGTTGTGGTACATATGTAGAAATTTCCCCAGCTTTGTGGCACAAAGATTCCAGTCTTAAAATCTGGAAACAAGGTCCAAGTGATAGGGAAATTAGAATGTAGGCTTACTGGCTAAGATGTTGGTACATTTTTCTGGGTTCATAAAGGATTCAAGCCCTATAATGATAACACCCAATGCTTCTCTGATCTGGTATTTCCACTCCTTATGGGTCATGAGTCCACCAACCCAGCAGAAAGGATGGCATCAATAAACTCTGTGCATTATTAATATAATTTATCCTTTTCCTAATTGATAAGTCTCTCATATTACTAAATATCTGAACGTATTCTTTCTGTTCATCAATTAAATAGTTGTGGTCTTAGGACTTCCACGTGGTCAAGGAACACAACAGTATATATTAAAAGTGAAACTGTGCATAAAATATTTCCTTGAAACTCCATTTCTCATTACCTATACTTTGGAACCACTTGGACACATACATAAGAACATACATAACAATATTTGTTATTACTTTATAAAAACAAACATTTGGTAAAACCCAGATGTTCACATATGTGAAAATGTTAAACTGTGTGATAGCTATTCTCTAATTGTCTTTGCGTATCTAATTTTCACTCTGTCAACTCTGCTCTGTGCCCTGTAAAACTGAACTTTAGGGACTGCATTAACCAGTGGCCCTGCCCTTTGGCTTCTGCTAATGGAGGCTATTGCCAGGATGCTAATAGCTAATGGAGGCTACTGCCAGGATGTGGAGGACATGAAGAGTGAAACCAGGGTTTCCCTCAGCTTCCTCCCTTCTGAACTTTGTGTCGACAATTACTGCATTCCTCCACCAAAGCTCTCAGCTCTTGTTGGTGGCCTTATTCTATTGCTATAGCTCTTTCTTTGGTTTATGGTAGTGTTCCCGCCCATTGCCTATCAGCTTTAGGGATAGCAATGGCATCCTAGAGTTACAAGTCCTGGATACTTTAACATTTTTTGCTGGTTTTCATTAATACTGCTGACTCCCTTGTACATTATATTTTCCCCATTTATTCCATTTGAGTGAGACATTTTTTTCTTGGTTGTATAAAGAGAAGTCCCAGGAAACAGCCCCTCACAGTGGGATATGGGGAATGGTTGGCTCACATAGAGGACTACCTGTATATCTTGTCAGGGGGATATGGGACTTTTTTATTAATTTTTTTTAATGTTTATTTTTGAGAGAGAGAGAGAGTGAGCGAGCAGGGAAGGGGCAGAGAGAGGGAGAAACAGAATCAGAAACAGAAACCGAGATGTCAGCACAGAGCCTAACATGGGGCCCGACACATGAAATTAGGAGATCATGACCTGAGCTAAAGTCAGATACTTAACCGACTGAGCTACCCAGCCTCCCCTATCGGATTTTGATCATATGTGACATATACCCCCAGACAAGGAAGATATATTTACTCAATTTATCAATTACATATTTACTCAAATTATCACTTGTGCTTGAATGAAATGAAGTTAAGTGAAAGGCAAAGCTATAATCCATATACAAGCAAATGTCACAGTCACTTGAAATTTCACAGTCACTTGATTTCCCAACTCCTTACCCTTTTTCCTCAAAGAGAAATATCTTCATTGAAGATTGAGTGAACAGTATTTCCTTGAATAAAAATAAATTTTTGGCTTTACCTGGAACTGTTGTGTCTAAGACCATTACAAGAGTTAGGTTCCAAAATATTCTCAGAGACAAATACAAGGACTGTTCTGATAATATATAGTTTTGCACTAAAAGAATTGTAGGATCTTGCCAATATTGGCAAAAGTCTGGGGAACATGTATGTGAGTGAATTCTAAGATTATTAGGCTGAAAAAGACAAAATGTGAGACAAAATCAGGTAGGGTTTATTTATAGATGTACTCTCTTAGTATTCAGATATTAATGTATTGACCTACCTGGAGTGTTGTAAATGGACTGCTAGATTTGGTTGATTAAATCCTATATGTAATGAAGACACTTTCACATAAAAGCCAGTAGAGGATATCCATTTTAGTGAAGACTCTTAATTATTAGTTGGATTAGATACCCATCCAGTGGATTTCAGCTAGCCTCTGCCTCTAACCATTCCAGTGCCCGCTCACTGGGCTCATGTGCAAAATGGTTATGATAACAGAAATGGAGGCTATGCATGGATTCACTTCCACGGACCTCCCTTCAACAAAGCGATCTATCTTACTACCATTGTTGGGTCCCAACCTGCCAATGGCTGATATCAATTTGGCACCATTCCTTGGGGGGATTAGCTAGTTGCCTGGTGGCACACTGAATACATTGGATTTCTTTTTATCGTGGACGCAGTGATTTATCCTAGCAGGAATAGATACATATTTCACAATGGATTTGACTTATTAGTCTGTTGGCATGGCTTCATACTCTGTCAACTTAGCTAAAGCAGAACTGTGTTTCCAGAATTCCCTTCCATGTATGTTTCCATGTTAGAGTTCACCACAAGAAAACTTTGAGATTTGCAAAGTGGAAGCGAAATAGTAGACATCTTTGGTCTAAAGGACAGTATAGGATGAGTAAAATTATAGCTCACACATGTTGCTGGCTTACCTTGCTAGTGTGGGACAATAACCTAGGCCTGTGGCTCCTTTAGCTCCTACTGGATCTCCATCTTTAGTTTCTCCAAGTCCTGAGCCATATGAAAATGAATCTTTATAATGAAGGGCATCAGTTTATTCAGGTCACCTGCATCATCAAAATTGGAAACAGTGAGAGACAGGGTTCAAGTTTGTCCTTGATATTCCTCACATCCTGTTCATTTTCCCTTTCAGACTGCTGTTTCTGCCGGCTTCAGGCCCAGCATGACATTCAGTGGCAACAAATTTCCCTTAACAGTAAATTAAGACTGCTTAGCAGTTTTCACATTGCACAAATGTCTAATCCCCATAGAAAATCCCCTATTGTATTTTTGAGAGACAGAGAGAAAGAGCATGAGTGGGGGAAGGGTAGAGAGAGATAGAATGAGAGTCCCAAGCAGGCTCTGTGCTGTCAGGGCAGAGCCCCATGTGGGGTTTAATCCCATGAACTGTGAGATCATGACCTGACCTGAAATCAAGAGTCAGGCACTTATGCGACTGAACCACCCAGGCACCCCAAGAAACCCCTTATTTTAAATCACTCATAGTGGTTCCACTGCTCTGATCAAACTCTTGAGTGATACATTCTCAACATGTCTGACAGCCTAGTCATTTGCAGATTTATAGGATGCCTTATTATTACTATATCTATACAACACTGCATCTTAACCCGGGAACACATGTTAGAGCAAATGAAGTGTAATACTAAACTCACATACATATGGAACTCATCAGTCTACCTACAAGCTCCATCACTGCTAGAGGAGTGGAATGACCTGCTGTGGTGCAGTTACCATGCTGGTTGGGGCACCACTCCTTTGATAACACTGCTGAACTACAGGATGTGTCATCAGCCTGTGGTAAGTGACAGAAGCAGTTATTTCCACAGCTGCTTTTGGGTCACCCTCTTCTCCAGCTACAGATTTTAGTTGTAGTCTTAGAAACCATTTCTTTCCTATCTTCTGTAGCCCCAGGGATGATAAGAGCTCACTGCTCTTGCCAGCCCTGGGTGCCTTTAGAGTGTTGGTTCTTCTAACTCTGCCTTGTATAGAATCCTGTAGTCAACTCGCTTCAACAATCAATTTTAATGTGACATCTCTTCCTGTCTGGACTTTGATCAATACCCTGAAATAGATATAAAACACTGAGAAGAAATGAACTAGAACCTATGTATTTACATGGGTAAATAGATATAAATGTAGAGCATAGAAAAAGTCTGGAAGTATCATTTGCTTATAAGACAAATTACTATCTTATTAACTAATATACACTTTTTTCCTAGCTAAATTAAGTAGACAATTACATTGTTTAGGACTGTTCTGTTTCAGACTACTCTAGGACTTAACGATCATGTTTATAGGCTGATTACAGGCTCATTGCATAAAGCATATGCTATCTGTCTTCCTAGATACTTAAAAGGGAGTTTGTGGGTCATGGACATGAATGGCCTTTGGTGAGACACTGAAAGAGAGGTTAATATTTCAGCTTTTGTCTAATTTTATCCCTAATGGTTTAGTTTTGCTCAATTCAACATATTCTTAAACTCGCTAAGCACCAGAGAGTATACAAGGCACTGGAGATAAAGAGAAAAATAGGGAAGCATCCCCGCCAGTGAGGAGCTTCTCTTCTGTGGGACACAGAGAAAGAGTTTCGATGTTATGAGGTAAGTACAGTGATGAAGGGATGTCTTCCCAGGTGGCCTCAACCCCTACCACCCATTCGCTCCTTTCTTAGTCTCTCCCCAAATGGTACATTGCCTGGGAAATCTGCTCAGATTCCCCCAGGTAGATTTAGGGCTTCTTTCTTCTAGGTTAGTATCCACTGCATTGAATGTACATTAGTATAGCTATTATCCAGATTAGATTAAATTGCCTTGTTTGCATGTGTGTGTCTCCTCATTGGGCTCCAAGCACCTTGTTGAGGAATTGGCACATGAGTAGTTGTGAAAAAATAGGCTGAATGAATAAAAATGCTTAAATCCTGGCATTCAAGAGACTTGGAATCTAATGCAATTTTTTCTCCCTCAAATAGCTTTAGATGTTCATTTTGGAATGGCACCTGTTTGGCTCTGTGGGTTAAGTGCCTGACTTTGGCTCAGGGCATGATCTCACAGTTTGTGGGTTCGAGGCCCACATCAGGCTCTGTGCTGACAGTGTGGAGCCTGCTTGGGAATTTTTGTCTGTCCTCTCTCTGTCCTTCCTCTGCTCTTGTGCTGTCTCTCTAAAATAAATAAATAAGCATTTTTTTAAAAGAAAGACAGAATTGGGGGCACCTGGATGGCTCAGTCAGATAAGCAGCCAAATTTGGCTCAGGTCATGATCTCGAGGTCTGTGAGTTTGAGACCTGCCTCGGGCTCTGTGCTGCCAGCTCAGAGCCCAAAGCCTGTTTCGGATTCTGTGTCTCCCTCACTCTCTGCCCCTCCCACGTTCATGCTGTCTCCCTCTCTCTCCCTTTCCCCCCCAAATAAATAAACATTAATAAAAATTTTAAAAATTGAAATGTTGCCATTTGCAATGACGTGGATGGAGCTAGAGTGTATTATGTTTTGCAAAACAAGTCAGAGAAAGACAAATACTGTATAATTTCACTTACATGTGGAAGAAACAACACAGATGAATGTATGAGAAGGGGAAAAAAAGGAGAGAGGGAAGGAAACCATAAAAGACTCTTAACTATAGAGAACAAACTGAGGTTGACAGGGGAGATGTCGACAGGGCGGTATTAAGGAAGGGACTTGTGATGAACACTGGGTGTCATAAGTGATGAATCACTTTTGTGAATGTTTAATTTTGAGTGAGTGAGTGAGAGAGAGACAGACAGACAGACACAGACAGACTGGGAGGGGGGCAGAGAGAGGGAGACAGAGATTCCAAAGCGGGCTCCATGCTGACAGCAGGGAGCCCTAGGCTGGGGGCTGGAACTCAGGGACCCTGAGATCCTGATCCCAGCCGACCACCAGTGGACAACTGACTGAGCCACCCAGGCGCCCTGAATCACTAAGTTTTATAGAGAATTGTATCACATATGTCCACTGACTAGAATTTAAATAAAAACCTGAAATAGCAAAATAAAAGAAACGCAAATACAAACAGTTTTATGGGACCGCAGACGGAAGCGTTGTGAACCAGTGCAGGCAATGTGGAGTTGTCCAGAGCAGCAGTCCCAAGAATTGGGGCTCCAGCCGAGTGTATAAGCCATCTGTGAGACAGCGGTGAGCTGTGGGGAGGCCGAGGGAGAGAGCCAAGAGGGGCGCACCTGCTGACATTCCCGCGGAACAGGAGAGCACGAGAGCGCACCCAACATAAGCCTTTACACCTGCGCGCGACCTGAAGCGCGCCCCTCAGGTGGAAGCTCCAGGGCGAGCAAATAGGTCTTTTTCCCAGAAAGCCTGGGGTGTGTCAGCCTGCGCAGCCTGCTAAGAACTACCGTCCCGTGGGATCCCGGAACACAAGCCTCTGTGGTCATCAGAGCCACGAGGAGGGCAAGGGCATCCCCGGGGCAGCGGCCGCCAAACCCAGCACCCGAGTTGCAAGAACAAGCTCGCTCCGCAGAAGCAGCTGGTGCTCGGGCGCTAAGGACGCCCGCCAGCCTCCGCGCCAGAGGGTGGCTGCAGCAAGCCCCCAAACGTGTGTCAGATCACAAGTCTGCGCCTCCGGCTGTTGCTCGAGTCCACAAAAAGCAAGAGCTTCTCCTACACAAAGTTCAGCTGTCCCTGCATCTTCTGCCTCCACGCTGGGCCCTGAGGCGGTGAGTCCAAGGGCAGGAGCCCTTTTAGAGCTGTTGTTCAGGCCACTCTAACCTTGTGGGTCTCGTGGATGCCAGCTTTGGCGTTTTCCAAAGCTACGTGTTTTGGGGGCTTCGCAGGTGCCGGTCTTCAAAGTTGGGGTGATGGATGTGGGGTTCAAACGCTCAGCGCCTTAGGGAAGAGCTCAGGGTTTTGAGTTCCTTCTCTTGCTGTGCTGGGGTTGGGGTTTATGGCTACATCGTGTCCCAGCCTCTGTGACCTGTTTAGACGCGGGCCTTCTCATGTTGGCGTCGGCGTGGCTCAGCCAGTTTTCAGGGTTGTTTTCAGATGCAGTGGTTCCATAAGTAATGTAGATAAGGTGTGTTTGTGGGAGGAGGTGAGTTCAGGAACCGTTTACCTCACCATCTTGAACTGGAATGGGGCGACGACCATCTTTCTATATAGAACTGAGTTTTCACTCCCTTCCTCCCTCCTGGTGGGTCTATTTTGTTCTCACTGAAATGGGTGACATTCTTTCCTGGAAGGAAAAAAAAAGGGAACTTTTGTGTTAAAGATGTAGAAATCAAAGATGAATTAACCCATACTTTTCATTTCCCAATTAACCATGCCAATAATACATTACACACATATTAGATAATGATGTAACTAAGTTTGTTTCTCAGGATAACCATAGCACTGATTTCAGGCTATCCTGTCCTATGACTGGTATGTTGGTTAAGGTCATGCTTTATTCTCAGGAGCTCACATCTCCCTTGCACTTGTTCCGCGTTGTTATGCCTTTTGGCTATGGGTAGAAAGCAGCAATCATCGCTAAGAACTGTGGTTACTTACACATTGTAATTCACAATTCTTTCATGCTTTGTTCCATATGTTAAAAAAGTATGTTCTCAACCTTCTTTTCAGTCAGAGATGAGGTGCCGGCAAATGTCTTGTGTAAAGAGAGATAAGACAAAGAATTCCCTAAAAGCCTGAGATATAAGGGGAGCCGTCTACATTTCTTTCTAGGTCAAACATTATGAACTTTGTTTAAACCAAAAGCCTCATTTATGGCCCGCCAAGAAAACATGGTACACCTGCTTTGTAAGTGAGTAGCCTAAAGGAACACCGTCTTGTCTGTACGATACTGACGAATGTTCCTTCTCCCTGCACTCGTTGACATTAAAACTGCGTCTATGCTAATCTGTAATCTTTTCATTTTTTATGAGATGTAGCCAAGTAGAGAACCCTATGAAGGCACTTCAGTCTCTGGAGCACTTTCTTCCCTGTGAAGGCCGTGTTTCTTGGGCAGCTGTCCTAAGTTGGGCTTGAATAAAAGTCTCTTTCTTAATTTTAGAGATTCTAAAAGCCTTGTTCATTATGTGTCAACAAGGGCCAGCTTGTAAATAGTTTGAGATTTATGGGCTCTAGGATTAATTTGTTGCAGTCATTCAATTCTGCAGTGGTAGTATTGAAATAGCCGTAGACCTCACATAAACAAATAGGCATTGGTGAGTTTCAACAAAACTTTATGAAAAAAAAAAAAACCATGAGGCAGGCCATATTTGGGGTGCCCAGTATGTAGATTTGCCTATTCCCCCAAATAGCACAGTCTTTGTCTTAGTACAAGTCTAAAACCAAAGGCAGAATAGCATTGCACAAAATTTGCAGTTGTAATTCAGAGATTTTAGCCCCAACAGCACCAACTCTCTTGCTATGTTTTCTTCCCTAAATCCCTTAACCTCTGTGAATTTGTTTCTTCAAAGGTTGCACCAGAACTCACAGGTTATGGTTATGACTAATTGAGCTGATATTTGGAAAGGCTGTATCAACTAAAAAATTAGCCTGGGCTCCTTTCCTGATGTGTAACCATTTGACTGGAGTCTATCAGGTTAAAAATAAAATTTGTTTTATCTTCTTTTTTTTTTAAGTTTATTTTAAGAGAAAGAGCAAGAGTGCGCAAGAGAGCTGGGGAGGGGAAGAGAGAGAGAGAGAGAGATACAGAGAGAGAGAGAATATCCTAAGCAGGTTCTGACCTAATGGCGCAAAGCAGGAAGCAGGGCTCGATCTAAGCCAACTGTGCGATCATGACCTGAGTCAAAATTAAGAGCCAGACACTCAGTCGACTGAGCCCCCATGTGTCCCTAAAATTTGTTTTATCTTTTAGTTCACATTAAATTTACGTTCTGATTCTCTGTCTTACACACACACACACACACACACACACACACACACACACACATACACATACATGCACATCTACACGCAAATATATTGTGATGCATTTTTATTACCTTAGTCTTTTCAGAGTATTGTGGTATATACTTTAATTGCTTTGTGTTAAATGTGAAATAGAAGATTTGGTAGGTTACTTCCTTCTTGAGTTCAGTGGTGAAAATAACAATGGTGAATATTTACAGATAGTATATATACACATAGATAGAATATTTAACATAGTATATATGTCAGGCACTGCTCTTAACTCTGCCTGCTTTAACTCATTCAGTCTTGGCAACAATCCTTGAGATAGATGGTGCTGTCATTCCTCTTTTACAGATTGGGAGTTGGAAGCCCTGAGAGGTTAAAAGACTTCTCTAATGTTGGTAAATGGTAGATTTGAATTTAAATCTAAGCTCTGGTTCCAGCGTCTGGAATTTTAATCATTATGCTTTTTGTTCTTTTTATAAAATTGATACAATGTTGATCGCTGGGAAGTTTTAGTTTGTAGTTTAGTTTCTTCACTTGGGACTAATTTGTCTATTGTTTCTCCCTGTATTTGTGTCAGTTGCTTGTTGATGACAAAAGAAATTTGAATTAATATGTTATATACATGTGGGCCAGCTACTATAAAATGAATATTTAATAACATGGAGGGTTGCTCAGGATAGATTGATAAGTGAAAAAGGAGGCGATAAAACAAGATTTAAAATTTGATCTATTTTAAAATTTATGTGTATAAGTTGAAATGTTAATAGTGATATTTCTTCTGGGGGGATACATATAGGTGTTTTTAAAATTACCTTCTTGTACTTGTCTGTAATTCATACATATTTTATAACAAATGTTGCAATAATGAGAGAAACTACTAACAGAGTCAAATACACTTAAAAATCTCCTAATCTTCGGTATTTTTCACATTTTTTTGATGTTGAACCTTGACAAAGGTATTTTGCTAGCTTCTATGTAAATCATAGTCACTAGTGGTAGTTTATTTGCCTTATAGTTGACCTCTAAAAGAATTCTAACAGGCATGGTTTTTAGTCTCAAAAATTGCATTGCCTTTCTCCTAGTATATCTTTGGTGAACTCATAGATAATTACACATTTTACCATCCTTTCTGAAAGGAAGTTCATCTTAATGGTCTCCAGATCCTTTATTCATTGAATGGGTTTGGGTCAATCTCTGAGTATGGTATCACTGGGGCTATCAAGACGCTTTCACATGCAATTGCTCTGCCCTTTAGATATGGAGGTTATGATGGCAATCCCTAATTCTCTGCGTAGCTTATGAGGAGATACTTTGGTTGATTCGAATTTTAACCCTGGGGAGTAGTTACTGTTGGAAATCAGAGTGAGACCAACTGGAGGAGTCACCAATAATGTCCTGTAGGCTGATTTAGAGCCAAGCCCTGAAAGTCAGTCACACAAAAGAAAGTTAAAATCCTCCTAGCATTTTTATAAAATAGCCAAATAGGACAATATTTACATGGGGAAAATGGCAGGTTTAGTGTAGATTTGGTCTACGTGCCTCTTAATTGTAGCTGACTGTCCACTCTCTATATAGTAGTGTTCCACGAGTTAAGGATAGATGGTATATGAATAATAGAAACTGCCCTTGTCCAAGAGAGTTGAGTCTTGGGAGAAAGAAAGTAGTCTATTTTCATTTTAAGTTAGTCTGTTGCCAGATTGGATTTAATAAAATGTTTCCATTCAACACTGTCTTCTGTCTCTTGATTTTCTTTTTTATTTCAGCACACCAACAAGATACAAATTGAGACTAGTTAGCCTCTAATTAGAGGCACAGGCAAGTTTTTGTTCAAAATGACTATAGTAGTGCCCCCCTGAACAAGTTGGAGTTTTCATTGAGACATGACTCAGCAAATGGCTTGTTAACCTAAGCGAAGGGGGTACAGCTTGTTCATTTTCAACACTCCTGTGATTTTTATTTTGTCTTGTCCCTTATGGTTCAGGGTGGTCATTGCTTGTGATTTTGTTTTGTTCCTTAGAAATTACTGTTCCTATTTTCTTTTCTCAGTTTCTAAAACTGCTTTTAGATACAGAGTCATCTAAAAGTTCCTGAGTGGAAAAATACAGCTTTTCGCAGCATCATATGACCCTGGATCCTTACCCAGTAATTTCATGAATTTCCTTCTCTGCATCCCATCGATACTTCCAGCAAATTTACAGGAAAAAAAAAGAGAACAAAACAGACTGTTTCTATCCCGAATTAGAGATTAGCTGCAGAGATGGGAGCTGTCACTGAAGCCCTGAAGAAAGGTTTCTAGCTCTCAGTTTTTGATGTACCTGTGATTCAGTGCTAAGCTGGTTTGCTGAAGTACCCTGTGTTGGAAGTTACTATCTGAGTGACAGATAGCATATTCTGAAAGAAAAGGACTTTGGTGTTCGACTTCACTTTACTTACATGGTTTAGGGCTACAAAGAGAATGGTGAATTTCGGGGCTGAACTTTTGTGAGTAGTAAGAAAAATCTATGAACCTTACTGGTGACTGATGTACTTATCACAGAAGTATTAAGCAGTTTTATAGCTTTAGTGAAACCAAATTCTAAGAACATGTATTATCACTTACATATGCCATTCTCTCTGGCTAATCTGGTTTCCTGATGAAATGATTACATTGATAGGTCTAGCTTCTTTTCAACGACCATAGTAAAGACAGCATCTTAAAATAAAAAAAAAATAGAGTATGTTTTATAGCTTTATTAAGCTGTTATTGATAGATATGTCAATTTGAAGTCTACAGGGTGATAATCTGATACCCATATATAAATCAATAAATGTGATATACCACCCTACTAGAATGAAAGATAAAAAGCATATGATCATCTCAATAGATACAGAAAAATAAGTTAACAATCTTCCACATCCTCTCCAGATTAACAGCTCTCACCAAATGGGTATACAAGGAATGTACTGAAGCATAATAAAGGCCATTTATGATAAAACCATAGCAAGCATCATACTCCATGGTGCAAGTTTGAAACCTTTTCCTGTAAGCTTAGGAACAAGACGGAGGTACCCACTCTAGCTGCTGCTTTGCGACACAGTGCTAGAAGTCCTAGCCATGGTAAATAGATAAGAAAAAGAAGTGAAAGACATCCAAATCAGAAAGGAAAAGTATTGTCTATGTGTGCAGATGATAAGAGTTTTTTAAATACAGAAAATCCCAAAGACTCTACCAGAAACTTAGAACTATAAATGCATTTATTTAGTGATGTTGAGGGATACAAAACCAATGTACAGAAATCACTTCATTTCTTACACTGAGAACGAGCTATCTCAAAAAGAAATAAAATAATCTAATTTACAATAGCATCAAAAGAATAAGATACTTAAACATAAGTTTAACCAAAGAAATAGACGATATATACACTGAAATTTCAGAGCAATTGATTATAGACATTGAGGAAGACACACAAAAAAATGGAAAGATATCTTGTGTTCATGGATTGAAAGAATATTTTAAAGTGTTTAAAGCTCGTCATTATAATTATTATTATAATTCTATAATGATTAATTCTATACTTCTATATATTCAATGCAATGCTTATCAAAATTACAATGGCATTTTTTTTACCAGAATAGAAAAAACAATCTTAAAATTCATATGGCTAAAGACCCTAAATAGCCAAAGCAATCCTGAGAAAGAAGGACCAAATTGGAGATCTCACACTTACTAATTTCAAACTTTGTTTCAAAGCTATATAATCAAAGTAGTATGGTGCTGGCATAAAAACAGACACATATATCAATGAAATAGAATCAAAAGCCCATAATTAACCCCTGCATATACAGTCAACTATATTTGACAGGAATACTTAATGGAGAGATGATAGTCTCTTCAACAGTTGGTGTTGGGAAAACCAGATAGTCACAGGCAAAAGAATGAAGTTGGACCCCTCTCTGCTTGAATCCCAAACAGACTCTGCACTGTCAGTGTGGAGCCCAACATGGCTTGATCTCACGACTGTGAGATCATGACCCAAGCCAAAGTCGAGAGTCGGTGGCTTAACCGACTGAGCCACCCAGGCACCCTGAATGTAAATCTTAAATGTAATCACCACACACAAAGTAATGATAGTGAGGTGATGGAGATGTTAATGAACCTTATTGTGGTAATTATTTTATCACATATATGTGTTGAATCATGCTGTATACTTATTAAACTTACACAGTATCGTATGCCAATATCTCCGTAAAGCTGGGAAAAAATTTAGGGTATCTGTAGGTACTTTTGCATAGAAACTCTAGTAAGATTGCTGAATTACAGATGTAACACTGGTTAATGTTCAATAGGCCATAAATATCTGGGGTTGTCTGTTTGGACGGAAAGTGTATGTGTCTCTACTGGGTAAAAATGTGTGAGGAAAAAAGGGAACTTCACTATGTCTATATCCTTTAATTAATACTTAATAGTGAAATGAATTAAATATATTCTCCTAGATACTCCTTGGATGGCCTTTGGCATCAGGTAGTATGGAAAGGACAAACACCAAACTTTTTGCCTCCAAGTTTTGTACTTTTCTTTTTTTTTTTTTTTAATTTTTTTTTTTAACGTTTATTTATTTTTGAGACAGAGAGAGACAGAGCATGAACGGGGGGAGGGGCAGAGAGAGAGGGAGACACAGAATCAGAAACATGCTCCAGGCTCTGAGCCATCAGCCCAGAGCCTGACGCGGGGCTTGAACTCACGGACCGCGAGATCGTGACCTGGCTGAAGTCGGACGCTTAACCGACTGCGCCACCCAGGCGCCCCAGTTTTGTAGTTTTCTATGTTTATTGGCCTTTTAATTTTTCTTCCTTTATGAACTGTCAATTCATTCTATTTTTTGTTTTCTACTAGTTCGGCTTATTTGACTTACCAGAGTAGAGGAAGGTATCTGTAATGATTAATTTATATGCTATTATTAAAAATGTATTTTATTTTCATGTTTTTCATATTTAACATATTTTAAATCCAAGAAAATTATATTCAGGGCCTTAGTTTGAATGCAATAATCTTAATGTACTTAATTGTGTGTTAACAGTTTTTGGGTGAATTATCTTCTATTTTTCCAATTTGCTGCACTCTGACCATTCTTTGGGTTGGTTTCCTATTGTTTCTGGGGGAAGGAAAGTGTTTGTGCCCACACCTCTCTATCTCCATCTCTCTGCCTTCTGTCCTAATCTGTTTGTACCCCAAGTGTTCACATCCTTCTCCATTATTCTGAGTCTTTCATATTTACTCATGCTTGCTGCTCTTAATTGTTGTTTGGACCTTTGAACACACAAGGAGACTTCGTTGACAAAATGTGTCAAGATTTCTAAGTTCTACAACTGTTTTCCTGAAAGTTTTGGAGTTTTTTTCCATTTAAAAAACATAAAATACATTTTTCCTTTCATTAGGGATTTCCCTGGATTATATCATAAAAAATCTAAAAAGTATGTAGCTCTTTATTTTGTATGAGAAAATCCTACACCTGTTTCCTCCCTCCCTGATAATCCTGTGAGACCGTTCCCTTGGACTCATGACCTCAGGCTGAGAATCCCAGAACTCTAATGCATCATTTGGTCACCACCTTGTGCTATAGCTAAATTAGGAGCCTTTCTCCAAATAGCAGAGGTTTGTTTAGCTTCTTGTCCTAGGGAGGGTGAGTGGAAGGATATGGGCAATGCTTATGCATGGGAGGAAATTCAGTGTGTGGAACTCTTCTGATTCCCTGACCCTGACCTTGTGAGGTCTTTTGACAGGTTAGGTAGGTGGTGGTGGTGAAGAGGGGTGGAGGGGTTGGTGGACCATACTCTATAAGAAGACTCTCCTTCACAGGTTCCTATGCTTCCAGAGAGGAAGTGTATACGAAAATGAGCAGAAGCAGGAATTGTACAGGAGGGAAGAGTTGGGGCAACTGTATAGAGAAAGGTATGGGAAAGAAAGTGAAATAGATTTTTCCAGCTTTATTGAGAAATAATTGATATACATCACTATATAAATTTAAGATGTAGAATATGATGGGTTGGTTTATGTATATTGTGAAATGACAAACACAATAGGTTAGTTAATATCCATCGTTTCATAGATTAAATAAAAGGAAAAGAGAAAAATTTTTCCTTTTGATGAGAACTCTTAGGATTAACTCCCTTAGGAATTTCTTGTAGATCATAGAGCAGTGTTAACTATAGTCATAATGTTGTACTGAAGTTGCTTTTTAATGGGAATCCAGATTTGAGAACGAAGATATGGGAGAAAGAGTAAAGTATAGAGTTACCACTGGCTTACAATTACTGTACCTGCCTTCATGCTCTCTGATCTGTATTGTGTTTTCTCCAGTTGTCAGCTCATCTGTGGCTCCGCTTGCTGCATTGCCCAGTATGTGATTTGGTCAAACAATTTCAATGTGACCTCAGGCCTCCAAGGGTCTCTTTCTTTCTTTCTCTGTCTCTTTTTTTCAAGGGAATGCATTTAGTTTGTTGTCAAGTTTGTAATTTTAATTCCAGTTCAGGTGTGCAATATCATGTTTCTGCAGTTCTGTACATTGCTCATTGCTCATCATGATAAATGTATGCTTAATCCCCTTCACCTATGCACCCATCCCCTCACCACCTCCTCTCTGGTAACTGCCAGTTTGTTCTCTATTGTTAAGAGTCAAAAGGATATATGCACTCCTGTGTTTATTGCAGCATTATTTACAATAGCCAAGTTAAGGAAACAGTCAAAGGGTCTATCTATATCTGAATGGATAAAGAAGATGTGGTAAATACATACACAATGGAATATTATTCAGCCATAAAAAGAATGAAACCTTGCCATTTGCAACAACATAGATGGATTGAGAGAGTATAATGCTAAGCAAAATAAGAGAAGGACAAGTGCCACATGATCTCGCTTATATGTACAATTTAGGAAGCAATAATAATGAACAAAGGATCTCTGACTGTTTTGATACCCCATTCTCCTTATTGTGCCAAATAATTACGCTGCTCTAAAATTCTGGGTATCAGTTTGTGAACATTTCTGAATGGTGTCACAAAAAGATTTCCTCTGGCTTTTGTCTAAGTTTGTGATAGCCAGCTTCATCCAGATCCTCAGAGTTGTTTGGAACCTCTTTATCTCATTACTGTAGATTTCTGTCACTCTACACGTTTTCTGCACATAGCATATTACCTTATCTCCCCATTCCCCCCTTCCCAAACCTCTTCCCCTAGATGATTGACATTATTTGTCAGTTCCTATTTGACTTTCTCCACTTTGGCACCATTGGTTATCTCCCTAAAATCATGATTTTCTCTGTTTTGATTTTCTCTGCTCTCTTGAATGGCACCAGTGGTAGCTCAGCCCTAAGTCTATGGCTTTTACTTAGTCTTCTCAATTTGATCACTGGTTAGCGTATGAAAGCTACCTTTCTACCTGATTTTTGTATATAGAAACAGGGCTTTTAAAAGGTACATAATAGGGGAGCCTGTGCTGACAGCTCAGAGCCTGGAGCCTGCTTTGGATTCTGTGTCTCCTCCTCTCTCTGCCCCTCCCACGCTCATGCTCTGTCTCTCTCTCTCTGTCTCTCTCTGTCTCTCTCTCTCTCTGTCAAAAATAAATACACATTAAAAAAAATGATAAAAAAGGCAGATAATATGTAAAAATAGTAGTACTAGCAATACAGTAATGATGATGACAAATACTATATATTCTTTTTTTGGCCATGCATGTTTCCTCCATTAGCTTTCTTTTATCTGTTTATATGTTATCCTTTAAACAAATATTTCTTTCTCATAACATAAATTTTGGATGGCTTCTATGTTTTTGTGTCTAGCTGGGATATTTCTTGTCTGTCAATCACCATGTCTTTTTACGAATAAATGGGCCAGACTTTGGTGAATCTTTGACTACCTCCAAAACTTTGGTGGATTTTGGTTTTTTCCCCCCATTGTCATCAGCAACCACCTTTCTCCCTTCCCTTAAACTTGTACACTAATATGTAGGTTTAAATCTTGTCTCTGTAGCTATAAAACCTTGGGTAAGTTAATTTATATATGTATTAAATGTTTATGTGGGTGGGATAGAATATTGTTCTGAATAAAATGGAATTCTTTCCACATTTACTGATATATAATGAGCTATAACCTTGTGCCAGTTTAAGGTGTACTTTTTTTTTTGTATTCTTGGTTAAAATTTATAGGAGGTATCATTGTTTTAGACCATGAGCCAACATCCATATTTTCTTGATGTAGTCAAGACAGCACTGGATTTGGAATCAGAAGACCTGGTATTTGATTTCAAACTAAGTAACTATGTTTTTAGGTAAGTTACTTTTTTGAATTTGAGATTTTTCATCTATAAATGAAAATAATTCTATCAGATATATCCACCCCTACAGATAATTACAAGCATCAAATATGTGAAAGTCCTTAGTAAATATGCGCTAATAAAATAACGTATACTTTTCCAACTCTAAGATTGCATCATTAAATATTTTAGAAACTTTTAAAATATGGTGAAAAGAATCATTATTTTTTTTCTGACTTTAACAATGGCATGGAAGATGACTACTAATTATATCGTGAAGCTTGGAAAATAGAAACTGTAAATTTCCTGATATCTTGGCTGTTACTGGAAACTGCCACCTCACACCTGGTCTTCCTTTTCCTTTTACGTGCTGCTTCTTGTTTTCTAAAACTTCATAAAGTTAAACCATGAACCATTATACGAGTTGAGATGAGGCTTCCCTATTCCCAAGTAGAAATTTATAGCAAGAATACCAGGCATCCTTTTGGGAGTGATTGGGAACTATGTTAATGCTTAGTTTTGAATGTGAAGAGTTCCTTTATGCATGCTGCACTTCATGGAAAAACATGGTAGATGAGAAAAACAGAAACTGAAAAATGATGGACTTGAGAAAATGGTTGTACTTCAGAGAAGTGTTATTAACTAAATAATCAGGATATCCTTGCTACTTATTTTGTATTTTAGGAAACACAAGAACCAGAAGAAATGGTCCTTTTCCTTTGCAAAGTTATAATATATTTGAGGAGAGAAAATCTGTAATTGAAACCATTGAGGGGGCACCCTGGGTAGCTCAGTGGGTTGAGAGTCTCATTTCGGCTTGGGTCATGATCTCACATTTCGTGAGTGGAGCCCCACATTGGGCTCTGTGCTGTTGGCTCTGAGCACACTTTGGATCCTCTGTCCCTCCTTCGCTGGTGCTCTCTGTCTCAAAAAGAAATAAAATGTTAAAAAAAATTGAAACCATTGAGGAATTATGATTAGTAGCAAAGGATTTGCTCTAATAAGAGAGCAGTTATTATCTCTTCTCAAAAGGCCTTCCTTTCCCCTCTTAGCTTATTAAACTCCTACTGGTTTTTCAAAACTGACAACACTTTCTCCTTTGTCAAGATGTCTCTGAATTTCACAGACTCTTAGGTGTCCTTCTTGGCCAAAAGTAGGCATCTGGAATGTCTCCTATGATGCCATATATTGTGGTTTATTTTTAATGTGGTTAATTATTATTTTTCCATTAAAGTTTAAATTTCCTGACTTCTAGGAATAAGAGAGAAAAGACGTTTGTATAAAGTGTAGTTACTAGGAAAGTTTTCATAGAGGAAATGGGATTTTGATTTACCTTTAAGGATGGGTAAGGTTTGAAGTGTTCTATATTGTACTACCCTATACTTAACGAGTAGCCATAGGAGGCTGTTGGGCACTTGAAATGTGGCTAGTGCAACCAAGGAAATAGGTTTTTAATTTCACTTAATAACCATATGGAAGGAGTGGCTGCTGTTTTGGACTAAGTAGATCTAGGTTTGGCATACCTCTTCTCACTTTATCATTTTTCTAGCATATGGAGTCTGAAGTCATTTGTAGACTAGAAAACCTGGATTCTGTGTAACTAGTTGTTTTTTCCTCCCTGGACTACTGTTTTCTCCTTTGTAAATTATTAGCTTGGACTAGGGAATCATGAATGAGTTAGTGGGATAATAATTTTTAATGTTTATTTTTGGGAAAGAGAGACAAGAGTGTGAGAGAGGGAGGGGCAGAAAGAGAGGGAGACACGGAATCCAGCACCGCGTTCGAACTCATACACTGCGAGACCATGACCTGAGCTGTGGACGCTTAACTGACTGAGCCACCCCGACGCCTCTGTGGGGTATTTTTATGACTGATTTCACTCATCATGCACAACTGAGGTGTGCACATGTGTGCATATATAAATACACATATTAAAGGACAAGGGGCACCTGGGTGGCTCAGTCAGTTGGGCATCCTACTTTGGCTCAGGTCGTGATCTCATGGCTTGTGACTTCGAGCCCCACATTGGGCTCTGTGCTGACAGCTCGGAGCCTAGAGCCTGCTTCAGATTCTGTGTGTCCCTCTCTCTCTGCCCCTCCCCCACTCATCCTCTGTCTCTCTCCTTCAAAAATAAGTAAAGAAAAAAATTTTTTTAAATAAAAGGAAAAGCTTTGGAATCCATTTTTTTTTTCTACTGCTAGGTTTTTCTTGCTCTTTCCTTTTGGTTCCAGTTATGAGGCTTTTTGTGCATTCACGTATCTTTATTTTACCAGTCCTTACTGTTTATTCTGCAACCTACCTCTTTTTTTCAGATCACCTCCCTTTTTAGCAGCAAATCTAAGTATTATGGGAACCAGAGGGCTGGAGATGCAGAGTTGGACACACAGGCAAGAATATGTCTCCTACATGGCAACATTTTAGTCTGAAAAAAATGGGTAACAAGTAGAGAGACTCATGTAGTCATGCAAAATTAGGGGCAGGGAACTGTCAGACTTGGCATTGGATCTCAGACAATGGAGAGAATTGAAAGGGAAGCCATGAGATAAGAAAAATAAAAGGCCTAAGGTTGATGGAAGAACGGGAGAGAGTCATGGTTATGTGGTAACTGTGACATTAGTGGGCATATCTTCATCCAAACTCCCAAAGCTTAGGGCTCCAATAACTATAACCAAGGTTCACAAACGTCAGAGATTATAAAGACTCTGGACAGATAAATGGCATTGGCTTCCTTAACTTCCCATAATACCCCATTCTCCTTGAACATCTCGGAGAAGTCCTGCTAACCATTTTTCTAGGTACTTATACTTTCTGGGTTTCATGCAAGTACTCTGTGCCATCAACATCTATTCTGCCCTTGGTCCTGGCATACACCCAAGTCACCTCTATATCCTAAGTCAGGTTTCCTTAGCTCGCCACTACCCTGTGGGCTTAGTGTGAATTGCAAAAGTGATTGTAGGTACTGGTATAAGACCTACTACAAGAGACATAATATGTGTCTGAGATGAGTTGAGGGTAAGAAATAAGACGACTTGAATGACTGAGGAATTGTTGTATGAACAGTTAAAATAGTACCAGCGAGGGGTGCCTGGGTGGCTCAGTCAATTAAGCATCCGAGTTTGGCTTAAGTCATGATCTCATGGTTGGTGGGTTCAAACCCTGCATCAGGTTGTTTGCTGGCACCATGGAGCCTGCTTGGGATTCTCTGTCTCTTTCTCCCTCTCTTACCCCTCCCCCCCCGTCCCTCCTTCTCTGTCTCTCTCTCTCTTTTCCTCTCTCTCTGCTCTCCCCCTCTGGTGCTGTCTCTGTCTCTCTCAGTATAAATGCATAAACTTAAAATACTAAAAAAAAAGCAATAGCAGTGAATTCTGGCAAATGCAATCTTTACCTCTTCTTTGTTTTTCTGTTTGTGTTGCATTGCACCAACTTGCCTGCCCCTCCCGATCCTTGCTATATACATCTATGTTTTCATATTTGCTTCATTTTCTTGTTTATAGATCCATAGTCCTGGCAGCCATGGTGTTAGGAATATTGCACGTGGAAGTGACTCAACTGCTCTAGGTGACCCCAGGTAAAATGCATATTTAATAATGACCCTGAGAAGGAATTGAGGGGATACCTTGTTTTCACAATGTGAATAGCCTTGATTGATTAATCATTTTAATGTAGAACTTTATTAACATTCTCATTTTAGTTTCTTGTTATTTTCTGCTGTCTGGAAACATTCTAGCGGATAAATCAATGGATAGAGCAAATCACTCTGTGGTGTCAGAGTTTGTGTTCCTGGGACTCACCGATTCCTGGGAGATCCAACTTCTCCTCTTTGTGTTCTCCTCTATGGTTTATGTGGCAAGCATGATGGGAAACTCCCTCATCATGCTCACTGTGATTTCTGACCCTCACTTACACTCCCCCATGTACTTTCTGTTGGTCAACCTGTCCTTCATTGACCTGGGAATTTCTTCTGTCATTTCTCCGAAGATGATTTATGACCTTTTCAGAAAGCGTAAAGTCATCTCCTTTGGTGGCTGCATCACTCAAATCTTCTTCATCCACGTCATTGGTGGTGTGGAGATGGTGCTGCTCATCGCCATGGCCTTTGACAGATATGTTGCCATATGCAAGCCTCTGCACTATTTGACTATTATGAACCGAAAAATGTGTATTTTGCTTACAGTTGCTGCCTGGGTAATTGGGTTGAGCCACTCTGTGATTCAACTGGTTTTTGTAATAACATTGCCATTCTGTGGCCCTAATGTGTTAGACAGCTTTTATTGTGACTTTCCTCGGTTCATCAGACTTGCCTGCACAGACACCTACCATCTAGAGTTCATGGTCATAGCCAACAGTGGGTTCATATCTCTGGGATCATTCTTCATATTGATTGTCTCGTACATTTCTATCCTGATCACTGTTCGGAAACACTCTTCAGCAGGCACATCTAAGGCCCTCTCCACTTTGTCAACTCATGTCATGGTGGTGATTCTGTTCTTTGGCCCTTGCATCTTCGTTTATATCTGGCCTCACCCCACCTCACACCTGGACAAATATCTTGTTGTCTTTGATGCAGTTCTCACTCCTTTTTTTAACTCAGTCATCTATACATTCAGGAACAAAGAGATGAAAGTGGCAATGAGAAAAGTGTGTAGTCGGTTTATTATTTATAGAAGAATTTCTTAAATGACACAAGTATTACAAAATTTCCTTACTGACTTGAAGTAACAATACATATCTATAGTTTGAATACCAGATTCCAAGTACCTTACTACCATTGAGTTGTCCCAGATTAACAAGGGTCTTAAAAAATCTTAACTGAGAGATTGTGTTGCTGCCTGCGGTTGGTTGAAGGAAGCATGTGGTGTGAAAAACAGTAGCTCCCAGAGAAGGACAATTGCTTGTCTCTCGGGAGACATTACCTTGATGAATTTACTGTGGTCTAGAATTGAAAATTGTGTCTCTTCAGTGTCTGAGTGCGTTACATAAGGGGATGCTGATTGACACTAAATAAATTGATACTAGATAGAAATATATACATATATCAAGATGCCAATTGATTAACTTGCTGTAAAAGATCAGCAAGTGGTCTGAACTTTCATGTAAGCCTAATTAATTCAGTGAAGGGAAATTTATGAGAAGTCAAGTGATGAAAGGACATTAATGAGGTGGGAATCAGAGTAAGAGGAGTCAGCTGGACACTCAAATAATCACATGAGATTGTGATGCCTTTGAGGATAGGCCTGCCATCAGAAGTGGAAAAATAATGGATCCTTAGGCCAGGCCACCTTTCTGTCTGGACAGAGCTGGTTGGTCTCACCAGATTTACCTTTTGACTTTTGTTTGTACTCAGTTTCAGACTATCTAACTCCTACGTTCTTTAAGATTCGTTCTCATTTTTTTTGTAACTAGCCAGGTTCTTCCTTTTTCTTCTTCTGAAATAATAGTATTCCCATTGCATTTACAGGATTTGAGTCATTGCAAGCTAAGTTTTAGTTTTGGAGGTGTTTTGTATATGACTGTATTATATTCTATAAGAATGTGGGATTTGCATACATGGATTTAGAAATTTCAGTTCATATCCACTTTACCAAAGAAGAACCAAGCTCATTCTCAGAGATGTAGTACAAATAACTCTGAACCTTATGTATCCTTACACATAGTCCTTAACCAGTTAATCAGTATTCCTATTGTCTTGTAAGTGGTCCTTATTAATGAAATTACAATGTCACTTGCTAATTTATTTGTGTTTTCTTTCAATTTCCATTGTTCTTTTTATCATTCATTCATTATTTTTAACACCCCGGATGGATACTTGGAAAACTGTTTAGTAGCTAGCACTTATACTCAGTCTCCTAAGATTTGTTTGGAAGTAGTGTTTTTACAGGGGAGATTCCAGGTTTCTCTTTTACTGATTAAATAATGTTCAGTAGACTAGCAGGGATTGCCAGATTCCTCTCTGATTTAAAAAAATTTCTACCCCTCCCAATCTTTTGTCTTGCTGCTCTTCTATCAGGTCTGTATGTATGATAAGACAGATGCACCAACTGCATAGTACCTGAAGATTTTCTGTATCACTTAATTCTAAAGGTCATTGTACTCTGAAGAAATAACTACTTTTAGTGGACATCAATTCTGTTATTTCCTCAAATCAGCAACCTGCTTCTCCTGGTAAATGTAGCTTTGTCTTGCTGTAACCATGTCATATGATTAGAAGGTGACAGGTAAATCCTACCTCTCTGACTACTTCTGTTTGCTTGAAGGATGCTTCTGAACCAAGTCTTGATGACACATCTGTTAGCCATAGTTGAAGGCTTCAGGTATGAGCCTCTGACCAAGATGGGCCAAATCTGAGCTTTTCCTCAGGATGGTAGACCCAAGAACAGAGAGAAAACAAGCTCATCCCTTTTTGAGCTGTGATATGGAGAAACTGCTGCCCATCATACTTCCTGCTGTCAAAAATCAAGTCTGGGATACTGAAACAACATATGTGGAAAAAGACATAGGATTTACAGATAGAAGCTTGGCAGTAGCCAGTTTCTTGGTTCCAACAGTCTTTGGCATTCATCTTCATTCTTGCCCACCAATGAATTTGGTGACCAGCTGAGCTAATAAATGGGCGAATACATTAACCTTCTTGCTTAAATTTGTTTGAGGTGTGGTTTTGTCCTGTATAATCGAAAGGGTATTGATAAATACATTTCTGGTTCTAAGAAGAGTGTATTTTCCATGATTTCTGATGTGAATTCCTCCATGTTTTATTACTTAAGAAAGTACTATTTTTTTGTAATACAATTTTTTTCTTCTAATAAAAAGAAAAGCTTCCTTTGAATTAGAGATGAAATAGAAATTACCCATAAAATCACTATGTGGAGATAATTAGTGGCAATATTTTGATATGCTAATTTGTAGTGTTTTTCTCTGCCTAAATAAAAATAGATATTATAAAAGGGACATTTAATGGTCTCTGCATTTTATCCTGCCTGCCTTTTTGACGAATATTACATTCAGAGAAGTTTTTCACATTATCAACTGTTGCAGTACAAAATAATTTTAAATACATACATACTACTGCATTATATGAGAATCATAATCTATTTGTTTTTCCTCTCTCATTGATCAATTAGATTATCTTTAATTTTGTGCTCTGCTTGAAAATTTTATATATGTTATCTGTATCTCAGATCACTTCCTAGAGATTGATAAATTTGGTATCAATAGGGGATCATAATCATTTAAATTTTTTATTCACATTTTAATTTCTCCCAAAAGATTTTTAACTGCTAAAAAGTATATCCAGTTAAAAATTTTTTTAATGTTTGTTTGTTTGTTTTGTGTGTGCATGTGTGTGTTTAATATGAAATTTATTGTCAAATGGTTTCCATACAACACCCAGTGTTCATCCCAACAGGTGCCCTCCTAATTACCCATCACCCACAATGTCCTCCCTACCACCCTCCATCAACCCTCAGTTTGTTCTTAGTTTTTAAGAGTCTCTTAAGGTTTGGCTCCCTCCCTCCCTCACTTTTTTTTTTTTTTTGTTTTCCTCCTTCCCCTCTCCCATGGTCTTCTGTTAAGTTTCTCAGGATCCACAAAAGAGTGAAAACATATGGTACCTGTAACACTCTACAGTTCCATCCATGTTGCTACAAAAGGCCATATTTCATTCTTTCTCATTGCCACGTGGTATTCCATTGTGTATGTAAACCACAATTTCTTTATCCATTCATCAGTTGATGGACATTAAGGCTTTTTCTGTAATTTGGGTATTGTTGAAAGTGCTGCTATAAACATTGGGGTACAAGTGCCCCTTGTGTCAGCACTCCGGTATCCCTTGGGTAAATTCCTAGCAGTGCTAATGCTGGGTCATAGGGTAGGTCTATTTTTAATTTTTGGAGGAACCTCTACACTGTTTTCCAGAGCGGCTGCACCAGTTTGCATTCCCACCAACAGTGCAAGAGGGTTCCCGTTTCTCCACATCCTCTCCAGCATCCATAGTCTCCTGATGTGTTCATTTTAGCCACTCTGACTGGCGTGAGGTGATAGCTGAGTGTGGTTTTGATTTGTATTTCCCTGATGAGGAGTGACGTTGACCATCTTTTCATGTGCCTGTTGGCCAACTGGATGTCTTCTTTAGAGAAGTGTCTATTCATGTTTTCTGCTCATTTCTTCACTGGATTATTTTTTTTTTGAGTGTGGAGTTAGGTGAGCTCTTGATAGATTTTGGATACTCGCCCTTTGTCTGATATGTCATTGGCAAATATCTTTTCCCATTCCGTTGGTTGCCTTTTAGTTTTGTTGATTGTTTCCTTTGCTGTGCAGAAGCTTTTTATCTTCATGAGGTCCCAATAGTTCATTTTTGCTTTTAATTCCCTTGACTTTGGAGATGTGTCAAGTAAGAAATTGCTGCGGCTGTGGTCAGAGAGTTTTTTTCCTGCTTTCTCGTCTAGGGTTTTGATGGTTTCCTGTCTCACATTCAGGTCCTTTATCCATTTTGAGTTTATTTTTGTGAATGGTGTCAGAAAGTTTCCTCATTTCATTCTTCTGCATGTTGCTGTCCAGGTCTCCCAGCACCATTTGTTAAAGAGACTGTCTTTTTCCATTGGGTATTGTTTCCTGCTTTGTCAAAGATTGGTTGGCCATATGTTTGTGGGTCCAGTTCTGGAGTCTGTATTCTATTCCGTTGGTCTATGTGTCTGTTTTTGTGCCAATACCATGCTGTCTTAATGATGACGGCTTTGTAGTAGAGGCTAAAGTCTGGGATTGTGATGGCTCCCACTTTGGTCTTCTTCAATATTACTTGGGCTATTTGGGGTCTTTTGTGGTTCCATGCAAATTTTAGGATTGCGTGTTCTAGCTTTGAGAAGAATGCTGGTGCAATTTTGATTGGGATTGCATTGAATGTGTAGATGGCGTTGGGTAGTATTGACATTTTAACAATATTTATTCTTCCAATCCATGAGCATGGACTGTTTTTCCATTTCTTTATATCTTCTTCAATTTCCTTCATAAACTTTCTATAGTTTTCAGCATACAGATCTTTTACTGGTTTGGTTAGATTTATTCCTAGGTGTTTTATGCTTCTTGGTGCAATTGTGAATGGGATCAGTTTCTTTATTTGTCTTTCTGTTGCTTCGTTGTTAGTGTATAAGAATGCAACTGATATCTGTACACTGATTTTGTATCCTGCAACTTTGCTGAATTCATGTATCAGTTCTAGCAGACATTTGGTGGAGTCTGTCGGGTGTTCCATGTATAATATCATGTCATTTGCAAAAAGTGAAAGCTTGGCTTCATCTTTGCCACTTTTGATGCCTTTGATTTCCTTTTGTTGTCTGATGGCTGATGCTAGAACTTCTAACACTATGTTAGACAACAGGGGTGAGGGGCGCCTGGGTGGCTCAGTCGGTTAAGCGTCCGACTTCAGCCAGGTCACGATCTCGCGGTCCGTGATTTCGAGCCCCGTGTCAGGCTCTGGGCTGATGGCTCAGGGCCTGGAGCCTGCTTCGGATTCTGTGTCTCCCTCTCTCTCTGCCCCTCCCCCGTTCATGCTCTGTCTCTCTCTGTCCCAAAAATAAATAAACGTTGACAACAGGGGTGAGAGTGGACATCCCTGTCATGTTCCTGATATCAGGGGAAAAGCTCTCAGTTTTTCCGCATTGAGGTTGATATTAGCTGTGGGCTTTTCATAAATGCCTTTAAGATGTTTAGGTATGTTCTGTCTATCCCGACTTTCTTGAGGGTTTTTATTAAGAAAGGGTGATGAATTTTGTCAAATGCTTTTTCTGCATCGATTGAGAGGATCATATGGTTCTTATCTTTTCTTTTATTAATGTGATGTATCACGTTGATTGATTTGCAAATGTTGAACCAGCCCTGCATCCCAGGAATGAATCCCATTTGCTCATGGTGAATAATTCTTTTTATATGCTGTTGGATTCGATTTGCTAGTATCTTATTGAGAATTTTTGCATCCATATTCATCAGGGATATTGGCCTGTAGTTCTCTTTTTTTACTGGGTCTCTGTCTGGTTTAGGAATCAAAGTAATGCTGGCTTCATAGAATGAGTCTGGAAGTTTCCTTCCCTTTCTATTTTTGGAACAGCTTGAGAAGGATAGGTATTATCTCTGCTTCAAATGTCTGGTAGACTTCCCCAGGGAAGCCATCTGGTCCTGGACTCTTATTTGTTGGGAGATTTTTGATAACCGATTCAATTTCTTTGCTGGTTATGGGTCTTTTTAATTTTCTATTTCTTCCTGTTTGAGTTTTGGAAGTGTGTGGGTGCTTAGGAATTTGTCCATTTCTTCCAGATTGTCCAGTTTGTTGGCATATAATTTTGCATAGTATTCCCTGATAATTGTTTGTATTTCTGACAGATTGGTTGTAAGAATTCCATTTTCATTCATGATTTTATCTATTTGGGTCCTCTCCCTTTTCTTTTTGAGAAGCCTGGCTAGAGGTTTATCAAATTTGTTTATTTTTTCAAAAAACCAACTCTTGGTTTCGTTGATCTGCTCTACTGTTGTTTTAGATTCTATATTGTTTATTTCTGCTCTGATCTTTATTGTTTCTCTTCTTCTGCTGGTTTTGGGGTGTCTTTGCTGCTCTGCTTCTGTTTCCTTTAGGTGTGCTGTTAGATTGTGTATTTGGGATTTTTCTTATTTCTTGAGATAGGCCTGGATTGCAATGTATTTTCCTCTCAGGACTGCCTTGGCTGCATCCCAAAGCATTTGGATTGTTGTATTTTCATTTTCGCTTGTTTCCATATATTTTTATTTTCTTCTCTAATTGCCTGGTTGACCCATTCATTCTTTTGTAAGATGTTCTTTGACCTCCATGCTTTTGGAGGTTTTCCAGACTTTTTCCTGTGGTTGATTTCAGGCTTCATAGCATTGTGTTCTGAAAGTATGCATGGTATGATCTTAATTCTTGTATACTTATGAAGGGCTGTTTTGTGACCCAGTATATGATCTATCTTGGAGAATGTTCCATGGGCACTCGAGAAGAAAGTATATTCTGTTGCTTTGGGATGCAGAGTTCTAAATAGATCTGTCAAGTCCATCTGATCCAATGTATCATTCAGGGCCCTTGTTTCTTTATTGACCATGTGTCTAGATGATCTATCCATTGTTGTAAGTGGGGTGTTAAAGTCCCCTGCAATTAGCACATTCTTATCAATAAGGTTGCTTATGTTTGTGAGGAATTGATTTATATATTTGGGGGCTCCCATATTCGTTGCATAGACATTTATAATTGTTAGCTCTTCCTGATGGATAGTCCCTGTAACTATTATATAATGCCCTTCTTCATCTCTTGTTACAGCCTTTAATTTGAAGTCTAGTTTGTCTGATATAAGTGTGGCTACTCCAGCTTTCTTTTGGCTTCCAGTAGCATGATAAATAGTTCTCCATCCCCTCACTTTCAATGTGAAGGTGTCGTCAGGTCTAAAATGAGTCTCTTGTAGACAGCAAATAGATGGGTCTTGTTTTTTTATGCATTCTGATACCCTGTGTCTTTTGGTTGGCGCATTTAGTCCATTTATGTTCAGTGTTATTATAGAAAGATATGGGTTTAGAGTCATTGTGATGTCTGTAGGTTTCATGCTTGTAGTGATGTTTCTGGTATTTTGTCTCACAGGATCCCCCCTTAGGATGGATCTCTTGTAGGGCTGGTTTATTGGTGATGAATCCCTTCAGTTTTCGTTTGTTTGGGAAGACCTTTATCTCTCCTTCTATTCTAAATGACAGACTTGCTGGATAAAGGATTCTCGGCTGCACATTTTTTCTGTTCATCACTTTGAAGATTTCCTGTCGTTCCTTTCTGGCCTGCCAAGTTTCAGTAGAGATATCGGTCACAAGTCTTATCAGTCTCCCTTTATATGTTAGAGTACGTTTATCCCTAGCTGCTGTCAGAATTTTCTCTTTATCCTTGTATTTTGCCAGTTTCACTATGATATGTCGTGCCTAAGATCTATTCAAGTCATGTCTGAAGAGAGTTCTCTGTGCCTCTTGGATTTCAATGCCTTTTTCCTTCCCCAGTTCAGGGAAGTTCTCAGCTATTATTTCTTCAAGTACACCTTCAGCACCTTTCCCTCTCTCTTCCTCCTCTGGAATACCAATTATGCGTAGATTACGTCTCTTTAGTGCATCACTTAATTCTCTAATTTTCCCCTCATACTCCTGGATTTTTTTATCTCTCTTTTTCTCAGCTTCCTCATTTTTCATAATTTTATCTTCTAGTTCCCTTATTGTCTCCTCTGCCTCTTCAATCTCTGAGCCATGGTCATCTCCATTTAATTTTTCAGCTCATTTATAGCATTTTTTAGCTCCTCCTGGCTGTTCCTTAGTCCATTGATCTCTGTAGCAAGAGATTCTCTGCTGGTCTTTATACTGTTTTCAAGCCCAGCGATTAATTTTATGACTATTATTCTAAATTCAGTTTCTGTTATATTGTTTAAATCCTTTATGATCAGTTCATTAGCTGTCAGTATTCCTGGAGATTCTTTTGTGGGGAATTCTTCTGATTCCTCGTTTTGGATAGTTCCTGGAGTGGTGCCGAACTGTGGGGCACTTCCCCTGTGCTGTCTTGAATAACTTGCGTTGGTGGGCGGGGTCGCACTCAGACCTGATGTCTGCCCTCAGCCCACCGCTGGGGCCTCCGTCAGACTGGTGTGTGCCTTCTCTTCCCCTCTCCTAGGGGCGGAATTCACTGTGGGGTGGCATGGCGCATCTGGGCTACTTGCACACTGCCAGGCTTGTGGTGCTGGGGATCTGGTGTATTAGCTGGGGTGGGTAGGCAAGGTGCACGGGGGCAGGAGGGGCAGGCTCAGCTCGTTTATCCTTCTTTGATCAGCTTTTGGAGGGGCCCTGTGGCACTGGGCGGGAGTCATACCCTCCGCCGCCGCCGGAGGGATGGATCTGCAGAAGCACAGGGTTGGGTGTTTGCGCGGTGCAAGCAAGTTCCCTGACAGGAACTAGTTCCCTCTGGGATTTTGGCAGGGGGATGAGCGAGGGACATTGCGCTGGCAGCACCTTTGTTCCCCACCAAGCTGCGCTGTGTCATCCTGGGCTCAACAACTCTCACTCAGGTTGTCCTCCAGCCCTCCTGCTCTCTGAGCAGAGCTGTTAACTTATAACCTCCCAGATGTTAATTCCTGCTTGCTGTCTGAACACACTGCGTCCTGACCCTCCGCTTTTGCAATCCAGACTCGGGGGGGCCTCTGCTTGGCCGGCGGGCTGCCCCTCCGCACTGGCTCCCTCCTGCCAGTCCGTGTAGCGCTCTCCGCCTCTCTGCCCTTCCTACCCTCTTCTGTGGGCCTCTCGTCTGCACTTGACTCCAGAGACTCCATTCTGCTAGTCTTCTGGCGGTTTTCTGAGTTATTTCGGCAGGTGTAGGTGGAATCTAAGTGATCAGCAGGACGCGGTGAGCCCAGCGTCCTCCTTAGCCACCATCTTCTTCCATTTTGCTAGCTTATATGTAAATCATAATCACTAGTGGTAGTTTATTCGCCTTTAGAGTTGACCTCTAAAAGAATTCTAACAGGCATGGTTTTTAGTGTCAAAAATTGCATTGCCTTTCTCCTGGTATATCTTTGGTGAACTCATAGATAATTATACATTTTATCATCCTTTCTCAAAGGAAGTTCTATCTTAATGGTCTCCAGATCCTTTATTCATTGAATGGGTTTGGGTCAATCTCTCAGTTTGGTATCACTGGGGCTCTCAAGATGCTTTCATATCCAATTGCTCTGCCCTTTAGATATGGAGGTTATGATGGCAATCCCTAATTCTCTGCATAGCTTATGAGGAGATACTTTGGTTGATTTGTATTTTAACCCTGGGGAGTAGTTATTGTTGGAAATCAGAGTGAGACCAACTGGAGGAGTTACAAATAACGGCCTGTAGGCTGACTTAGAGCCAAGCCCTGAAAGCCAGTCACACAAAAGAAAGTTAAAATCCTCCTAGCCTTCTTATAAAATAGCCAAATTGGACAATATTTACATGGGAAAAATGGCAGGTTTAGTGTAGATTTGGTCTATGTGCCTCTTAATCGTAGCTGACTGTCCACTCTCTATGTAGTAGTGTTGCACGAGTTATGGATAGATGGTATATGAATAGTAGAAACTGCCCTTGTCCAAGAGAGTTGAGTCTTGGGAGAAAGGAAGGTAGTCTATTTTCATTGTAAGTCGGTGAAAAGGAGACAAAGACTGAAATGAGAAAAAGACTTCCTTCATGTTGATTAACAACAGACGGACTGAAGCACGAAGTGACATTAGGATCTTCGCTCAATCTCTATGGTGCCAATTGATTCAGTTAATATGCTTTTCAAATCAGAGATACAGCCGAAGGGAAGACCTCATTAATGAGAATTTGTGGAATAATGTGAAAATCCCTAGATTTGGATCCCTAGGCACCTATATTTTTATCTCTTAGTAGTCATTTAATTAAAATGACTGTTTACAACCTGGAAATATGAGTCTGATGTATTTAATGTGACTCTTCTTCAGCTGTTATCTGCTAACATTTTTAGGGCCCTGATTCATCCATTCTGATCAAGGATTTGCAAACACCCTTCTTACTTGTATCCACACCAGATAAAATTTAAAGGAGCATGTAAATTAAAAAGCATTGCAATTAGTTATCTTATAAGGCAAATTTGACTAGTTTCCATTTGAGAATTACCTTCGTGTTTTCGACTAAGCCAGAAGATTGGAGATGCTAGGGACCATGGAGTTGCTGTGTAAGTGAGAATATGTTCCATGCAAGGAGTTATGGTAAAAAGCCCTTACAAAGTGCTTGTTTCTGTGATACTTCCCCTAAATAGGACTTTGGAGGAGTTTGAAAAAGTCATGGAGAGCCAAAATTCGTTTGGAACCTCAAGAAGGAATATTGGAAATGATCTGGATGTAGATTCCATGAAGATAATCTCTGTCACTTCCAGGATACATGTGTTGTAGTCCCTGATGATTTTAAGGAGAACTTTTTTTGACTCTACGTGAACTTACCCATCATAGTAAGGACAAGTTTACCATCATTGTAAATCAACACTGCTAGGGAAATTTTAGAAAAATCACGTAGAGTATCTCTAAGACATGCCTAGTTTCCGATGATATAATCATGGCAAAACTGTCAAGATTAGGCATATGTGGGAGGCAGAATCTCACAGACCATTTGAATACATCCAAACTGACTTCATATTATTACTCCCTGCAATGGGATATGAATATGTTTTATTTTTCTATGTTTGTTTTCAGAACGGTCAACATCCTTGTTAGCGATCTGTCTCTGACACTGGGAAGAGTATCCTCAGTTTCCCACTTGGGGAGTCACGACACTGTCATAAAAGACCTACGCAAGACCTTCTCATGTACATGAAAACTCCACTATTCATACCATCTCCCATCTTCTGGCCTAGGAGAAAAGACAAATGGAATTCTTTCTTTTCCTTTCCTTTTTTTTTTTTTTTTGACTTTTTAAAAAGTTTCTATTTTAATGCCAGTTACTTAACATACAGTCGTATGTTAGTTTCACGTGTCTACTGTAGTGATTCAACAATTCTGTACATCACCTGGTGCTTGTAAGACAAATGGAATTAATTTACAATTATTCAAACCTTTCAGAAATATTTCAGCTTCCTTACCTCATAGTCTATTGATGGCTTTGTAACAGGTCAATCTGTGCATCTTAGAATATCATCTGTTCTTAGACTCCATTCTGTTGCAAGCAGATATGGCCCAATACTACAAGGAACTAATGTACTACATTACTCAGGGGCTTTTGTTTGTTTTGTTTTAAATTTACATCCAAGTTAGTGCAACAATGATATCAGGAGTAGATTCCCTAATGCCCCCTACCCATTTAGCCCATTCCCCTCCCACAACCCTTCCAGTAACCCTGTTTGTTCTCCATATCAGAGAGTCTCTTATGTTTTGTCCCCCTCCCTGTTTTTATATTATTTTTGCTTCCCTTCCCTTATGTTCATCTGTTCTGTGTCTTAAGTCCTCATATGAGTGAGGTCATATAATATTTGTCTTTCTCTGACTGACTAATTTTGCTTAGTGTAATAGCCTCTAGTTCCATCCATGTTGTTGAAACGGCAAGATTTCATTCTTTTTGATTGCTGAGTAATACTCCATTCTATATATGTACCACATCTTGTTGATCCATTCATCCATCAATGCACATTTGGGCTCTTTCCATACTTAGGCTATTGTTGATAGTGCTGCTGTAACATTGGGGTGCACGTGTCCCTTGGAAATAGCACACCTGTATCCCTTAGATAGGTATGTAGTAGTGCAATTGCTGGGTTGTAGGGTAGTTCTATATTAATTTTAATTTTTTTTTAAAATTTTTTTTCAACGCTTATTTATTTTTGGGACAGAGAGAGACAGAGCATGAATGGGGGAGGGTCAGAGAGAGAGGGAGACACAGAATCGGAAATAGGCTCCAGGCTCTGAGCCATCAGCCCAGAGCCTGACGCGGGGCTCGAACTCCCGGACCGCGAGATCGTGACCTGGCTGAAGTCGGACGCTTAACCGACTGTGCCACCCAGGCGCCCCTATATTTATTTTAATTTTTAAAAAATATTTAAAGTTTATTTTTCACAGAGAGAGAGAAAGTGAGAGAGAGCATGGATGGGGCAGGGGCAGTTGTATTTTTAATTTTTGGAGGACCTCCATACTGTTTTCCAGAGTGGCTGCACCAGTTTACATTCCCACTACCAATACGTAAGAGATCCTCTTTCTCTGCATCCTTGCCAACATCTGTTGTTGCCTGAGGTTTTTTCAAAATTTTTTTAATGTTTATTTATTTTTTGAGAGAGAGAGAGAGAGAGAGAGAGAGAGAGAGACAGAGACAGAGACAGAGACAGAGTGCGAGCAGGGGAGGGGCAGAGAGAGAGGGAGACACAGAACTGTAAGTGGGCTCCAGGCTTCACGCTGTCTGCACAGAGATCGACATGGGGCTCGAACTCACACACTGAGATCATGACCTGAATCTGAGTCAGATGCTTAACCGGCTGAGCCAGCCAGGCGCCCTGCCTGAGTTGTTAATGTTAGCCATTCTGACAGGTGTGAGGTGCTAGCTCATGGTGGTTTTGATTTGTATTTCCCAGATGGTGAGTGATGTGGAGCATTTTTTCATGTGTCGATTGGCCATCTGGATGTCCTCTTTGGAGAAGTGTCTGTTCATGTCTTTTGCCCATTTTGTCACTAGGTTCTTTGTTTTTTGGGTGTTGAGTTTGATAAGTTCTTTCTAGATTTTGGATACTAAACTTTGACCTGATATGTCGTTTGCAAATAGCTTGACCCATTCTGTTGGTTGCCTTTTAGTTTTGCTGATGGTTTCCTTCATTGTGTAGAAGCTTTTTATTTTGATGAAGTCCTAATAGTTCATTTTTGCTTTTGTTTCCCTTGCCTCCAGAGACATGTTCAGTAAAAGTTGCTGCAGCCACGATCAAAGAGGTTTTTGCCTACATTCTCCTCAAGGGTTTTTGATGACTTCCTATCTTACATTGAGGTCTTTCATCCATTTTGAGTTTATTTTTGTGTATGGTGTAAGAAAGTGGTCATTCTTCTGCATGTTGCTGTCCAGTTTTCCCAGCAGCACTTGCTGAAGAGACTGTCTTTGTTCCATTGATATTCTTTCCTGCTTTGTCAAAGATTAATTTGTGACATTACTCAATGGCCCTCCGTTCGTGGGTGTATTTCTGGGTTCTCTATTCTGTTCCATTGATCTGAGTGTCTGTTCTTGTGCCAGTACCGTACTGTGTTGATGATTACAGCTTTGTAGTACAGCTTGAAGTCCAGGATTGTGATGCCTCCTGCTTGGGTTTTCTTTCTCAAGATTGCTTTGGCTATTCGGGGTCTTTCTGGTTCTGTGCAAATTTTAGGAGTATTTGTTCTAGCTCTGTGAAGAACACTGGTGTTATTTGATAGGGATTCATTGACTGTGTAGATTGCTTTGGGTAGTAATGCCATTTTAATGATATTTGTACTTCCTGTCCAGAAGCATGGAATCTTTTTCTGTTTTTTTGTGTCTTCTTCAATTTCTTTCATAAGCTTTCTATCATTTTCAGTGTACAGATTTTTCACCTCTTTGGTTAGATGTATTCCTAGGTATTTTGTGGTTTTGGTGCAATTGTAGACGGGATCAATTCCTTGATTTGTCTTGTTGTTGCTTCATTGTTGGTGTATAGGAGTACAACCGATTTGTATGCATTGATTTTCTATCCTGCCACTTTGGTGAATTCATGAAACAGTTCTAGCAGTTTTTTGGTGGCTACATCACTCGGTTTTATCATCATCAGTTAGTAGCATCTTTTCCTCACCCTTCCAAGGAAATCTTGCATGACCTAACAACTGAAGAACTTCCTAGAGGAATCACTGATTCACTCTTTATGGTGCCATCCCTAAAGTGGAGATTTCTGTAAGTGATCATTAATTGGAAAACATGGCCAGAAAGGTATCATTAACCTCAGCTGAAGTTATAATGGGCTCTGATAGCTTTTGAGGCTGAATATGGAAGTCTAAGCATCATTTTAGCCTATGTAACAGTGGACCACACAATAGCTTTAGACTTTCTATTAGGTAGCCAAGTAAGTTATGTTTGTGCTTTTGCCAACACTTTTTGTTGCACTTGATGTAAGCCAGAAAGAACACTTAATGTCTAAACTGAAGAAGATGGTTTATCTGGCTTGCCAAGGTAGGTAATTAGATGCAAAGGTACATTGTTTAGGCTCGAGTTTGGTAATTTACAATTCTGTCTCTGAAGCATTCTGCAGTGTTTCATAATTATTCTGCTCTTGAATTTCTGTGCATTGCCACTGCAAGTAATTTCCAAAGTTTTAAGGGCTGCTGTATAGTCGTATCATACCACGTGACCCAACAACCCATCATTCAACAAAAGGAGCATATTGCTAGGTTCCTAATTGGACTCCAAACTATTGTTTCTGTGACATCAATGCCATCTAGAAATTCTGACGGTGATGTAGTCAGGAGTGAGGCTACTTTTTTTCTGACCCTCTGAATTGGCAAAACACAGTCCTCAATCAGTCATGCATGACTGAGAACTAGAACAACCACCTCCACCAATTGTGTAATTGTAACCAGAACACCTTGTGATTCACATTGCACTTTCTTTATTTTTGCCCCAGTCTCTTGAATTGCCTGTATCAACCCTGGCTTTAAAACACAACCAATCTCAAGATTTGCCCAGTTTTTGATAGCCTGTTTTAATAAGTATGAATGAGATCGACCCTTATGCCGTCGTCACCTTGTTCCCACTTTGCCTAATTAAGTGCTACTGTTTTAGTAATATCATCGCAGATTTTTTTTTTATTGGACAAGGAGATTTTCACAGAAAAATCCTTGAACTTACTAATTAATGATTTAAAACATTTAGGAAATTACTAAGCTGAGAATAGAATTAATATAAATTAATGCTTGTCATGTGAGTTTTCAAATTCATCTCTCTTTAGAAAATAGTAGAAGGATGAGTGGCTATTTCTTTGACTTTCTCATATCAGAAACCACAGTAGCAATAGCCTCAAATCAAGATTCAAATGGGGGGCACCCGGGTGGCTCAGTTGGTTAAAGCTTGGACTCTTCATTTCAGCTCAGGTTATGATATCCCATTTGTGGGTTCTAGCCCCATGATGGGCTCCCCACCTCAGTATAGAACCTGCTTGGGATCCTCTCTCTCTCTGTCTCTGTCTGTCCCTCCTCTACATGCAGACACTCTGCCTGTCTGTCTAAAATAAATAAGTAAAAAAAACATTTATTTATTTGTTTTGCTTATGGGGGGGGGTGGCGCTGGGAGAGGCAGAGAGAGAGTCCGAAGCAGGCTCTGCACATGTGGGGCTCAAACCCATGAACTGTGAGATCATGACCAGAGCCAAATCAAGAATTGGTCGCTCAACTGACTGAGCCACCCAGGCCCCACGAAATAAAAAACTTTAAATGATAAAAAAAATTCCGTGGAAGCAGACAGTGTCTCAAACTTGTACCTGTACTTTCATCTTGTTTTCTTTATTCGATCTCTAACTGTACAGAATCAACTTGTGTCTGTCTTTGAGACAAGAGTTCTTCCTTTATTGAAATCAGTTGCCCTCAGTGAATTTTTAGCTTTTTTCTAACACAACAAACCTGAATTCCTCAACTTAATGATTTAATGAATAACTCAGTTTGTGATAACACAATTCAACTATTCTTAAGAACTTTAAAATCTAGTGTACGCAGAATGCACAAATTAGCCTAGAATGACAAAAGGCATCTAGCCTTTTTAAAAAACCAAGAAAACTTCTCAGACATTCATGCAAACCTTCTGTTTAGCTGCATTGTTTTCATAGGAGTATCCTTCAAACAAAAGTTAAGTGTAGTCCTCATTAAAAAGGGATAAATAGAATCAAAACAGAGTATTTTTAAGCTACATTCTTACAACTTCCCATCAATATCCTTGGCTTTTAACTCACTTCCTTTGCCGCAAGAGGATTTTTGTTGATTTTCAGGCTAAAACGAGAAAGATTTTATCAGTTAGTTTATGTTTTAAGTCAGTCTTTTCTGGTTAGAGGCCTAAAGATTTATTTGGTAATTTAGTTTTACTCTTTCTTCTCCTTCACGTCGTTATTACTTGTTATGTTTTCTTTTCTTTTTGTGTTTAATTTAATTTCAAGTTAGTTACCATACAGTGTAGTATTGGTTTCAGGAGTAGAACTCTGTGTTTCATCACCCACATATAACACCCAGTGCTCCCTTAATGCCCATCCTCCCCACCCCATCCCTCCCGCAACCCTCAGCTTGTTCTGTGTATTTAAGAATCTTATGGTTTGCCTTCCTTTCTGTTTTTATCTTAATTTTTCTTTCCCTTCCCCTACGTTTATCTGTTATGTTTCTTAAATTCCACATGTGAGTGAAATCATATTACAGTTGTCTTTTTCTGACTTACTTGACTTAGCATAATATATTCTAGTTCCGTGTAGGTTGTTGCAAATGGCAAGATTTTATTCTTTTTGGTCACTGATATTCCATTGTGATATATACATAAACACAGCATGTATATATCATTGTGTGTGTATAATATCTATGCATATATCCATATCTGTCTGTATATACCATATCTATACCACATCTTCATTATCTATTCATCAGACTTCTCTTTAGTATCTTGTTTTTAGCTTATTTCTGTGTTATCAGTATGAGCCTTACCTGCTGGCAACATCTCTACTGGTTTTTAATTTTCTATAGTTACGAATGGGAAGCAGTAACCTCCAACTAAGATATTCATTACCTGTAAATTTCTGGGCAAGTGGGAAAGGAAAAGGGGAGAAAATTGTGATTGTAAACAATTATTCCTATAGTTGCACCAAGAGCTCCAAAGGCAGGGAATTCAGTTATTTCTTGTAGCAAGAGAAAGACCAAGGGACAGGAAGGTGAATATAAACATACGTTGCCCATATTTTTTATAGTTTGTGCTGCGGTTTTTCTGATTAGGGTTCTTGTAGTCTTTGTGTATGCACTTTCTTTATGACTGTTTTGTCTTGAAAATTTGGCAATTTTATGTATATACATTGTTTTTGAATAATTATATACATGTCTGGAGCAAAATAATGCCACCTCAAGAAGTTGTGACTTGACAAGTTATAGAGATAGCTCTTCCTAGAGCTCCTCCTCCCCTTATTTCACACTCAACTTCTGTTGGTGCAGGAAGAGTGTTGGAGGTGAAGGCACTGAAAACACAATGACAATGTTCTGTTTACCTCCATTATATCACAGTCAAACAGAGAAACTTGAATCATACTGGGTCAGCCTCAGGACTGAGTTTATTTCATAAAAAGCTTACTCAAAGCACATCACTTTGGGACAGCACTCCAAATGTTCTTGCAGACTAGTTTCTCTGCAGGGAGCCAAGTAGATTGGAGCAGTGAATAACCAAAGGCGAATTTTTCCTCTCCTTTGAATATCATTTGATTGCACTGCAGGGAAGACTGTTTTTTTGTGTGTGTTTGTTTTTGTTTTGGTGTGTATGTTTTGTTTTCTTCTTCTGTCCGTTTTTAACCTCAAATAGTTGTTGCTCTGGGAAACAGGTAAATACTGACTAATAGGGAAAAATTGAGAATGGCTTGGAAATGGGCAAAGAAATGACTGGGTGCCTTTTCCATGGAATACTGGGCATTGGCTAGGGGATCCTCTGGGATTATGTGGTTGTATAGGAATGTGGGCCTTTGGCTTTGATTATGCTCTTAAAAATTTTTTTTTACTATTTATTTTTGAGAGAGACAGAGTATGAGCAGGGGAGGGGCAGAGAGAGGGGGAGACACAGAATGTGAAGCAGGCTCTAGGCTCCCTCCAAGCTGTGAGCACAGGGCCTGATGCGGGGCTGGAACTCATGACCTGGGAGATACTGACCTGAGCCTAAGTCAGATGCTTATCTGACCTAGACACCTGGCGCCCCCACTTGAATTGATTTTAACACATGTTAGTTTGCTTGTTAATTAATGACTTTGTAGGAATGTCGTGATTTTAGCATTTTGAAAATTCTATTTTCACTTGTCTATTCTGTCCGACCGGCCCTGCAGACACCTGTGTGTCCTAGACTCGGACGCCTCATCTGCAGTGGAGCACAAACAGCGAGCCCAGCCGCGTAGGGCTCACCTCACCCGCCTACCCGGATGCTGCCAACCGGGTCAACAAAATTCAGAGATTGCTTTCCCCCTATGGCATGGATCATAGACTTTTGGCTTGAACGCACTTAACTCCTTTTCTTCCCATTTCCTTTGAACTACTATCTTTGATTTTTCTAGTCTGTTGCCGGATTGGATTTAATAAAATGTTTTCATTCAACACTGTCTTCTGTCTCTTGATTTTGTTTTTTATTTCAGCACACCAACAAGATACAAATTGAGACTAGTTAGCCTCTAATTAGAGGCACAGGCAAGTTTTTATTCAAAATGACTGTAGTAGTGCCTCCCTGAGCAAGTTGGAGTTTTCATTGAGACATGACTCAGCAAATGCTTGTTAACCTAAGTGAAGGGGGTACAGCTTGTTCATTTTCAACACTCCTGTGATTTTTATTTTGTGTTGTCCCTTATGGTTCAGGGTGGTCATTGCTTGTGATTTTGTTTTGTTCCTTATTACTGTTCGTATTTTCTTTTCTCAGTTTCCAAAACTGCTTTTAGATACAGAGTCATCTAAAATTTCCCGAGTGGAAATATACAGCTTTTTGCAGCATCATATGACCCTGGATCCTTACCCAGTAATTTCATGAATTTCCTTTTCTGCATCCCATCGATACTTCCAGCAAATTTACAGGAAAAAAAAAAAAAACAAAACAGACTGTTTCTATCCCGAATTAGAGATTAGCTGCAGAGATGGGAGCTGTCACTGAAGCCCTGAAGAAAGGTTTCTAGCTCTCAGTTTTTGATGTACCTGTGATTCAGTGCTAAGCTGGTTTGCTGTAGTACCCTGTGTTGGAAGTTACTATCTGAGTGACAGATAGCATATTCTGAAAGAAAAGGACTTTGGTGTTCAACTTCACTTTACTTACAGGGTTTAGGGCTACAAAGAGAATGGTGCATTTAGAGGCTGAAGTTTTGTGAGTAGCAGGAAAAATCTATGAATCTTACTGGTTACTGATGTACTTATCACAGAAGTATTTAAGTAGTTTTATAGCTTTAGTGAAACCAAATTCTAAGAACATGTTGAATTACCACTTAAATATGCCATTCTCTGTGGCTAATCTGGTTTCCTGATGAAATGATTACATTGATAGGTCTAGCTTCTTTTCAACGACCATCAGTAAAGACAGCATCTTGAAATAAAAAAGAGTATGTTTTATAGCTTTATTAAGCTATTATTGATAGATATGTCACTTTGAAGTATACAGGGTGATAATCTGATGCCCATATGCAAATCAATAAATGTGATATACCACACTAATAGAATGAGAGATAAAAATCATACGATCATCTCAATAGATACAGAAAAAGAAGTTAACAGTCTTCCACATCCTCTCCTGATTAACAGCTGTCACCAAATTGGGTATACAACGAATGTACTGAAGTATAATAAAGGCCATTTATGATAAAACCATAGCAAACATCATACTCCATGGTGCAAGTTTGAAACCTTTTCCTATAAGATTAGGAACAAGACGGAGGTACCCACTCTAGCTGCTGCTTTGCGACACAGTGCTAGAAGTCCTAGCCATGGTAAATAGATAAGAAAAAGAAGTAAAAGACATCCAAATCAGAAAGGAACGTATTGTCTATGTGTGCAGATGATAAGAGTTTTTTAAATACAGAAAATCCCAAAGACCCAACCAGAAACTTAGAACTAATAAATGCATTTGTTTAGTGATGTTGTGGGATACAAAACCAATGTACGGAAATCACTTCATTTCTTACACTGAGAACGAACTATCTGAAAAAGAAATAAAGGAAATATTCTAATTTAAATAGCATCAAAAGAATAAGATACTTAAACATAGGTTTAAACAAAGAAGTAAAAGATATATACACTGAACATTCAAAGCAATTGATTATAGACATTGAGGAAGACACACAAAAAAATAGAAAGATATCTTGTGTTCATGGATTGAAAGAATATTTTAAAGTGTTTAAAGCTTACCATTATAATTCTATAATGATTAATTCTATACTTCTATATTTTCAGTGCAATGCTTATCAAAATTACAATGGCATTTTGTTTTTACCAGAATAGAAAAAACCATCTTAAAATTCATATGGCAAAAGATCCTAAATAGCCAAAGCAGTCCTGAGAAAGAAGGACGAAGTTGGAGATCTCACACTTCCTAATTTCAAACTTTATTTCAAAGCTATACTAATCAAAGTAGTATGGTGCTGGCATAAAAACAGACACATACATCAATGAAATAGAATCAAAGGCCCATAGGGGCGCCTGGGTGGCGCAGTCGGTTAAGCGTCCGACTTCAGCCAGGTCACGATCTCGCGGTCCGTGAGTTCGAGCCCCGCGTCGGGCTCTGGGCTGATGGCTTGGAGCCTGGAGCGGTTTCCGATTCTGTGTCTCCCTCTCTCTCTGCCCCTCCCCCGTTCATGCTCTGTCTCTCTCTGTCCCAAAAATAAATAAACGTTGAAAAAAAAATTAAAAAAAAAAATCAAAGGCCCATAATAAACCCCTGCATGTACAGTCAACTAATATTTGATAAGAATACTTAATGGAGAGATGATAGTCTCTTCAACAGATGGTGTTGGGGAAACTGGATAGTCACATGCAAGAGAATGAAGTTGGACCCCTCTCTTACACAAGTAGAGAAATGAACTCAAAATGGATTAAAAACTTAAATATACGACCCTAAACTGTAAAACTACTACTAGAAGAAAGCATAGGGAAACATCTCAACATTGGTCTTGGCAACCATTTTTTGGATAGAACACTAAATGACAGTAACCAAAGCAAAAATGAAGTGGGACTACATTAAACTAAAAACCTTCTATATAGGAGAAGAAAAGCTTATAGAATTGGAGAAAATATTTGCAACAAATTACAAAGGGTTACTACCCAAAATATACACAGAACTCCTAGCAAAACAAAGAATCCAATCAAAAAATGGGCAAAGGAATGAATAGACATTTCCCCAAAGACATACAAACGGTAATAGACACATGAAAAGTTGCTCAGTATCACTAATCATCAGGGAAATGCAAATCAGGTAGTATCTCATACCTATTAGAACGGTTATTATAAAAAAAATAAGAGATAACAAGTATTGGCAAGGATGTGGAGAAAATGGAACTTGCGTGCACTGTTGGTGGATGTGAATTTGTGCAGCCACTATGGAAAACAGTCTGGAGGTTCCTCTAAGAATTAAAAATAGAACTACATATCAGGCAACAATTTCACTTGTAGCCATATACTTGAAGGAAATGAAATTACTATGTCAAGGAGCTATCTGCACACCTGTGTTCATTGCAGCATTGTTTGCAATAGCCAAGGCATGGAAGCAACCTTAGTGTCCTTTGGTAGAGATATGGATAAAGAAGCTTTGGTACACACACGCGCGTGCACACACACACACACACACACACACACACACACAGGAATATTTCTCAGCCATCAAAAAGGGAAATCCTGATTTTGTAAGAGTATAGGTAGACCTTGAGGCATTATGCTAAGTGGAATAAGTCAGGCAGAGAAAGACCAATACTATCCATTCTTTGTTACGTGTGTTGCATCCACACGACTCCTGAAACAGAATGCTACGGGCACCAGTGACAGTCACAATAAAGTTTATTACAATGAGAGGCAAGGGTGACCGATCGGGACAACACTCTTGAGAAGCGTGCGGCCCCGAACAGCCGGGATACAGAGTTTTTATAACCGATCACATCGTTTTATCATCACCTGGGAACAGAACAAAGAAACAGGTTCCAGATGAGTTAGAAACAGTGCCTAATGAGGTGTTTACTTTAGACTTTCTGCCTCTAAGTTGCAACCAGTGGATCTCCTTGACCCTGCCTCTGACGCTCTTTTCTTTGAACTTTTGTTTCCTTAATTGATGAAGCCTAATTTACAAGGGTATGAGGCATAGTTTACCAGAGCAAAGCAAGGCTGTTATCTCTTAACCTTCAGTGTCAACACAATGCTGTTATTTTTCAAGCTAAGCATTAGCCCTGCACTACAATTTAACCCTTACACGTGGAGTTTTGAAAAGTCAGACTCCTAGACACAGAGAGTAGAATTGTGATTGCCAAGGACCAAGGGGTAGGGGAAATGGGATGATGTTGTCCAAAGGGTACAAACTTGCAGCTATAAGAAGGATAAGGTCTGAGGATTTAATGTATAGCATAGTAACAATAGATAACAATTTTCTGTGTATAATACAGTAGTTTTGAGTGTAAATCTTTTTTATAGTGTTTATTGATTTGAGAGAGCACATGTGTGCACGCACATGACGGAGGAGCAGAGAGAATGGGAGAGAAAGAATCCCAAGCCGACTGTCAGTGTAGAGCCCAACATGGCTTGATCTCACGACTGTGAGATCATGACCCGAGCCAAAGTCGAGAGTCGGTGGCTTAACTGACTGAGCCACCCAGGCACCCTGAGTGTAAATCTTAAATGTTATCACCACACACAAAGTAATGATAGTGAGGTGATGGAGATGTTAATGAACCTTACTGTGGTAATTATTTTATCACTTATGTGTATTGAATCATGCTGTATACTTCTTAAACTTACACAGTATCATATGCCAATATCTCTGTAAAACTGTGAAAAAATTTAGGGTATCTGTAGGTACTTTTGCATAGAAATTCTAGTAAGATTGCTGAATTACAGATGTAACACTGGTTAATGTTCAACAGGCCATAAATACCTGGGGTTGTCTGTTTGACTGGACGGAAAGTGTGTGTATGTCTACTGGGCAAAAATCTGTGAGGAACAAAGGGAACTTCACTATGTCTATATCCTTTAATTAATACTTAATAGTGGGATAAATTAAATACATTCTCCTAGATACTCCTTGGATGGCCTTGGGCATCATGTAGTGTGGAAAGGACAAACACCAACTTTATGCCTCCAAATTTTGTACTTTTCTATGTTTATTGGCCTTTTAATTTTTCTTCCTTTATGAACTGTCAATTCATTCTATTTTTTGTTTTCTACTAGTTTGGCTTATATTTATTTACCAGAGTAGAAGAAGGTATCTGTAATGATTAATTTATATGCTATTATTGAAAATGTATTTTATTTTCATGTTTTTCATATTTAATATATTTTAAATCCAAGAAAATTATATTCAGGGACTTAGTTTGAATGTAATAATCTTAATGTACTTAATTGTGTGTTAACAGTTTTTGGGTGAATTATCTTCTATTTTTCCAATTTGCTGCACTCTGACCATTCTTTGGGTTGGTTTCGTATTGTTTCTGGGGGAAGGAAAGTGTGCCCACACCTCTCTATCTCCATCTCTCTGCCTTCTGTCCTAATCTGTTTGTACCCCAAGTGTTCCCATCTTCTCCATTATTCTGAGGTTTTCATATTTATTCATGCTTGGTGCTCTCAATTGTTGTTTGGACCTTTGAACACACACAGAGACTTTGTTGACAAAATGTTAAGATTTCTAAGTTCTACAACTGTTTTCCTGAAAGTTTTGGAGTTTTTTCCCATTTAAAAAACATAAAATACATTTTTCCTTTCATTAGAGATTTCCCTGGGTTATATAATAAAAAAGCTAAAAAGGATGTAATAAATAAACTAGTAGCTCTTTATTTTGTATAAGATAATCGTACACCTCTTTCCTCCCTCCCTCAAAATCCTATGAGACCGTTCCCTTGGACTGATGACTTCAGGCTGAAAATCCCAGAACTCTAATGCATCATTTGGTCACCACCTTGTGCTATAGCTAAATTAGGAGCCTTTCTCCAAATAGCAGAGTTTTGTTTAGCTTCTTGTCCTAGGGAGGGTGAGTGGAAGGATATGGGCAATGCTTATGCACGGGAGGAAATTCAGTGTGTGGAACTCCTCTGATTCCCTGAGCCTGATGTTATGAGATCTTTTGACAGGTTAGGTAGGTGGTGGTGGTGAAGAGGGGCAGAGGAGTTGGTGGACCATACTCTATAAGAAGACTCTCCTTCATAGGTTCCTATGCTTCCAGAGAGGAAGGGTATACGAAAATGAGCAGAAGTAGGAATTGTACAGGAGGGAAGAGTTGGGGCAACTGTGTAGAGAACAGTATGGGAAAGAAAGTGAAATAGATTTTTCTAGCTTTATTGAGAAATAATTGATATATATCACTATATAAATTTAAGGTGTAGAATATGATGGATTGGTTTATGTATATTGTGAAATGACAAACACGGTCGATTTCTTTAGTTAATATCCATCTTTTCATAGGTTAAATAAAAAGAAAAAATTTTTCCTTTTGATGAGAACTCTTAGGATTAACTCTCTTAGCAATTTTCTTGTAGATCATGGAACAGTGTTAACTATAGTCATAATGTTGTACTGAAGTTGCTTTTTAATGGGAATCCAGATTTGAGAACGAAGATATGGGAGAAAGAGTAAAGTATAGAGTTACCACTGGCTTCCAATTACTGTACCTGCCTTTACGCTCTCTGATCTATATTGTGTTTTCTCCAGTTGTCAGCTCATCTGTGGCTCCGCTTGCTGCATTGCCCAGTATGTGATTTGGTCAAACAATTTCAATGTGACCTCAGGCCTCCAGGGGTCTCTTTCTTTCTTTCTTTCTTTCTTTCTTTCTTTCTTTCTTTCTTTCTTTCTTTCTCTGTCTCTTTTTTTCAAGGGAATGCATTTAGTTTGTTGTCAAGTTTGTAATTTTAATTCCACTTCAGGTGTGCAATATCATGTTTCAGAGGTTCTGTACGTTGCTCAGTGCTCATCATGATAAGTGTACGCTTAATCCCCTTCACCTATGCACCCATCCCCTCACCACCTCCTCTCTGGTAACTGCCAGTTTGTTCTCTATTGTTAAGAGTCAAAGGATATATGCACTCCTGTGTTTATTGCAGCATTATTTACAATAGCCAAGTTAAGGAAACAGTCAAAGGGTCTATCTATATCTGAATGGATAAAGAAGATGTGGTAAATACATACACAATGGAATATTATTCAGCCATAAAAAGAATGAAACCTTGCCATTTGCAACAACATGGATGGATTGCGAGAGTATAATGCTAAGCAAATAAGGGAAAGACAAGTGCCACATGATCTCGCTCATATGTATAATTTAGGAAGCAAAAATAATGAACAAAGGATCTCTGACTGTTTTGATACCCCATTCTCCTTATCGTGCCAAATAAATACGCTGCTCTAAAATTCTGGGTATCAGTTCGTGACCATTTCTGAATGGTGTCACAAAAAGATTTCCTCTGGCTTTTGTCTAAGTTTGTGATACCCAGCTTCATCCAGATCCTCAGAGTTGTTTGGAACCTCTTTATCTCATTACTGTAGGTTTCTGTCACTCTACACATTTTCTGCACATAGCATATTGCCTTATCTCCCCATTCCCCCCTTCCCAAACCTCTTCCCCTAGATGATTGACATTATTTGTCAGTTCCTATTTGACTTTCTCCACTTTGGCACCATTGGTTATCTCCCTAAAATCATGATTTTCTCTGTTTGATTTTCTCTCCTCTCTTGAATGGCACCAGTGGTAGCTCAGCCCTAAGTCTATGGCTTTTACTTAGTCTTCTCAATTTGATCACTGGTTAGCGTATGAAAGTGAGCCGTTCCTTAATTCTTTGACATTCCTTTCTACCTGATTTTTGTATATAGAAACAGGGCTTTTAAAAGGTAGATAATAGGGGAGCCTGTGCTGACAGCTCAGAGCCTGGAGCCTGCTTTGGAATCTGTGTCTCCTCCTCTCTCTGCCCCTCCCACGCTCATGCTCTGTCTCTCTCTGTCTCTCTCTCTCTCTCTGTCAAAAATAAATACACATTAAAAAAATGATAAAAAAGGCAGATAATATGTAAAAATAGTAGTACTAGCAATATAATAATGATGATGACAAATACTATGTATTTGTTCTTTTTTGGCCATGCATGTGTCCTCCATTAGCTTTCTTTTATCTGTTCATATGTTATCCTTTAAGCAAATATTTCTTTCTCATGACGTCAAAGTTTGAATGGCTTCTACGTTTTTGTCTCTAGCTTGGATGTTTCTTGTCTGTCAATCACCATGACTTTTTACGAATAAATGGGCCAGACTTTGGTGAATCTTTGACTAGCCCCAAAACTTTGGTGGATTTTGGCTTTTTCCCCCCATTCTGGTCAGCAACCACCTTTCTCCCTTCTCTTTAACTTGTACACTAATATGTAGGTTTAAATCTTGTCTCTGTAGCTATAAAACCCTGGGTAAGTTAATTTATATATGTATTAAATGTTTATGTGGGTGGGATAGAATATTTTTCTAAATAAAATGGAATTCTTTCCACATTTACTGAAATATAATGACCTATAACATTGTGCCAGTTTAAGGTGTACTTTTTTTTTTTTGTATTCTTGGTTAAAATTTATAGGAGGTATCATTGTTTTAGACCATGAGCAAACATCCATATTTTTGTGATGTAGTCAAGACAGCACTGGATTTGGAATCAGAAGACCTGGTATTTGATTTCAAACTAAGTAACTATGTTTTTAGGTAAGTTACTTTTTTGAATTTGAGATTTTTCCTTTATAAATGAAAATAATTCTATCAGATATATCCACTCCTACAGATAATTACAAGCATCAAATGTGTGAAAGTCCTTAGTAAATATGTGCCATGAAAATAATGTATACTTTTCTAGCTCTAGGATTGCATCGTTAAATATTTTAGAAACTTTTAAAATATCGTGAAAAAAATCATTATTTTTTTTCTGACTTTAACAATGGCATGGAAGATGACTACTAATTATATCATGAAGCCTGGTGAATAGAAACTGTAAATTTCCTGATATGTTGGCTGTTACTGGAAACTGCCACTTCACGTCCGGTCTTCCTTTTCCTTTTACGTGCTGCTTCTTGTTCTCTAAAACTTCATAAAGTTAAACCATGAAACATTACAACACTTGTGTTGAGGCTTCCCTATTCCCAAGTAGAAATTTATAGCAAGAATACCAGGCATCCTTTTGGGAGTGATTGGGAACTATGTTAATGCTTAGTTTTGAATGTGAAGAGTTCCTTTATGCATGCTGGACCTCATGGAAAAACATGGTAGATGAGAAAAACAGAAACTGAAAAATGATGGACTTGAGAAAATGGTTGTACTTCAGAGAAGTGTTATTAACTAAATAATCAGGATATCCTTGCTACTTATTTTGTATTTTAGGAAACACAAGAACCAGAAGAAATGGTCCTTTTCCTCTTCAAACTTACAATATATTTGAGGAGAGAAAATCTGTAATTGAAACCATTGAGGGGGCACCCTGGGTAGCTCAGTGGGTTGAGAGTCTCATTTTGGCTCGGGTCATGATCTCCCAGTTCGTGAGTTCGAGCCCCACATTGGGCTCTGTGCTGCTGGCTCTGAGCCCACTTTGGGTCCTCTGTCCCCCCTCTTTCTCTGTCCCTCCTTCGCTGGTGCTCTCTGTTTCAAAAAGAAATAAAATGTTAAAAAAAATTGAAACCATTGAGGAATTATGATTAGTAGCAAAGGATTTGCTCTAGTAAGAGAGCAGTTATCATCTCTTCTCAAAAGGCTTTCCTTTCCCCTCTTAGCTTATTAAACTCCTACTGGTTTTTCAAAACTGACAACACTTTCTCCTTTGTCAAGATGTGTCTGAATTTCACAGACTCTTGTGTGTCCTTCTTGGCCAAAAGTAGGCATCTGGAATGTCTCCTAAGATGCTATATATTGTGGTTTATTTTTAATGTGGTGAATTATTATTTTTGAATTAAAATTGAAGTTTCCTGACTTCTAGGAATAAGAGAGAGAGGACATTTATGTAAAGTATAATTACTAGGAAAATTTTCATACAGGAAATGGAATTTTGATTTACCTTTAAGGGATGGATAGGGTTTGGAAATGTTCTTTATTGTAATGCCCTATACATAACCACTAGCTACAGGATGCTATTGAGCACTTGAAATGTGGCTAGTGTAACCAAGGAAATAGATTTTTAATTTCACTTTATAACCATATGGGACTGTTTTGGACTAAGTAGTTCTAGGTTTGGCATACCTCTTCTCTATGATTTTTCTAGCATATGGAGTCAGAAGCCGTATGTAGACTAGAAAATTTGGATTCTGTGTAACTAGTTGTTTGTTCCTCACTGGACTACTGTTTTCTCATTTGTAAATGATTAGCATCGAGTAGGTAGTTATTAATGAGCGTTGTGGGGTAATAATTTTTAATGATCATTTATTTTTGTGACAGACAGATGTGAGCGGGGGAGGGGCATAAAGAAAGGGAGACACAGATTCCACCACAGAGTTTGAACTCATAAATTGTGAGACCATGAACTGAGCTGTGGATGCTTAACCAACTGAGCCACCCAGACGTCTCTGGGGTATTTTTATGACTGATTTCACTCATCATGCACAACTGAGGTGTGCACATGTGTGCATATATAAATACACATATTAAAGGACAAGGGGCACCTGGGTGGCTCAGTCTATGGGGCGTCCTACTTCGGCTCAGGTCGTGATCTCATGGCTCATGAGTTCGAGTCCCACAGCGGGCTCTGTGCTGACAGCTTGGAGCCTGGAGCCTGCTGCAGATACTCTGTCTCCCTTTCTCTCTGCCCCTCCCCCACTCACGCTCTGTTTCTCTCCTTCAAAAATAAAGATTAAAAAAATTTTTTAAATAAAAGGAAAAGCTTTGGAATCCCATTTTTTTTCTATTGCTAGGTTTTTCTTGCTCTTTCCTTTTGGTTCCAGGTATGAGGCTTTTTGTGCATGTATCTTTATTTTACCAGTCCTTACTGTTTATTCTGCAACCTACCTCTTTTTTTCAGATCACGTCACCTTTTAGCAGCAAATCTAAGTATTATGGGAACCAGAGGGCTGGAGATGCAGAGTTGGACACACAGGCAAGGGAATATATCTCCTACATGGCAACATTTTAGTCTCTGAAAAGAATGGGTAACAATTAGAGAGATTCATGTAGTCACACAAAATTAGGGGCAGGGAACCGTCAGACTTGGCATTGGATCTCAGACAATTGAAATAATTGAAGTGGAAGAGATGAGATAAGAAAAATAAAAGTGCTAAGGTTGATGGAAGGATGGGGAGAGTCAATGGTTATGTTGTAACTGTGACATTAGTGGGCATATCTTCATCCAAACTCCCAAAGCTTAGGGCTCCAATAACTATAACCAAGGTTCACAAGCTTCAGAGATTATAAAGACTCTGGACAGATAAATGGCATTGGCTTCCTTAACTTCCCTGACTACCCCATTCTCCTTGCACATCTTGGGCGAGTCCTGCTAACCATCTTTCTAGGTACTTATACTTTCTGGGTTTCATGCAAGTACTCTGTGCCATCAGCATCTATTCTGCCCTTGGTCCTGGCATACACCCAAGTCACCTCTATATCCTATGTCTGGTTTCTTTAGCTCGCCACTACCCTGTGGGCTTAGTGTGAATTGCAAAAGTGATTGTAGGTACTGGTATAAGACCTACTACAAGAGACATAATATGTGCCTGAGATGAGTTGAGGGTAAGAAATAAGACAACTTAAGGGTCGCCTGAGTGGCTCAGTCGGTTAAGCGTCCAACTTCGGCTCAGGTCATGATCTCACGGTTTGTGAGTTCGAGTCCTGCATCGGGCTCTGGGCTGACAGCTCAGAGCCTGGAGCAGGCTTCAGATTCTGTGTCTCCCTCTGTCTGCCCCTCTGCTGCTTGCCCTCTGTCTCACGCGTTGTCTCACAATTAAATAAACATTAAAAAAAATTAGAAGAAAAAGAAATAAGACAACTTGAATGACTGAGGAATTATTGTATGAATAATTAAAATATTACCGGTGAGTGGTGCCTGGGTGGCTCGGTCAGTTAAGCATCCGAGTTTGGCTTAGGTCTTGATCTCATGGTTGGTGGGTTCAAGCCCTGCATCAGGCTGTTTGCTGGCACCATGGAGTCTGCTTAGGATTCTCTGTCTCTTTCTGCCTCTCTTACCCGCCCCCCCCCCCACATCCCTCCTTCTCTGTCTCTCTCTTCCTCTCTCTCTGTTCTCCCCCTCTGGTGCTGTCTCTGTCTCTCTCAGTATAAATGCATAAACTTAAAATACTAAAAAAAAAAAGCAATAGCAGTGAATTCTGGCAATTTCAGTCTTTACCTCTTCTTTCTTTTTCTGTTTGTGTTGCAGTGCTCCACCTTCCCTGCCCCTCCCGATCCTTGCTATATACATCTATGTTTTCATATTTGCTTCATTTTCTTGTTTATAGGTCTGTAGTCTTGGCAGCCATTGTGTTAGGAATATTGTATGTGGAAGTGACTCAACCTCTTTTGGTGACCACAGTAAAATGCATGTTTAATAATGACCCTGAGAAGGAATTGAGGGGATACCTTGTTTTCACAATGTGAATAGCCTTGATTAATTAATCATTTTAATGTAGAACTTTATTAACATTCTCATTTTAGTTTCTTGTTATTTTCTTTTGTCTGGAACATTCTAGCGGATAAATCAATGGATAGAGCAAATCACTCTGTGGTGTCAGAGTTTGTGTTCCTGGGACTCACCGATTCCTGGGAGATCCAACTTCTCCTCTTTGTGTTCTCCTCTACGTTTTATGTGGCAAGCATGATGGGAAACTCCCTCATAATACTCACTGTGATTTCTGACCCTCACTTACACTCCCCCATGTACTTTCTATTGGCCAACCTCTCCTTCATTGACCTGGGAGTTTCTTGTGTCATTTCTCCGAAGATGATTTACGACCTTTTCAGAAAGCGTAAGGTCATCTCCTTTGGTGGCTGCATCGCTCAAATCTTCTTCATCCACGTCATTGGTGGTGTGGAGATGGTGCTGCTCATTGCCATGGCCTTTGACAGATATGTTGCCATATGCAAGCCTCTGCACTATTTGACTATTATGAACCGAAAAATGTGTATTTTGCTTTCAGTTGCTGCCTGGGTAATTGGGTTGACCCACTCTGTGATTCAACTGGTTTTTGTAATAACATTGCCATTCTGTGGCCCTAATGTGTTAGACAGTTTTTATTGTGACTTTCCTCGGTTCATCAAACTTGCCTGCACAGACACCTACCGTCTAGAGTTCATGGTCATAGCCAACAGTGGGTTCATATCTCTGGGATCATTCATCATGTTGATTGTCTCCTACATTTCTATCCTGATCACTGTTCGGAAACACTCTTCAGCAGGCACAACTAAGGCCCTCTCCACTTTGTCAACTCATGTCATGGTGGTGATTTTGTTCTTTGGCCCTTGCATCTTCGTTTATATCTGGCCTCACCCCACCTCACACCTGGACAAATATCTTGTTGTCTTTGATGCAGTTCTCACTCCTTTTTTTAACTCAGTCATCTATACATTCAGGAACAAAGAGATGAAAGTGGCAATGAGGAAAGTGTGTAGTCAGTTTATTATTTATAGAAGGATTTCTTAAATGACACAAGTATTACAAAATTTCCTTACTGACTTGAAGTAACATTACATATCTATAGTTTGAATACCAGATTCCAAGTACCTTACTACCATTGAGTTGTCCCAGATTAAAATAACAAGGGTCTTAAAAAATCTTAACTGAGAGATTGTGTTGCTGCCTGCGGTTGGTTGAAGGAAGCATGTGGTGTGAAAAACAGTAGCTCCCAGAGAAGGACAATTGCTTGTCTCTCGGGAGACATTACCTTGATGAATTTACTGTGGTCTAGAATTGAAAATTGTGTCTCTTCAGTGTCTGAGTGCGTTACATAAGGGAATGCTGATTGATGCAAAATAAATTGATACTAGATAGGAATATACGTATATCAAGATGCCAATTGATTAACTTGCTGTGAAAGATCAGCAAGTGGTCTGAACTTTCATGTAAGCCTAATTGATTAATTCAGTGAAGGGAAATTTATGAGAAGTCAAGTGATGGTAAGGACATTAATGAGGAGGGAACCGGAGTAAGAGGAGTCAGCTGGACACTCAAATAATCACATGAGATTTTGATGCCTTTGAGGATAGTCCTGTCATCAGAAGTGGAAAAATAATGGATCCTTAGGCCAGGCCACCTTTCTGTCTGGACAGAGCTGGTTGGTCTCAACAGATTTACCTTTTGACTTTTGTTTGTACTCTGTTTCAGACTATCTAACTCCTATGTTCTTTAAGATTCGTTCTCATTTTTTTTGTAACTAGCCTGGTTCTTCCTTTTCTTTCTTATGAAATAATACTATTCCCATTGCATTTACAGGATTTGAGTCATTGCAAGCTGAGTTTTAGTTTGGGAGGTGTTTTTTTATATGAATGTATTATATTCTAGAGGAATAAGGGATTTGCATACATGGATTTAGAAATTTCCATTCATATCCATTTCAACAAAGAAGAACCAAGGCTCATTCTCAGAGATGTAGTACACATAACTCTGAACCTTATATATCTTTACACATACCCCCTTAACCAGTTTGTCAACATTCCTGTTGTCTTATAAGTGGTCCTTATTTCCCTCATAGTTTATTTCACTTGATAATTTATTTGCCTTTTCTTTTGATTTCAATTGCTCTTATTCATTCATTTTTTTTGAGCCCCCTTTTGGATCCCTGGAAAACAGTTTACTAGCTAACCCTTATGCTCTGTCTACTAAGATGTGTTTGGAAGTAGTGGTTTTAAAGTGCAAATTCTACTCAGGTTTCTCTTTTACTGATTAAATAATGTTCAGTAGGGCTAGCAGGGATTCCTAGATTCCTCACTGATTTAAAAAAATGCCTACCCCTCCCAATCTTTAGTCTTGCTGCTTTTCTGTCAGGTCTGTATGTATGATAAGACCGATTCCCCAGCTGCATAGTACCTTAAGATTTTCTGTATCACTTAATTTTAAACATTATTCTTTGTACTCTGAAGAAATAACTGCTTTTAGTGGACATTTAGTCTGTTGTTTGCTCAAATCAGCAATGTGTTTCTCCTGGCAAAGGTAGCTTTGTGTTTTCATAACCATGTGGTATTATTAGAAGGTGACATGTAAATCCTACCTCTCTGACTACTTCTGTTTGCTTGAAGGATGCTTCTGAACCAAGTCTTGATGACACATCTGTTAGCCATAGTTGAAGGCTTCAGGTATGAGCCTCTGACCAAGATGGGCCAAATCTGAGCTTTTCCTCAGGATGGTAGACCCAAGAACAGAGAGAAAACAAGCTCATCCCTTTTTCAACTGTGATATGGAGAAACTGCTGGCCATCATACTTCCTGCTGTCAAAAATCAAGTCTGGGATACTGAAACAACATATGTGGAAAAAGACATAGGATTTACAGATAGAAGCTTGGCAGTAGCCAGTTTCTTGGTTCCAACAGTCTTTGGCATTCATCTTCATTCTTGCCCACCAATGAATTTGGTGACCAGCTGAGCTAATAAATGGGCGAATACATTAACCTTCTTGCTTAAATTTGTTTGAGGTGTGGTTTTGTCCTGTATAATCGAAAGGGTATTGATAAATACATTTCTGGTTCTAAGAAGAGTGTATTTTCCATGATTTCTGATGTGAAATCCTTTATGTTTTATTATTTAAGAACATATTATTTTTTTGAATACAATTTTATTCTAATAAAAAAGAAAATTTACTTTGAATTAGATGATAAAATAGAAATCACCCATAAAATCACTCTATGGAGATAGTTAGTGGTAATATTTTGGTATACTTATTTCTAGTGTTTTTCTTTGCCCAAATAAAAATAGGTATTTATTAAAGGGAGATTTAGTGGTCTCTACATTTTTTCCTGCCTTTAGATGAATATTCCGTTAAGAGAAGTTTTTCACATTATCAAATGTTGTAGTACAAAATACTTCTAAATACATACATCGTACTGCATTATATGACAATCGTAATTATATTTCTAATTCCTCTGTCCTTGATCAATTAGATTATCTTTAATTTTGTACTCTGCTTGAAAATCTTACATATATGTTATCTGTATTTCAGACTACTTCCTTTAGAGATGGATATATTTGGAATTAATAAGGGATCATAATCATTTAAATTTTTATTCACATTGTAATGTCTCCCAAAAGATTTTTACCTGCTAAGAAGAATATCCACTTTACTGCCTATCCCAAAGGACTGAATATGACCATTTAGTAAAAATATTTGCCAATTTAATAGACAAAAGAGGTATGTCTTGGTGGCTCAGTTGGTTAACCCTCCAACTCTTGATTTTTGCTGAACTAGTATCATGGTTCATGAGACTGAACCCCATGTAGGCTCTGTGCTCACAGCACACAGCCTGCTTGGGATTATTTCTCTCCCTCTCCCTATGCCCCTCCCCGTTTGTGTGCGTGCGCATGCTCTCGCTCGTTCTCTCTCGCTCTCTCGCTCTCTCAAAATTAATTTTAAAAAAAGTGAAAAGGATAAAATCTTATTTTAAATTGCTTCAAATTTTATACGCTTGTAATTTTTCAAATATTGTTATTAACCTGACTTCTTTGAATTAATGTGTTAGGAATCCAGTCAAAACTACGTTAAAATAACTGAAATAATAAAGGTATATTTTTTGCAAGAGGAAAAAGATCTAGAGATGTTGTACAACATGGGCAATGTCAATACACTTAACATTAGTGAATTATACACTTTAAACTGCTTAAGATGGCAAATTTTATGTTATGTGCATTTTTAAAAACCACAGTTAAAAGTAAAAAGGATTTTACAAAAAAGGAATTCATTGACTCGGCTAACTACTGGGATGTTCAGTAGTGGCATCCGCTTTGTGAACTTGAGGGATTCACTCAATTTCACACTTTTAGATTTTGCTTTCCATTGACTTTCTCTGGTTCTTCTCTCCATTTCTTTCTCTCCACCCTCTCTCTTGTGACTCTGTTTTTCTTTATATATTGGTCTCATTTTCTTGTTTTGCATGTGGATTTCTTTATGTATGGTGTTGGGAGAGAGGAGAGGCTGCAAATAGCTCCAAGTTTAAATCATTCCAGCAGAGCAACCTTCTAGAAAGGGGAAAAGTTTTGTTTCTTAGTGTCTGTATTAAAACCCAGTGAAGGGATCCTAACTGGCATGATTTTTGCTCCATGACAGCTCTGTCATGGGCCAGGTCTGGGTCACATGCCCACTCAAGTGGGCAGGGGTGAAGGTCATCTGGCTGAGAGCCTCCCAAGAACTACATGAAGTTGAGCAGGAGCATTTCCCAAATGGAGGAGATGGAGAACAGCCATCAGTGGAAGGGAAAAAGTAACTTAGGGTGGGCAAAAAAAAATTGTCACTTCTTTTTTTCTTTTTTTTTTTTTATTGGAAGCAAAACCCTTACTGAGGTGTTATTCCTCCCCATCCCCATAGATAGAATAGTGTTTTGTCATACTGGTTTAGCAGGCTCACATATATGTTGAAGACACTAACTCCTTTATTATCATATTTGTGTTGAAATATCTCTCCCAATTGTTTGTTTCTTTTTGATTTTCCCTATGATATTCTGCAACATTAAATTGTGGTTTTTGTGACTCCCAACTCCATGGAACTTTATTTTATTTTATTTTATTTTATTTTATTTTATTTTATTTTATTTATTCATTAAAATTTTTTTACTGTTTATTTATTTATTTTTTTGAGAGAGAGATATAGAGACAGAGCATGAGCAGGGAAGGGGCAGAGGGAGAGGGAAACACAGAATCTGAAGCAGGCTCCAGGCTCTGAGCTGTCAGCACAGATCCTGATGGGGGGTTTGAACCCGTGAATCACAAGACCATGACCTGAGTAGAAGTTGGATGCTCAACTGAGCCACCCAGGCGCCGCATCTATGGAACTTTTAAATTGTAAATTTTTATTTTCTTCTTTATTGTGGCTAAGTTTTGTTCTTAGTTCTTTTCCATTCGAACACCTAATGAATATTCACTCGCATGTATTTCTAAAATAATTTATCCACCTTAAAATTATTTTTGGTGGAAATAATAGGATGGGATCTAAAGTTTTCAAATCTGCTTGCTGATTTTCTCAGTACTGTTTGGTGAGTAATCCTTTCCCTTCTGATGTATAACCATTTGATACTACATTATTATATAAAATACAGTCCTGGTGTCTTCTGAGATCCAGAATAATATGTGACATATCTAATGGCATCTCTCATATATCCTTTGACTGAAGAGACACAAAATGGTGCCTGTGATCAGCACTGAAAACTCCATCTCCTTAGAGATTCATCTATCCAGGCATGAAACCAAGAAACCCAGGTATGATTCTCATTCTTTCCCTTTTTAACCTCCACCTTCCCTTTTCAATTTTTCATTCATGCAGCAAGCATCAAGTGCCACTGAGTGCCAGACATTACTGTATGCATTTTGGATATCTCAATAAATTAAAAAAACATATATATGTACATATAATATATATATTACATATTAATATACATTAAATATATAAAATATACATATAAAATATGTAAAACATATAAATATATATTTTAATATAAAATACATAATAAGATGTATTAATGTATATTAAATATATATTAATACATTAAATATTAAAGGTATATAAAATATGTACTTATGAATATAAATAATATATATTGTATAATTATGTATAAATTATATACAGAAATATAAGATAAAATACACATAATATATAAGTAAAAATATGCAATGTATATAAGTATATATATGAAATATATACACGTAATTAGATATATAAAATATTATATGTATTGTTTGCATATAATATACTATAATATGGTTAATATTTAAATATATATAATTTATATATAAATTATATACAAAATAAATATATATTTATACATTTAGTATATATAAAGTAAGTAAAACATTAAATATATATGGAACTATTCATGAATATACATAAAATTTATATAGTTTTTAAGTTTTATATATATGTAACATACAAATATATATGTATATATAATTCCTAGCATTGTGCACCTATCCAGATAATAAATATTTAGCAAAATAAACAAGTTCTATAGTAAGTTAAAAGGAAATAAGTGCAATAGTAATATAATAGGGAAGGTTAAAGTGCATCTGAAAGTCCAGAGTTGTGGGCAGTGTGTTGCACTTCCCATCAGGGTAGTTAGGGTGTAGGCATCAGTGGGAAGGTGTCCTTGAGTAAAGATTTGATACAGGCAAGTGAATTATCATTGCAAATGTCAGGAGGAAAGGTCATCCCAGGCAGAGGGTATAGTCAGTGCACAGGCCTAAAGTGCTTGGTTGTATTCAAGAAACAGCAAAAAGGCCAGTCAGTGCAAAAAGAGGAGAATAGTAGAATATTTGCATAGGTAAAGTGAGGCCAAATCATGTAGGATTCTGTAAACCATTGTAACAGGAAACAGGGTACCATTGGAGGATTCTGAGAAGAGAGGTGACATGATGCCACTTAGATTTAAAATTAGCTTTATGACTCATTGTACTTCTAAGAATAGTCTACAGAAAGTGGTGCAGTGGCCTAAGCAATTAAGTAGTGTGTTGCAGAAATTAAGGGGAGAGGGGAATGTCAGCGTGAGTAGCAATGCAAATGGTAAGATGTGGTGAGATTTTGAAGGGTTAGCTAACACAATTTGCCAGCTGGAGGATACTGGATTTTAGAGAATTGACTCTAAGTTGTTTGTTTGTTTGTTTGTTTGTTTATTTATTTATTGATTGATATAAACCACTGGAAAGATGGAAACTTTAACAAGCCTGAGCTCAATTTTGTGCACATTACATTTAAGATGTTTATTGGATATCCAAGTGGAAATGTAAAGTAGGTACCTGGATAGGCAAGTGTGATATATAGGGTAGAAATAGGAGCAAGAGATTGATACACAGATGCTCTTTAAGGGCATGGTACTAGATGAGAAAACCTAGAGCATGAAAATAGATGGAAAAGACATGAGCTCTGGTATTCTTAGACATCAAGAGCTCAGAGACTGAATAACAACTTATGGAGAGTAAAGAGGAGCCACCAGTGATGAAAAGGAAAGACCAGGATTGTGTGGACCTGATAAGCCAAGTGAAGAAAATGTACCTGAAGGTTGGAGTAGATAATGAATGGTTAAAAGATGAGGATTGAGACTTGATCATTAGATTTTGATAAGAAGGTCATGGGAACACTGAAAGACAAGTTTTAGTGGAAGTTCTGGACTCAAATTTTGATTGGAGTGCTGGGATGCCTGGGTGGCTCAGTCGGTTAAGCACCCCACTCTTGGTTTGGGCTCAGGTCATGATCTCACGGTTCATGAGTTTGAGCCCTGTTTTGGGCTGTGTGCTGACAGTGTGGAGCCTGCTTGGAATTCTCTATCTCCCTCTTCACCCCTTCTTCCCACAACCTAAATAAATTTTAAAAACATTTCAAAAAACTTTCTGAATGGAGTGAATTGGCAAGAAAATCTGGGAGAGGAATCAGAGAAGAGAGCAGAGGCAACTCATTGGAGGAATTTTGTTGGAAAGGTCTTTAGAGAAATGGAGCATTAAAGGAAAGTTGGATTAAGAGTTTCTAGAGGCACCTGGGTGGCTCAGTTGGTTAAGCGTCTGCCTTTGGCTCAGGTCATGAGCTTGTGGTTTGCGGGTTTGAGCCCCATGTTGGGTTCTGTGCCTCCCCCCCACCCCACCACTTGCACTCATTCTCTCTTTCTTTGAAAACAAATAAACATTAAAATTAAAAAAATTTAGTACGTTGGGAGATCTACATATGGTGAAAGCTGAGGGGAATGACAGTACAGATGGAAGCATGGATGATACCAAAGTGGGGAGGGGGAAGCTACAGTGGTTCTTGAGTGCACAAGAAGGAAGGGTTATAATGCATGAGGTTTGGTGAGAGCCTTGTTGGTTACCTTGGTGTAGCAGGAAGAGGAGAGGAAACACTTTGTTTTCAGCTGTCTTAAGCTAGAATTCTGTATCTATTTTCAAAAGTGACAGTTAAGTATCTCTGTGGTGTTGGTGGTCTTACCTGATACTTTGATTTGTCTTCTAAAAGAAATGGGTAACATTGTACTTGTATTCAGTACTTTTGTGGCAAAGAAGTATGTGGAAGAGAAGAAAGCGAACAAATTATGTGATTCTGTGTTCAAAGATGAAACTAAGCTTTCTTAGATATATAATCTGGTTTATTATGTAAATTGAAATCTTGCGTGTCATAGACACTTTTCCAAAGAAGACATCGAGATGGTTCACAGGCACATGCAAAGATGCTCAACATGACTCATCATCAGGGAAATATAAATGAAAACCACAAAGAGCCACCACCTCCCACCTGTCAGAATGGCTAAAAGTAACAACACAAGAAACAACAGGTGTTGGGGAGGATGTGAAGACAAAGGAACACTCTTGTACTGTTGGGGGGAATGCAAACTGGTGTAGCCACTTTGGGGAAGAGTATGGAGGTTCCTCAAGAAACTAAAAATAGAACTATCCTATGATCCAGCAATTGCACTATTTGGTATTTGCCCGTAAGATACATAAATATAGATTCAAAGGGGTACACATACCCCAGTGTTTATAGCAGCATTATCAACAATAGCCAAACGATGAAGAGAGCCCAAATGTCCATCGACTGGTGAATGGATAAAGAAGATGTGGTATGTATATATGTGTGTGTATACACACACACACACACACACACACACACACACACACACACACACACTGGAATGTTACTCAGCCATCAAAAGAATGAAATCTTGTCATTTGTAATAATGTGGATGGATCTAGAGTATATTATGGTAAGCTAAATCAATCAGAGAAAGACAAATGCCATACGTTTTCCCTCATATTTGGAATTTAGGAGTGGGAGGGAGGGGAGGGTGGGTGAGGGGCATTGAGGAGGGCACCTGTTGGGAGGAGCACTGGGTGTTGTATGGAAACCAATTTGACAATAAATTTCATATTAAAAAAATAAATAAATGATAAAAAGAATTTAGGAAACAAAACAGATGAACATATGGGAAGGCGGGAGAGGGGAGAGAAGAGAGGAGAGCAAACCACAAAGGACTCTTGGAGAACAAAATGAGGCTTGATGGAGGGAGGTGGATGGGAGATGGGCTAGATGGGTGATGGGTATTAAGAGGGGCACTTGTGATAAGACCTAGGTGCTGTATGTAAGTGATGAATCACTGAATTATACTCCTGAAACCAATATTGCACTGTATGTTAGGTAACTAAAATTTAAATTAGAAAAAAGGAAAAAGAATTTTTTTCCAAATATTTTTTATTATATGAAATTTATTGTCTACTTAGTTTCCATACAACATCCAGTGCTCTTCCCAAAAGGTGCCCTCTTCAATGCCCATCACCCACCCTCCCCTCCCTCCCACCCCCCATCAACCCTCAGTTCTCAGTTTTTAAGAGTCTCTTATGCTTTGGCTCTCCCACTCTAACCTCTTTTTTGTTTTTCCTTCCCCTCCCCCATGGGTTTCTGTTAAGTTTCTCAGGATCCACATAAGAGTGAAACCATATGGTATCTGTCTTTCTCTGTATGGCTTATTTCACTTAGCATCACACTCTCCAGTTCCATCCACGTTGCTACAAAGGGCCATATTTCATTCTTTCTCATTGCCTAGTACTCCATTGTGTACATAAACCACAATTTCTTTATCCATTCAGCAGTTGATGGACATTTAGGCTCTTTCCACAATTTGGCTATTGTTGAGAGTGCTGCTATAAACATTGGGGTACAAGTGCCCCTATGCATCAGTATTCCTGTATCCCTTGGGTAAATTCCTAGCAGTGCAATTGCTGGGTCATAGGGTAGGTCTATTTTTAATTTTTTGAGGAACCTCCACACTGTTTTCCAGAGCGGCTGCACCAATTTGCCTTCCCACCAACAGTGCAAGAGAGTTCCCGATTCTCCACATCCTCGCCAGCATCTATAGTCGCCTGATTTGTTCATTTTGGCCACTCTGACTGGCGTGAGGTGATATCTGAGTGTGGTTTTGATTTGTATTTCCCGGATGAGGAGCGACGCTGAACATCTTTTCATGTGTCTGTTGGCCATCTGGATGTCTTCTTTAGAGAAGTGTCTATTCATGTTTTCTGCCCATGTCTTCACTGGATTATTTGTTTTTTGGGTGTGGAGTTTGGTGAGCTCTTGATAGATTTTGGATACTAGCCCTTTGTCCAATATGTCATTTGCAAATATCTTTTCCCATTCCATTGGTTGCCTTTTAGTTTTGTTGATTGTTTCCTTGGCTGTGTAGAAGCTTTTATCTTCATGAGGTCCCAATAGTTCATTTTTGCTTTTAATTCCCTTGCCCTGGGGGATGTGTCAAGTAAGAAATTGCTATGGTTGAGGTCAGAGAGTTTTTTTCCTGCTTTCTCCTCTAGGGTTTTGATGGTTTCCTGTCTCACATTCAGGTCCTTTATCCATTTTGAGTTTATTTTTGTGAATGGTGTCAGAAAGTGGTCTAGTTTCATTCTTCTGCATGTTGCTGTCCAGTTCTCCCAGCACCATTTGTTAAAGAGAGTGTCTTGTTTCCATTGGTTATTCTTTCCTGCTTTGTCAAAGATTAGTTGCCAAACGTTTGTGGGTCTAGTTCTGGGGTTTCTGTTCTATTCCGTTGGTCTATGTGTCTGTTTTTGTGCCAATACCATGCTGTCTTGATGATGACAGCTTTGTAGTAGAGGCTAAAGTCTGGGATTGTGATGGCTCCCGCTTTGGTCTTCTTCTTCAAAATTACTTTGGCTATTTGGGGCCTTTTGTGGTTCCATATGAATTTTAGGATTGCTTGTTCTAGTTTCGAGAAGAATGCTGGTGCAATTTTGATTGGGATTGCATTGAATGTGTAGATAGCTTTGGGTAGTATTGACATCTTGACAATATTAATTCTCCCAGTCCATGAGCACGGAATGCTTTTCCATTTCTTTATGTCTTCTTTAATTTCCTTCATAAGCTTTCTATAGTTTTCAGCATACAGATCTTTTACATCTTTGGTTATATTTATCCCTAGGTATTTTATGCTTCTTGGTGCAATTGTGAATGGGATCAGTTTCTTTATTTGTCTTTCTGTTGCTTCATTATTAGTATATAAGAATGCAGCTGATTTCTGTACATTGATTTTGTATGCTGCAACTTTGCTAAACTCATGTATCAATTCTAGCAGACTTTTGGTCTATCGGATTTTCCATGTATAATATGTCATCTGCAAAAAGTGAAAGTGTAAGTTCATCTTTGCCATTTTGATGGCTTTGATTTCCTTTTGTTGTCTGAGTGCTGGTGCTAGAGCTTCCAACCTATGTTAAACAACAGCAGTGAGAGTGGACATCCCTGTCGTGTTCCTGATCTCAGGGAAAAAGCTCTCAGTTTTTCCCCATTGAGGATGATGTTAGCTGTGGGCTTTTCATAAATGGCTTTTATGATGTTTAAGTATGTTCCTTCTATCCCACTTTCTTGAAGGTTTTTATTAAGAAAGTTGCTGAATTTTGTCAAATGCTTTTTCTGCATCGATTGACAGGATCATATGGTTCTTATCTTTTTTTTTATTAATGTGATGTATCACGTTGATTGATTTGCGAAAGTTGAACCAGCCCTGCATCGCAGGAATGAATCCCACTTGCTCATGGTGAATAATTCTTTTTATATGCTGTTGAATTTGATTTGCTAGTATCTTCTTGAGAATTTTTACATCCATATTCATCAGGGATATTGGCCTGTAGTTCTGTTTTTTTACTGGGTCTTTGTCTGGTTTAGGAATCAGGGTAATACTGGCTTCATAGAATAAGTCTGGAAGTTTTCCTTCCCTTTCTATTTTTTTGGGATAGCTTGAGAAGGATAGGTATTATCTCTGCTTTAAAGGTCTGGTAGAACTCCCCTGGAAGCCATCTGGTCCTGGACTCTTATTTGTTGGGTGATTTTTCATAACTGAATCAATTTCTCGCTGGTTATGGGTCTGTTCAAACTTTCTCTTTCTTCCTGATTGAGTTTTGGAAGTGTGTGGGTGTTTAGGAATTTGTCCATTTCTTCCAGGTTGTCCAATTTGTTGGCATATAATTTTTCATAGTATTCCCTGATAATTGCTTGTAATCTGAGGGATTAGTTATAAGAATTCCATTTTCATTCATGATTTTATCTATTTGGGTCCTCTCTCTTTTCTTTTTGAGAAGCCTGGCTAGAGGTTTGTCAATTTTGTTTATTTTTTCAAAAAACCAACTCTTGGTTTCGTTGATCTGCTCTACTGTTGTTTTAGATTCTATATTGTTTATTTCTGCCTGGATCTTTTTATATCTCCTCTTCTGCTGGGTTTAGGCTGTCTTTGCTGTTCTTCTTCTATTTCCTTCAGGTGTGCTGTTAGATTTTGTATTTGGGATTTTTCTTGTTTCTTGAGATAGGCCTGGATTGCAATGTATTTTCCTCTCAGGACTGCCTTGGCTGCATCCCAAAGCGTTTGGATTGTTGTATTTTCATTTTCGTTTGTTTCCATATATTTTTAAATTTCTTCTCTAATTTCCTGGTTGACCCATTCATTCTTTAGTAGGGTGTTCTTTAACCTCCATGCTTTTGGAGGTTTTCCAGACTTTTTCCTGTGGTTGACTTCAAGCTTCATAGCATTGTGGTCTCAAAGTATGCATGGTATGATCTTAATTCTTGTATACTTATGAAGGGCTGTTTTGTGACCCAGTATGTGATCTATCTTGGAGAAAGTTCCATGTGCACTCGAGAAGAAAGTATATTCTGTTGCTTTGGGATGCAGAGTTCTAAATAGATCTGTCAAGTCCATCTGATCCAATGTATTATTCAGGGCCCTTGTTTCTTTATTGACCGTGTGTCTAGATGATCTATGCATTGTTGTAAGTGGGGTGTTAAAGTCCCCTGCAATTAGCACATTCTTATCAATAAGGTTGCTTATGTATGTGAGGAATTGTTTTATATATTTGGGGGCTCCCATATTTGTCACATAGACATTTATAATTGTTAGCTCTTCCTGATGGATAGTCCCTGTAAATATTATATAATGCCCTTCTTCATCTCTTGTTATAGCCTTTAATTTGAAGTCTAGTTTGTCTGATATAAGTATGGCTACTCCAGCTTTCTTTTGACTCCCAGTAGTATGATAAATAGTTCTCCATCCCCTCACTTTCAATCTGAAAGTGTCCTCAGGTCTAAAATGAGTCTCTTGTAGACTGTAAATAGATGGGTCTTGTTTTTTTATGCATTCTGATACCTTATGTCTTTCGGTTGGTGCATTTAGTCCATTTACGTACAGTGTTATTATAGAAAGATATGGGTTTAGAGTCATTGTGATGTCTGTAGGTTTCATGCTTGTAGTGATGTCTCTGGTACTTTGTCTCACAGGATCCCCCCTTAGGATGGATCTCTTGTAGGGCTGGTTTATTGGTGACGAATCCCTTCAGTTTTTGTTTGTTTGGTAAGACCTTTATCTCTCCTTCTATTCTAAATGACAGACTTGCTGGATAAAGGATTCTCGGCTGCACATTTTTTCTGTTCATCACTTTGAAGATTTCCTGCCATTCCTTTCTGGCCTGCCAAGTTTCAGTAGAGATATCGGTCACGAGTCTTATTGGTCTCCCTTTATATGTTAGAGCACGTTTATCCCTAGCTGCTATCAGAATGTTCTCTTTATCCTTGTATTTGCCAGTTTCACTATGATATGTCGTGCAGAAGATCGATTCAGGTCATGTCTGAAGGGAGTTCTCTGTGCCTCTTGGATTTCAATGCCTTTTTCCTTCCCCAGATCCGGGAAGTTCTCAGCTATTATTTCTTCAAGTACCCCTTCAGCACCTTTCCCTCTCTCTTCCTCCTCTGGAATACCAATTATGCGTAGATTATGTCTCTTTAGTGCATCACTTAATTCTCTAATTTTCCTCTTATGCTCCTGGATTTTTTTATCTCTCTTTTTCTCAACTTCTTCTATTTCCATAATTTTATCTTCTAGTTCCCCTATTGTCTCCTCTGCCACTTCAATCTGAGCCATGGTCGTCTCCATTTAATTTTTCAGCTCATTTATAGCATTTTTTAGCTCCTCCTGGCTGTTCCTTAGTCCCTAGATCTCTGTAGCAAGAGATTCTCTGCTGGTCTTTATACTGTTTTCAAGCCCAGCGATTAATTTTATGACTATTATTCTAAATTCAGTTTCTGTTATATTGTTTAAATCCTTTATGATCAGTTCGTTAGCTGTCATTATTTCCTGGAGATTCTTTTCTGGGGAATTCTTCTGTTTCCTCGTTTTGGATAGTTCCTGGAGTGGTCCGGGACTGCAGGGCACTTCCCCTGTGCTGTCTTGAATAACTTGCGTTGGTGGGCGGGGCTGCAATCAGACCTGATGTCTGCCCCCAGCCCACTGCTGGGGCCACAGTCAGACTGGTGTGTGCCTTCTCTTCCCCTCTCCTAGGGGCGGAATTCACTGTGGGGTGGCATGGCGCATCTGGGCTACTTGCACACTGCCAGGCTTGTGGTGCTGGGGATCTGGCGTATTAGCTGGAGTGGGTAGGCAAGGTGCACGGGGGCAGGAGGAGCAGCCTCAGCTCGTTTATCCTTCTTTGATCAGCTTTTGGAGGGGCCCTGTGGCACTGGGCGGGAGTCATACCCTCCGCCGCCGGAGGGATGGATCCGCAGAAGCACAGGGTTGGGTGTTTGCGCGGTGCAAGCAAGTTCCCTGACAGGAACTAGTTCCCTTTGGGATTTTGGCAGGGGGATGAGCGAGGGACATTGCACTGGCGAGCACCTTTGTTCCCGACCAAGCTGCGCTGTGTCATCCTGGGCTCAACAACTCTCTCTCCCATTGTCCTCCAGCCTTCCTGCTCTCTGAGCAGAGCTGTTAACTTATAACCTCCCAGATGTTAAGTCCCGCTTGCTGTGTAAACGCACTGCGTCCGGCCCCTCCACTTTTGCAAGCCAGACTCGGGGCGGGGGTTACTTGGCCGGCGGGCTGCCCCTCCGCCCTGGCTCCCTCCCACCAGTCCGTGTAGGGCGCACCGCCTCTCTGCCCTTCCTACCCTCTTCTGTGGGCCTCTCTTCTGCGCTTGGTTCCGGAGACACCGTTCTGCTAATCCTGTGGTGGTTTTCTGGGTTATTTAGGCAGGTGTAGGTGGAATCTAAGTGATCAGCAGGACGCGGTGAGCCCAGCGTCCTCCTTCGCCGCCATCTTCTTCCATTTGCTAGGTTATATGTAAATCATAATCACTAGTGGTAGTTTATTTGCTTTATAGTTGACCTCTAAAAGAATTCTAACAGGCATGGTTTTTAGTGTCAAAAATTGCATTGCCTTTCTCCTGGTGTATCTTTGGTGAACTCATAGATAATTATACATTTTATCATCCTTTCTCAATGGAAATTCTATCTTAATGGTCTCCAGATCCTTTATTCATTGAATGGGTTTGGGTCAATCTCTGAGTTTGGTATCACTGGGGCTATCAAGATGCTTTCTTTTTTTTTTTTTTTTTCAACTTTTATTTATTTTTGGGACAGAGAGAGACAGAGCATGAACGGGGGAGGGGCAGAGAGATAGGGAGACACAGAATCGGAAACAGGCTCCAGGCTCTGAGCCATCAGCCCAGAGCCTGACGTGGGGCTCGAACTCCCGGACCGCGAGATCGTGACCTGGCTGAAGTCGGACGCTTAACCGACTGCGCCACCCAGGCGCCCCAATCAAGATGCTTTCATATCCAGTTGCTCTGCCCTGTAGAAATGGAGGTTACGATGGCAATCCCTAATTCTCTGCATAGCTAATGAGGAGATACTTTGGTTGATTTGTATTTTAACCCTGGGGAGTAGTTATTGTTGGAAATCAGAGTGAGACCAACTGGAGGAGTTACAAATAACGTCCTGTAGGCTGACTTAGAGCCAAGCCCTGAAAGCCAGTCACACAAAAGAAAGTTAAAATCCTCTTAGCCTTCTTATAAAATAGCCAAATTGGACAATATTTACATGGGAAAAATGGCAGGTTTAGTGTAGATTTGGTCTATGTGCCTCTTAATTGTAGCTGACTGTCCACTCTCCATGTAGTAGTGTTGCACGAGTTATGGATAGATGGTATATGAATAGTAGAAACTGCCCTTGTCCAAGAGAGTTGAGTCTTGGGAGAAAGGAAGGTAGTCTATTTTCATTGTAAGTCAGTGAAAAGGAGACAAAGACTGAAATGAGAAAAAGACTTCATGTTGATTAACAACAGACGGACTGAAGCACGAAGTGACATTAGGATCTTCGCTCAATCTCTATGGTGCCAATTGATTAAGTTAATATGCTTTTCAAATCAGAGATACAGCCGAAGGGAAGACCTCATTAATGAGAATTTGTGGAATAATGTGAAAATCCCTAGATTTGGTTCCCTAGGCACCTATATTTTTATCTCTTAGTAGTCATTTAATTAAAATGACTGTTTACAACCTGGAAATATGAGTCTGATGTATTTAATATGACTCTTCTTCAGCTGTTATGTGCTAACATTTTTAGGGCCCTGATTCATCCATTCTGATCAAGGATTTGCAAACACCCTTCTTACTAGTATCCACACCAGATAAAATTTAAAGGAGCATGTAAATTAAAAAGCATTGCAATTAGTTATCTTATAAGGCAAATTTGACTAGTTTCCATTTGAGAATTACCTTCGTGTTTTTGACCAAGCCAGAAGATTGGAGATGCTAGGGACCATGGAGTTTCTGTGTAGTGAGAATATGTTCCATGCAAGGAGTTATAGTAGAAAGACCTTACAAAGGTGCTTGTAAGGTGCCCTTACAAAGGTGATACTTCCCCTAAATAGGACCTTGGAGGAGTTTGAAAAGGTCACGGAGAGCCAAAATTTGTTTGGAACCTCAAGAAGGAATATTGGAAATGATCTGGATGTAGATTCCATGAAGATAATCTCTGTCACTTCAAGGATACATGTGTTGTAGTCCCTGATGATTTTAAGGAGAACTTTTTTTGACTCTACGTGAACTTACCCATCATAGTAAGGACAAGTTTACCATCATTGTAAATCAACACTGCTAGGGAAATTTTAGAAAAATCACTTAGAGTATCTCTAAGACATGCCTAGTTTTCCAATGATATAATCATGGCAAAACTGTCAAGATTAGGCATATGCGGGAGCCAGAATCTCACAGCCCATTTGAATACATCCAAACTGACTTCATATTATTACTCCCTGCAATGGGATATGAATATGTTTTATTTTTCTATGTTTGTTTTCAGAACGGTCAACATCCTTGTTAGCGATCCGTGTCTCTGACACTGGCAAAAGTATCCTCAGTTTCCCACTTGGGGAGTCACGACGCTGTCAATAAAGACCTATGCAAGACATTCTCATGTACATGAAAACTCCACTATTCATACCATCTCCCATCTTCTGGCCTAGGAGAAAAGACAAATGGAATTCTTTCTTTTCCTTTCCTTTTTTTTTTTTTTTGGCTTTTTAAAAAGTTTCTATTTTAATGCCAGTTATTTAACATACAGTTGTATGTTAGTTTCAGGTGTCTACTGTAGTGATTCAACAATTCTGTACATCACCTGGTTCTTGTAAGACAAATGGAATTAATTTACAATTATTCAAACCTTTCAGAAATATTTCAGCTTCCTTACCTCATAGTCTATTGATGGCTTTGTAACAGGTCAATCTGTGCATCTTAGAATATCATCTGTTCTTAGACTCCATTCTGTTGCAAGCAGATATGGCCCAATACTACAAGGAACTAATGTACTACATTACTCAGGGCTTTTTGTTTGTTTTGTTTTAAATTTACGTCCAAGTTAGTGCAACAATGGTATGAGGAGTAGATTCCCTAATGCCCCCTACCCGTTTAGCCCATTCCCCCTCCCACAACCCTTCCAGTAACCCTGTTTGTTCTCCTTATCGGAGAGTCTCTTAGGTTTTGTCCCCCTCCCTGTTTTTATATTATTTTTGCTTCCCTTCCCTTATGTTCATCTGTTCTGTGTCTTAAGTCCTCATATGAGTGAGGTCATATGATATTTGTCTTTCTCTGACTGACTAATTTTGCTTAGTGTAATAGCCTCTAGTTCCATCCATGTTGTTGAAACGGCAAGATTTCATTCTTTTTGATTGCCGAGTAATACTCCATTGTGTATATGTACCACATCTTCTTGATCCATTCATCCATCAATGCACATTTGGGTTCTTTCCATACTTGGGCTATTGTTGATAGTGCGGCTATAAACATTGGGGTGCACGTGTCCCTTGGAAATAGCACACCTGTATCCCTTGGATAAGTATGTAGTAGTGCAATTGCTGGGTTGTAGGGTAGTTCTATATTAATTTTAATTTTTAAAAAATATTTAAAGTTTATTTTTCACAGAGAGAGAGAAAGTGAGAGAGAGCATGGATGGGTCAGGGGCAGTTGTATTTTTAATTTTTGGAGGACCTCCATACTGTTTTCCAGAGTGTCTGCACCAGTTTGCATTCCCACCAGCAATACAAAAGAGATCCTCTTTCTCTGCATTCTTTCCAACATCTGTTGTAGCCTGAGTTTTTTTCAAAAAATTTTTAATGTTTTTTTTGAGAGAGAGAGAGAGAGACAGAGTGCGAGAAGGGGAGGGGCAGAGAGAGAGAGGGAGACACAGAACTGTAAGTGGGCTCCAGGCTCCACGCTGTCTGCACAGAGGTCGACATGGGCCTCGAACTCACACACTGAGATCATGACCTGAATCTGAGTCAGATGCTTAACCGACTGAGCCACCCAGGTGCCCTGCCTGAGTTTTAATGTTAGCCATTCTGACATGTGTGAGGTGGTAGCTTGTGGTGGTTTTGATTTGTATTTCCCAGATGGTGAGTGATGTGGAGCATTTTTTCATGTGTCGATTGGCCATCTGGATGTCTTCTTTGGAGAAGTGTCTGTTCATGTCTTTTGCCCATTTCGTCACTAGGTTCTTTGTTTTTTGGGTGTTGAGTTTGATAAGTTCTTTCTAGATTTTGGATACTAACCTTTGACCTGATATGTCGTTTGCAAAATGCTTGACCCATTCTGTCGGTTGCCTTTTAGTTTTGCTGATGGTTTCCTTCATTGTTTAGAAGCTTTTTATTTTGATGAAGTCCTAATAGTTCATTTTTGCTTTTGTTTCCCTTGCCTCCAGAGACATGTTGAGCAAAAGCTGCTGCAGCCATGATCAAAGAGGTTTTTGCCTGCATTCTCCTCAAGGGTTTTTGATGACTTCCTGTCTTACATTGAGGTCTTTCATCCATTTTGAGTTTATTTTTGTGTATGGTGTAAGAAAGTGGTCCAGGTTCATTCTTCTGCATGTTGCTGTCCAGTTTTCCCAGCAGCACTTGCTGAAGAGACTGTCTTTGTTCCATTGATATTCTTTCCTGCTTTGTCAAAGATTAATTTGTGACATTACTCAATGGCCCTCCGTTCGTGGGTGTATTTCTGGGTTCTCTATTCTGTTCCATTGATCTGAGTGTCTGTTCTTGTGCCAGTACCGTACTGTGTTGATGATTACAGCTTTGTAGTATAGCTTGAAGTCCAGGATTGTGATGCCTCCTGCTTGGGTTTTCTTTCTCAAGATTGCTTTGGCTATTCGGGGTCTTTCTGGTTCTGTGCAAATTTTAGGAGTATTTGTTCTAGCTCTGTGAAGAACACTGGTGTTATTTTGATAGGGATTGCATTGACTATGTAGATTGCTTTGGATGGTTACGCCATTTTAACAGTGTTTGTATTTCCTGTCCAGGAGCATGGAATCTTTTTCTGTTTTTTTGTGTCTTCTTCAATTTCTTTCATAAGCTTTCTATCGTTTTCAGTGTAGAGATTTTTCACCTCTTTGGTTAGATGTATTTCTAGGTATTTTGTGGTTTTGGTGCAATTGTAGATGGGATCGATTCCTTGATTTGTCTTGTTGCTTCATTGTTGGTGTATAGGAGTACAACCGATTTGTATGCATTGATTTTCTATCCTGCCACTTTGCTGAATTCATGAATCAGTTCTAGCAGTTTTTTGGTGGCTACATCACTCGGTTTTATCATCAGCAGGTACTATCATCTTTTCCTCACCCTTCCAAGGAAATCTTGCATGACCTAACAACTGAAGAACTTCCTAGAGGAATCACTGATTCACTCTTTATGGTGCCATCCCTAAAGTGGAGATTTCTGTAAGTGATCATTAATTGGAAAACATGGCCAGAAAGGTATCATTAACCTCAGCTGAAGTTATAATGGGCTCTGATAGCTTTTGAGGCTGAATATGGAAGTCTAAGCATCATTTTAGCCTATGTAACAGTGGACCACACAATAGCTTTAGACTTTCTATTAGGTAGCCAAGTAAGTTATGTTTGTGCTTTTGCCAACACTTTTGTTGCACTTGATGTAAGCCAGAAAGAACACTTAATGTCTAAACTGAAGAAGATGGTTTATCTGGCTTGCCAAGGTAGGTAATTAGATGCAAAGGTACATTGTTTAGGCTCGAGTTTGGTAATTTACAATTCTGTCTCTGAAGCATTCTGCAGTGTTTCATAATTATTCTGCTCTTGAATTTCTGTGCATTGCCACTGCAAGTAATTTCCAAAGTTTTAAGGGCTGCTGTATAGTCGTATCATACCACGTGACCCAACAACCCATCATTCAACAAAAGGAGCATATTGCTCGGTTTCTAATTGGACTCCAAACTATTGTTTCTGTGACATCAATGCCATCTAGAAATTCTGACAGTGATGTAGTCAGGAGTGAGGCTACTTTTTTTCTGACCCTCTGAATTGGCAAAACACAGTCCTCAATCAGTCATGCATGACTGAGAACTAGAACAACCACCTCCACCAATTGTGTAATTGTAACCAGAACATCTTGTGATTCACATTGCACTTTCTTTATTTTTGCCCCAGTCTCTTGACTTGCCTGTATCAACCCTGGCTTTAAAACACAACCAATCTCAAGATTTGCCCAGTTTTTGATAGCCTGTTTTAATAAGTATGAATGAGATCGACCCTTATACCGTCGTCACCTTGTTCCCACTTTGCCTAATTAAGTGCTACTGTTTTAGTAATATCATAGCAGATTTTTTTTATTGGACAAGGAGATTTCCACAGAAAATCCTCGAACTTACTATTTAATGATTTAAAACATTTAGGAAATTACTAAGCTGAGAATAGAATTAATATAAATTAATGCTTGTCATGTGAGTTTTCACATTCATCTCTCTTTAGAAAATGGTAGAAGGATGAGTGGCTATTTCTTTGACTTTCTCATATCAGAAACCACAGTAGCAATAGCCTCAAATCAAGATTCAAATGGGGGCACCTGGGTGGCTCAGTTGGTTAAAGCTTGGACTCTTCATTTCAGCCCAGGTTATGATCTCCCATTTTGTGGGTTCTAGCCCCATGATGGGCTCCCCACCTCAGTATAGAACCTGGTTGGGATCCTCTCTCTCTCCGTCTGCCCCTCCCCTACCTGCAGGCACTCTGCCTGTCTGTCTAAAATAAATAAGTAAAAAAACATTTATTTATTTCTTTTACTTATGGGTGGGGGGTGGCGCTGGGAGAGGCAGAGAGAGAGTCCGAAGCAGGCTCTGCACATGTGGGGCTCAAACCCATGAACTGTGAGATCATGACCAGAGCCAAATCAAGAATTGGTCGCTCAACTGACTGAGCCACCCAGGCCCCACGAAATAAAAAACTTTAAATGATAAAAAAAATTCCGTGGAAGCAGACAGTGTCTCAAACTTGTACCTGTACTTTCATCTTGTTTTCTTTATTCGATCTCTAACTGTACAGAATCAACTTGTGTCTGTCTTTGAGACAAGAGTTCTTCCTTTATTGAAATCAGTTGCCCTCAGTGAATTTTTAGCTTTTTTCTAACACAACAAACCTGAATTCCTCAACTTAATGATTTAATGAATAACTCAGTTTGTGATAACACAATTCAACTATTCTTAAGAACTTTAAAATCTAGTGTACGCAGAATGCACAAATTAGCCTAGAATGACAAAAGGCATCTAGCCTTTTTAAAAAACCAAGAAAACTTCTCAGACATTCATGCAAACCTTCTGTTTAGCTGCATTGTTTTCATAGGAGTATCCTTCAAACAAAAGTTAAGTGTAGTCCTCATTAAAAAGGGATAAATAGAATCAAAACAGAGTATTTTTAAGCTACATTCTTACAACTTCCCATCAATATCCTTGGCTTTTAACTCACTTCCTTTGCCGCAAGAGGATTTTTGTTGATTTTCAGGCTAAAACGAGAAAGATTTTATCAGTTAGTTTATGTTTTAAGTCAGTCTTTTCTGGTTAGAGGCCTAAAGATTTATTTGGTAATTTAGTTTTACTCTTTCTTCTCCTTCACGTCGTTATTACTTGTTATGTTTTCTTTTCTTTTTGTGTTTAATTTAATTTCAAGTTAGTTACCATACAGTGTAGTATTGGTTTCAGGAGTAGAACTCTGTGTTTCATCACCCACATATAACACCCAGTGCTCCCTTAATGCCCATCCTCCCCACCCCATCCCTCCCGCAACCCTCAGCTTGTTCTGTGTATTTAAGAATCTTATGGTTTGCCTTCCTTTCTGTTTTTATCTTAATTTTTCTTTCCCTTCCCCTACGTTTATCTGTTATGTTTCTTAAATTCCACATGTGAGTGAAATCATATTACAGTTGTCTTTTTCTGACTTACTTGACTTAGCATAATATATTCTAGTTCCGTGTAGGTTGTTGCAAATGGCAAGATTTTATTCTTTTTGGTCACTGATATTCCATTGTGATATATACATAAACACAGCATGTATATATCATTGTGTGTGTATAATATCTATGCATATATCCATATCTGTCTGTATATACCATATCTATACCACATCTTCATTATCTATTCATCAGACTTCTCTTTAGTATCTTGTTTTTAGCTTATTTCTGTGTTATCAGTATGAGCCTTACCTGCTGGCAACATCTCTACTGGTTTTTAATTTTCTGTAGTTACGAATGGGAAGCAGTAACCTCCAACTAAGATATTCATTACCTGTAAATTTCTGGGCAAGTGGGAAAGGAAAAGGGGAGAAAATTGTGATTGTAAACAATTATTCCTATAGTTGCACCAAGAGCTCCAAAGGCAGGGAATTCAGTTATTTCTTGTAGCAAGAGAAAGACCAAGGGACAGGAAGGTGAATATAAACATACGTTGCCCATATTTTTTATAGTTTGTGCTGCGGTTTTTCTGATTAGGGTTCTTGTAGTCTTTGTGTATGCACTTTCTTTATGACTGTTTTGTCTTGAAAATTTGGCAATTTTATGTATATACATTGTTTTTGAATAATTATATACATGTCTGGAGCAAAATAATGCCACCTCAAGAAGTTGTGACTTGACAAGTTATAGAGATAGCTCTTCCTAGAGCTCCTCCTCCCCTTATTTCACACTCAACTTCTGTTGGTGCAGGAAGAGTGTTGGAGGTGAAGGCACTGAAAACACAATGACAATGTTCTGTTTACCTCCATTATATCACAGTCAAACAGAGAAACTTGAATCATACTGGGTCAGCCTCAGGACTGAGTTTATTTCATAAAAAGCTTACTCAAAGCACATCACTTTGGGACAGCACTCCAAATGTTCTTGCAGACTAGTTTCTCTGCAGGGAGCCAAGTAGATTGGAGCAGTGAATAACCAAAGGCGAATTTTTCCTCTCCTTTGAATATCATTTGATTGCACTGCAGGGAAGACTGTTTTTTTGTGTGTGTTTGTTTTTGTTTTGGTGTGTATGTTTTGTTTTCTTCTTCTGTCCGTTTTTAACCTCAAATAGTTGTTGCTCTGGGAAACAGGTAAATACTGACTAATAGGGAAAAATTGAGAATGGCTTGGAAATGGGCAAAGAAATGACTGGGTGCCTTTTCCATGGAATACTGGGCATTGGCTAGGGGATCCTCTGGGATTATGTGGTTGTATAGGAATGTGGGCCTTTGGCTTTGATTATGCTCTTAAAAATTTTTTTTTACTATTTATTTTTGAGAGAGACAGAGTATGAGCAGGGGAGGGGCAGAGAGAGGGGGAGACACAGAATGTGAAGCAGGCTCTAGGCTCCCTCCAAGCTGTGAGCACAGGGCCTGATGCGGGGCTGGAACTCATGACCTGGGAGATACTGACCTGAGCCTAAGTCAGATGCTTATCTGACCTAGACACCTGGCGCCCCCACTTGAATTGATTTTAACACATGTTAGTTTGCTTGTTAATTAATGACTTTGTAGGAATGTCGTGATTTTAGCATTTTGAAAATTCTATTTTCACTTGTCTATTCTGTCCGACCGGCCCTGCAGACACCTGTGTGTCCTAGACTCGGACGCCTCATCTGCAGTGGAGCACAAACAGCGAGCCCAGCCGCTTAGGGCTCACCTCACCCGCCTACCCGGATGCTGCCAACCGGGTCAACAAAATTCAGAGATTGCTTTCCCCCTATGGCATGGATCATAGACTTTTGGCTTGAACGCACTTAACTCCTTTTCTTCCCATTTCCTTTGAACTACTATCTTTGATTTTTCTAGTCTGTTGCCGGATTGGATTTAATAAAATGTTTTCATTCAACACTGTCTTCTGTCTCTTGATTTTGTTTTTTATTTCAGCACACCAACAAGATACAAATTGAGACTAGTTAGCCTCTAATTAGAGGCACAGGCAAGTTTTTATTCAAAATGACTGTAGTAGTGCCTCCCTGAGCAAGTTGGAGTTTTCATTGAGACATGACTCAGCAAATGCTTGTTAACCTAAGTGAAGGGGGTACAGCTTGTTCATTTTCAACACTCCTGTGATTTTTATTTTGTGTTGTCCCTTATGGTTCAGGGTGGTCATTGCTTGTGATTTTGTTTTGTTCCTTATTACTGTTCGTATTTTCTTTTCTCAGTTTCCAAAACTGCTTTTAGATACAGAGTCATCTAAAATTTCCCGAGTGGAAATATACAGCTTTTTGCAGCATCATATGACCCTGGATCCTTACCCAGTAATTTCATGAATTTCCTTTTCTGCATCCCATCGATACTTCCAGCAAATTTACAGGAAAAAAAAAAAAAAACAAAACAGACTGTTTCTATCCCGAATTAGAGATTAGCTGCAGAGATGGGAGCTGTCACTGAAGCCCTGAAGAAAGGTTTCTAGCTCTCAGTTTTTGATGTACCTGTGATTCAGTGCTAAGCTGGTTTGCTGTAGTACCCTGTGTTGGAAGTTACTATCTGAGTGACAGATAGCATATTCTGAAAGAAAAGGACTTTGGTGTTCAACTTCACTTTACTTACAGGGTTTAGGGCTACAAAGAGAATGGTGCATTTAGAGGCTGAAGTTTTGTGAGTAGCAGGAAAAATCTATGAATCTTACTGGTTACTGATGTACTTATCACAGAAGTATTTAAGTAGTTTTATAGCTTTAGTGAAACCAAATTCTAAGAACATGTTGAATTACCACTTAAATATGCCATTCTCTGTGGCTAATCTGGTTTCCTGATGAAATGATTACATTGATAGGTCTAGCTTCTTTTCAACGACCATCAGTAAAGACAGCATCTTGAAATAAAAAAGAGTATGTTTTATAGCTTTATTAAGCTATTATTGATAGATATGTCACTTTGAAGTATACAGGGTGATAATCTGATGCCCATATGCAAATCAATAAATGTGATATACCACACTAATAGAATGAGAGATAAAAATCATACGATCATCTCAATAGATACAGAAAAAGAAGTTAACAGTCTTCCACATCCTCTCCTGATTAACAGCTGTCACCAAATTGGGTATACAACGAATGTACTGAAGTATAATAAAGGCCATTTATGATAAAACCATAGCAAACATCATACTCCATGGTGCAAGTTTGAAACCTTTTCCTATAAGATTAGGAACAAGACGGAGGTACCCACTCTAGCTGCTGCTTTGCGACACAGTGCTAGAAGTCCTAGCCATGGTAAATAGATAAGAAAAAGAAGTAAAAGACATCCAAATCAGAAAGGAACGTATTGTCTATGTGTGCAGATGATAAGAGTTTTTTAAATACAGAAAATCCCAAAGACCCAACCAGAAACTTAGAACTAATAAATGCATTTGTTTAGTGATGTTGTGGGATACAAAACCAATGTACGGAAATCACTTCATTTCTTACACTGAGAACGAACTATCTGAAAAAGAAATAAAGGAAATATTCTAATTTAAATAGCATCAAAAGAATAAGATACTTAAACATAGGTTTAAACAAAGAAGTAAAAGATATATACACTGAACATTCAAAGCAATTGATTATAGACATTGAGGAAGACACACAAAAAAATAGAAAGATATCTTGTGTTCATGGATTGAAAGAATATTTTAAAGTGTTTAAAGCTTACCATTATAATTCTATAATGATTAATTCTATACTTCTATATTTTCAGTGCAATGCTTATCAAAATTACAATGGCATTTTGTTTTTACCAGAATAGAAAAAACCATCTTAAAATTCATATGGCAAAAGATCCTAAATAGCCAAAGCAGTCCTGAGAAAGAAGGACGAAGTTGGAGATCTCACACTTCCTAATTTCAAACTTTATTTCAAAGCTATACTAATCAAAGTAGTATGGTGCTGGCATAAAAACAGACACATACATCAATGAAATAGAATCAAAGGCCCATAGGGGCGCCTGGGTGGCGCAGTCGGTTAAGCGTCCGACTTCAGCCAGGTCACGATCTCGCGGTCCGTGAGTTCGAGCCCCGCGTCGGGCTCTGGGCTGATGGCTTGGAGCCTGGAGCGGTTTCCGATTCTGTGTCTCCCTCTCTCTCTGCCCCTCCCCCGTTCATGCTCTGTCTCTCTCTGTCCCAAAAATAAATAAACGTTGAAAAAAAAATTAAAAAAAAAAATCAAAGGCCCATAATAAACCCCTGCATGTACAGTCAACTAATATTTGATAAGAATACTTAATGGAGAGATGATAGTCTCTTCAACAGATGGTGTTGGGGAAACTGGATAGTCACATGCAAGAGAATGAAGTTGGACCCCTCTCTTACACAAGTAGAGAAATGAACTCAAAATGGATTAAAAACTTAAATATACGACCCTAAACTGTAAAACTACTACTAGAAGAAAGCATAGGGAAACATCTCAACATTGGTCTTGGCAACCATTTTTTGGATAGAACACTAAATGACAGTAACCAAAGCAAAAATGAAGTGGGACTACATTAAACTAAAAACCTTCTATATAGGAGAAGAAAAGCTTATAGAATTGGAGAAAATATTTGCAACAAATTACAAAGGGTTACTACCCAAAATATACACAGAACTCCTAGCAAAACAAAGAATCCAATCAAAAAATGGGCAAAGGAATGAATAGACATTTCCCCAAAGACATACAAACGGTAATAGACACATGAAAAGTTGCTCAGTATCACTAATCATCAGGGAAATGCAAATCAGGTAGTATCTCATACCTATTAGAACGGTTATTATAAAAAAAATAAGAGATAACAAGTATTGGCAAGGATGTGGAGAAAATGGAACTTGCGTGCACTGTTGGTGGATGTGAATTTGTGCAGCCACTATGGAAAACAGTCTGGAGGTTCCTCTAAGAATTAAAAATAGAACTACATATCAGGCAACAATTTCACTTGTAGCCATATACTTGAAGGAAATGAAATTACTATGTCAAGGAGCTATCTGCACACCTGTGTTCATTGCAGCATTGTTTGCAATAGCCAAGGCATGGAAGCAACCTTAGTGTCCTTTGGTAGAGATATGGATAAAGAAGCTTTGGTACACACACGCGCGTGCACACACACACACACACACACACACAGGAATATTTCTCAGCCATCAAAAAGGGAAATCCTGATTTTGTAAGAGTATAGGTAGACCTTGAGGCATTATGCTAAGTGGAATAAGTCAGGCAGAGAAAGACCAATACTATCCATTCTTTGTTACGTGTGTTGCATCCACACGACTCCTGAAACAGAATGCTACGGGCACCAGTGACAGTCACAATAAAGTTTATTACAATGAGAGGCAAGGGTGACCGATCGGGACAACACTCTTGAGAAGCGTGCGGCCCCGAACAGCCGGGATACAGAGTTTTTATAACCGATCACATCGTTTTATCATCACCTGGGAACAGAACAAAGAAACAGGTTCCAGATGAGTTAGAAACAGTGCCTAATGAGGTGTTTACTTTAGACTTTCTGCCTCTAAGTTGCAACCAGTGGATCTCCTTGACCCTGCCTCTGACGCTCTTTTCTTTGAACTTTTGTTTCCTTAATTGATGAAGCCTAATTTACAAGGGTATGAGGCATAGTTTACCAGAGCAAAGCAAGGCTGTTATCTCTTAACCTTCAGTGTCAACACAATGCTGTTATTTTTCAAGCTAAGCATTAGCCCTGCACTACAATTTAACCCTTACACGTGGAGTTTTGAAAAGTCAGACTCCTAGACACAGAGAGTAGAATTGTGATTGCCAAGGACCAAGGGGTAGGGGAAATGGGATGATGTTGTCCAAAGGGTACAAACTTGCAGCTATAAGAAGGATAAGGTCTGAGGATTTAATGTATAGCATAGTAACAATAGATAACAATTTTCTGTGTATAATACAGTAGTTTTGAGTGTAAATCTTTTTTATAGTGCTTATTGATTTGAGAGAGCACATGTGTGCACGCACATGACGGAGGAGCAGAGAGAATGGGAGAGAAAGAATCCCAAGCCGACTGTCAGTGTAGAGCCCAACATGGCTTGATCTCACGACTGTGAGATCATGACCCGAGCCAAAGTCGAGAGTCGGTGGCTTAACTGACTGAGCCACCCAGGCACCCTGAGTGTAAATCTTAAATGTTATCACCACACACAAAGTAATGATAGTGAGGTGATGGAGATGTTAATGAACCTTACTGTGGTAATTATTTTATCACTTATGTGTATTGAATCATGCTGTATACTTCTTAAACTTACACAGTATCATATGCCAATATCTCTGTAAAACTGTGAAAAAATTTAGGGTATCTGTAGGTACTTTTGCATAGAAATTCTAGTAAGATTGCTGAATTACAGATGTAACACTGGTTAATGTTCAACAGGCCATAAATACCTGGGGTTGTCTGTTTGACTGGACGAAAAGTGTGTGTATGTCTACTGGGCAAAAATCTGTGAGGAACAAAGGGAACTTCACTATGTCTATATCCTTTAATTAATACTTAATAGTGGGATAAATTAAATACATTCTCCTAGATACTCCTTGGATGGCCTTGGGCATCATGTAGTGTGGAAAGGACAAACACCAACTTTATGCCTCCAAATTTTGTACTTTTCTATGTTTATTGGCCTTTTAATTTTTCTTCCTTTATGAACTGTCAATTCATTCTATTTTTTGTTTTCTACTAGTTTGGCTTATATTTATTTACCAGAGTAGAAGAAGGTATCTGTAATGATTAATTTATATGCTATTATTGAAAATGTATTTTATTTTCATGTTTTTCATATTTAATATATTTTAAATCCAAGAAAATTATATTCAGGGACTTAGTTTGAATGTAATAATCTTAATGTACTTAATTGTGTGTTAACAGTTTTTGGGTGAATTATCTTCTATTTTTCCAATTTGCTGCACTCTGACCATTCTTTGGGTTGGTTTCGTATTGTTTCTGGGGGAAGGAAAGTGTGCCCACACCTCTCTATCTCCATCTCTCTGCCTTCTGTCCTAATCTGTTTGTACCCCAAGTGTTCCCATCTTCTCCATTATTCTGAGGTTTTCATATTTATTCATGCTTGGTGCTCTCAATTGTTGTTTGGACCTTTGAACACACACAGAGACTTTGTTGACAAAATGTTAAGATTTCTAAGTTCTACAACTGTTTTCCTGAAAGTTTTGGAGTTTTTTCCCATTTAAAAAACATAAAATACATTTTTCCTTTCATTAGAGATTTCCCTGGGTTATATAATAAAAAAGCTAAAAAGGATGTAATAAATAAACTAGTAGCTCTTTATTTTGTATAAGATAATCGTACACCTCTTTCCTCCCTCCCTCAAAATCCTATGAGACCGTTCCCTTGGACTGATGACTTCAGGCTGAAAATCCCAGAACTCTAATGCATCATTTGGTCACCACCTTGTGCTATAGCTAAATTAGGAGCCTTTCTCCAAATAGCAGAGTTTTGTTTAGCTTCTTGTCCTAGGGAGGGTGAGTGGAAGGATATGGGCAATGCTTATGCACGGGAGGAAATTCAGTGTGTGGAACTCCTCTGATTCCCTGAGCCTGATGTTATGAGATCTTTTGACAGGTTAGGTAGGTGGTGGTGGTGAAGAGGGGCAGAGGAGTTGGTGGACCATACTCTATAAGAAGACTCTCCTTCATAGGTTCCTATGCTTCCAGAGAGGAAGGGTATACGAAAATGAGCAGAAGTAGGAATTGTACAGGAGGGAAGAGTTGGGGCAACTGTGTAGAGAACAGTATGGGAAAGAAAGTGAAATAGATTTTTCCAGCTTTATTGAGAAATAATTGATATATATCACTATATAAATTTAAGGTGTAGAATATGATGGATTGGTTTATGTATATTGTGAAATGACAAACACAGTCGATTTCTTTAGTTAATATCCATCTTTTCATAGGTTAAATAAAAAGAAAAAATTTTTCCTTTTGATGAGAACTCTTAGGATTAACTCTCTTAGCAATTTTCTTGTAGATCATGGAACAGTGTTAACTATAGTCATAATGTTGTACTGAAGTTGCTTTTTAATGGGAATCCAGATTTGAGAACGAAGATATGGGAGAAAGAGTGAAGTATAGAGTTACCACTGGCTTCCAATTACTGTACCTGCCTTTACGCTCTCTGATCTATATTGTGTTTTCTCCAGTTGTCAGCTCATCTGTGGCTCCGCTTGCTGCATTGCCCAGTATGTGATTTGGTCAAACAATTTCAATGTGACCTCAGGCCTCCAGGGGTCTCTTTCTTTCTTTCTTTCTTTCTTTCTTTCTCTGTCTCTTTTTTTCAAGGGAATGCATTTAGTTTGTTGTCAAGTTTGTAATTTTAATTCCACTTCAGGTGTGCAATATCATGTTTCAGAGGTTCTGTACATTGCTCAGTGCTCATCATGATAAGTGTACGCTTAATCCCCTTCACCTATGCACCCATCCCCTCACCACCTCCTCTCTGGTAACTGCCAGTTTGTTCTCTATTGTTAAGAGTCAAAGGATATATGCACTCCTGTGTTTATTGCAGCATTATTTACAATAGCCAAGTTAAGGAAACAGTCAAAGGGTCTATCTATATCTGAATGGATAAAGAAGATGTGGTAAATACATACACAATGGAATATTATTCAGCCATAAAAAGAATGAAACCTTGCCATTTGCAACAACATGGATGGATTGCGAGAGTATAATGCTAAGCAAATAAGGGAAAGACAAGTGCCACATGATCTCGCTCATATGTATAATTTAGGAAGCAAAAATAATGAACAAAGGATCTCTGACTGTTTTGATACCCCATTCTCCTTATCGTGCCAAATAAATACGCTGCTCTAAAATTCTGGGTATCAGTTCGTGACCATTTCTGAATGGTGTCACAAAAAGATTTCCTCTGGCTTTTGTCTAAGTTTGTGATAGCCAGCTTCATCCAGATCCTCAGAGTTGTTTGGAACCTCTTTATCTCATTACTGTAGGTTTCTGTCACTCTACACATTTTCTGCACATAGCATATTGCCTTATCTCCCCATTCCCCCCTTCCCAAACCTCTTCCCCTAGATGATTGACATTATTTGTCAGTTCCTATTTGACTTTCTCCACTTTGGCACCATTGGTTATCTCCCTAAAATCATGATTTTCTCTGTTTGATTTTCTCTCCTCTCTTGAATGGCACCAGTGATAGCTCAGCCCTAAGTCTATGGCTTTTACTTAGTCTTCTCAATTTGATCAGTGGTTAGCGTATGAAAGTGAGCCGTTCCTTAATTCTTTGACATTCCTTTCTACCTGATTTTTGTATATAGAAACAGGGCTTTTAAAAGGTAGATAATAGGGGAGCCTGTGCTGACAGCTCAGAGCCTGGAGCCTGCTTTGGAATCTGTGTCTCCTCCTCTCTCTGCCCCTCCCACGCTCATGCTCTGTCTCTCTCTGTCTCTCTCTCTCTCTCTGTCAAAAATAAATACACATTAAAAAAATGATAAAAAAGGCAGATAATATGTAAAAATAGTAGTACTAGCAATATAATAATGATGATGACAAATACTATGTATTTGTTCTTTTTTGGCCATGCATGTGTCCTCCATTAGCTTTCTTTTATCTGTTCATATGTTATCCTTTAAGCAAATATTTCTTTCTCATGACGTCAAAGTTTGAATGGCTTCTACGTTTTTGTCTCTAGCTTGGATGTTTCTTGTCTGTCAATCACCATGACTTTTTACGAATAAATGGGCCAGACTTTGGTGAATCTTTGACTAGCCCCAAAACTTTGGTGGATTTTGGCTTTTTCCCCCCATTCTGGTCAGCAACCACCTTTCTCCCTTCTCTTTAACTTGTACACTAATATGTAGGTTTAAATCTTGTGTCTGTAGCTATAAAACCTTGGGTAAGTTAATTTAGATATGTATTAAATGTTTATGTGGGTGGGATAGAATATTTTTCTAAATAAAATGGAATTCTTTCCACATTTACTGAAATATAATGACCTATAACATTGTGCCAGTTTAAGGTGTACTTTTTTTTTTTGTATTCTTGGTTAAAATTTATAGGAGGTATCATTGTTTTAGACCATGAGCAAACATCCATATTTTTGTGATGTAGTCAAGACAGCACTGGATTTGGAATCAGAAGACCTGGTATTTGATTTCAAACTAAGTAACTATGTTTTTAGGTAAGTTACTTTTTTGAATTTGAGATTTTTCCTTTATAAATGAAAATAATTCTATCAGATATATCCACCCCTACAGATAATTACAAGCATCAAATGTGTGAAAGTCCTTAGTAAATATGTGCCATGAAAATAATGTATACTTTTCTAGCTCTAGGATTGCATCGTTAAATATTTTAGAAACTTTTAAAATATCGTGAAAAAAATCATTATTTTTTTTCTGACTTTAACAATGGCATGGAAGATGACTACTAATTATATCATGAAGCCTGGTGAATAGAAACTGTAAATTTCCTGATATGTTGGCTGTTACTGGAAACTGCCACTTCACGTCCGGTCTTCCTTTTCCTTTTACGTGCTGCTTCTTGTTCTCTAAAACTTCATAAAGTTAAACCATGAAACATTACAACACTTGTGTTGAGGCTTCCCTATTCCCAAGTAGAAATTTATAGCAAGAATACCAGGCATCCTTTTGGGAGTGATTGGGAACTATGTTAATGCTTAGTTTTGAATGTGAAGAGTTCCTTTATGCATGCTGGACCTCATGGAAAAACATGGTAGATGAGAAAAACAGAAACTGAAAAATGATGGACTTGAGAAAATGGTTGTACTTCAGAGAAGTGTTATTAACTAAATAATCAGGATATCCTTGCTACTTATTTTGTATTTTAGGAAACACAAGAACCAGAAGAAATGGTCCTTTTCCTCTTCAAACTTACAATATATTTGAGGAGAGAAAATCTGTAATTGAAACCATGAGGGGGCACCCTGGGTAGCTCAGTGGGTTGAGAGTCTCATTTTGGCTCGGGTCATGATCTCCCAGTTCGTGAGTTCGAGCCCCACATTGGGCTCTGTGCTGCTGGCTCTGAGCCCACTTTGGGTCCTCTGTCCCCCCTCTTTCTCTGTCCCTCCTTCGCTGGTGCTCTCTGTTTCAAAAAGAAATAAAATGTTAAAAAAAATTGAAACCATTGAGGAATTATGATTAGTAGCAAAGGATTTGCTCTAGTAAGAGAGCAGTTATCATCTCTTCTCAAAAGGCTTTCCTTTCCCCTCTTAGCTTATTAAACTCCTACTGGTTTTTCAAAACTGACAACACTTTCTCCTTTGTCAAGATGTGTCTGAATTTCACAGACTCTTGTGTGTCCTTCTTGGCCAAAAGTAGGCATCTGGAATGTCTCCTAAGATGCTATATATTGTGGTTTATTTTTAATGTGGTGAATTATTATTTTTGAATTAAAATTGAAGTTTCCTGACTTCTAGGAATAAGAGAGAGAGGACATTTATGTAAAGTATAATTACTAGGAAAATTTTCATACAGGAAATGGAATTTTGATTTACCTTTAAGGGATGGATAGGGTTTGGAAATGTTCTTTATTGTAATGCCCTATACATAACCACTAGCTACAGGATGCTATTGAGCACTTGAAATGTGGCTAGTGTAACCAAGGAAATAGATTTTTAATTTCACTTTATAACCATATGGGACTGTTTTGGACTAAGTAGTTCTAGGTTTGGCATACCTCTTCTCTATGATTTTTCTAGCATATGGAGTCAGAAGCCGTATGTAGACTAGAAAATTTGGATTCTGTGTAACTAGTTGTTTGTTCCTCACTGGACTACTGTTTTCTCATTTGTAAATGATTAGCATCGAGTAGGTAGTTATTAATGAGCGTTGTGGGGTAATAATTTTTAATGATCATTTATTTTTGTGACAGACAGATGTGAGCGGGGGAGGGGCATAAAGAAAGGGAGACACAGATTCCACCACAGAGTTTGAACTCATAAATTGTGAGACCATGAACTGAGCTGTGGATGCTTAACCAACTGAGCCACCCAGACGTCTCTGGGGTATTTTTATGACTGATTTCACTCATCATGCACAACTGAGGTGTGCACATGTGTGCATATATAAATACACATATTAAAGGACAAGGGGCACCTGGGTGGCTCAGTCTATGGGGCGTCCTACTTCGGCTCAGGTCGTGATCTCATGGCTCATGAGTTCGAGTCCCACAGCGGGCTCTGTGCTGACAGCTTGGAGCCTGGAGCCTGCTGCAGATACTCTGTCTCCCTTTCTCTCTGCCCCTCCCCCACTCACGCTCTGTTTCTCTCCTTCAAAAATAAAGATTAAAAAATTTTTTTAAATAAAAGGAAAAGCTTTGGAATCCCATTTTTTTTCTATTGCTAGGTTTTTCTTGCTCTTTCCTTTTGGTTCCAGGTATGAGGCTTTTTGTGCATGTATCTTTATTTTACCAGTCCTTACTGTTTATTCTGCAACCTACCTCTTTTTTTCAGATCACGTCACCTTTTAGCAGCAAATCTAAGTATTATGGGAACCAGAGGGCTGGAGATGCAGAGTTGGACACACAGGCAAGGGAATATATCTCCTACATGGCAACATTTTAGTCTCTGAAAAAAATGGGTAACAATTAGAGAGATTCATGTAGTCACACAAAATTAGGGGCAGGGAACCGTCAGACTTGGCATTGGATCTCAGACAATTGAAATAATTGAAGTGGAAGAGATGAGATAAGAAAAATAAAAGTGCTAAGGTTGATGGAAGGATGGGGAGAGTCAATGGTTATGTTGTAACTGTGACATTAGTGGGCATATCTTCATCCAAACTCCCAAAGCTTAGGGCTCCAATAGCTATAACCAAGGTTCACAAGCTTCAGAGATTATAAAGACTCTGGACAGATAAATGGCATTGGCTTCCTTAACTTCCCTGACTACCCCATTCTCCTTGCACATCTTGGGCGAGTCCTGCTAACCATCTTTCTAGGTACTTATACTTTCTGGGTTTCATGCAAGTACTCTGTGCCATCAGCATCTATTCTGCCCTTGGTCCTGGCATACACCCAAGTCACCTCTATATCCTATGTCTGGTTTCTTTAGCTAGCCACTAGCCTGTGGGCTTAGTGTGAATTGCAAAAGTGATTGTAGGTACTGGTATAAGACCTACTACAAGAGACATAATATGTGCCTGAGATGAGTTGAGGGTAAGAAATAAGACAACTTAAGGGTCGCCTGAGTGGCTCAGTCGGTTAAGCGTCCAACTTCGGCTCAGGTCATGATCTCACGGTTCGTGAGTTTGAGTCCTGCATCGGGCTCTGGGCTGACAGCTCAGAGCCTGGAGCCGGCTTCAGATTCTGTGTCTCCCTCTGTCTGCCCCTCTGCTGCTTGCCCTCTGTCTCTCGCGTTGTCTCAAAATTAAATAAACATTAAAAAAAATTAGAAGAAAAAGAAATAAGACAACTTGAATGACTGAGGAATTATTGTATGAATAATTAAAATATTACCGGTGAGTGGTGCCTGGGTGGCTCGGTCAGTTAAGCATCCGAGTTTGGCTTAGGTCTTGATCTCATGGTTGGTGGGTTCAAGCCCTGCATCAGGCTGTTTGCTGGCACCATGGAGTCTGCTTAGGATTCTCTGTCTCTTTCTGCCTCTCTTACCCGCCCCCCCCCACATCCCTCCTTCTCTGTCTCTCTCTTCTTCTCTCTCTGTTCTCCCCCTCTGGTGCTGTCTCTGTCTCTCTCAGTATAAATGCATAAACTTAAAATACTAAAAAAAAAAAGCAATAGCAGTGAATTCTGGCAAATTCAGTCTTTACCTCTTCTTTCTTTTTCTATTTGTGTTGCACTGCACCACCTTCCCTGCCCCTCCCAATCCTTGCTATATACATCTATGTTTTCATATTTGCTTCATTTTCTTGTTTATAGGTCTGTAGTCTTGGCAGCCATTGTGTTAGGAATATTGTAGGTGGAAGTGACTCAACCTCTTTTGGTGACCACAGTAAAATGCATGTTTAATAATGACCCTGAGAAGGAATTGAGGGGATACCTTGTTTTCACAATGTGAATAGCCTTGATTGATTAATCATTTTAATGTAGAACTTTATTAACATTCTCATTTTAGTTTCTTGTTATTTTCTTTTGTCTGGAACATTCTAGCGGATAAATCAATGGATAGAGCAAATCACTCTGTGGTGTCAGAGTTTGTGTTCCTGGGACTCACCGATTCCTGGGAGATCCAACTTCTCCTCTTTGTGTTCTCCTCTACGTTTTATATGGCAAGCATGATGGGAAACTCCCTCATAATACTCACTGTGATTTCTGACCCTCACTTACACTCCCCCATGTACTTTCTGTTGGCCAACCTCTCCTTCATTGACCTGGGAGTTTCTTGTGTCATTTCTCCGAAGATGATTTACGACCTTTTCAGAAAGCGTAAGGTCATCTCCTTTGGTGGCTGCATCGCTCAAATCTTCTTCATCCACGTCATTGGTGGCGTGGAGATGGTGCTGCTCATCGCCATGGCCTTTGACAGATATGTTGCCATATGCAAGCCTCTGCACTATTTGACTATTATGAACCGAAAAATGTGTATTTTGCTTACAGTTGCTGCCTGGGTAATTGGGTTGACCCACTCTGTGATTCAACTGGTTTTTGTAATAACATTGCCATTCTGTGGCCCTAATGTGTTAGACAGTTTTTATTGTGACTTTCCTTGGTTCATCAAACTTGCCTGCACAGACACCTACCGTCTAGAGTTCATGGTCATAGCCAACAGTGGGTTCATATCTCTGGGATCATTCATCATGTTGATTGTCTCCTACATTTCTATCCTGATCACTGTTCGGAAACACTCTTCAGCAGGCACAACTAAGGCCCTCTCCACTTTGTCAACTCATGTCATGGTGGTGATTTTGTTCTTTGGCCCTTGCATCTTCGTTTATATCTGGCCTCACCCCACCTCACACCTGGACAAATATCTTGTTGTCTTTGATGCAGTTCTCACTCCTTTTTTTAACTCAGTCATCTATACATTCAGGAACAAAGAGATGAAAGTGGCAATGAGGAAAGTGTGTAGTCAGTTTATTATTTATAGAAGGATTTCTTAAATGACACAAGTATTACAAAATTTCCTTACTGACTTGAAGTAACATTACATATCTATAGTTTGAATACCAGATTCCAAGTACCTTACTACCATTGAGTTGTCCCAGATTAAAATAACAAGGGTCTTAAAAAATCTTAACTGAGAGATTGTGTTGCTGCCTGCGGTTGGTTGAAGGAAGCATGTGGTGTGAAAAACAGTAGCTCCCAGAGAAGGACAATTGCTTGTCTCTCGGGAGACATTACCTTGATGAATTTACTGTGGTCTAGAATTGAAAATTGTGTCTCTTCAGTGTCTGAGTGCGTTACATAAGGGAATGCTGATTGATGCAAAATAAATTGATACTAGATAGGAATATACGTATATCAAGATGCCAATTGATTAACTTGCTGTGAAAGATCAGCAAGTGGTCTGAACTTTCATGTAAGCCTAATTGATTAATTCAGTGAAGGGAAATTTATGAGAAGTCAAGTGATGGTAAGGACATTAATGAGGAGGGAACCGGAGTAAGAGGAGTCAGCTGGACACTCAAATAATCACATGAGATTGTGATGCCTTTGAGGATAGTCCTGCCATCAGAAGTGGAAAAATAATGGATCCTTAGGCCAGGCCACCTTTCTGTCTGGACAGAGCTGGTTGGTCTCATCAGAATCACCTTTTGACTTTTGTTTGTACTCTGTTTCAGACTATCTAACTCCTATGTTCTTTAAGATTCGTTCTCATTTTTTTTGTAACTAGCCTGGTTCTTCCTTTTCTTTCTTATGAAATAATACTATTCCCATTGCATTTACAGGATTTGAGTCATTGCAAGCTGAGTTTTAGTTTGGGAGGTGTTTTTTTATATGAATGTATTATATTCTAGAGGAATAAGGGATTTGCATACATGGATTTAGAAATTTCCATTCATATCCATTTTTTTTTTTTAATTTTTTTTTTCAACGTTTATTTATTTTTGGGACAGAGAGAGACAGAGCATGAACGGGGGAGGGGCAGAGAGAGAGGGAGACACAGAATCGGAAACAGGCTCCAGGCTCTGAGCCATCAGCCCAGAGCCCGACGCGGGGCTCGAACTCACGGACCGCGAGATCGTGACCTGGCTGAAGTCGGACGCTTAACCGACTGCGCCACCCAGGCGCCCCCATTCATACCCATTTTAACAAAGAAGAACCAAGGCTCATTCTCAGAGATGTAGTACAAATAACTCTGAACCTTATATATCTTTACACATACCCCCTTAACCAGTTTGTCAACATTCCTGTTGTCTTATAAGTGGTCCTTATTTCCCTCATAGTTTATTTCACTTGATAATTTATTTGCCTTTTCTTTTGGTTTCAATTGCTCTTATTCATTCATTTTTTTTGAGCCCCCTTTTGGATCCCTGGAAAACAGTTTACTAGCTAACCCTTATGCTCTGTCTACTAAGATGTGTTTGGAAGTAGTGGTTTTAAAGTGCAAATTCTACTCAGGTTTCTCTTTTACTGATTAAATAATGTTCAGTAGGGTTAGCAGGGATTCCTAGATTCCTCACTGATTTAAAAAAATGCCTACCCCTCCCAATCTTTAGTCTTGCTGCTTTTCTGTCAGGTCTATATGTATGATAAGACCAATTCCCCAGCTGCATAGTACCTTAAGATTTTCTGTATCACTTAATTTTAAACATTATTCTTTGTACTCTGAAGAAATAACTGCTTTTAGTGGACATCTAGTCTGTTGTTTGCTCAAATCAGCAATGTGTTTCTCCTGGCAAAGGTAGCTTTGTGTTTTCATAACCATGTGGTATTATTAGAAGGTGACATGTAAATCCTACCTCTCTGACTACTTCTGTTTGCTTAAAGGATGCTTCTGAACCAAGTCTTGATGACACATCTGTTAGCCATAGTTGAAGGCTTCAGGTATGAGCCTCTGACCAAGATGGGCCAAATCTGAGCTTTTCCTCAGGATGGTAGACCCAAGAACAGAGAGAAAACAAGCTCATCCCTTTTTCAACTGTGATATGGAGAAACTGCTGCCCATCATACTTCCTGCTGTCAAAAATCAAGTCTGGGATACTGAAAAAATATATGTGGAAAAAGACATAGGATTTACAGATAGAAGCTTGGCAGTAGCCAGTTTCTTGGTTCCAACAGTCTTTGGCATTCATCTTCATTCTTGCCCACCAATCAATTTGGTGACCAGCTGAGCTAATAAATGGGCGAATACATTAACCTTCTTGCTTAAATTTGTTTGAGGTGTGGTTTTGTCCTGTATAATCGAAAGGGTATTGATAAATACATTTCTGGTTCTAAGAAGAGTGTATTTTCCATGATTTCTGATGTGAAATCCTTTGTTTTATTATTTAAGAACATATTATTTTTTTGAATACAATTTTATTCTTCTTATAAAAAAGAAAATTTACTTTGAATTAGATGATAAAATAGAAATCACCCATAAAATCACTCTATGGAGATAGTTAGTGGTAATATTTTGGTATACTTATTTCTAGTGTTTTTCTTTGCCCAAATAAAAATAGGTATTTATTAAAGGGAGATTTAGTGGTCTCTACATTTTTTCCTGCCTTTAGATGAATATTCCGTTAAGAGAAGTTTTTCACATTATCAAATGTTGTAGTACAAAATACTTCTAAATACATACATCGTACTGCATTATATGACAATCGTAATTATATTTCTAATTCCTCTGTCCTTGATCAATTAGGTTATCTTTAATTTTGTACTCTGCTTGAAAATCTTACATATATGTTATCTGTATTTCAGACTACTTCCTTTAGAGATGGATATATTTGGAATTAATAAGGGATCATAATCATTTAAATTTTTATTCACATTGTAATGTCTCCCAAAAGATTTTTACCTGCTAAGAAGAATATCCACTTTACTGCCTATCCCAAAGGACTGAATATGACCATTTAGTAAAAATATTTGCCAATTTAATCGACAAAAGAAGTATGTCTTGGTGGCTCAGTTGGTTAACCCTCCAACTCTTGATTTTTGCTGAACTAGTATCATGGTTCATGAGACTGAACCCCATGTAGGCTCTGTGCTCACAGCACACAGCCTGCTTGGGATTATTTCTCTCCCTCTCCCTATGCCCCTCCCCGTTTGTGTGCGTGCGCATGCTCTCGCTCGCTCTCTCTCGCTCTCTCGCTCTCTCAAAATTAATTTAAAAAAAAGTGAAAAGGATAAAATCTTATTTTAAATTGCTTCAAATTTTATACGCTTGTAATTTTTCAAATATTGTTATTAACCTGACTTCTTTGAATTAATGTGTTAGGAATCCAGTCAAAACTACGTTAAAATAACTGAAATAATAAAGGTATATTTTTTGCAAGAGGAAAAAGATCTAGAGATGTTGTACAACATGGGCAATGTCAATACACTTAACATTACTGAATCATACACTTTAAACTGCTTAAGATGGCAAATTTTATGTTATGTGCATTTTTAAAAACCACAGTTAAAAGTAAAAAGGATTTTACAAAAAAGGAATTCATTGACTCGGCTAACTACTGGGATGTTCAGTAGTGGCATCCGCTTTGTGAACTTGAGGGATTCACTCAATTTCACACTTTTAGATTTTGCTTTCCATTGACTTTCTCTGGTTCTTCTCTCCATTTCTTTCTCTCCACCCTCTCTCTTGTGACTCTGTTTTTCTTTATATATTGGTCTCATTTTCTTGTTTTGCATGTGGATTTCTTTATGTATGGTGTTGGGAGAGAGGAGAGGCTGCAAATAGCTCCAAGTTTAAATCATTCCAGCAGAGCAACCTTCTAGAAAGGGGAAAAGTTTTGTTTCTTAGTGTCTGTATTAAAACCCAGTGAAGGGATCCTAACTGGCATGATTTTTGCTCCATGACAGCTCTGTCATGGGCCAGGTCTGGGTCACATGCCCACTCAAGTGGGCAGGGGTGAAGGTCATCTGGCTGAGAGCCTCCCAAGAACTACATGAAGTTGAGCAGGAGCATTTCCCAAATGGAGGAGATGGAGAACAGCCATCAGTGGAAGGGAAAAAGTAACTTAGGGTGGGCAAAAAAAAATTGTCACTTCTTTTTTTCTTTTTTTTTTTATTGGAAGCAAAACCCTTACTGAGGTGTTATTCCTCCCCATCCCCATAGATAGAATAGTGTTTTGTCATACTGGTTTAGCAGGCTCACATATATGTTGAAGACACTAACTCCTTTATTATCATATTTGTGTTGAAATATCTCTCCCAATTGTTTGTTTCTTTTTGATTTTCCCTATGATATTCTGCAACATTAAATTGTGGTTTTTGTGACTCCCAACTCCATGGAACTTTATTTTATTTTATTTTATTTTATTTTATTTTATTTTATTTTATTTATTCATTAAAATTTTTTTACTGTTTATTTATTTATTTTTTTGAGAGAGAGATATAGAGACAGAGCATGAGCAGGGAAGGGGCAGAGGGAGAGGGAAACACAGAATCTGAAGCAGGCTCCAGGCTCTGAGCTGTCAGCACAGATCCTGATGGGGGGTTTGAACCCGTGAATCACAAGACCATGACCTGAGTAGAAGTTGGATGCTCAACTGAGCCACCCAGGCGCCGCATCTATGGAACTTTTAAATTGTGAATTTTTATTTTGTTCTTTATTGTGGCTAAGTTTTGTTCTTAGTTCTTTTCCATTCGAACACCTAATGAATATTCACTCGCATGTATTTCTAAAATAATTTATCCACCTTAAAATTATTTTTGGTGGAAATAATAGGATGGGATCTAAAGTTTTCAAATCTGCTTGCTGATTTTCTCAGTACTGTTTGGTGAGTAATCCTTTCCCTTCTGATGTATAACCATTTGATACTACATTATTATATAAAATACAGTCCTGGTGTCTTCTGAGATCACGAATAATATGTGACATATCTAATGGCATCTCTCATATATCCTTTGACTGAAGAGACACAAAATGGTGCTTGTGATCAGCACTGAAAACTCCATCTCCTTAGAGATTCATCTATCCAGGCATGAAACCAAGAAACCCAGGTATGATTCTCATTCTTTCCCTATCTTTTTAACCTCCACCTTCCCTTTTCAATTTTTCATTCATGCAGCAAGCATCAAGTGCCACTGAGTGCCAGACATTACTGTATGCATTTTGGATATCTCAATAAATTAAAAAAACATATATATGTACATATAATATATATATATTACATATTAATATATATTAAATATATAAAATATACATATAAAATATGTAAAACATATAAATATATATTTTAATATAAAATACATAATAAGATGTATTAATGTATATTAAATATATATTAATACATTAAATATTAAAGGTATATAAAATATGTACTTATGTATATAAATAATATATATTTTATAATTATGTATAAATTATATACAGAAATATAAGATAAAATACACATAATATATAAGTAAAAATATGCAATGTATATAAGTATATATATGAAATATATACACATAATTAGATATATAAAATATTATATGTATTGTTTGCATATAATATACTATATATAATATGATTAATATTTAAAAATATATAATTTATATATAAATTATATACAAAATAAATATATATTTATACATTTAGTATATATAAAGTAAGTAAAACATTAAATATATATGGAACTATTCATGAATATACATAAAATTTATATAGTTTTTAAGTTTTATATATATGTAACATACAAATATATATGTATATATAATTCCTAGCATTGTGCACCTATCCAGATAATAAATATTTAGCAAAATAAACAAGTTCTATAGTAAGTTAAAAGGAAATAAGTGCAATAGTAATATAATAGGGAAGGTTAAAGTGCATCTGAAAGTCCAGAGTTGTGGGCAGTGTGTTGCAGTTCCCATCAGGAGAGTTAGGGTGTAGGCATCAGTGGGAAGGTGTCCTTGAGTAAAGATTTGATACAGGCAAGTGAATTATCATTGCAAATGTCAGGAGGAAAGGTCATCCCAGGCAGAGGGTATAGTCAGTGCACAGGCCTAAAGTGCTTGGTTGTATTCAAGAAACAGCAAAAAGGCCAGTCAGTGCAAAAAGAGGAGAATAGTAGAATATTTGCATAGGTAAAGTGAGGCCAAATCATGTAGGATTCTGTAAACCATTGTAACAGGAAACAGGGTACCATTGGAGGATTCTGAGAAGAGAGGTGACATGATGCCACTTAGATTTAAAATTAGCTTTATGACTCATTGTACTTCTAAGAATAGTCTACAGAAAGTGGTGCAGTGGCCTAAGCAATTAAGTAGTGTGTTGCAGAAATTAAGGGGAGAGGGGAATGTCGGCGTGAGTAGCAATGCAAATGGTAAGATGTGGTGAGATTTTGAAGGGTTAGCTAACACAATTTGCCAGCTGGAGGATACTGGATTTTAGAGAATTGACTCTAAGTTGTTTGTTTGTTTGTTTGTTTGTTTATTGATTGATTGATATAAACCACTGGAAAGATGAAGGCATAGTAACCAACTTTAACAAGCCTGAGCTCAATTTTGTGCACATTGCATTTAAGATGTTTATTGGATATCCAAGTGGAAATGTAAAGTAGGTACCTGGATAAGCAAGTGTGATATATAGGGTAGAAATAGGAGCAAGAGACTGATACACAGATGCTCTTTAAGGGCATGGTACTAGATGAGAAAACCTAGAGCATGAAAATAGATGGAAAAGACATGAGCTCTGGTATTCTTAGACATCAAGAGCTCAGAGACTGAATAACAACTTATGGAGAGTAAAGAGGAGCCACCAGTGATGAAAAGGAAAGACCAGGATTGTGTGGACCTGATAAGCCAAGTGAAGAAAATGTACCTGAAGGTTGGAGTAGATAATGAATGGTTAAAAGATGAGGATTGAGACTTGATCATTAGATTTTGATAAGAAGGTCATGGGAACACTGAAAGACAAGTTTTAGTGGAAGTTCTGGACTCAAATTTTGATTGGAGTGCTGGGATGCCTGGGTGGCTCAGTCGGTTAAGCACCCCACTCTTGGTTTGGGCTCAGGTCATGATCTCACGGTTCATGAGTTTGAGCCCTGCTTTGGGCTGTGTGCTGACAGTGTGGAGCCTGCTTGGAATTCTCAATCTCCCTCTTCCCCCCTTCTTCCCCCAACCTAAATAAATTTTAAAAACATTTCAAAAAACTTTCTGAATGGAGTGAATTGGCAAGAAAATCTGGGAGAGGAATTGGAGAAGAGAGCAGAGGCAACTCATTGGAGGAATTTTGTTGGAAAGGTCTTTAGAGAAATGGAGCATTAAAGGAAAGTTGGATTAAGAGTTTCTAGAGGCACCTGGGTGGCTCAGTTGGTTAAGCGTCTGCCTTTGGCTCAGGTCATGAGCTTGTGGTTTGCGGGTTTGAGCCCCATGTTGGGTTCTGTGCCTCCCCCCCACCCCACCACTTGCACTCATTCTCTCTTTCTTTGAAAACAAATAAACATTAAAATTAAAAAAAATTTAGTACGTTGGGAGATCTACATATGGTGAAAGCTGAGGGGAATGACAGTACAGATGGAAGCATGGATGATACCAAAGTGGGGAGGGGGAAGCTACAGTGGTTCTTGAGTGCACAAGAAGGAAGGGTTATAATGCGTGAGGTTTGGTGAGAGCCTTGTTTGTTACCTTGGTGTAGCAGGAAGAGGAGAGGAAACACTTTGTTTTCAGCTGTCTTAAGCTAGAATTCTGTATCTATTTTCAAAAGTGACAGTTAAGTATCTCTGTGGTGTTGGTGGTCTTACCTGATACTTTGATTTGTCTTCTAAAAGAAATGGGTAACATTGTACTTGTATTCAGTACTTTGTGGCAAAGAAGTATGTGGAAGAGAAGAAAGCGAACAAATTATGTGATTCTGTGTTCAAAGATGAAACTAAGCTTTCTTAGATATATAATCTGGTTTATTATGTAAATTGAAATCTTGCGTGTCATAGACACTTTTCCAAAGAAGACATCGAGATGGTTCACAGGCACATGCAAAGATGCTCAACATGACTCATCATCAGGGAAATATAAATGAAAACCACAAAGAGCCACCACCTCCCACCTGTCAGAATGGCTAAAAGTAACAACACAAGAAACAACAGGTGTTGGGGAGGATGTGAAGACAAAGGAACACTCTTGTACTGTTGGGGGGAATGCAAACTGGTGTAGCCACTTTGGGGAAGAGTATGGAGGTTCCTCAAGAAACTAAAAATAGAACTATCCTATGATCCAGCAATTGCACTATTTGGTATTTGCCCATAAGATACATAAATATAGATTCAAAGGGGTACACATACCCCAATGTTTATAGCAGCATTATCAACAATAGCCAAACGATGAAGAGAGCCCAAATGTCCATCGACTGGTGAATGGATAAAGAAGATGTGGTATGTATATATGTGTGTGTATACACACACACACACACACACACACACACACACACACACACACACACTGGAATGTTACTCAGCCATCAAAAGAATGAAATCTTGTCATTTGTAATAATGTGGATGGATCTAGAGTATATTATGGTAAGCTAAATCAATCAGAGAAAGACAAATGCCATACGTTTTCCCTCATATTTGGAATTTAGGAGTGGGAGGGAGGGGAGGGTGGGTGAGGGGCATTGAGGAGGGCACCTGTTGGGAGGAGCACTGGGTGTTGTATGGAAACCAATTTGACAATAAATTTCATATTAAAAAAATAAATAAATGATAAAAAGAATTTAGGAAACAAAACAGATGAACATATGGGAAGGCGGGAGAGGGGAGAGAAGAGAGGAGAGCAAACCACAAAAGACTCTTGGAGAACAAAATGAGGCTTGATGGAGGGAGGTGGATGGGAGATGGGCTAGATGGGTGATGGGTATTAAGAGGGGCACTTGTGATAAGACCTAGGTGCTGTATGTAAGTGATGAATCACTGAATTATACTCCTGAAACCAATATTGCACTGTATGTTAGGTAACTAAAATTTAAATTAGAAAAAAGGAAAAAGAATTTTTTTCCAAATATTTTTTATTATATGAAATTTATTGTCTACTTAGTTTCCATACAACATCCAGTGCTCTTCCCAAAAGGTGCCCTCTTCAATGCCCATCACCCACCCTCCCCTCCCTCCCACCCCCCATCAACCCTCAGTTCTCAGTTTTTAAGAGTCTCTTATGCTTTGGCTCTCCCACTCTAACCTCTTTTTTGTTTTTCCTTCCCCTCCCCCATGGGTTTCTGTTAAGTTTCTCAGGATCCACATAAGAGTGAACACATATGGTATCTGTCTTTCTCTGTATGGCTTATTTGACTTAGCATCACACTCACCAGTTCATCCACGTTGCTACAAAGGGCCATATTTCATTCTTTCTCATTGCCTAGTACTCCATTGTGTACATAAACCACAATTTCTTGATCCATTCAACAGTTGATGGACATTTAGGCTCTTTCCACAATTTGGCTATTGTTGAGAGTGCTGTTATAAACATTGGGGTACAAGTGCCCCTATGCATCAGTACTCCTGTATCCCTTGGGTAAATTCCTAGCAGTGCAATTGCTGGGTCATAGGGTAGGTCTATTTTTAATTTTTGGAGGAACCTCCACACTGTTTTCCAGAGTGGCTGTACCAGTTTGCGTTCCCACCAACAGTACAAGAGGGTTCCCATTTCTCCACATCCTCACCAGCATCTATAGTCTCCTGATTTGTTCATTTTGGCCACTCTGACTGGCGTGAGGTGATATCTGAGTGTGGTTTTGATTTGTATTTCCCGGATGAGGAGTGACGTTGAGCATCTTTTCATGTGCCTGTTGGCCATCTGGATGTCTTCTTTAGAGAAGTGTCTATTCATGTTTTCTGCCCATTTCTTCACTGGGTTATTTGTTTTTTGGGTGTGGAGTTTGGTGAGCTCTTGATAGATTTTGGATACTAGCCCTTTGTCCAATATGTCATTTGCAAATATCTTTTCCCATTCCGTTGGTTGCCTTTTAGTTTTGTTGATTGTTTCCTTGGCTGTGCAGAGGCTTTTATCTTCATGAGGTCCCAATAGTTCATTTTTGCTTTTAATTCCCTTGCCTTGGGGGATGTGTCAAGTAAGAAATTGCTGCGGCTGAGGTCAGAGAGTTTTTTTCCTGCTTTCTCCTCTAGGGTTTTGATGGTTTCCTGTCTCACATTCAGGTCCTTTATCCATTTTGAGTTGATTTTTGTGAATGGTGTCAGAAAGTGGTCTAGTTTCATTCTTCTGCATGTTGCTGTCCAGTTCTCCCAGCACCATTTGTTAAAGAGAGTGTCTTGTTTCCATTGGTTATTCTTTCCTGCTTTGTCAAAGATTAGTTGCCAAACGTTTGTGGGTCTAGTTCTGGGGTTTCTGTTCTATTCCGTTGGTCTATGTGTCTGTGTTTGTGCCAATACCATGCTGTCTTGATGATGACAGCTTTGTAGTAGAGGCTAAAGTCTGGGATTGTGATGGCTCCCGCTTTGGTCTTCTTCTTCAAAATTACTTTGGCTATTTGGGGCCTTTTGTGGTTCCATATGAATTTTAGGATTGCTTGTTCTAGTTTCGAGAAGAATGCTGGTGCAATTTTGATTGGGATTGCATTGAATGTGTAGATAGCTTTGGGTAGTATTGACATCTTGACAATATTAATTCTCCCAATCCATGAGCACGGAATGTTTTTCCATTTCTTTATGTCTTCTTTAATTTCCTTCATAAGCTTTCTGTAGTTTTCAGCATACAGATCTTTTACATCTTTGGCTATATTTATCCCTAGGTATTTTATGCTTCTTGGTGCAATTGTGAATGGGATCAGTTTCTTTATTTGTCTTTCTGTTGCTTCATTATTAGTATATAAGAATGCAGCTGATTTCTGTACATTGATTTTGTATCCTGCAACTTTTCTAAACTCATGTATCAATTCTAGCAGACTTTTGGTGGAGTCTATCGGATTTTCCATGTATAATATCATGTCATCTGCAAAAAGTGAAAGTGTAAGTTCATCTTTGCCATTTTGATGGCTTTGATTTCCTTTTGTTGTCTGAGTGCTGGTGCTAGAGCTTCCAACCTATGTTAAACAACAGCAGTGAGAGTGGACATCCCTGTCGTGTTCCTGATCTCAGGGAAAAAGCTCTCAGTTTTTCCCCGTTGAGGATGATGTTAGCTGTGGGCTTTTCATAAATGGCTTTTATGATCTTTAAGTATGTTCCTTCTATCCCACTTTCTTGAAGGTTTTTATTAAGAAAGTTGCTGAATTTTGTCAAATGCTTTTTCTGCATCGATTGACAGGATCATATGGTTCTTATCTTTTTTTTTGTTAATGTGATGTATCACGTTGATTGATTTGCGAAAGTTGAACCAGTCCTGCATCGCAGGAATGAATCCCACTTGCTCATGGTGAATAATTCTTTTTATATGCTGTTGAATTTGATTTGCTAGTATCTTATTGAGAATTTTTGCATCCATATTCATCAGGGATATTGGCCTGTAGTTCTGTTTTTTTACTGGGTCTTTGTCTGGTTTAGGAATCAGGGTAATACTGGCTTCATAGAATAAGTCTGGAAGTTTTCCTTCCCTTTGTATTTTTTTGGGATAGCTTGAGAAGGATAGGTATTATCTCTGCTTTAAAGGTCTGGTAGAACTCCCCTGGGAAGCCATCTGGTCCTGGACTCTTATTTGTTGGGAGATTTTTCATAACTGATTCAATTTCTTCGCTGGTTATGGGTCTGTTCAAACTTTCTCTTTCTTCCCGATTGAGTTTTGGAAGTGTGTGGGTGTTTAGGAATTTGTCCATTTCTTCCAGGTTGTCCAAATTGTTGGCATATAATTCTTCATAGTATTCCCTGATAATTGCTTGTAATCTGAGGGATTGGTTATAAGAATTCCATTTTCATTCATGATTTTATCTATTTGGGTCCTCTCTCTATTCTTTTTGAGAAGCCTGGCTAGGGGTTTATCAATTTTGTTTATTTTTTCAAAAAACCAACTCTTGGTTTCATTGATCTGCTCTACAGTTTTTTTAGATTCTATATTGTTTATTTTTGCTCGGATCTTTTTATATCTCCTCTTCTGCTGGGTTTAGGCTGTCTTTGCTCTTCTTCTTCTATTTCCTTCAGGTGTGCTGTTAGATTTTGTATTTGGGATTTTTCTTGTTTCTTGAGATAGGCCTGGATTGCAATGTATTTTCCTCTCAGGACTGCCTTGGCTGCATCCCAACACGTTTGGATTGTTGTATTTTCATTTTCGTTTGTTTCCATATATTTTTAAATTTCTTCTCTAATTTCCTGGTTGACCCATTCATTCTTTAGTAGGGTGTTCTTTAACCTCCATGCTTTTGGAGGTTTTCCAGACTTTTTCCTGTGGTTGATTTCAATCTTCATAGCATTGTGGTCTGAAAGTGTGCATGGTATGATCTCAATTCTTGTATACTTATGAAGGGCTGTTTTGTGACCCTGTATGTGATCTATCTTGGAGAAAGTTCCATGTGCACTCGAGAAGAAAGTATATTCTGTTGCTTTGGGATGCAGAGTTCTAAATATATCTGTCAAGTCCATCTGATCCAATGTCTCATTCAGGGCCCTTGTTTCTTTATTGACCGTGTGTCTAGATGATCTATCCATTGTTGTAAGTGGGGTGTTAAAGTCCCCTGCAATTAGCACATTCTTATCAATAAGGTTGCTTATGTATGTGAGTAATTGTTTTATATATTTGGGGGCTCCCATATTTGTCACATAGACATTTATAATTGTTAGCTCTTCCTGATGGATAGTCCCTGTAAATATTATATAATGCCCTTCTTCATCTCTTGTTATAGCCTTTAATTTGAAGTCTAGTTTGTCTGATATAAGTATGGCTACTCCAGCTTTCTTTTGACTTCCAGTAGTATGATAAATAGTTCTCCATCCCCTCACTTTCAATCTGAAAGTGTCCTCAGGTCTAAAATGAGTCTCTTGTAGACTGTAAATAGATGGGTCTTGTTTTTTTATGCATTCTGATACCTTATGTCTTTCGGTTGGTGCATTTAGTCCATTTACGTACAGTGTTATTATAGAAAGATATGGGTTTAGAGTCATTGTGATGTCTGTAGGTTTCATGCTTGTAGTGATGTCTCTGGTACTTTGTCTCACAGGATCCCCCCTTAGGATGGATCTCTTGTAGGGCTGGTTTATTGGTGACGAATCCCTTCAGTTTTTGTTTGTTTGGTAAGACCTTTATCTCTCCTTCTATTCTAAATGACAGACTTGCTGGATAAAGGATTCTCGGCTGCACATTTTTTCTGTTCATCACTTTGAAGATTTCCTGCCGTTCCTTTCTGGCCTGCCAAGTTTCAGTAGAGATATCGGTCACAAGTCTTATCGGTCTCCCTTTATATGTTAGAGCACGTTTATCCCTAGCTGCTATCAGAATGTTCTCTTTATCCTTGTATTTGCCAGTTTCACTATGATATGTTGTGCAGAAGATCTATTCAAGTCATGTCTGAAGAGAGTTCTCTGTGCCTCTTGGATTTCAATGCCTTTTTCCTTCCCCAGTTCAGGGAAGTTCTCAGCTATTATTTCTTCAAGTACACCTTCAGCACCTTTCCCTCTCTCTTCCTCCTCTGGAATACCAATTATGCGTAGATTATGTCTCTTTAGTGCATCACTTAATTCTCTAATTTTCCTCTTATGCTCCTGGATGTTTTTATCTTTTTCTCAACTTCTTCTATTTCCATAATTTTATCTTCTAGTTCCCCTATTGTCTCCTCTGCCACTTCAATCTGAGCCATGGTCGTCTCCATTTAATTTTGCAGCTCATTTATAGCATTTTTTAGCTCCTCCTGGCTGTTCCTTAGTCCATTGATCTCTGTAGCAAGAGATTCTCTGCTGGTCTTTATACTGTTTTCAAGCCCAGCGATTAATTTTATGACTATTATTCTAAATTCAGTTTCTGTTATATTGTTTAAATCCTTTATGATCAGTTCGTTAGCTGTCATTATTTCCTGGAGATTCTTTTGTGGGGAATTCTTCTGTTTCTTCGTTTTGGATAGTTCCTGGAGTGGTGCGGGACTGCAGGGCACTTCCCCTGTGCTGTCTTGAATAACTTGCATTGGTGGGCGGGGCTGCAATCAGACCTGATGTCTGCCCCCAGCCCACTGCTGGGGCCACAGTCAGACTGGTGTGTTCCTTCTCTTCCCCTCTCCTAGGGGCAGAATTCACTGTGGGGTGGCATGGCGCATCTGGGCTACTTGCACACCGCCAGGCTTGTGGTGCTGGGGATCTGGCGTATTAGCTGGAGTGGGTAGGCAAGGTGCACGGGGGCAGGAGGGGCAGGCTCAGCTCGTTTATCCTTCTTTGATCAGCTTTTGGAGGGGCCCTGTGGCACTGGGCGTGAGTCATACCCTCTGCCGCCGCTGGAGGGATGGATCTGCAGAAGCACAGGGTTGGGTGTTTGCGCGGTGCAAGCAAGTTCCCTGACAGGAACTAGTTCCCTTTGGGATTTTGTCAGGGGGATGAGCCAGGGACATTGCACTGGCGAGCACCTTTGTTCCCCATCAAGCTGCGCTCTGTCATCCTGGGCTCAACAACTCTCTCTCCCATTGTCCTCCAGCTTTCCTGCTCTCTGAGCAGAGCTGTTAACTTATAACCTCCCAGATGTTAAGTCCTGCTTGCTGTGTAAACACACTGCGTCCGGCCCCTCCACTTTTGCAAGCCAGACTGGGGGGGGGGGTTACTTGGCTGGCGGGCTGCCCCTCCGCCCTGGCTCCCTCCCACCAGTCCGTGTAGCGTGCACCGCCTCTCTGCCCTTCCTACCCTCTTCCGTGGGCCTCTCTTCTGCGCTTGGTTCTGGAGACACCGTTCTGCTAATCCTGTGGTGGTTTTCTGGGTTATTTAGGCAGGTGTAGTGGAATCTAAGTGATCAGCAGGACGCGGTGAGCCCAGCGTCCTCCTTCGCCGCCATCTTCTTCCATTTGCTAGCTTATATGTAAATCATAATCACTAGTGGTAGTTTATTTGCTTTATAGTTGACCTCTAAAAGAATTCTAACAGGCATGGTTTTTAGTCTCAAAAATTGTGTTGACTTTCTCCTGGTATATCTTTGGTGAACTCATAGATAATTATACATTTTATCATCCTTTCTCAATGGAAATTCTATCTTAATGGTCTCCAGATCCTTTATTCATTGAATGGGTTTGGGTCAATCTCTGAGTTTGGTATCACTGGGGCTATCAAGATGCTTTCATATCCAGTTGCTCTGCCCTGTAGAAATGGAGGTTTTGATGGCAATCCCTAATTCTCTGCATAGCTAATGAGGAGATACTTTGGTTGATTTGTATTTTAACCCTGGGGAGTAGTTATTGTTGGAAATCAGAGTGAGACCAACTGGAGGAGTTACAAATAACGGCCTGTAGGCTGACTTAGAGCCAAGCCCTGAAAGCCAGTCACACAAAAGAAAGTTAAAATCCTCCTAGGCTTCTTATAAAATAGCCAAATTGGACAATATTTACATGGGAAAAATGGCAGGTTTAGTGTAGATTTGGTCTATGTGCCTCTTAATCGTAGCTGACTGTCCACTCTCTATGTAGTAGTGTTCCACGAGTTATGGATAGATGATATATGAATAATAGAAACTGCCCTTGTCCAAGAGAGTTGAGTCTTGGGAGAAAGGAAGGTAGTCTATTTTCATTGTAAGTCAGTGAAAAGGAGACAAAGACTGAAATGAGAAAAAGACTTCATGTTGATTAACAACAGACGGACTGAAGCACGAAGTGACATTAGGATCTTCGCTCAATCTCTATGGTGCCAATTGATTCAGTTAATATGCTTTTCAAATCAGAGATACAGCCGAAGGGAAGACCTCATTAATGAGAATTTGTGGAATAATGTGAAAATCCCTAGATTTGGTTCCCTAGGCACCTATATTTTTATCTCTTAGTAGTCATTTAATTAAAATGACTGTTTACAACCTGGAAATATGAGTCTGATGTATTTAATGTGACTCTTCTTCAGCTGTTATGTGCTAACATTTTTAGGGCCCTGATTCATCCATTCTGATCAAGGATTTGCAAACACCCTTCTTACTAGTATCCACACCAGATAAAATTTAAAGGAGCATGTAAATTAAAAAGCATTGCAATTAGTTATCTTATAAGGCAAATTTGACTAGTTTCCATGTGAGAATTACCTTGGTGTTTTCGACTAAGCCAGAAGATTGGAGATGCTAGGGACCATGGAGTTTCTGTGTAGTGCGAATATGTTCCATGCAAGGAGTTATAGTAGAAAGACCTTACAAAGGTGCTTGTAAGGTGCCCTTACAAAGGTGATACTTCCCCTAAATAGGACCTTGGAGGAGTTTGAAAAGGTCACGGAGAGCCAAAATTTGTTTGGAACCTCAAGAAGGAATATTGGAAATGATCTGGATGTAGATTCCATGAAGATAATCTCTGTCACTTCCAGGATACATGTGTTGTAGTCCCTGATGATTTTAAGGAGAACTTTGTTTTGACTCTACGTGAACTTACCCATCATAGTAAGGACAAGTTTACCATCATTGTAAATCAACACTGCTAGGGAAATTTTAGAAAAATCACGTAGAGTATCTCTAAGACATGCCTAGTTTTCCAATGATATAATCATGGCAAAACTGTCAAGATTAGGCATATGCGGGAGCCAGAATCTCACAGACCATTTGAATACACCAAATTGACTTCATGTTATTACTCCCTGCAATGGGATATGAATATGTTTTATTTTTCTATGTTTGTTTTCAGAACGGTCAACATCCTTGTTAGTGATCCGTGTCTCTGACACTGGCAAAAGTATCCTTAGTTTCGCACTTGGGGAGTCACGACGCTGTCATTAAAGACCTATGCAAGACATTCTCATGTACATGAAAACTCCACTATTCATACCATCTCCCATCTTCTGGCCTAGAGAAAAGACAAATGGAATTCTTTCTTTTCCTTTTTTTTTTTTTTTTGGCTTTTTAAAAAGTTTCTATTTTAATGCCAGTTACTTAACATACAGTAGTATGTTAGTTTCAGGTGTCTGCTGTAGTGATTCAACAATTCTGTACATCACCTGGTGCTTGTAAGACAAATGGAATTAATTTACAATTATTCAAACCTTTCAGAAATATTTCAGCTTCCTTAGCTCATAGTTTATTGATGGCTTCGTAACAGGTCAGTCTGTGCATCTTAGAATATCATCTGTTCTTAGACTCCATTCTGCTGCCAGCAGATATGGCCCAATACTACAAGGAACTAATGTACTGCATTCCTCAGGGCTTTTTGTTTGTTTTGTTTTAAATTTACGTCCAAGTTAGTGCAACAATGGTATGAGGAGTAGATTCCCTAATGCCCCCTACCCGTTTAGCCCATTCCCCTCCCACAACCCTTCCAGTAAGCCTGTTTGTTCTCCATATCAGAGAGTCTCTTAAGTTTTGTCCCCCTCCCTGTTTTTATATTATTTTTGCTTCCCTTCCCTTATGTTCATCTGTTCTGTGTCTTAAGTCCTCATATGAGTGAGGTCATATGATATTTGTCTTTCTCTGACTGACTAATTTTGCTTAGTGTAATAGCCTCTAGTTCCATCCATGTTGTTGAAACGGCAAGATTTCATTCTTTTTGATTGCCAAGTAATACTCCATTGTGTATATGTACCACATCTTCTTGATCCATTCATCCATCAATGCACATTTGGGTTCTTTCCATACTTGGGCTATTGTTGATAGTGCGGCTATAAACATTGGGGTGCACGTGTCCCTTGGAAATAGCACACCTGTATCCCTTGGATAAGTATGTAGTAGTGCAATTGCTGGGTTGTAGGGTAGTTCTATATTAATTTTAATTTTTAAAAAATATTTAAAGTTTATTTTTCACAGAGAGAGAGAAAGTGAGAGAGAGCATGGATGGGTCAGGGGCAGTTGTATTTTTAATTTTTGGAGGACCTCCATACTGTTTTCCAGAGTGTCTGCACCAGTTTGCATTCCCACCAGCAATACAAAAGAGATCCTCTTTCTCTGCATTCTTTCCAACATCTGTTGTAGCCTGAGTTTTTTTCAAAAAATTTTTAATGTTTTTTTTGAGAGAGAGAGAGAGACACAGAGTGCGAGAAGGGGAGGGGCAGACAGAGAGAGGGAGACACAGAACTGTAAGTGGGCTCCAGGCTCCACGCTGTCTGCACAGAGGTCGACATGGGCCTCGAACTCACACACTGAGATCATGATCTGAATCTGAGTCAGATGCTTAACCGACTGAGCCACCCAGGTGCCCTGCCTGAGTTTTAATGTTAGCCATTCTGACATGTGTGAGGTGGTAGCTTGTGGTGGTTTTGATTTGTATTTCCCAGATGGTGAGTGATGTGGAGCATTTTTTCATGTGTCGATTGGCCATCTGGATGTCTTCTTTGGAGAAGTGTCTGTTCATGTCTTTTGCCCATTTCGTCACTAGGTTCTTTGTTTTTTGGGTGTTGAGTTTGATAAGTTCTGTCTAGATTTTGGATACTAACCTTTGACCTGATATGTCGTTTGCAAAATGCTTGACCCATTCTGTTGGTTGCCTTTTAGTTTTGCTGATGGTTTCCTTCATTGTGTAGAAGCTTTTTATTTTGATGAAGTCCTAATAGTTCATTTTTGCTTTTGTTTCCCTTGCCTCCAGAGACATGTTGAGCAAAAGCTGCTGCAGCCACGATCAAAGAGGTTTTTGCCTGCATTCTCCTCAAGGGTTTTTGATGACTTCCTGTCTTACATTGAGGTCTTTCATCCATTTTGAGTTTATTTTTGTGTATGGTGTAAGAAAGTGGTCCAGGTTCATTCTTCTGCATGTTGCTGTCCAGTTTTCCCAGCAGCACTTGCTGAAGAGACTGTCTTTGTTCCATTGATATTCTTTCCTGCTTTGTCAAAGATTAGTTTGTGACATTAGCCAATGGCCCTCCGTTTGTGGGTGCATTTCTGGGTTCTCTATTCTGTTCCATTGATCTGAGTGTCTGTTCTTGTGCCAGTACCGTACTGTGTTGATGATTACAGCTTTGTAGTATAGCTTGAAGTCCAGGATTGTGATGCCTCTTGCTTTGGTTTTCTTTCTCAAGATTGCTTTGGCTATTCGGGGTCTTTCTGGTTCTGTGCAAATTTTAGGAGTATTTGTTCTAGCTCTGTGAAGAACACTGGTGTTATTTTGATAGGGATTGCATTGACTATGTAGATTGCTTGGGTGGTTACACCATTTTAACAGTATTTATACTTCCTGTCCAGGAGCATGGAATATTTTTCTGTTTTTTTTGTGTCTTCTTCAATTTCTTTCATAAGCTTTCTATCGTTTTCAGTGTACAGATTTTTCACCTCTTTGGTTAGATGTATTCCTAGGTATTTTGTGGTTTTGGTGCAATTGTAGATGGGATCGATTCCTTGATTTGTCTTGTTATTGCTTCATTGTTGGTGTATAGGAGTACAACCGATTTGTATGCATTGATTTTCTATCCTGCCACTTTGGTGAATTCATGAAACAGTTTTAGCAGTTTTTTGGTGGCTACATCACTCGGTTTTATCATCAGCAGGTACTATCATCTTTTCCTCACCCTTCCAAGGAAATCTTGCATGACCCAACAACTGAAGAACTTCCTAGAGGAATCACTGATTCACTCTTTACGGTGCCATCCCTAAAGTGGAGATTTCTGTAAATGATCATTAATTGGAAAACATGGGCAGAAAAGTATCATTAACCTCAGCTGAAGTTATAATGGGCTCTGATAGCTTTTGAGGCTGAATATGGAAGTCTAAGCATCATTTTAGCCTATGTAACAGTGGACCACACAATAGCTTTAGACTTTCTATTAGGTAGCCAAGTAAGTTATGTTTGTGCTTTTGCCAACACTTTTTGTTGCACTTGATGTAAGCCAGAAAGAACACTTAATGTCTAAACTGAAGAAGATGGTTTATCTGGCTTGCCAAGGTAGGTAATTAGATGCAAAGGTTCATTGTTTAGGCTCGAGTTTGGTAATTTACAATTCTGTCTCTGAAGCATTCTGCAGTGTTTCATAATTATTCTGCTCTTGAATTTCTGTGCATTGCCACTGCAAGTAATTTCCAAAGTTTTAAGGGCTGCTGTATAGTCGTATCATACCACATGACCCAACAACCCATCATTCAACAAAAGGAGCATATTGCTAGGTTCCTAATTGCACTCCAAACTATTGTTTCTGTGACATCAATGCCATCTAGAAATTCTGACGGTGATGTAGTCAGGAGTGAGGCTACTTTTTTTCTGACCCTCTGCATTGGCAAAACACAGTCCTCAATCAGTCATGCATGACTGAGAACTAGAACAACCACCTCCACCAATTGTGTAATTGTAACCAGAACATCTTGTGATTCACATTGCACTTCCTTTATTTTTGCCCCAGTCTCTTGACTTGCCTGTATCAACCCTGGCTTTAAAACACAACCAATCTCAAGATTTGCCCAGTTTTTGATAGCCTGTTTTAATAAGTATGAATGAGATCGACCCTTATGCCGTCGTCACCTTGTTCCCACTTTGCCTAATTAAGTGCTACTGTTTTAGTAATATCATAGCAGATTTTTTTTTATTGGACAAGGAGATTTCCACAGAAAATCCTCGAACTTACTAATTAATGATTTAAAACATTTAGGAAATTACTAAGCTGAGAATAGAATTAATATAAATTAATGCTTGTCATGTGAGTTTTCACATTCATCTCTCTTTAGAAAATAGTAGAAGGATGAGTGGCTATTTCTTTGACTTTCTCATATCAGAAACCACAGTAGCAATAGCCTCAAATCAAGATTCAAATGGGGGCACCTGGGTGGCTCAGTTGGTTAAAGCTTGGACTCTTCATTTCAGCCCAGGTTATGATCTCCCATTTTGTGGGTTCTAGCCCCATGATGGGCTCCCCACCTCAGTACAGAACCTGCTTGGGATCCTCTCTCTCTCCGTCTGCCCCTCCCCTACCTGCAGGCACTCTGCCTGTCTGTCTAAAATAAATAAAAAAACATTTATTTCTTTTACTTATGGGTGGGGGGTGGCGCTGGGAGAGGCAGAGAGAGAGTCCGAAGCAGGCTCTGCACATGTGGGGCTCAAACCCATGAACTGTGAGATCATGACCAGAGCCAAATCAAGAATTGGTCGCTCAACTGACTGAGCCACCCAGGCCCCACGAAATAAAAAACTTTAAATGATAAAAAAAATTCCGTGGAAGCAGAAAGTGTCTCAAACTTGTACCTGTACTTTCATCTTCTTATCTTTATTTGATCTCTAACTGTACAGAATCAACTTGTGTCTGTCTTTGAGACAAGAGTTCTTCCTTTATTGAAATCAGTTGCCCTCAGTGAATTTTTAGCTTTTTTCTAACACAACAAACCTGAATTCCTCAACTTAATGATTTAATGAATAACTCAGTTTGTGATAACACAATTCAACTATTCTTAAGAACTTTAAAATCTAGTGTACGCAGAATGCACAAATTAGCCTAGAATGACAAAAGGCATCTAGCCTTTTTAAAAAACCAAGAAAACTTCTCAGACATTCATGCAAACCTTCTGTTTAGCTGCATTGTTTTCATAGGAGTATCTTTCAAACAAAAGTTAAGGTGTAGTCCTCATCTAAAAAGGGATAAATAGAATCAAAACAGTATTTTTCAGCTACATTCTTACAACTTCCCATCAATATCCTTGGCTTTTAACCCACTTCCTTTGCCAGAAGAGGATTTTTGTTGATTTTCAGGCTAAAACGAGAAAGATTTTATCAGTTAGTTTATGTTTTAAGTCAGTCTTTTCTGGTTAGAGGCCTAAAGATTTATTTGGTAATTTAGTTTTACTCTTTCTTCTCCTTCATGTCGTTATTACTTGTTATGTTTTCTTTTCTTTTTGTGTTTAATTTAATTTCAAGTTAGTTACCATACAGTGTAGTATTGGTTTCAGGAGTAGAACTCTGTGTTTCATCACCCACATATAACACCCAGTGCTCCCTTAATGCCCATCCCCCCCACCCCATCCCTCCTGCAACCCTCAGCTTGTTCTGTGTATTTAAGAATCTTATGGTTTGCCTTCCTTTCTGTTTTTATCTTAATTTTTCTTTCCCTTCCCCTATGTTTATCTGTTGTGTTTCTTAAACTCCACATGTGAGTGAAATCATATTACACATGTCTTTTTCTGACTTACTTGACTTAGCATAATATATTCTAGTTCCGTGTAGGTTGTTGCAAATGGCAAGATTTTATTCTTTTTGGTCACTGATATTCCATTGTGATATATACATAAACACGGCATGTATATATCATTGTGTGTGTATAATATCTATGCATATATCCATATCTGTCTGTATATACCATATCTATACCACATCTTCATTATCTATTCATCAGACTTGTCTTTAGTATCTTGTTTTTAGCTTATTTCTGTGTTTTATTGGTATGAGCCTTACCTACTGGCAATATCTCTACTGGTTTTTAATTTTCTGTAGTTACGAATGGGAAGAAGTAACCCCCAACTAAGATATTCATTACCTGTAAATTTCTGGGCAAGTGGGAAGAGGAAAAGGGGCAAAAATTGTGATTGTAAACAATTATTCCTGTAGCTGCACCAAGAGCTCCAAAGGCAGGGAATTCAGTTATTTCTTCTAGCAAGAGAAAGAACAAGGGAAAGGAAGGAGAATATAAACATACGTTGCTCATATTTTTATAGTTTGTGCTGCGGTTTTTCTGATTAGGGTTCTTGTAGTCTCTGTGTATGCACTTTCTTTATGACTGTTTTGTCTTGAAAATTTGGCAATTTTATGTATATACATTGTTTTTGAATAATTATATACATGTCTGGAGCAAAATAATGCCACCTCAAGAAGTTGTGACTTGACAAATTATAGAGATAGCTCTTCCTAGAGCTCCTCCTCCCCTTATTTCACACTCAACTTCTGTTGGTGCAGAAAGAGTGTTGGAGGTGAAGGCACTGAAAACACAGTGACAATGTTCTGTTTACCTCCATTATATCACAGTCAAACAGAGAAACTTGAATCATACTGGGTCAGCCTCAGGACTGAGTTTATTTCATGAAAAACGTACTCAAAGCACATCACCTTGGGACAGCACTCCAAATGTTCTTGCAGACTAGTTTCTCTGCAGGGAGCCAGTTAGATTGGGGCAGTGAATAACCAAAGGCGAATTTTTCCTCTCCTTTGACTATCATTTGATTGCACTGCAGGGAAGACTGTTTTTTGTGTGTGTGTGTGTTTGTTTTTGTTTTGGTGTGTATGTTTTGTTTTCTTTTTTTGTCTGTTTTTAACCTCAAATAGTTGTTGCTCTGGGAATCAGATAAATGCTGACTAATAGGGAAAAATTGAGAATGGCTTGGAAATGGGCAAAGAAATGGCTGGGTGCCCTTTCCATGGAATACTGGGCATTGGTTAGGGGATCCTCTGGGATTATGTGGTTGTATAGGAATGTGGGCCTTAGTCTTTGATTATGCTCTTAAAAAATTTTTTTTTACTATTTATTTTTGAGAGAGACAGAGTATGAGCAGGGGAGGGGCAGAGAGAGGGGGAGACACAGAATGTGAAGCAGGCTCCAGGCTCCCTCCAAGCTGTGAGCACAGGGCCTGATGCGGGGCTGGAACTCATGACCTGGGAGATACTGACCAGAGCCTAAGTCAGATGCTCATCTGACCTAGACACCTGGCGCCCCCATTTGAATTGATTTTAACACATGTTAGTTTGCTTGTTAATTAATGACTTTGTAGGAATGTCGTGATTTTAGCTTTTTGAAAATTCTATTTTCACTTGTCTATTCTGTCTGATCGGCCCTGCAGACACCTGTGTGTCCTAGACTCGGACGCCTCATCTGCAGTGGAGCACAAACAGCGAGCCCAGCCGCTTAGGGCTCACCTCACCCGCGTACCCGGATGCTGCCAACCCGGTCAACAAAATTCAGAGATTGCTTTCCCCCTATGGCATGGATCATAGACTTTTGGCTTGAACGCACTTAACTCCTTTTCTTCCCATTTCCTTTGAACTACTATCTTTGATTTTTCTAGTCTGTTGCCGGATTGGATTTAATAAAATGTTTCCATTCAACACTGTCTTCTGTCTCTTGATTTTCTTTTTTATTTCAGCACACCAACAAGATACAAATTGAGACTAGTTAGCCTCTAATTAGAGGCACAGGCAAGTTTTTGTTCAAAATGACTATAGTAGTGCCTCCCTGAACAAGTTGGAGTTTTCATTGAGACATGACTCAGCAAATGCTTGTTAACCTAAGTGAAGGGGGTACAGCTTGTTCATTTTCAACACTCCTGTGATTTTTATTTTGTGTTGTCCCTTATGGTTCAGGGTGGTCATTGCTTGTGATTTTGTTTTGTTACTTAGAAATTACTGTTCCTATTTTCTTTTCTCAGTTTCTACACACACACACACACACACACACACACACACACACACACACAGGAATATTTCTCAGCCATCAAAAAGGGAAATCCTGAGTTTGTAACATATAGGTGGACCTTGAGGCATTATGCTAAGTGGAGTAAGTCAGGCAGAGAAAGACCAATACTATACATTCTTTCTTACATGTGGAATTTTGAAAAGCCAGACTCCTAGAAACAGAGAGTAGTTTGGTGATTGCCAAGGATCAAAGGGTGGGGGAAATGGATGATGTTGTCCAAAGGGTACAAACTTGAAGCTATAAGAAGGATAAGCCTGAGGATTTAATGTATAGCATAGTAACAATAGATAACAATTTTCTGTATATAATACAGTAATTTTGAGTGTAAATCTTTTTTATAGTGTTTATTGATTAGAGAGAACACATGTGTGCATGCACATGGTGGAGGGGCAGAGAGAATGGGAGAGAAAGAATCCCAAGCTGACTCTGCACTGTCAGTGTAGAGCCCAACATGGCTTGATCTCACGACTGTGAGATCATGACCCGAGCCAAAGTCGAGAGTCGGTGGCTTCACCGACTGAGCCACCCAGGCACCCTGAGTGTAAATCTTAATGTTATCACCACACACAAAGTAATGATAGTGAGGTGATGGAGATGTTAATGAACCTTATTGTGGTAATTATTTTATCACATATGTGTATTGAATCATGCTGTATACTTACTAAACTTACACAGTATCATATGCCAATATCTCCGTAAAGCTGGGAAAAAATTTAGGGTATCTGTAGGTACTTTTGCATAGAAATTCTAGTAAGATTGCTGAATTACAGATGTAACTTTAATGCCCGAAGTTCCGAAACCTCCCACAAAAGACCACCAGAGCCGTAAGTCAAAGCCAAGTGGCAAGGGTCGTTTATTGCAGGTTCGAACCTGGACCTCCGATCACTCGTTGCCGGTGACGCTTAGGCCCCGAGTGAGGTTTTTACAGCCTTTTTATAGACAGGTACAAACAAGTTATGGGGAAGTTAGGGATTCTTCGCGGTTACAGAGCGGTTATTGGTTGATATCTTAATTTAAACACTTAGCAGAATTTAATTGGTCCCCGCCTTTAGGTCAAATCACAACTGGGGTGTGGGTGTCTTAATGATTGGTCAAGAATACGCCGTTACCCCAAGCAGTTGTACAGAAGCGGAACAAGCTGGTTAAGCAAGCGGATTTAAGCTAAGTTTGTTTTTCACAGACCAGGATGACTAGGCAAACAGTTTGCCCAGGTCTCTCATTTCTCCCCTTTCTCAAGTACCTGAGGAACCAAGGGGAAGGGGAAAATATGTTAAGCAAGCAGGTTTACAGAAGCGAGAAATGCCTGTTAGTTCATGTACAATCACTTATTCTATTACATACCAGACTACATTTAGGAAGCTTCACAACTTATTCTATTACATAGCGTGTTACATTCAGGAAAGGTTTCACAATGCTCGTAGCAAACAGCAAGCAAAACAGACTTCTCAGCAATTGTATTTCTTATCAAAGATCCATAATAAGCAGAAAAGAGAACTTAGCTTTAAACTAAGGCAGGGCTGTCATTTGGATTTAAAGCTGTTCTTTTCATAACACTGGTTAATGTTCAACAGGCCATAAATATCTGGGGTTGTCTGTTTGGACGGAAAGTGTGTGTATGTCTACTGTGCAAAAATCTGTGAGGAACAAAGGGAACTTCACTATGTCTATATCCTTTAATTAATACTCAATAGTGGGATAAATTAAATACATTCTCCTAGATACTCCTTGGATGGCCTTGGGCATCATGTAGTGTGGAAAGGACAAACACCAACTTTATGCCTCCAAATTTTGTACTTTTCTATGTTTATTGGCCTTTTAATTTTTCTTCCTTTATGAACTGTCAATTCATTCTATTTTTTGTTTTCTACTAGTTTGGCTTATATTTATTTACCAGAGTAGAAGAAGGTATCTGTAATGATTAATTTATATGCTATTATTGAAAATGTATTTTATTTTCATGTTTTTCATATTTAATATATTTTAAATCCAAGAAAATTATATTCAGGGACTTAGTTTGAATGTAATAATCTTAATGTACTTAATTGTGTGTTAACAGTTTTTGGGTGAATTATCTTCTATTTTTCAAATTTGCTGCACTGTGACCATTCTTTGGGTTGGTTTCGTATTGTTTCTGGGGGAAGGAAAGTGTTTGTGCCCATACCTCTCTATCTCCATCTCTCTGCCTTCTGTCCTAATCTGTTTGTACCCCAAGTGTTCACATCCTTCTTCATTATTCTGAGCCTTTCATATTTACTCATGCTTGCTGTTCTTATTTGTTGTTTGGACCTTTGAACACACAAAGAGACTTCGTTGACAAAATGTGTCAAGATTTCTAAGTTCTACAACTGTTTTCCTGAAAGTTTTGGAGTTTTTTCCCATTTAAAAAACATAAAATACATTTTTCCTTTCATTAGAGATTTCCCTGGGTTATATAATAAAAAAGCTAAAAAGGATGTAATAAATAAACTAGTAGCTCTTTATTTTGTATAAGAAAATCCTACACCTGTTTCCTCCCTCCCTGATAATCCTGTGAGACCGTTCCCTTGGACTCATGACCTCAGGCTGAGAATCCCAGAACTCTAATGCATCATTTGGTCACCACCTTGTGCTATAGCTAAATTAGGAGCCTTTCTCCAAATAGCAGAGTTTTGTTTAGCTTCTTGTCCTAGGGAGGGTGAATGGAAGGATATGGGCAATGCTTATGCACGGGAGGAAATTCAGTGTGTGGAACTCCTCTGATTCCCTGAGCCTGATGTTATGAGATCTTTTGACAGATTAGGTAGGTGGTGGTGGTGAAGAGGGGCAGAGGGGTTGGTGGACCATACTCTATAAGAAGACTCTCCTTCATAGGTTCCTATGCTTCCAGAGAGGAAGGGTATACGAAAATGAGCAGAAGTAGGAATTGTACAGGAGGGAAGAGTTGGGGCAACTGTGTAGAGAACAGTAGGGGAAAGAAAGTGAAATAGATTTTTCCAGCTTTATTGAGAAATAATTGATATACATCACTATATAAATTTAAGGTGTAGAATATGATGGATTGGTTTATGTATATTGTGAAATGACAAACACGGTCGATTTATTTAGTTAATATCCATCTTTTCATAGCTTAAATAAAAAGAAAAAATTTTTCCTTTTGATGAGAACTCTTAGGATTAACTCCCTTAGGAATTTTCTTGTAGATCATAGAGCAGTGTTAACTATAGTCATAATGTTGTCCTGAAGTTGCTTTTTTTTTTTTTTAATTTTTTTTTTCAACGTTTATTTTATTTTTGGGACAGAGAGAGACAGAGCATGAACAGGGGAGGGGCAGAGAGAGAGGGAGACACAGAATCGGAAACAGGCTCCAGGCTCCGAGCCATCAGCCCAGAGCCGGACGCGGGGCTCGAACTCACGGACCGCGAGATCGTGACCTGGCTGAAGTCGGACGCTTAACCGACTGCGCCACCCAGGCGCCCCCTGAAGTTGCTTTTTAACGGGAATCCAGATTTGAGAACGAAGATATGGGAGAAAGAGTAAAGTATAGAGTTATCACAGGCTTACAATTACTGTACCTGCCTTCATGCTCTCTGATCTGTATTGTGTTTTCTCCAGTTGTCAGCTCATCTGTGGCTCCGCTTGCTGCATTGCCCAGTATGTGATTTGGTCAAACAATTTCAATGTGACCTCAGGCCTCCAAGGATCTCTTTCTTTCTTTCTCTGTCTCTTTTTTTCAAGGGAATGCATTTAGTTTGTTATCAAGTATGTAATTTTAATTCCAGTTTAGGTGTGCAATATCATGTTTCAGCAGTTCTGTACATTGCTCAGTGCTAATCATGATAAGTGTACGCTTAATCCCCTTCACCTAATTCACCCATCCCCTCACCCACCTCCTCTCTGGTAACCACCAGTTCTCTATTGTTAAGAGTCAAAAGGATATATGCACTCCTGTGTTTATTGCAGCATTATTTACAATAGCCAAGTTATGGAAACAGAGTGTTTCTATCTGAATGGATAAAGAAGATGTGGTAAATACATATGCAATGGAATATTATTCAGCCATAAAAAGAATGAAACCTTGCCATTTGCAACAACATGGATGGATTGCGAGAGTATAATGCTAAGCAAAATAAGAGACAGACAAGTGCCACATGATCTCGCTTATATGTACAATTTAGGAAGCAAAAATAATGAACAAAGGATCTCTGACTGTTTTGATACCCCATTCTCCTTATTGTGCTAAATAAATACACTGCTCTAAAATTCTGGGTATCAGTTCGTGAACATTTCTGAATGGTGTCACAAAAAGATTTCCTCTGACTTTTGTCTAAGTTTGTGATAGCCAGCTTCATCCAGATCCTCAGAGTTGTTTGGAACCTCTTTATCTCATTACTGTAGGTTTCTGTCACTCTACACATTTTCTGCACATAGCATATTGCCTTATCTCCCCATTCCCCCCTTCCCAAACCTCTTCCCCTAGATGATTGACATTATTTGTCAGTTCCTATTTGACTTTCTCCACTTTGGCACCATTGGTTATCTCCCTAAAATCATGATTTTCTCTGTTTGATTTTCTCTGCTCTCTTGAATGGCACTAGTGATAGCTCAGCCCTAAGTCTATGGCTTTTACTTAGTCTTCTCAATTTGATCACTGGTTAGCGTATGAAAGTGAGCTGTTCCTTAATTCTTTGACATTCCTTTCTACCTGATTTTTGTATATAGAAACAGGGCTTTTAAAAGGTACATAATAGGGGAGCCTGTGCTGACAGCTCAGAGCCTGGAGCCTGCTTTGGAATCTGTGTCTCCTCCTCTCTCTGCCCCTCCCACGCTCATGCTCTGTCTCTCTCTGTCTCTCTCTCTCTCTGTCAAAAATAAATACACATTAAAAAAATGATAAAAATAAAAGGCAGATAATATGTAAAAATAGTAGTACTAGCAATATAATAATGATGATGACAAATACTATGTATTTGTTCTTTTTTGGCCATGCATGTGTCCTCCATGAGCTTTCTTTTATCTGTTCATATGTTATCCTTTAAGCAAATATTTCTTTCTCATGACGTCAAAGTTTGAATGGCTTCTACGTTTTTGTCTCTAGCTTGGATGTTTCTTGTCTGTCAACCACCATGACTTTTTACGAATAAATGGGCCAGACTTTGGTGAATCTTTGACTAGCCCCAAAACTTTGGTGGATTTTGGTTTTTTCCCCCTATTCTAATTGGCAACCACCTTTCTCCCTTCCCTTTAACTTGTACACTATATGTAGGCTTAAATCTTGTCTCTGTAGTTATAAAACCTTGGGTAAGTTAATTTATATATGTATTAAATGTTTATGTGGATGGGATAGAATATTTTTCTAAATAAAATGGAATTCTTTCCACATTTATTGAAATATAATGACCTATAACACTGTGCCAGTTTAAGGTGTACTTTTTTTTGTATGCTTGGTTAAAACTTATAGGAGGTATCATTGTTTTAGACCATGAGCAAACATCCATATTTTTTTGACGTAGTCAAGACAGCACTGGGTTTGGAATCAGAAGACCTGGTATTTGATTTCAAACTAAGTAACTATGTTTTTAGGTAAGTTACTTTTTTGAATTTGAGATTTTTCATCTATAAATGAAAATAATTCTATCAGATATATCCACCCCTACAGATAATTACAAGCATCAAATGTGTGAAAGTCCTTAGTAAATATGCACCAAGAAAATAATGTATACTTTTCCAGCTCTAGGATTGCATCGTTAAATATTTTAGAAACTTTTAAAATATCGTGAAAAAAATCATTATTTTTTTCTGACTTTAACAATGGCATGGAAGGTGACTAGTAATTATATCATGAGGCGTGGTAAATAGAAACTGTAAATTTCCTGATATGTTGGCTGTTACTGGAACCTGCCACCTCACGCCCGGTCTTCCTTTTCCTTTTACGTGCTGCTTCTTGTTCTCTAAAACTTCATAAAGTTAAACCATGAACCATTATACGAGTTGAGATGAGGCTTCCCTATTCCCAAGTAGAAATTTATAGGGGCACCTGGGTGGCTCAGTCGGTTAAGCGTCCAACTTCAGCTCAGGTCACGATCTCGCGGTCCGCGAGTTCGAGCCCCGCGTCGTGCTCTGGGCTGAAGGCTCAGAGCCTGGAGCCTGCTTCCGATTCTGTGTCTCCCTCTCTCTCTGCCCCTCCCCGTTCATGCTCTGTCTCTCTCTGTCTCAAAAATAAATAAACGTTAAAAAAAATTAAAAAAAAAAAAAGAAATTTATAGCAAGAATACTAGGCATCCTTTTGGGAGTGATTGGGAACTATGTTAATGCTTAGTTTTGAATGTGAAGAGTTCCTTTATGCATGCTGGACTTCATGGAAAAACATGGTAGATGAGAAAAACAGAAACTGAAAAATGATGGACTTGAGAAAATGGTTGTACTTCAGAGAAGTGTTTTTAACTAATCAGGATATCCTTGCTACTTATTTTGTATTTTAGGAAACACAAGAACCAGAAGAAATGGTCCTTTTCCTCTGCAAAGTTATAATATATTTGAGGAGAGAAAATCTGTAATTGAAACCATTGAGGGGGCACCGTGGGTAGCTCAGTCGGTTGAGAGTCTCATTTCGGCTTGGGTCATGATCTCACATTTCGTGAGTGGAGCCCCACATTGGGCTCTGTGCTGCTGTCTCTGAGCACACTTTGGATCCTCTGTCCCTCCCTTGCTGGTGCTCTCTGTCTCAAAAAGAAATAAAATGTTAAAAAAATTGAAACCATTGAGGAATTATGATTAGTAGCAAAGGATTTGCTCTAATAAGAGAGCAGTTATTATCTCTTCTCAAAAGGCCTTCCTTTCCCCTCTTAGCTTATTAAACTCCTACTGGTTTTTCAAAACTGACAACACTTTCTCCTTTGTCAAGATGTCTCTGAATTTCACAGACTCTTGTGTGTCCTTCTTGGCCAAAAGTAGGCATCTGGAATGTCTCCTATGATGCTATATATTGTGGTTTATTTTTAATGTGGTTAATTATTATTTTTCCATTAAAGTTTAAATTTCCTGACTTCTAGGAATAAGAGAGAAAAGACGTTTGTATAAAGTGTAGTTACTAGGAAAGTTTTCATAGAGGAAATGGGATTTTGATTTACCTTTAAGGATGGGTAAGTTTTGGAAAGTCTATATTGTACTACCCTATACTTAACCACTAGCTATAGGAGGCTGTTGGGCACTTGAACTGTGGCTAGTGCCACCAAGGAAACAGGTTTTTAATTTCACGTAACAACCATATGGAAGGAGTGGCTGCTGTTTTGGACTAAGTAGATCTAGGTTTGGCATACTTCTCTCACTTTATCATTTTTCTAGCATATGGAGTCTGAAGTCATTTGTAGACTAGAAAACCTGGATTCTCTGTAACTAGTTGTTTTTTCCTCCCTGGACTACTGTGTTCTCCTTTGTAAATTATTAGCTTGGACTAGGGAATCATGAATGAGTTAGTGGGATAATAATTTTTAATGTTTTTTTTTTGGGAAAGAGAGAGACAAGAGTGTGAGTGGGGGAGGGGCAGAAAGAGAGGGCGGCACGGAATCCAGCACCGAGTTCGAACTCATACACTGCGAGATCATGACCTGAGCTGTGGACGCTTAACTGGCTGAGACACCCCGACGCGTCTGTGGGGTATTTTTATGACTGATTTCACTCATCATGTACAACTGAGGTGTGCACCTGTGTGCATATATAAATACACATATTAAAGGACAAGGGGCACCTGGGTGGCTCAGTCAGTTGGGCATCCTACTTCGGCTCAGGTCATGATCTCATGGCTTGTGACTTCGAGCCCCACATTGGGCTCTGTGCTGACAGCTTGGAGCCTAGAGCCTGCTTCAGATTCTGTGTGTCCCTCTCTCTCTGCCCCTCCCCCACTCATCCTCTGTCTCTCTCCTTCAAAAATAAATAAAGATTAAAAAAATTTTTTAAATAAAAGGAAAAGCTTTGGAATCCATTTTTTTTCTACTGCTAGGTTTTTCTTGCTCTTTCCTTTTGGTTCCAGTTATGAGGCTTTTTGTGCATTCACGTATCTTTATTTTACCAGTCCTTACTGTTTATTCTGCAACCTACCTCTTTTTTTCAGATCACCTCGCTTTTTAGCAGCAAATCTAAGTATTATGGGAACCAGAGGGCTGGAGATGCAGAGTTGGACACACAGGCAAGAGAATATATCTCCTACGTGGCAACATTTTAGTCTGAAAAAAATGGGTAGCAAGTAGAGAGACTCATGTAGTCACGCAAAATTAGGGTCAGGGAACTGTCAGACTTGGCATTGGATCTCAGACAATGGAGAGAATTGAAATGGAAGAGATGAGATAAGAAAAATAAAAGACCTAAGGTTAATGGAAGAACGGGAGAGAGTCATGGTTATGTGGTAACTGTGACATTAGTGGGCATATCTTCATCCAAACTCCCAAAGCTTAGGGCACCAATAACTATAACCAAGGTTCACAAACGTCAGAGATTATAAAGACTCTGGACAGATAAATGGCATTGGCTTCCTTAACTTCCCTGACTTTCCATAACACCCCATTCTCCTTGCACATCTCGGGCAAGTCCTGCTAACCATCTTTCTAGGTACTTATACTTTCTGGGTTTCATGCAAGTACTCTGTGCCATCAACATCTATTCTGCCCTTGGTCCTGGCATACACCCAAGTCACCTCTATATCCTAAGTCAGGTTTCCTTAGCTCGCCACTAGCCTGTGGGCTTAGTGTGAATTGCAAAAGTGATTGTAGATACTGGTATAAGACCTACTACAAGAGACATAATATGTGTCTGAGATGAGTTGAGGGTAAGAAATAAGACGACTTGAATGACTGAGGAATTGTTGTATGAACAGTTAAAATAGTACCAGCGAGGGGTGCCTGGGTGGCTCAGTCAATTAAGCATCCAAGTTTGGCTTAGGTCATGATCTCATGGTTGGTGGGTTCAAACCCTGCATCAGGTTGTTTGCTGGCACCATGGAGCCTGCTTGGGGTTCTCTGTCTCTTTCTCCCTCTCTTACCCCTCCCCCCCCGTCCCTCCTTCTCTGTCTCTCTCTCTCTTTTCCTCTCTCTCTGCTCTCCCCCTCTGGTGCTGTCTCTGTCTCTCTCAGTATAAATGCATAAACTTAAAATACTAAAAAAAAAGCAATAGCAGTGAATTCTGGCAAATGCAATCTTTACCTCTTCTTTCTTTTTCTGTTTGCGTTGCATTGCACCACCTTCCCCGTGCCTCATGATCCTTGCTATATACATCTATGTTTTCATATTTGCTTCATTTTCTTGTTTATAGATCCATAGTCCTGGCAGCCATGGTGTTAGGAATATTGCACGTGGAAGTGACTCAACTGCTCTAGGTGACCCCAGGTAAAATGCATATTTAATAATGACCCTGAGAAGGAATTGAGGGGATACCTTGTTTTCACAATGTGAATAGCCTTGATTGATTAATCATTTTAATGTAGAACTTTATTAACATTCTCATTTTAGTTTCTTGTTATTTTCTGCTGTCTGGAAACATTCTAGCGGATAAATCAATGGATAGAGCAAATCACTCTGTGGTGTCAGAGTTTGTGTTCCTGGGACTCACCGATTCCTGGGAGATCCAACTTCTCCTCTTTGTGTTCTCCTCTATGGTTTATGTGGCAAGCATGATGGGAAACTCCCTCATCATGCTCACTGTGATTTCTGACCCTCACTTACACTCCCCCATGTACTTTCTGTTGGTCAACCTGTCCTTCATTGACCTGGGAATTTCTTCTGTCATTTCTCCGAAGATGATTTATGACCTTTTCAGAAAGCGTAAAGTCATCTCCTTTGGTGGCTGCATCGCTCAAATCTTCTTCATCCACGTCATTGGTGGTGTGGAGATGGTGCTGCTCATCGCCATGGCCTTTGACAGATATGTTGCCATATGCAAGCCTCTGCACTATTTGACTATTATGAACCGAAAAATGTGTATTTTGCTTACAGTTGCTGCCTGGGTATTTGGGTTGACCCACTCTGTGATTCAACTGGTTTTTGTAATAACATTGCCATTCTGTGGCCCTAATGTGTTAGACAGCTTTTATTGTGACTTTCCTCGGTTCATCAAACTTGCCTGCACAGACACCTACCGTCTAGAGTTCATGGTCATAGCCAACAGTGGGTTCATATCTCTGGGATCATTCTTCATATTGATTGTCTCGTACATTTCTATCCTGATCACTGTTCGGAAACACTCTTCAGCAGGCACATCTAAGGCCGTCTCCACTTTGTCAACTCATGTCATGGTGGTGATTCTGTTCTTTGGCCCTTGCATCTTTGTTTATATCTGGCCTCACCCCACCTCACACATAGACAAATATCTTGTTGTCTTTGATGCAGTTCTCACTCCTTTTTTTAACTCAGTCGTCTATACATTCAGGAACAAAGAGATGAAAGTGGCAATGAGGAAAGTGTGTAGTCGGTTTATTATTTATAGAAGGATTTCTTAAATGACACAAGTATTACAAAATTTCCTTACTGACTTGAAGTAACATTACATATCTATAGTTTGAATACCAGATTCCAAGTACCTTACTACCATTGAGTTGTCCCAGATTAAAATAACAAGGGTCTTAAAAAATCTTAACTGAGAGATTGTGTTGCTGCCTGCGGTTGGTTGAAGGAAGCATGTGGTGTGAAAAACAGTAGCTCCCAGAGAAGGACAATTGCTTGTCTCTCAGGAGACATTACCTTGATGAATTTACTGTGGTCTAGAATTCAAAATTGTGTCTCTTCAATGTCTGAGTGCGTTACATAAGGGAATGCTGATTGATGCAAAATAAATTGATAGTAGATAGGAATATACATATATCAAGATGCCAATTGATTAACTTGCTGTGAAAGATCAGCAAGTGGTCTGAACTTTCATGTAAGCCTAATTGATTAATTCAGTGAAGGGAAGTTTATGAGAAGTCAAGTGATGAAAGGACATTAATGAGGTGGGAATCAGAGTAAGAGGAGTCAGCTGGACACTCAAATAATCACATGAGATTGTGATGCCTTTGAGGATAGGCCTGCCATCAGAAGTGGAAAAATAATGGATCCTTAGGCCAGGCCACCTTTCTGTCTGGACAGAGCTGGTTGGTCTCACCAGATTTACCTTTTGACTTTTGTTTGTACTCTGTTTCAGACTATCTAACTCCTACGTTCTTTAAGATTCGTTCTCATTTTTTTTGTAACTAGCCAGGTTCTTCCTTTTTCTTCTTCTGAAATAATAGTATTCCCATTGCATTTACAGGATTTGAGTCATTGCAAGCTAAGTTTTAGTTTTGGAGGTGTTTTGTATATGACTGTATTATATTCTATAAGAATGTGGGATTTGCATACATGGATTTAGAAATTTCCATTCATATCCATTTCAACAAAGAAGAACCAACGCTCATTCTCAGAGATGTAGTACAAATAACTCTGAACCTTATGTATCCTTACACATAGTCCTTAACCAGTTAATCAGTATTCCTATTGTCTTGTAAGTGGTCCTTATTAATGAAATTACAATGTCACTTGCTAATTTGTGTTTTCTTTCGATTTCCATTGTTCTTTTTATCATTCATTCATTATTTTTAACACCCCTGGTGGATACTTGGAAAAGTTTAGTAGCTAGCACTTATCCTCAGTCTCCTATGATTTGTTTGGAAGTAGTGTTTTTAAAGGGGAGATTCCAGGTTTCTCTTTTACTGATTAAATAATGTTCAGTAGGCTAGCAGGGATTGCCAGATTCCTCTCTGATTTAAAAAAATTTCTACCCCTCCCAATCTTTTGTCTTGCTGCTCTTCTATCAGGTCTGTATGTATGATAAGACAGATTCACCAACTGCATAGTACCTGAAGATTTTCTGTATCACTTAATTCTAAAGGTCATTCTTTGCACTCTGAAGAAATAACTACTTTTAGTGGACATCTAGTCTGTTATTTTCTCAAATCAGCAACCCGCTTCTCCTGGTAAATGTAGCTTTGTCTTGCCGTAACCATGTCATATGATTAGAAGGTGACATGTAAATCCTACCTCTCTGACTACTTCTGTTTGCTTAAAGGTTGCTTCTGAACCAAGTCTTGATGACACATCTCTTAACCATAGTTGAAGGCTTCAGGTATGAGCCTCTGACCAAGATGGGCCAAATCTGAGCTTTTCCTCAGGATGGTAGAGCCAAGAACAGAGAGAAAAGAAGCTCATCCCTTTTTGAGCTGTGATACGGAGAAACTGCTGGCCATCATACTTCCTGCTGTCAAAAATCAAGTCTGGGATACTGAAAAAACATATGTGGAAAAAGACGTAGGATTTACAGATAGAAGCTTGGCAGTAGCCAGTTTCTTGGTTCCAACAGTCTTTGGCATTCATCTTCATTCTTGCCCACCAATGAATTTGGTGACCAGCTGAGCTAATAAATGGGCGAATACATTAACCTTCTTGCTTCAGTTTGTTTGAGGTGTGGTTTTGTCCTGTATAATCGAAAGGGTATTGATAAATACATTTCTGGTTCTAAGAAGAGTGTATTTTCCATGATTTCTGATGTGAATTTTCCATGTTTTATTACTTAAGAAAGTACTATTTTTTCTAATACAATTTTTTTCTTCTAATAAAAAGAAAAGCTTCCTTTGAATTAGAGATGAAGTAGAAATCACCCATAAAATCACTATGTGGAGATAATTAGTGGCAATATTTTGATATGCTAATTTGTAGTGTTTTTCTCTGCCTAAATAAAAATAGATATTTATAAAAGGGACATTTAATGGTCTCTGCATTTTATCCTGCCTGCCTTTTTGATGAATATTACATTCAGAGAAGTTTTTCACATTATCAACTGTTGCAGTACAAAATAATTTTAAATACATACATACTGCTGCATTATATGAGAATCATAATTAGATTTGTTATTCCTCTTTCATTGACCAATTAGATTATCTTTAATTTTGTGCTCTGCTTGAAATCTTATATATGTTATCTGTATCTCATATTACTTCCTTTAGAGGTTGATAAATTTGGAATCAATAGGGGATCATAATCATTTAAATTCTTTATTCACATTTTAATTACAACCAAAAGATTTTTACCTGCTAAAAAGTATATCCACTTAAAAATTTGTTTCTTTGTTTCTTTGTTTTGTGTGTGCATGTGTGTGTTTAATATGAAATTTATTGTCAAATGGTTTCCATACAACACCCAGTGCCCATCCGAACAGGTGCCGTCCTAATTGCCCATCACCCACATTGTCCTCCCTCCCACCCTCCATCAACCCTCACTTTGTTCTTAGTTTTTAAGAGTCTCTTAAGGTTTGGCTCCCTCCCTCCCTCACTTTTTTTTTTTTTTGTTTTCCTCCTTCCCCTCTCCCATGGTCTTCTGTTAAGTTTCTCAGGATCCACATAAGAGTGAAAACATATGGTATCTGTAACACTCTACAGTTCCATCCATGTTGCTACAAAAGGCCATATTTCATTTTTTCTCATTGCCACGTGGTATTCCATTGTGTATGTAAACCACAATTTCTTTATCCATTCATCAGTTGATGGACATTTAGGCTTTTTCCGTAATTTGGGTATTGTTGAAAGTGCTGCTATAAACATTGGGGTACAAGTGCCCCTTGCCTCAGCACTCCTGTATCCCTTGGGTAAATTCCTAGCAGTACTACTGCTGGGTCATAGGGTAGGTCTATTTTTAATTTTTGAAGGAACCTCTATACTGTTTTCCAGAGTGGTTGCACAAGTTTGCCTTCCCACCAACAGTGCAAGAGGGTTCCCGTTTCTCCACATCCTTGCCAGCATCCATAGTCTCCTGATTTGTTCATTTTAGCCACTCTGACTGGTGTGAGTTGGTATCTGAGTATGGTTTTGATTTGTATTCCCCTGATGAGGAGCGACATTGAGCATCTTTTCATGTGCCTGTTGGCCATCCGGATGTCTTCTTTAGAGAAGTGTCTATTCATGTTTTCTGCTCATTTCTTCACTGGATTATTTGTTTTTCGAGTGTGGAGTTAGGTGAGCTCTTGATAGATTTTGGATACTAGCCCTTTGTCCGATATGTCATTGGCAAATATCTTTTCCCATTCCATTGGTTGCCTTTTAGTTTTGTTGATTGTTTCCTTTGCTGTGCAGAAGCATTTTATCTTCATGAGGTCCCAATAGTTCATTTTTGCTTTTAATTCCCTTGACTTTGGAGATGTGTCAAGTAAGAAATTGCTGCGGCTGTGGTCAGAGAGTTTTTTTCCTGCTTTCTCGTCTAGGGTTTTGATGGTTTCCTGTCTCACATTCAGGTCCTTTATCCATTTTGAGTTTATTTTTGTGAATGGTGTCAGAAAGTTTCCTCATTTCATTCTTCTGCATGTTGCTGTCCAGGTCTCCCAGCACCATTTGTTAAAGAGACTGTCTTTTTTCCATTGGGTATTGTTTCCTGCTTTGTCAAAGATTGGTTGGCCATATGTTTGTGGGTCCAGTTCTGGAGTCTGTATTCTATTCCATTGGTCAATGTGTCTGAGTTTGTGCCAATACCATGCTGTCTTAATGATGACGGCTTTGTAGTAGAGGCTAAAGTCTGGGATTGTGATGGCACCCACTTTGGTCTTCTTCAATATTACTTGGGCTATTTGGGGTCTTTTGTGGTTCCATGCAAATTTTAGGAATGCTTGTTCTAGCTTCGAGAAGAATGCTGATGCAATTTTGATTGGGATTGCATTGAATGTGTAGATGGCTTCGGGTAGTATTGACATTTTAACAATATTTATTCTTCCAATCCATGAGCACGGAATGTTTTTCCATTTCTTTATATCTTCTTCAATTTCCTTCATAAACTTTGTATAGTTTTCAGCATACAGATCTTTTACTGGTTTGGTTAGATTTATTCCTAGGTATTTTATGCTTCTTGGTGCAATTGTGAATGGGATCAGTCTCTTTATTTGTCTTTCTGTTGCTTCATTATTAGTGTATAAAAATGCAACTGATATCTGTACATTGATTTTATATCCTGCAACTTTGCTGAATTCATGTATCAGTTCTAGCAGACTTTTGGTGGAGTCTGTTGGGTGTTCCATGTATAATATCTTGTCATCTGCAAAAAGTGAAAGCTTGGCTTCATCTTTGCCACTTTTGATGCCTTTGATTTCCTTTTGTTGTCTGATGGCTGATGCTAGAACTTCTAACACTATGTTAAACAACAGCAGTGAGAGTGGACATCCCTGTCGTGTTCCTGATCTCAGGGAAAAAGCTCTCAGTTTTTCCGCATTGAGGTTGATATTAGCTGTGGGCTTTTCTAAATGCCTTTAAGATGTTTAGGTATGTTCTGTCTATCCCGACTTTCTCGAGTGTTTTTATTAAGAAAGGATGCTGAATTTTTTCAAATGCTTTTTCTGCATCGATTGACAGGATCATATGGTTCTTATCTTTTCTTTTATTGTGATGTATCATGTTGATTGATTTGCAAATGTTGAACCAGCCCTGCAGCCAGGAATGAATCCCATTTGCTCATGGTGAATAATTCTTTTTATATGCTGTTGAATTCGATTTGCTAGTATCTTATTGAGAATTTTTGCATCCATATTCATCAGGGATATTGGCCTGTAGTTCTATTTTTATGCTGGGTCTCTGTCTGGTTTAGGAATCAAAGTAATGCTGGCTTCATAGAATGAGTCTGGAAGTTTCCTTCCCTTTCTATTTTTTGGAACAGCTTGAGAAGGATAGGTATTATCTCTGCTTCAAATGTCTGGTAGACTTCCCCAGGGAAGCCATCTGGTCCTGGACTCTTATTTGTTGGGAGATTTTTGATAACCGATTCAATTTCTTTGCTGGTTATGGTCTTTTTAAATTTTCTATTTCTTCCTGTTTGAGTATTGGAAGTGTGTGGGTGCTTAGGAATTTGTCCATTTCTTCCAGATTGTCCAGTTTGTTGGCATATAATTTTTCATAGTATTCCCTGATAATTTCTTGTATTTCTGATCGATTGGTTATAAGAATTCCATTTTCATTCATGATTTTATCTATTTGAGTCCTCTCTCTTCTTTTTGAGAAGCCTGGCTAGAGGTTTATCAGATTTGTTTATTTTTTCAAAAAACCAACTCTTGGTTTCGTTGATCTGCTCTACTGTTGTTTTAGATTCTATATTGTTTATTTCTGCTCTGATCTTTATTGTTTCTCTTCTTCTGCTGGTTTTGGGGTGTCTTTGCTGCTCTGCTTCTATTTCCTTTAGGTGTGCTGTTAGATTGTGCATTTGGGACTTTTCTTGTTTCTTGAGATAGGCCTGGATTGCAATGTCTTTTCCTCTCAGGACTGCCTTGGCTGCATCCCAACACGTTTGGATTGTTGTATTTTCATTTTCATTTGTTTCCATATATTTTTAAATTTCGTCTCTAATTGCCTGGTTGACCCATTCATTCTTTTTTAAGATGTTCTTTAACGTCCATGCTTTTGGAGGTTTTCCAGACTTTTTCCTGTGGTTGATTTCAAGCTTCATAGCATTGTGTTCTGAAAGTATGCATGGTATGATCTTAATTCTTGTATACTTATGAAGGGCTGTTTTGTGACCCAGTATATGATCTATCTTGGAGAATGTTCCATGGGCACTCGAGAAGAAAGTATATTCTGTTGCTTTGGGATGCAGAGTTCTAAATATATCTGTCAAGTCCATCTGATCCAATGTATCATTCAGGACCCTTGTTTCTTTATTGACCGTGTGTCTAGATGATCTATCCATTATTGTAAATGGGGTGTTAAAGTCCCCTGCAATTAGCACATTCTTTTTTTTTTTTTTAATTTTTTTTTCAACGTTTATTTATTTTTGGGACAGAGAGAGACAGAGCATGAACGGGGGAGGGGCAGAGAGAGAGGGAGACACAGAATCGGAAACAGGCTCCAGGTTCTGAGCCATCAGCCCAGAGCCTGACGCGGGGCTCGAACTCACGGACCGCGATTGTGACCTGGCTGAAGTTGGACGCTTAACCAACTGCGCCACCCAGGCGCCCCAGCACATTCTTATCAATAAGGTTGCTTATGTCTGTGAGTAATTGATTTATATATTTGGGGGCTCCCATATTTGTCGCATAGACATTTTTAAATGTTAGCTCTTCCTGATGGATAGTCCCTGTAAATATTATATAATGCCCTTCTTCATCTCTTGTTATAGCCTTTAATTTGAAGTCTAGTTTGTCTGATATAAGTGTGGCTACTCCAGCTTTCATTTGACTCCCAGTAGCATGATAAATAATTCTCCATCCCCTCACTTTCAATGTGAAGGTGTCCTCAAGTCTAAAATGAGTCTCTTGTAGACAGCAAATAGATGGGTCTTGTTTTTTTATGCATTCTGATACCCTATGTCTTTTGGTTAGCACATTTAGTCCATTTACGTTCAGTATTATTATAGAAAGATAAGGGTTTAGAGTCATTGTGATGTCTGTAGGTTTCATGCTTGTAGTGATGTCTCTGGTACTTTGTCTCACAGGATCCCCCCTTAGGATGGATCTCTTGTAGGGCTGGTTTATTGGTGACGAATCCCTTCAGTTTTCGTTTGTTTGGGAAGACCTTTATCTCTCCTAATATTCTAAATGATAGACTTGCTGGATAAAGGATTCTCGGCTGCACATTTTTTCTGTTCATCACTTTGAAGATTTCCTGCCGTTCCTTTCTGGCCTGCCACGTTTCAGTAGAGAGATCCTTCATGAGTCTTATCGGTCTCCCTTTATATGTTAGAGCACGTTTATCCCTAGCTGCTATCAGAATGTTCTCTTTATCCTTGTATTTGCCAGTTACACTATGATATGTCGTGCATAAGATTGATTCAAGTTATATCTGAAGGGAGTTCTCTGTGCCTCTTGGATTTCAATGCCTTTTTCCTTCCCCAGTTCAGGGAAGTTCTCAGCTATTATTTCTTCAAGTACACCTTCAGCACCCTTCCCTCTCTCTTCCTCCTCTGGAATACCAATTTTGCGTAGATTATGTCTCTTTAGTCCATCACTTAATTCTCTAAATTTCCCCTCATACTCCTGGATTTTTTTATCTCTCTTTTTCTCAGCTTCCTCATTTTTCATAATTTTATCTTCTAGTTCCCCTATTGTCTCCTCTGCCTCTTCAATCTGAGCCATGGTCATCTCCATTTAATTTTTCAGCTCATTTATAGCATTTTTTAGCTCCTCCTGGCTGTTCCTTAGTCCCTAGATCTCTGTAGCAAGAGATTCTCTGCTGGTCTTTATACTGTTTTCAAGCCCAGTGATTAATTTTATGACTATTATTCTAAATTCAGTTTCTGTTATATTGTTTAAATCCTTTATGATCAGTTCGTTAGCTGTCATTATTCCTGGAGATTCTTTTGTGGGGAATTCTTCTGTTTCCTCGTTTTGGATAGTCTATGGAGTGGTGCAGACCTGCAGGGCACTTCCCCTGTGCTGTTTTGAATAACTTGCGTTGGTGGGCGGGGTCGCAGTGAGACCTGATGTCTGCCCCCAGCCCACTGCTGGGGCCACAGTCAGACTGGTGTGTTCCTTCTCTTCCCCTCTCCTACGGGCGGAATTCACTGTGGGGTGGCGTGGCCCATCTGGGCTACTAGCACACTGCCTGGCTTGTGGTACTGGGGATCTGGAGTATTAGCTGGGGTGGATCGGCAAAGTGCACGGGGGTGGGAGGGGCAGGCTCAGCTCGCTTATCCTTCTTTGATCAGCTTTTGGAGGGGCCCTGTGGCACTGGGAGGGAGTCATACCCTCCGCCACTGGAGGGATGGATCCACAGAAGCACAGGGTTGGGTGTTTGCGCGGTGCAAGCAATTCCCTGACAGGAACTAGTTCCCTTTGGGATTTTGGCAGGGGGATGAGCGAGGGACATTGCGCTGGCGAGCACCTTTGTTCCCCACCAAGCTGCGCTCTGTCATCCTGGGCTCAACAACTCTCCCTCACGTTGTCCTCCAGCCCTCCTGCTCTCTGAGCAGAGCTGTTAACTTATAACCTCCCAGATGTTAAGTCCAGCTTGCTATGTAAACGCACTGCGTGCGGCCCCTCCACTTTTGCAATCCAGACTTGGGGGGGTCTCTGCTTGGCCTGCGGGCTGCCCCTCCGCCCTGGCTCCCTCCCGCCAGTCCGTGTAGCGCTCATCGCGTCTCTCCCCTTCCTACCCTCTTCCGTGGGCCTCTCTTCTGCGCTTGGCTCCAGAGACTCCGTTCTGCTAATCCTGTGGTGGTTTTCTGGGTTATTTAGGCAGGTGTAGTGGAATCTAAGTGATCAGCAGGTCGTGGTCAGCCCAGCGTCCTCCTTCGCCGCCATCTTCTTCCACTTTGCTAGCTTATATGTAAATCATAATCACTAGTGGTAGTTTATTTGCCTTATAGTTGACCTCTAAAAGAATTCTAACAGGCATGGTTTTTAGTCTCAAAAATTGTGTTGCCTTTCTCCTGGTATATCTTTGGTGAACTCATAGATAATTATACATTTTATCATCCTTTCTCAAAGGAAGTTCTATCTTAATGGTCTCCAGATCTTTATTCATTGAATGGGTTTGGGTCAATCTCTGAGTTTGGTATCACTGGGGCTATCAAGATGCCTTCATATCCAATTGCTCTGCCCTTTAGAAATGGAGGTTATGATGGCAATCCCTAATTCTCTGCGTAGCTAATGAGGAGATACTTTGGTTGATTTGTATTTTAACCCTGGGGAGTAGTTATTGTTGGAAATCAGAGTGAGACCAACTGGAGGAGTTATAAATAACGTCCTGTAGGCTGACTTAGAGCCAAGCCCTGAAAGCCAGTCACACAAAAGAAAGTTAAAATCCTCCTAGCCTTTTTATAAAATAGCCAAATTGGACAATATTTACATGGGAAAAATGGCAGGTTTAGTGTAGATTTGGTCTATGTGCCTCTTAATCGTAGCTGACTGTCCACTCTCCATGTAGTAGTGTTGCACGAGTTATGGATAGATGGTATATGAATAGTAGAAACTGCCCTTGTCCAAGAGAGTTGAGTCTTGGGAGAAAGGAAGGTAGTCTATTTTCATTGTAAGTCAGTGAAAAGGAGACAAAGACTGAAATGAGAAAAAGACTTCCTTCATGTTGATTAACAACAGATGGACTGAAGCACGAAGTGACATTAGGATCTTCGCTCAATCTCTATGGTGCCAATTGATTCAGTTAATATGCTTTTCAAATCAGAGATACAGCCGAAGGGAAGACCTCATTAATGAGAATTTGTGGAATAATGTGAAAATCCCTAGATTTGGATCCCTAGGCACCTATATTTTTATCTCTTAGTAGTCATTTAATTAAAATGACTGTTTACAACCTGGAAATATGAGTCTGATGTATTTAATGTGACTCTTCTTCAGCTGTTATGTGCTAACATTTTTAGGGCCCTGATTCATCCATTCTGATCAAGGATTTGCAAACACCCTTCTTACTAGTATCCACACCAGATAAAATTTAAAGGAGCATGTAAATTAAAAAGCATTGCAATTAGTTATCTTATAAGGCAAATTTGACTAGTTTCCATGTGAGAATTACCTTGGTGTTTTCGACTAAGCCAGAAGATTGGAGATGCTAGGGACCATGGAGTTTCTGTGTAGTGAGAATATGTTCCATGCAAGGAGTTATGGTAAAAAGCCCTTACAAAGGTGCTTGTTTCTGTGATACTTCCCCTAAATAGGACTTTGGAGGAGTTTGAAAAGGTCACGGAGAGCCAGAATTCGTTTGGAACCTCAAGAAGGAATATTGGAAATGATCTGGATGTAGATTCCATGAAGATAATCTCTGTCACTTCCAGGATACATGTGTTGTAGTCCCTGATGATTTTAAGGAGAACTTTTTTTGACTCTACGTGAACTTACCCATCATAGTAAGGACAAGTTTACCATCATTGTAAATCAACACTGCTAGGGAAATTTTAGAAAAATCACGTAGAGTATCTCTAAGACATGCCTAATTTTCCGATGATATAATCATGGCAAAACTGTCAAGATTAGGCATATGTGGGAGGCAGAATCTCACAGACCATTTGAATACATCCAAACTGACTTCATATTATTACTCCCTGCAATGGGATATGAATATGTTTTATTTTTCTATGTTTGTTTTCAGAACGGTCAACATCCTTGTTAGCGATCTGTGTCTCTGACACTGGCAAAAGTATCCTCAGTTTCCCACTTGGGGAGTCATGACGCTGTCATTAAAGACCTATGCAAGACATTCTCATGTACATGAAAACTCCACTATTCATACCATCTCCCATCTTGTGGCCTAGGAGAAAAGACAAATGGAATTCTTTCTTTTCCTTTTCTTTTCTTTTTTTTTTTTTGGCTTTTTAAAAAGTTTTTATTTTAATGCCAGTTACTTAACATACAGTAGTATGTTAGTTTCAGGTGTCTACTGTAGTGATTCAACAATTCTGTACATCACCTGGTGCTTGTAAGACAAATGGAATTAATTTACAATTATTCAAACCTTTCAGAAATATTTCAGCTTCCTTAGCTCATAGTCTATTGATGGCTTCGTAACAGGTCAATCTGTGCATCTTAGAATATCATCTGTTCTTAGACTCCATTCTGTTGCAAGCAGATATGGCCCAATACTACAAGGAACTAATGTACTACATTACTCAGGGGCTTTTTGTTTGTTTTGTTTTAAATTTACATCCAAGTTAGTGCAACAATGGTATGAGGAGTAGATTCCCTAATGCCCCCTACCCGTTTAGCCATTCCCCCTCCCACAACCCTTCCAGTAAGCCTGTTTGTTCTCCATATCAGAGAGTCTCTTAGGTTTTGTCCCCCTCCCTGTTTTTATATTATTTTTGCTTCCCTTCCCTTATGTTCATCTGTTCTGTGTCTTAAGTCCTCATATGAGTGAGGTCATATGATATTTGTCTTTCTCTGACTGACTAATTTTGCTTAGTGTAATAGCCTCTAGTTCCATCCATGTTGTTGAAACGGCAAGATTTCATTCTTTTTGATTGCCGAGTAATACTCCATTGTATATATGTACCACATCTTCTTGATCCATTCATCCATCAATGCATATTTGGGCTCTTTCCATGCTTTGGCTATTGTTGATAGTGCGGCTATAAACATTGGGGTGCACGTGTCCCTTGGAAATAGCACACCTGTACCCCTTGGATAAGTACCTAGTAGTGCAATTGCTGGGTCATAGGGTACTTCTATATTAATTTTAATTTTTTAAAAATATTTAAAGTTTATTTTTCATAGAGAGAGAGAAAGTGAGAGAGAGCATGGATTGGGCAGGGGCAGTTGTATTTTTAATTTTTGGAGGACCTCCATACTGTTTTCCAGAGTGTCTGCACCAGTTTGCATTCCCACCAGCAATACAAAAGAGATCCTCTTTCTCTGCATCCTTGCCATCATCTGTTGTTGCCTGAGTTTTTTTTCAAAAATTTTTTAATGTTTATTTTTTGAGAGAGACAGAGTGCGAGCAGGGGAGGGGCAGAGAGAGAGGGAGACACAGAACTGTAAGTGGGCTCCAGGCTCCACGCTGTCTGCACAGAGATCAACATGGGCCTCGAACTCACACACTGAGATCATGATCTGAATCTGAGTCAGATGCTTAACCGACTGAGCCACCCAGGCGCCCTGCCTGAGTTGTTAATGTTAGCCATTCTGACATGTGTGAGGTGGTAGCTCATGGTGGTTTTGATTTGTATTTCCCAGATAGTGAGTGATGTGGAGCATTTTTTTATGTGTCAGTTGCTATATGGATGTCTTCTTTGGAGAAGTGTCTGTTCATGTCTTTTGCCCATTTCGTCACTAGGTTCTTTGTTTTTTGGGTGTTGAGTTTGATAAGTTCTGTCTAGATTTTGGATACTAACCTTTGACCTGATATGTCGTTTGCAAAATGCTTGACCCATTCTGTCGGTTGCCTTTTAGTTTTGCTGATGGTTTCCTTCATTGTGTAGAAGCTTTTTATTTTGATGAAGTCCTAATAGTTCATTTTTGCTTTTGTTTCCCTTGCCTCCAGAGACATGTTGAGCAAAAGCTGCTGCAGCCACGATCAAAGAGGTTTTTGCCTGCATTCTCCTCAAGGGTTTTTGATGACTTCCTGTCTTACATTGAGGTCTTTCATCCATTTTGAGTTTATTTTTGTGTATGGTGTAAGAAAGTGGTCCAGGTTCATTCTTCTGCATGTTGCTGTCCAGTTTTCCCAGCAGCACTTGCTGAAGAGACTGTCTTTGTTCCATTGATATTCTTTCCTGCTTTGTCAAAGATTAGTTTGTGACATTAGCCAATGGCCCTCCGTTTGTGGGTGCATTTCTGGGTTCTCTATTCTGTTCCATTGATCTGAGTGTCTGTTCTTGTGCCAGTACCGTACTGTGTTGATGATTACAGCTTTGTAGTATAGCTTGAAGTCCAGGATTGTGATGCCTCTTGCTTTGGTTTTCTTTCTCAAGATTGCTTTGGCTATTCGGGGTCTTTCTGGTTCTGTGCAAATTTTAGGAGTATTTGTTCTAGCTCTGTGAAGAACACTGGTGTTATTTTGATAGGGATTGCATTGACTATGTAGATTGCTTGGGTGGTTACACCATTTTAACAGTATTTATACTTCGTGTCCAGGAGCATGGAATATTTTTCTGTTTTTTTTGTGTCTTCTTCAATTTCTTTCATAAGCTTTCTATCGTTTTCAGTGTACAGATTTTTCACCTCTTTGGTTAGATGTATTCCTAGGTATTTTGTGGTTTTGGTGCAATTGTAGATGGGATCGATTCCTTGATTTGTCTTGTTATTGCTTCATTGTTGGTGTATAGGAGTACAACCGATTTGTATGCATTGATTTTCTATCCTGCCACTTTGGTGAATTCATGAAACAGTTTTAGCAGTTTTTTGGTGGCTACATCACTCGGTTTTATCATCAGCAGGTACTATCATCTTTTCCTCACCCTTCCAAGGAAATCTTGCATGACCCAACAACTGAAGAACTTCCTAGAGGAATCACTGATTCACTCTTTACGGTGCCATCCCTAAAGTGGAGATTTCTGTAAATGATCATTAATTGGAAAACATGGGCAGAAAAGTATCATTAACCTCAGCTGAAGTTATAATGGGCTCTGATAGCTTTTGAGGCTGAATATGGAAGTCTAAGCATCATTTTAGCCTATGTAACAGTGGACCACACAATAGCTTTAGACTTTCTATTAGGTAGCCAAGTAAGTTATGTTTGTGCTTTTGCCAACACTTTTTGTTGCACTTGATGTAAGCCAGAAAGAACACTTAATGTCTAAACTGAAGAAGATGGTTTATCTGGCTTGCCAAGGTAGGTAATTAGATGCAAAGGTTCATTGTTTAGGCTCGAGTTTGGTAATTTACAATTCTGTCTCTGAAGCATTCTGCAGTGTTTCATAATTATTCTGCTCTTGAATTTCTGTGCATTGCCACTGCAAGTAATTTCCAAAGTTTTAAGGGCTGCTGTATAGTCGTATCATACCACATGACCCAACAACCCATCATTCAACAAAAGGAGCATATTGCTAGGTTCCTAATTGCACTCCAAACTATTGTTTCTGTGACATCAATGCCATCTAGAAATTCTGACGGTGATGTAGTCAGGAGTGAGGCTACTTTTTTTCTGACCCTCTGCATTGGCAAAACACAGTCCTCAATCAGTCATGCATGACTGAGAACTAGAACAACCACCTCCACCAATTGTGTAATTGTAACCAGAACATCTTGTGATTCACATTGCACTTCCTTTATTTTTGCCCCAGTCTCTTGACTTGCCTGTATCAACCCTGGCTTTAAAACACAACCAATCTCAAGATTTGCCCAGTTTTTGATAGCCTGTTTTAATAAGTATGAATGAGATCGACCCTTATGCCGTCGTCACCTTGTTCCCACTTTGCCTAATTAAGTGCTACTGTTTTAGTAATATCATAGCAGATTTTTTTTTATTGGACAAGGAGATTTCCACAGAAAATCCTCGAACTTACTAATTAATGATTTAAAACATTTAGGAAATTACTAAGCTGAGAATAGAATTAATATAAATTAATGCTTGTCATGTGAGTTTTCACATTCATCTCTCTTTAGAAAATAGTAGAAGGATGAGTGGCTATTTCTTTGACTTTCTCATATCAGAAACCACAGTAGCAATAGCCTCAAATCAAGATTCAAATGGGGGCACCTGGGTGGCTCAGTTGGTTAAAGCTTGGACTCTTCATTTCAGCCCAGGTTATGATCTCCCATTTTGTGGGTTCTAGCCCCATGATGGGCTCCCCACCTCAGTACAGAACCTGCTTGGGATCCTCTCTCTCTCCGTCTGCCCCTCCCCTACCTGCAGGCACTCTGCCTGTCTGTCTAAAATAAATAAAAAAACATTTATTTCTTTTACTTATGGGTGGGGGGTGGCGCTGGGAGAGGCAGAGAGAGAGTCCGAAGCAGGCTCTGCACATGTGGGGCTCAAACCCATGAACTGTGAGATCATGACCAGAGCCAAATCAAGAATTGGTCGCTCAACTGACTGAGCCACCCAGGCCCCACGAAATAAAAAACTTTAAATGATAAAAAAAATTCCGTGGAAGCAGAAAGTGTCTCAAACTTGTACCTGTACTTTCATCTTCTTATCTTTATTTGATCTCTAACTGTACAGAATCAACTTGTGTCTGTCTTTGAGACAAGAGTTCTTCCTTTATTGAAATCAGTTGCCCTCAGTGAATTTTTAGCTTTTTTCTAACACAACAAACCTGAATTCCTCAACTTAATGATTTAATGAATAACTCAGTTTGTGATAACACAATTCAACTATTCTTAAGAACTTTAAAATCTAGTGTACGCAGAATGCACAAATTAGCCTAGAATGACAAAAGGCATCTAGCCTTTTTAAAAAACCAAGAAAACTTCTCAGACATTCATGCAAACCTTCTGTTTAGCTGCATTGTTTTCATAGGAGTATCTTTCAAACAAAAGTTAAGGTGTAGTCCTCATCTAAAAAGGGATAAATAGAATCAAAACAGTATTTTTCAGCTACATTCTTACAACTTCCCATCAATATCCTTGGCTTTTAACCCACTTCCTTTGCCAGAAGAGGATTTTTGTTGATTTTCAGGCTAAAACGAGAAAGATTTTATCAGTTAGTTTATGTTTTAAGTCAGTCTTTTCTGGTTAGAGGCCTAAAGATTTATTTGGTAATTTAGTTTTACTCTTTCTTCTCCTTCATGTCGTTATTACTTGTTATGTTTTCTTTTCTTTTTGTGTTTAATTTAATTTCAAGTTAGTTACCATACAGTGTAGTATTGGTTTCAGGAGTAGAACTCTGTGTTTCATCACCCACATATAACACCCAGTGCTCCCTTAATGCCCATCCCCCCCACCCCATCCCTCCTGCAACCCTCAGCTTGTTCTGTGTATTTAAGAATCTTATGGTTTGCCTTCCTTTCTGTTTTTATCTTAATTTTTCTTTCCCTTCCCCTATGTTTATCTGTTGTGTTTCTTAAACTCCACATGTGAGTGAAATCATATTACACATGTCTTTTTCTGACTTACTTGACTTAGCATAATATATTCTAGTTCCGTGTAGGTTGTTGCAAATGGCAAGATTTTATTCTTTTTGGTCACTGATATTCCATTGTGATATATACATAAACACGGCATGTATATATCATTGTGTGTGTATAATATCTATGCATATATCCATATCTGTCTGTATATACCATATCTATACCACATCTTCATTATCTATTCATCAGACTTGTCTTTAGTATCTTGTTTTTAGCTTATTTCTGTGTTTTATTGGTATGAGCCTTACCTACTGGCAATATCTCTACTGGTTTTTAATTTTCTGTAGTTACGAATGGGAAGAAGTAACCCCCAACTAAGATATTCATTACCTGTAAATTTCTGGGCAAGTGGGAAGAGGAAAAGGGGCAAAAATTGTGATTGTAAACAATTATTCCTGTAGCTGCACCAAGAGCTCCAAAGGCAGGGAATTCAGTTATTTCTTCTAGCAAGAGAAAGAACAAGGGAAAGGAAGGAGAATATAAACATACGTTGCTCATATTTTTATAGTTTGTGCTGCGGTTTTTCTGATTAGGGTTCTTGTAGTCTCTGTGTATGCACTTTCTTTATGACTGTTTTGTCTTGAAAATTTGGCAATTTTATGTATATACATTGTTTTTGAATAATTATATACATGTCTGGAGCAAAATAATGCCACCTCAAGAAGTTGTGACTTGACAAATTATAGAGATAGCTCTTCCTAGAGCTCCTCCTCCCCTTATTTCACACTCAACTTCTGTTGGTGCAGAAAGAGTGTTGGAGGTGAAGGCACTGAAAACACAGTGACAATGTTCTGTTTACCTCCATTATATCACAGTCAAACAGAGAAACTTGAATCATACTGGGTCAGCCTCAGGACTGAGTTTATTTCATGAAAAACGTACTCAAAGCACATCACCTTGGGACAGCACTCCAAATGTTCTTGCAGACTAGTTTCTCTGCAGGGAGCCAGTTAGATTGGGGCAGTGAATAACCAAAGGCGAATTTTTCCTCTCCTTTGACTATCATTTGATTGCACTGCAGGGAAGACTGTTTTTTGTGTGTGTGTGTGTTTGTTTTTGTTTTGGTGTGTATGTTTTGTTTTCTTTTTTTGTCTGTTTTTAACCTCAAATAGTTGTTGCTCTGGGAATCAGATAAATGCTGACTAATAGGGAAAAATTGAGAATGGCTTGGAAATGGGCAAAGAAATGGCTGGGTGCCCTTTCCATGGAATACTGGGCATTGGTTAGGGGATCCTCTGGGATTATGTGGTTGTATAGGAATGTGGGCCTTAGTCTTTGATTATGCTCTTAAAAAATTTTTTTTTACTATTTATTTTTGAGAGAGACAGAGTATGAGCAGGGGAGGGGCAGAGAGAGGGGGAGACACAGAATGTGAAGCAGGCTCCAGGCTCCCTCCAAGCTGTGAGCACAGGGCCTGATGCGGGGCTGGAACTCATGACCTGGGAGATACTGACCAGAGCCTAAGTCAGATGCTTATCTGACCTAGACACCTGGCGCCCCCATTTGAATTGATTTTAACACATGTTAGTTTGCTTGTTAATTAATGACTTTGTAGGAATGTCGTGATTTTAGCTTTTTGAAAATTCTATTTTCACTTGTCTATTCTGTCTGATCGGCCCTGCAGACACCTGTGTGTCCTAGACTCGGACGCCTCATCTGCAGTGGAGCACAAACAGCGAGCCCAGCCGCTTAGGGCTCACCTCACCCGCGTACCCGGATGCTGCCAACCCGGTCAACAAAATTCAGAGATTGCTTTCCCCCTATGGCATGGATCATAGACTTTTGGCTTGAACGCACTTAACTCCTTTTCTTCCCATTTCCTTTGAACTACTATCTTTGATTTTTCTAGTCTGTTGCCGGATTGGATTTAATAAAATGTTTCCATTCAACACTGTCTTCTGTCTCTTGATTTTCTTTTTTATTTCAGCACACCAACAAGATACAAATTGAGACTAGTTAGCCTCTAATTAGAGGCACAGGCAAGTTTTTGTTCAAAATGACTATAGTAGTGCCTCCCTGAACAAGTTGGAGTTTTCATTGAGACATGACTCAGCAAATGCTTGTTAACCTAAGTGAAGGGGGTACAGCTTGTTCATTTTCAACACTCCTGTGATTTTTATTTTGTGTTGTCCCTTATGGTTCAGGGTGGTCATTGCTTGTGATTTTGTTTTGTTACTTAGAAATTACTGTTCCTATTTTCTTTTCTCAGTTTCTACACACACACACACACACACACACACACACACACACACACACACAGGAATATTTCTCAGCCATCAAAAAGGGAAATCCTGAGTTTGTAACATATAGGTGGACCTTGAGGCATTATGCTAAGTGGAGTAAGTCAGGCAGAGAAAGACCAATACTATACATTCTTTCTTACATGTGGAATTTTGAAAAGCCAGACTCCTAGAAACAGAGAGTAGTTTGGTGATTGCCAAGGATCAAAGGGTGGGGGAAATGGATGATGTTGTCCAAAGGGTACAAACTTGAAGCTATAAGAAGGATAAGCCTGAGGATTTAATGTATAGCATAGTAACAATAGATAACAATTTTCTGTATATAATACAGTAATTTTGAGTGTAAATCTTTTTTATAGTGTTTATTGATTAGAGAGAACACATGTGTGCATGCACATGGTGGAGGGGCAGAGAGAATGGGAGAGAAAGAATCCCAAGCTGACTCTGCACTGTCAGTGTAGAGCCCAACATGGCTTGATCTCACGACTGTGAGATCATGACCCGAGCCAAAGTCGAGAGTCGGTGGCTTCACCGACTGAGCCACCCAGGCACCCTGAGTGTAAATCTTAATGTTATCACCACACACAAAGTAATGATAGTGAGGTGATGGAGATGTTAATGAACCTTATTGTGGTAATTATTTTATCACATATGTGTATTGAATCATGCTGTATACTTACTAAACTTACACAGTATCATATGCCAATATCTCCGTAAAGCTGGGAAAAAATTTAGGGTATCTGTAGGTACTTTTGCATAGAAATTCTAGTAAGATTGCTGAATTACAGATGTAACTTTAATGCCCGAAGTTCCGAAACCTCCCACAAAAGACCACCAGAGCCGTAAGTCAAAGCCAAGTGGCAAGGGTCGTTTATTGCAGGTTCGAACCTGGACCTCCGATCACTCGTTGCCGGTGACGCTTAGGCCCCGAGTGAGGTTTTTACAGCCTTTTTATAGACAGGTACAAACAAGTTATGGGGAAGTTAGGGATTCTTCGCGGTTACAGAGCGGTTATTGGTTGATATCTTAATTTAAACACTTAGCAGAATTTAATTGGTCCCCGCCTTTAGGTCAAATCACAACTGGGGTGTGGGTGTCTTAATGATTGGTCAAGAATACGCCGTTACCCCAAGCAGTTGTACAGAAGCGGAACAAGCTGGTTAAGCAAGCGGATTTAAGCTAAGTTTGTTTTTCACAGACCAGGATGACTAGGCAAACAGTTTGCCCAGGTCTCTCATTTCTCCCCTTTCTCAAGTACCTGAGGAACCAAGGGGAAGGGGAAAATATGTTAAGCAAGCAGGTTTACAGAAGCGAGAAATGCCTGTTAGTTCATGTACAATCACTTATTCTATTACATACCAGACTACATTTAGGAAGCTTCACAACTTATTCTATTACATAGCGTGTTACATTCAGGAAAGGTTTCACAATGCTCGTAGCAAACAGCAAGCAAAACAGACTTCTCAGCAATTGTATTTCTTATCAAAGATCCATAATAAGCAGAAAAGAGAACTTAGCTTTAAACTAAGGCAGGGCTGTCATTTGGATTTAAAGCTGTTCTTTTCATAACACTGGTTAATGTTCAACAGGCCATAAATATCTGGGGTTGTCTGTTTGGACGGAAAGTGTGTGTATGTCTACTGTGCAAAAATCTGTGAGGAACAAAGGGAACTTCACTATGTCTATATCCTTTAATTAATACTCAATAGTGGGATAAATTAAATACATTCTCCTAGATACTCCTTGGATGGCCTTGGGCATCATGTAGTGTGGAAAGGACAAACACCAACTTTATGCCTCCAAATTTTGTACTTTTCTATGTTTATTGGCCTTTTAATTTTTCTTCCTTTATGAACTGTCAATTCATTCTATTTTTTGTTTTCTACTAGTTTGGCTTATATTTATTTACCAGAGTAGAAGAAGGTATCTGTAATGATTAATTTATATGCTATTATTGAAAATGTATTTTATTTTCATGTTTTTCATATTTAATATATTTTAAATCCAAGAAAATTATATTCAGGGACTTAGTTTGAATGTAATAATCTTAATGTACTTAATTGTGTGTTAACAGTTTTTGGGTGAATTATCTTCTATTTTTCAAATTTGCTGCACTGTGACCATTCTTTGGGTTGGTTTCGTATTGTTTCTGGGGGAAGGAAAGTGTTTGTGCCCATACCTCTCTATCTCCATCTCTCTGCCTTCTGTCCTAATCTGTTTGTACCCCAAGTGTTCACATCCTTCTTCATTATTCTGAGCCTTTCATATTTACTCATGCTTGCTGTTCTTATTTGTTGTTTGGACCTTTGAACACACAAAGAGACTTCGTTGACAAAATGTGTCAAGATTTCTAAGTTCTACAACTGTTTTCCTGAAAGTTTTGGAGTTTTTTCCCATTTAAAAAACATAAAATACATTTTTCCTTTCATTAGAGATTTCCCTGGGTTATATAATAAAAAAGCTAAAAAGGATGTAATAAATAAACTAGTAGCTCTTTATTTTGTATAAGAAAATCCTACACCTGTTTCCTCCCTCCCTGATAATCCTGTGAGACCGTTCCCTTGGACTCATGACCTCAGGCTGAGAATCCCAGAACTCTAATGCATCATTTGGTCACCACCTTGTGCTATAGCTAAATTAGGAGCCTTTCTCCAAATAGCAGAGTTTTGTTTAGCTTCTTGTCCTAGGGAGGGTGAATGGAAGGATATGGGCAATGCTTATGCACGGGAGGAAATTCAGTGTGTGGAACTCCTCTGATTCCCTGAGCCTGATGTTATGAGATCTTTTGACAGATTAGGTAGGTGGTGGTGGTGAAGAGGGGCAGAGGGGTTGGTGGACCATACTCTATAAGAAGACTCTCCTTCATAGGTTCCTATGCTTCCAGAGAGGAAGGGTATACGAAAATGAGCAGAAGTAGGAATTGTACAGGAGGGAAGAGTTGGGGCAACTGTGTAGAGAACAGTAGGGGAAAGAAAGTGAAATAGATTTTTCCAGCTTTATTGAGAAATAATTGATATACATCACTATATAAATTTAAGGTGTAGAATATGATGGATTGGTTTATGTATATTGTGAAATGACAAACACGGTCGATTTATTTAGTTAATATCCATCTTTTCATAGCTTAAATAAAAAGAAAAAATTTTTCCTTTTGATGAGAACTCTTAGGATTAACTCCCTTAGGAATTTTCTTGTAGATCATAGAGCAGTGTTAACTATAGTCATAATGTTGTCCTGAAGTTGCTTTTTTTTTTTTTTAATTTTTTTTTTCAACGTTTATTTTATTTTTGGGACAGAGAGAGACAGAGCATGAACAGGGGAGGGGCAGAGAGAGAGGGAGACACAGAATCGGAAACAGGCTCCAGGCTCCGAGCCATCAGCCCAGAGCCGGACGCGGGGCTCGAACTCACGGACCGCGAGATCGTGACCTGGCTGAAGTCGGACGCTTAACCGACTGCGCCACCCAGGCGCCCCCTGAAGTTGCTTTTTAACGGGAATCCAGATTTGAGAACGAAGATATGGGAGAAAGAGTAAAGTATAGAGTTATCACAGGCTTACAATTACTGTACCTGCCTTCATGCTCTCTGATCTGTATTGTGTTTTCTCCAGTTGTCAGCTCATCTGTGGCTCCGCTTGCTGCATTGCCCAGTATGTGATTTGGTCAAACAATTTCAATGTGACCTCAGGCCTCCAAGGATCTCTTTCTTTCTTTCTCTGTCTCTTTTTTTCAAGGGAATGCATTTAGTTTGTTATCAAGTATGTAATTTTAATTCCAGTTTAGGTGTGCAATATCATGTTTCAGCAGTTCTGTACATTGCTCAGTGCTAATCATGATAAGTGTACGCTTAATCCCCTTCACCTAATTCACCCATCCCCTCACCCACCTCCTCTCTGGTAACCACCAGTTCTCTATTGTTAAGAGTCAAAAGGATATATGCACTCCTGTGTTTATTGCAGCATTATTTACAATAGCCAAGTTATGGAAACAGAGTGTTTCTATCTGAATGGATAAAGAAGATGTGGTAAATACATATGCAATGGAATATTATTCAGCCATAAAAAGAATGAAACCTTGCCATTTGCAACAACATGGATGGATTGCGAGAGTATAATGCTAAGCAAAATAAGAGACAGACAAGTGCCACATGATCTCGCTTATATGTACAATTTAGGAAGCAAAAATAATGAACAAAGGATCTCTGACTGTTTTGATACCCCATTCTCCTTATTGTGCTAAATAAATACACTGCTCTAAAATTCTGGGTATCAGTTCGTGAACATTTCTGAATGGTGTCACAAAAAGATTTCCTCTGACTTTTGTCTAAGTTTGTGATAGCCAGCTTCATCCAGATCCTCAGAGTTGTTTGGAACCTCTTTATCTCATTACTGTAGGTTTCTGTCACTCTACACATTTTCTGCACATAGCATATTGCCTTATCTCCCCATTCCCCCCTTCCCAAACCTCTTCCCCTAGATGATTGACATTATTTGTCAGTTCCTATTTGACTTTCTCCACTTTGGCACCATTGGTTATCTCCCTAAAATCATGATTTTCTCTGTTTGATTTTCTCTGCTCTCTTGAATGGCACTAGTGATAGCTCAGCCCTAAGTCTATGGCTTTTACTTAGTCTTCTCAATTTGATCACTGGTTAGCATATGAAAGTGAGCTGTTCCTTAATTCTTTGACATTCCTTTCTTTTTTTTTTTATATGAAGTTTATTGACAAATTGGTTTCCATACAACACCCAGTGCTCATCCCAAAAGGTGCCCTCCTCAATACCCATCACCCACCCGCCCCTCCCTCCCACCCCCCATCAACCCTCAGTTTGTTCTCAGTTTTTAACAGTCTCTTATGCTTTGGCTCTCTCCCACTCTAACGTCCTTTTTTTTTTTTTTTTTCCCTTCCCCTCCCCCATGGGTTCCTGTTAAGTTTCTCAGGATCCACATAAGAGTGAAACCATATGGTATCTGTCTTTCTCTGTATGGCTTAACATTCCTTTCTACCTGATTTTTGTATATAGAAACAGGGCTTTTAAAAGGTAGATAATAGGGGAGCGTGTGCTGACAGCTCAGAGCCTGGAGCCTGCTTTGGGTTCTGTGTCTCCTCCTATCTCTGCCCCTCCCACGCTCATGCTCTGTCTCTCTCTCTCTGTCTCTCTCTGTCTCTCTCTCTCTCTCTGTCAAAAATAAATACACATTAAAAAAAATGAAAAAAAATAAAAGGCAGATAATATGTAAAAATAGTAGTACTAGCAATATAATAATGATGATGACAAATACTATGTATTTGTTCTTTTTTGGCCATGCATGTGTCCTCCATTAGCTTTCTTTTATCTGTTCATATGTTATCCTTTAAGCAAATATTTCTTTCTCATGACGTCAAAGTTTGAATGGCTTCTACGTTTTTGTCTCTAGCTTGGATGTTTCTTATCTGTCAATCACCATGACTTTTTACGAATAAATGGGCCAGACTTTGGTGAACCTTTGACTAGCCCCAAAACTTTGGTGGATTTTGTTTTTTTCCCCCTATTCTAATTGGCAACCACCTTTCTCCCTTCCCTTTAACTTGTACACTAATATGTAGGTTTAAGTCTTGGATCTGCAACAAGTAGCTATAAAACCTTGGGTAAGTTAATTTATATATGTATTAAATGTTTATGTGGGTGGGATAGAATATTTTTCTAAATAAAATGGAATTCTTTCCACATTTATTGAAATATAATGACCTATAACACTGTGTCAGTTTAAGGTGTACTTTTTTTTGTATGCTTGGTTAAAACTTATAGGAGGTATCATTGTTTTAGACCATGAGCAAACATCCATATTTTTGTGATGTAGTCAAGACAGCACTGGATTTGGAATCAGAAGACCTGGTATTTGATTTCAAACTAAGTAACTATGTTTTTAGGTAAGTTACTTTTTTGAATTTGAGATTTTTCATCTATAAATGAAAATAATTCTATCAGATATATCCACCCCTACAGATAATTACAAGCATCAAATGTGTGAAAGTCCTTAGGAAATATGCACCATGAAAATAACGTATACTTTTCTAGCTCTAGGATTGCATCGTTAAATATTTTAGAAACTTTTAAAATATCGTGAAAAAAATCATTATTTTTTTTCTGACTTTAACAATGGCATGGAAGATGACTAGTAATTACATCGTGAAGCCCGGTAAATAGAAACTGTAAATTTCCTGATATGTTGGCTGTTACTGGAACCTGCCACCTCACGCCCGGTCTTCCTTTTCCTTTTACGTGCTGCTTCTTGTTCTCTAAAACTTCATAAAGTTAAACCATGAAACATTATACGAGTTGAGATGAGGCTTCCCTATTCATTCCCAAGTAGAAATATAGCAAGAATACCAGGCATCCTTTTGGGAGTGATTGGGAACTATGTTAATGCTTAGTTTTGAATGTGAAGAGTTCCTTTATGCATGCTGGACCTCATGGAAAAACATGGTAGATGAGAAAAACAGAAACTGAAAAATGATGGACTTGAGAAAATGGTTGTACTTCAGAGAAGTGTTATTAACTAAATAATCAGGATATCCTTGCTACTTATTTTGTATTTTAGGAAACACAAGAACCAGAAGAAATGGTCCTTTTCCTCTTCAAACTTACAATATATTTGAGGAGAGAAAATCTGTAATTGAAACCATTGAGGGGGCACCATGGGTAGCTCAGTGGGTTCAGAGTCTCATTTCGGCTTGGGTCATGATCTCACATTTCGTGAGTGGAGCCCCACATTGGGCTCTGTGCTGTTGGCTCTGAGCACACTTTGGATCCTCTGTCCCTCCCTTGCTGGTGCTCTCTGTCTCAAAAAGAAATAAAATGTTAAAAAAAATTGAAACCATTGAGGAATTATGATTAGTAGCAAAGGATTTGCTCTAATAAGAGAGCAGTTATTATCTCTTCTCAAAAGGCCTTCCTTTCCCCTCTTAGCTTATTAAACTCCTACTGGTTTTTCAAAACTGACAACACTTTCTCCTTTGTCAAGATGTCTCTGAATTTCACAGACTCTTAGGTGTCCTTCTTGGCCAAAAGTAGGCATCTGGAATGTCTCCCATGATGCCATATATTGTGGTTTATTTTTAATGTGGTTAATTATTATTTTTCCATTAAAGTTTAAATTTCCTGACTTCTAGGAATAAGGGAAAAAAGACGTTTGTATAAAGTGTAGTTACTAGGAAAGTTTTCATAGAGGAAATGGGATTTTGATTTACCTTTAAGGATGGGTAAGGTTTGGAAAGTTCTATATTGTACTACCCTATACTTAACGAGTAGCCATAGGAGGCTGTTGGGCACTTGAAATGTGGCTAGTGCAACCAAGGAAATAGGTTTTTAATTTCACTTAATAACCATATGGAAGGAGTGGCTGCTGTTTTGGACTAAGTAGATCTAGGTTTGGCATACTTCTTCTCACTTTATCATTTTTCTAGCATATGGAGTCTGAAGTCATTTGTAGACTAGAAAACCTGGATTCTCTGTAACGAGTTGTTCTTTCCTCCCTGGGCTACTGTTTTCTCCTTTGTAAATTATTAGCTTGGACTAGGGAATCATGAATGAGTTAGTGGGATAATAATTTTTAATGTTTATTTTTGGGAAAGAGAGACAAGAGTGTGTGGGGGGGAGGGGCAGAAAGAGAGGGCGGCACGGAATCTAGCACCGAGTTCAAACTCATACACTGCGAGACCATGACCTGAGCTGTGGACGCTTAACCGACTGAGCCACCCCGACGCGTCTGTGGGGTATTTTTTGACTGATTTCACTCATCATGTACAACTGAGGTGTGCACATGTGTGCATATATAAATACACATATTAAAGGACAAGGGGCACCTGGGTGGCTCAGTCAGTTGGGCATCCTACTTTGGCTCAGGTCGTGATCTCATGGCTTGTGACCTCGAGCCCCACATTGGGCTCTGTGCTGACACCTCGGAGTCTGGAACCTGCTTCAGATTCTGTGTGTCCCTCTCTCTCTGCCCCTCCTCTGCTCATGCTCTGTCTCTCTCCTTCAAAAATAAATAATGATTAAAAAAATTTTTTTAAAAAAGGAAAAGCTTTGGAATCCATTTTTTTTTCCTACTGCTAGGTTTTTCTGCCCTTGGTCCTGGCATACACCCAAGTCACCTCTGTATCCTAAGTCAGGTTTCCTTAGCTTGCCACTACCCTGTGGGCTTAGTGTGAACTGCAAAAGTGATTGTAGGTACTGGTATAAGACCTACTACAAGAGTCATAATATGTTCCTGAGATGACTTGAGGGTAAGAAATAAGACAACTTGAATGACTGAGGAATTGTTGTATGAACATTTAAAGTAGTACCAGTGAGGGGTGCCTGGGTAGCTCAGTCAGTTAAGCATTCGACTTTGGGTTAGGTCATGATCTCATGGTTGGTGGGTTCAGGCCCTGCATCAAGCTGTTTGCTGGCACCATGGAGTCTGCTTGGAATTCTCTGTCTTTTTCTCCCATATCCCCCACCCCCTTCCTCCCTCCCTGTCCCTCCTTCTCCTTCTCTCTCTCTCTTCCTCTCTCTCTGCTCTCCCCCTCTGGTGCTGTCTTTGTCTCTCTCAATAAAAATGTATAAACTTAAAATATTAAAAAAAAGCAATAGCAGTGAATTCTGGCAAATGCAATCTTTACCTCTTCTTTCTTTTTCTGTTTGTGTTGCATTGCACCACCTTCCCCGTGCCTCATGATCCTTGCTATATACTTCTATGTTTTCATATTTGCATCATTTTCTTGTTTGTAGATCCATAGTCCTTGCAGCCATTGTGTTAGGAATACTGTATGTGGAAGTGACTCAACTGCTTTAGGTGATCCCAGTAAAATGCATATTTAATAATGACCCTGAGAAGGAATTGAGGAGTTATCTTGTTCTCACTATGTGAATATCCTTGATTAATTAATCATTTTAATGTAGAACTTCATTAACATTCTCATTTTAGTTTCATGTTATTTTCTTTTGTCTGGAACATTCTAGCGGATAAATCAATGGATAGAGCAAATCACTCTGTGGTGTCAGAGTTTGTGTTCCTGGGACTCACCGATTCCTGGGAGATCCAACTTCTCCTCTTTGTGTTCTCCTCTACGTTTTATGTGGCAAGCATGATGGGAAACTCCCTCATCATGCTCACTGTGATTTCTGACCCTCACTTACACTCCCCCATGTACTTTCTGTTGGTCAACCTGTCCTTCATTGACCTGGGAGTTTCTTGTGTCATTTCTCCGAAGATGATTTACGACCTTTTCAGAAAGCGTAAGGTCATCTCCTTTGGTGGCTGCATCGCTCAAATCTTCTTCATCCACGTCATTGGTGGCGTGGAGATGGTGCTGCTCATCGCCATGGCCTTTGACAGATATGTTGCCATATGCAAGCCTCTGCACTATTTGACTATTATGAACCGAAAAATGTGTATTTTGCTTTCAGTTGCTGCCTGGGTAATTGGGTTGACCCACTCTGTGATTCAACTGGTTTTTGTAATAACATTGCCATTCTGTGGCCCTAATGTGTTAGACAGTTTTTATTGTGACTTTCCTCGGTTCATCAAACTTGCCTGCACAGACACCTACCGTCTAGAGTTCATGGTCATAGCCAACAGTGGGTTCATATCTCTGGGATCATTCTTCATATTGATTGTCTCCTACATTTCTATTCTTATCACTGTTCGGAAACACTCTTCAGCAGGCACAACTAAGGCCCTCTCTACTTTGTCAACTCATGTCATGGTGGTGATTTTGTTCTTTGGCCCTTGCATCTTTGTTTATATCTGGCCTCACCCCACCTCACACCTAGACAAAAATCTTGCTGTTTTTGATGCAGTTCTCACTCCTTTTTTTAACTCAGTCATCTATACATTCAGGAACAAAGAGATGAAAGTGGCAATGAGGAAAGTGTGTAGTCGGTTTATTACCTATAGAAGGATTTCTTAAATGAGACAAGTATTACAAAATTTCCTTGTTGACTTGAAGTAACATTACATATCTATAGTTTGAATACCAGATTCCAAGTACCTTACTATCATTGAGTTGTCCCAGATTAAAATAACAAGGGTCTTAAAAAATCTTAACTGAGAGATTGTGTTGCTGCCTATGGTTGGTTGAAGGAAGCATGTGGTGTGAAAAACGGTAGCTCCCAGAGAAGGACAATTGCTTGTCTCTCGGGAGACATTACCTTGATAAATTTACTGTGTCTAAAATTCAAAATAGTGTCTCTTCAGTGTCGGAGTGTGTTATGTAAGGGGATGCTGATTGACACTAAATAAATTGATACTAGATAGAAATATATACATATATCAAGATGCCAATTGATTAACTTGCTGTAAAAGATCAGCAAGTGGTCTGAACTTTCATGTAAGCCTAATTGATTAATTCAGTGAAGGGAAATTTATGAGAAGTCAAGTGATGTAAGGACATTAATGAAGAGGGAACCGGAGTAAGAGGAGTCAGCAGGACGCTCAAATAATCACATGAGATTGTGATGCCTTTGAGGATAGGCCTGCCATCAGAAGTGGAAAAATAATGGATCCTTAGGCCAGGCCACCTTTCTGTCTGGACAGAGCTGGTTGGTCTCACCAGATTTACCTTTTGACTTTTGTTTGTACTCTGTTTCAGACTATCTAACTCCTACGTTCTTGAAGATTCATTCTCATTTTTTTTTTGTAACTAGCCCAGTTCTTCCTTTTCTTTCTTATGAAATACTATTCCCATTGCATTTACAGGATTTGAGTCATTGCAAGCTGAGTTTTAGTTTGGGAGGTGTTTTTTTATATGAAGGTATTATATTCTAGAGGAATAAGGGATTTGCATACATGGATTTAGAAATTTCAGTTCATATCCATTTTAACAAAGAAGAACCAAGGCTCATTCTCAGAGATGTAGTACAAAGAACTCTGAACCTTATGTATCCTTACCCATACTCCTTAACCAGTTTATCAGTATTCCTATTGTCTTGTAAGTGGTCCTTATTAATGAAATTACAATGTTACTTGCTAATTTATTTGTCTTTTCTTTCGATTTCCATTGCTCTTTTTATCATTCATTCATTATTTTTGACACCCCTGATGGATACTTGGAAAAGTTTAGTAGCTAGCACTTATCCTCAGTCTCCTACGATTTGTTTGGAAGTAGTGTTTTTAAAGGGGAGATTCCAGGTTTCTCTTTTACTGATTAAATAATGTTCAGTAGGCCAGCAGGCTACCAGATTCCTCTCTGATTTAAAAAAATTTCTACCCCTCCCAATCTTTTGTCTTTCTGCTCTTCTATCAGGTCTGTATGTATGATAAGACAGATTCACCAACTGTATAGTACCTGAAGATTTTCTGTATCACTTAATTCTAAAGGTCATTCTTTGCACTCTGAAGAAATAACTACTTTTAGTGGACATCTAGTGTGTTATTTGCTCAAATCAGCAACCCGCTTCTCCTGGTAAATGTAGCTTTGTCTTGCCGTAACCATGTCATATGATTAGAAGGTGACATTTAAATCCTACCTCTCTGACTACTTCTGTTTGCTTAAAGGATGCTTCTGAACCAAGTCTTGATGACACATCTCTTAACCATAGTTGAAGGCTTCAGGTATGAGCCTCTGACCAAGATGGGCCAAATCTGAGCTTTTCCTCAGGATGGTAGAGCCAAGAACAGAGAGAAAAGAAGCTCATCCCTTTTTGAGCTGTGATACGGAGAAACTGCTGGCCATCATACTTCCTGCTGTCAAAAATCAAGTCTGGGATACTGAAAAAACATATGTGGAAAAAGACATAGGATTTACAGATAGAAGCTTGGCAGTAGCCAGTTTCTTGGTTCCAACAGTCTTTGGCATTCATCTTCATTCTTGCCCACCAATGAATTTGGTGACCAGCTGAGCTAATAAATGGGCGAATACATTAACCTTCTTGCTTCAGTTTGTTTGAGGTGTGGTTTTGTCCTGTATAATCGAAAGGGTATTGATAAATACATTTCTGGTTCTAAGAAGAGTGTATTTTCCATGATTTCTGATGTGAATTTTCCATGTTTTATTACTTAAGAAAGTACTATTTTTTCTAATACAATTTTTTTCTTCTAATAAAAAGAAAAGCTTCCTTTGAATTAGAGATGAAGTAGAAATCACCCATAAAATCACTATGTGGAGATAATTAGTGGCAATATTTTGATATGCTAATTTGTAGTGTTTTTCTCTGCTAAATACAAATAGATTTTTATAAAAGGGACATTTAATGGTCTCTGCATTTTTATCCTGCCTGCCTTTTTGATGAATATTACATTCAGAGAAGTTTTCGCATTATCGAATGTTGTAGTACAAAATAATTTTATTTATTTATTTTTTATTTTTTAATTTTTTTAATTTTTTATTTTTTTAATTTCATTTTATTTTTTCAAAATAGTTTTGAATACATACATACCACTGCATTATATGAGAATCATAATTATATTTGTTATTCCTCTCTCATTGATCAATTAGATTATCTTTAATTTAGTACTCCGCTTGAAAATCTTACATATGTTGTCTGTATCTCAGATTCCTTCCTCTAGAGATTGATATATTTAGAATGAATAGGGGATCATAATCATTTAAATTCTTTATTCACATTGTAATTTTTCCCAAAAGATTTTTACCTGCTAAAACGTATATCCACTTAAAAAATTTTTTAACGTTTGTTTGTTTTGTGTGTGTGTGTGTGTGTTTAATATGAAATTTATTGTCAAATTGGTTGAATACAACACCCAGTGTTCATTCCAACAGGTGCCCTCCTAATTACCCATCACCCACCCTGCCCTCCCTCCCACCCTCCAACACCCCTCAGTTTGTTCTCAGTTTTTAAGAGTCTCTTAGGGTTTGGCTGTCTCTCCCACTGTAACCTCTTTTTTTTTCCTCCCCCCCCCCCCAGGTCTCCTGTAAGTTTCTCAGGATCCACATAAGAGTGAAAACATACGGTATCTGTCTTTCTCTGTAGGACTTATTTCAAGTAGCATAACGCTCTACATTTCCATCCATGTTGCTATGAAAGGCCATATTTCATTCTTTCTCATTGCCACGTGGTATTCCATGGTGTATGTAAACCACAATTTCTTTATCCATTCATCAGTTGATGGACATTTAGGCTTTTTCCGTAATTTGGGTATTGTTGAAAGTGCTGCTATAAACATTGGGGTACAAGTGTCCCTTGTGTCAGCACTCCTGTATCCCTTGGGTAAATTCCTGGCAGTGCTAATGCTGGGTCATAGGGTAGGTCTATTTTTAATTTTTGGAGGAACCTCCACGCTTTTTCCAGAGTGGCTGCACCAATTTGCATTCCCACCAACAGTGCAAGAGGGTTCCCGTTTCTCCACATTCTCGCCAGCATCCATAGTCTCCTGTTGTTCATTTTAGCCACCCTGCCTGGCGTGAGTTGGTATTTGAGTGTGGTTTTGATTTGTATTTCCCTGATGAGGAGTGATGTTGAGCATCTTTTCATGTACCTGTTGGCCATCCGGATGTCTTCTTTAGAGAAGTGTCTATTCATGTTTTCTGCCCATATCTTCACTGGATTATTTGTTTTTCGGGTGTGGAGTTTGGTGAGCTCTTTATAAATTTTGGATACTAGCCCATTGTCCGATATGTCATTTGCAAATAACTCTTCCTCTTCGTCGGTTGCCTTTTAGTTTTGTTGATTGTTTCCTTGGCAGTGCAGAAGCTTTTATCTTCATGAGGTCCCAATAGTTCATTTTTGCTTTTAATTCCCTTGACTATGGAGATGTGTCAAGTAAGAAATTGCTCTGGCTGAGGTCAGAGTGGTTTTTTCCTGTTTTCTCCTCTAGGGTTTTGATGGTTTCCTGTCTCACACTCAGGTCCTTTATCCATTTTGAGTTTATTTTTGTGAATGGTGTCAGAAAGTGGTCTAGTTTCATTCTTCTGCATGTTGCTTCCCAGTTCTCCCAGCACCATTTGTTAAAGAGATTCTTTTTTCCATTGGATATTGTTTCCTGCTTTTTCAAAGATTAGTTGGCCATATGTTTGTGGGTCCAATTCTGGAGTCTGTATTCTATTCCGTTGCTCTATGTGTCTGTATTTGTGTCAATACCATGCTGTCTTGATGATTACGGCTTTGTAGTAGATGCTAAAGTCTGGGATTGTGGTGGCTCCCGCTTTGGTCTTCTTCAATATTACTTGGGCTATTTGGGGTCTTTTGTGGTTCCATGCAAATTTTAGGATTGCTTGTTCTAGTTTCGAGAAGAATGCTGGTGCAATTTTGATTGGGATTGCACTGAATGTGTAGATGGCTTTGGGTAGTTTTGACATGTTAACAATATTTATTTTTCCAATCCATGAGCATGGAATGTTTTTCCATTTCTTTATATCCTTCAATTTCCTTCATAAACTTTCTATAGTTTTCAGCATACAGATCTTTTACATCTTTGCTTAGGTTTATTCCTAGGTATTTTATGCTTCTTGGTGCAATTGTGAATGGGATCAGTCTCTTTATTTGTCTTTTTGTTGCTTCATTATTAGTGTATACGAATGCAACTGATTACTGTACATTGATTTTGTGTCCTGCATTTTTCTGAATTCATGTATCAGTTCTAGTAGACTCTTGGTGGAGTCTACTGGGTTTTCCATGTATAATATCATGCCATCTGCAGAAAGTGAAAGCTTGACTTCATCTTTGTCAATTTTGATGCCTTTGATTTCCTTTTGTTGTCTGATGGCTGATGCTAGAACTTCTAACACTATGTTAGACAACAGGGGTGAGAGTGGCCATCCCTGTCATGTTCCTGATATCAGGGGGAAAGCTCTCAGTTTTTCCGCATTGAGGTTGATATTAGCTGTGGGTTTTCATAAATGCCTTTAAGATGTTTAGGTATGTTCTGTCTATCCTGACTTTATCGAAGATTTTTATTAAGAAAGGATGCTGAATTTTGTCAAATGCTTTTTCTGCATCGATTGGGAGGATCATATGGTTCTTATCTTTTCTTTTATTAATGTGATGTATCACATTTATTGATTTGCGAATGTTGAACCAGCCCTGCGGCCCAGGATTGAATCCCACTTGATCATGGTGAATAATTCTTTTTATATGCTGTTGAATTCGATTTGCTAGTATCTGATTGAGAATTTTTGCAGCCATATTCATCAGGGATATTGGCCTGTAATTATCTTTTTTTGCTGGGTCTCTGTCTGGTTTAGGAATCAAAGTAATACTGGCTTCATAGAATGAGTCTGGAAGTTTCCTTCCCTTTCTATTTTTTTGGAGCAGCTTGAAAAGGATAGGTATTATCTCTGCTTCAAATGTCTGGTAGACTTCCCCAGGGAAGCCATCTGGTCCTGGACTCTTACTTGTTGGGAGATTTTTGATAACCGATTCAGTTTCTTTGCTTGTTATGGGTCTGTTTAAATTTTCTCTTTCTTCCTGTTTGAGTTTTGGAAGTGTGTGGGTGCTTAGGAATTTGTCCATTTCTTCCAAGTTGTCCAGTTTGTTGGCATATAAGTTTTGACAGTATTTGCTGACAGTTGCTTGTATTTCTGAGGGATTGATTGTAATAATTCCATTTGCATTTATGATTTTATATATTTGGATAATCTCCCTTTTCTTTTTGAGAAACTTGGCTAGAGGTTTATCAATTTTGTTTATTTTATCCAAAATCAAACTCTTGGTTTCATTGATCTGTTCTACAGTTTTTTTTTTTTTTTTTAGCTTCTGTATTATTTTTCTCTGATCTTTATTATTTCTCTTCTTCGGCTGGGCTTGGGGTGTCTTTGCTGTTCTGCTTCTATTTCCTTTAGGTGTTTTGTTAGATTTTCTTCTGGGATTTCTCTTGTTTTTTGAGATAGGCCTGGATTGCAATTTATTTTCCTCTCAGGGCGGCCTTCGCTGCATCCCAAAGCTTTGGGATTATTGCATTTTCATTTACATTTGTTTCCATATATTTTTAAATTTCTTCTCTAATTGCCTGGTTGACCCATTCATTCTTTAGTGGGGTGTTCTTTAACCTCCATGCTTTTGGAGGTTTTCCAGACTTTTTCCTGTGATTGATTTCAAGCTTCATACCATTGTGGTCTGAAGGTATGCCTGGTATGATCTCAATTCTTGTATACTTATGAAGGGCTGTTTTGTGACCCAGTATGTGATCTATCTTGGAGATTGTTCCATGTGCACTCGAGAAGAAAGTATATTCTGTTGCTTTGGGATGCAGAGTTCTAAATAGATCTGTCAAGTCCATCTGATCCAATGTATCATTCAGGGCCCTTGTTTCTTTATTGATCCTGTGTCTAGATGATCTATTCATTGTCGTAAGTGGAGGATTAAAGTCCCCTGCAGTGACCATATTCTTATCAATAAGGTTGCTTATGTTTGTGAGTAATTGTTTTATATATTTGGGAGCTCCTGTATTTGGCACAGAGACCTCTATAATTGTTAGCTCTTCCTGATGGATAGTCCCTGTAAATATTATATAATGCCCTTCTTCATCTCTTGTTACAACCTTTAATATAAAGTCTAGTTTGTCTGACATAAGTATGGCTATTCCAGCTTTCTTTGGACTTCCAGTAGCATGATAGATCTCCATGACCTCGCTTTCAGTCTGAAGGTGTCCTCAGGTCTAAAATGAGTCTCTTGTAGACAGCAAATAGATGGGTCTTGTTTTTTTATCCATTCTGATAACCTGTGTTTTGGTTCGAGCATTTAGTCCGTTTATATTCAGTGTTACTATAGAAAGATATGGGTTTAGAGTCATTGTGATGTCTGTAGGTTTCATGCTTGTAGTGATGTCTCTGGTACTTTGTGGTCCTTGCAACATTTCACTCACAGAATCCCCCTTAGGATCTCTTTTAGGGCTGGTTTAGTGGTGAAGACTTCCTTCAGTTTTTGTTTGTTTGGGAAGACCTTTATATCTCCTTCTATTCTTAATGACAGACTTGCTGGATAAAGGATTCTCGGCTGCATATTTTTTCTATTCATCACGTTAAAGATCTCCTGCCATTCCTTTCTGGCCTGCCAAGTTTCAGTAGAGAGATTGGTCACGAGTCTTATAGGTCTCCCTTTATAGGTTAGAGCACGTTTATCTCTAGCTGCTTTCAGAATTTTCTCTTTATCCTTGTATTTTGCCAGTTTGACTCTGATATGTTGTGCAGAAGATCGATTCAAGTTACATCTGAAGGGAGTTCTCTGTGCCTCTTGGATTTCAATGCCTTTTTCCTTCCCCAGATCCGGGAAGTTCTCAGCTATTATTTCTTCAAGTACACCTTCAGCACCTTTCCCTCTCTCTTCCTCCTCTGGAATCCCAATTGTGCGTATATTATTTCTCTTTAGTGCATCACTTAGTTCTCTAAATTTCCCCTCATACTCCTGGAGTTTTTATCTCTCTTTTTCTCACCTTCTTCTTTGTCTATAATTTTATCTTCTAATTCACCTTTTCTCACCTATGCCTCTTCAATCCGAGCTGTAGTTGTTTCCATTTTATTTTGCAGCTCATTGATAGCATTTTTTAGCTCCTCCTGGGTGTTCCTTAGTCCATTGATCTCTGTAGCAAGAGATTCTCTGCTGGTCTTTATACTGTTTTCAAGTCCAGTGATTAATTTTATGACTATAATTCAAATTCACTTTCTGTTATATTGTTTAAATCCTTTATGATCAGTTCATTAGCTGTCATTATTTCCTGGAGATTCTTTTGTGGGGAATTCTTCCATTTCTTCATTTTGGGTAGTCCCTGGAGTGGTGAGGGACTACGGGGCACTTCCCCTGTGCTGTCTTGAATAACTTGCATTGGTGGGCGGGCAGCAGTCAGACCTGATGTCTGCCCCCAGCCCACCGCTGGGGCCACAGTCAGACTGGTGTGTGCCTTCTCTTCCCCTCTCCTAGGGGCAGGATTCACTGTGGGGTGGTGTGGCCCTTCTGGGCTACTTGCACACTGCCAGGCTTGTGGTGCTGGGGATCTGGCGTATTAGCTGGGGTGGTTCGGCAAGGTCCATGGGGGCGGGAGGGGCAGGCTCAGCTCGCTTTTCCTTCTGAGATCCGCTTCGGGAGGGGCCCTGCAGCACCGGGAGGGAGTCAGACCCGCCAGAGGGATGGATCCGCAGAAGCACAGAGTTTGGTGTTTGTGTAGTGCAAGCAAGTTCCCTGGAAGGAACTGGTTCCCTTTGGGCTTTTGGCAGGGGGATGGGTGAGGGAGATGGCCTTGGCAAGTGCCTTTGTTCCCAGCCAAACTGAGCTCTGTTGTCCGTGGCTCAACAACTCACCCTCCCGTTGTCCTCTAGTCCTCCCGTTCCCCCAGCAGAGCTGTTAGCTTATAACCTTCCAGATGTCAAGTCCCTCTTGGTGTCGGAACACACTCCGTCTGTCCCCTCCGCTTTTGCAAGCCAGTCTCGGGGGCTCTGCTTGGGTGGCGGGCCGCCCCTCTGCCCCTGCTCCCTTACGCCAGTCTGTGGAGCGCGCACCGCCTCTCTGCCCTTCCTACCCTCTTCTGTGGGCCTCTCTGTGAGCTTCGCTCCAGAGACTCCTTTCTGCTAGGCTTCTGGCGGTTTTCTGGGTTATTTAGGCAGGTGTAGGTGGAATCTAAGTGATCAGCAGGACGCGGTGAGCCCAGCGTCCTCCTACGCCACCATCTTCCCAGGATCCCAAAAATTTTTTTAATGTTTATTATTTTTTTTTGAGAGATAGAGAGACAGAGCATGAGCAGGGAAGGGGCAGAGAGAGAGGGAGACACAGAATCCGAAGCAGGCACCAGGCTCTGAGCTGTTAGCACAGATCCTGATTGGGGGGCTTGATCCCGTGAATCACAAGACCATGACCTGAGTAGAAGTTGGATACTCAACTGAGCCACCCAGGCGCCCCATCTATGGAACTTTTAAATTGTGAATTTTTATTTTGTTCTTTATTGTGGCTAAGTTTTGTTCTTAGTTCTTTTCCATTCGAACACCTAATGAATATTCACTCGCATGTATTTCTAAAATAATTTATCCACCTTAAAATTATTTTTGGTAGAAATAATAGGATGGGATCTAAAGTTTTCAAATCTTCTTGCTGATTTTCTCAGTACTGTTTGGTGAGTAATCCTTTCCCTTCTGATGTATAACCATTTGATACTACAATACTATATAAAATACAGTCCTGGTGTCTTCTGAGATCCAAAATAATATGTGATATATCTAATGGCATCTCTCATATATCCTTTGACTGAAGAGACACAAAATGGTGCTTGTGATCAGCACTGAAAACTCCATCTCCTTAGACTATCATCTATCCAGGCATGAAACCAAGAACCCAGTTGTGATTCTCATTCTTTCCCTCTAATTTAACCTCCAACTTCCCTTTTCAATTTTTCATTCATGCAGCAAGTATCAGGTGCCAACTGAGTGCCAGGCATTACTGTAGGCATTTTGAATATCTCAATAAGTTAAAAAATATATATATACATATAATATATATTATATATTAATATATATTACATATATAAAAATATACATAGAAAATGTGTGAAACATAATATACATAAATATATAATTTATATATAAAATACATAATAACACGTATTAATGTATATTTAATATATATTAATACAGAAAATATTAAACATATATAAAACACAAACATATTTATGTACATAAGTTATATATTTTATAATTATGTATAAATTATATACATAAATATATGATAAATATACACAATATATAGGTAAAATATGTAATGTATATAAAGTATATATAAAATATATTTACATAATTAGATATATGAATATAATAAATTATATATATTATATGTATTATGTTTGTATATTATAAATATACTATATATAATATAAACTTTTAAAAAATATATAATTTATATATAAATATATACATATACAAAACAAATATATATTTGTACATTTAATATATATAAAATAAGTAAAACTTTAAATATATATAAAACTATTCATAAATAAATATACATAAAGTTTACTTACATAATTTTTTCATTTTTATGTATATGTAAGTTATATATATATTTATATATAATTCCTACTCTTGTGCACCTATCCAGATAATAAATATTTAGCAAAATAAACAAGTTCTAAAGAAAGTTAATAGGAAATAAGTGCAATAGCAATATAATAGGGAAGGTTAAAGTGCATCTAAAGTCCAGAGTTGTGGGCAGTGTGTTGCACTTCCCATCAGGGTAGTTAGGGTGTAGGCATCAGTGGGAAGGTGTCCTTGAGTAAAGATTTGATACAGGCAAGTGAATTATCATTGCAAATGTCAGGAGGAAAGGTCATCCCAGGCAGAGGGTATAGTCAGTGCACAGGCCTAAAGTGCTTGGTTGTATTCAAGAAACAGCAAAAAGGCCAGTCAGTGCAAAAAGAGGAGAATAGTAGAATATTTGCATAGGTAAAGTGAGGCCAAATCATGTAGGATTCTGTAAACCATTGTAACAGGAAACAGGGTACCATTGGAGGATTCTGAGAAGAGAGGTGACATGATGCCACTTAGATTTAAAATTAGCTTTATGACTCATTGTACTTCTAAGAATAGTCTACAGAAAGTGGTGCAGTGGCCTAAGCAATTAAGTAGTGTGTTGCAGAAATTAAGGGGAGAGGGGAATGTCGGCGTGAGTAGCAATGCAAATGGTAAGATGTGGTGAGATTTTGAAGGGTTAGCTAACACAATTTGCCAGCTGGAGGATACTGGATTTTAGAGAATTGACTCTAAGTTGTTTGTTTGTTTGTTTGTTTGTTTATTTATTTATTTATTGATTGATATAAACCACTGGAAAGATGAAGGCATAGTAACCAACTTTAACAAGCCTGAGCTCAATTTTGTGCACATTACATTTAAGATGTTTATTGGATATCCAAGTGGAAATGTAAAGTAGGTACCTGGATAAGCAAGTGTGATATATAGGGTAGAAATAGGAGCAAGAGATTGATGCACAGATGCTCTTTAAGGGCATGGTACTAGATGAGAAAACCTAGAGCATGAAAATAGATGGAAAAGACATGAACCCTGGTTTTCTTAGACATCAAGAGCTCAGAGACTGAATAACAACTTATGGAGAGTAAAGAGGAGCCACCAGTGATGAAAAGGAAAGACCAGGATTGTGTGGACCTGATAAGCCAAGTGAAGAAAATGTACCTGAAGGTTGGAGTAGATAATGAATGGTTAAAAGATGAGGATTGAGACTTGATCATTAGATTTTGATAAGAAGGTCATGGGAACACTGAAAGACAAGTTTTAGTGGAAGTTCTGGACTCAAATTTTGATTGGAGTGCTGGGATGCCTGGGTGGCTCAGTCGGTTAAGCACCCCACTCTTGGTTTGGGCTCAGGTCATGATCTCACGGTTCATGAGTTTGAGCCCTGCTTTGGGCTGTGTGCTGACAGTGTGGAACCTGCTTGGAATTCTCAATCTCCCTCTTCCCCCCTTCTTCCCCCAACCTAAATAAATTTTAAAAACATTTCAAAAAACTTTCTGAGTGGAGTGAATTGGCAAGAAAATCTGGGAGAGGAATTGGAGAAGAGAGCAGAGGCAACTCATTTGAGGAATTTTGTTGGAAAGGTCTTTAGAGAAATGGAGCATTAAAGGAAAGTTGGATTAAGAGTTTCTAGAGGCACCTGGGTGGCTCAGCTGGTTAAGCGTCTGCCTTTGGCTCAGGTCATGAACTTGTGGTTTGTGGCTTTGAGCCCCACGTCGGATTCTGTGGCTCCCACCCCACCACTTGCACTCATTCTCTCTTTCTCTTTGAAAATAAATAAACATTAAAATTAAAAAAAATTTAGTATGTTGGGAGATCTGTGTATGGTGAAAGCTGAGGGGAATGACAAAACAGGGAAGCATGGATGATACCAAAGTGGGGGGGGGAAAGCTGCAGTGGTTCTTGAGTGCACAAGAAGGAAGGGTTATAAAGTGTGAGGTTTGGTGAGAGCCTTGTTTGTTACCTTGGTGTAGCAGGAAGAGGAGAGGAAACACTTTGTTTTCAGCTGTCTTAAGCTAGAATTCTCTATTTTCAAAAGTGATAGTCAATTATCTCTGTGGTGTTGGTGGTCTTACCTGATACTTTGATTTTGTCTTCTAAAAAAATTGGGTAACATTGTACTTGTATTCAGTACTTTGTGGCAAAGGAGTATGCTGAAGGGAAGAACAGGAACAAATTAGTGGTTCTGTGTTCAAAGATGAAACAGCTTTCTTAGCTATATAGTCTGGTTTATTATGTAAATTGAAATCTTGCATGTCATAGACACTTTTCCAAAGAAGACATCGAGATGGTTCACAGGCACATGCAAAGATGCTGAACATGAATCATCATCAGGGAAATATAAATGAAAACCACAAAGAGCCACTACCTCCCACCTGTCAGAATGGCTAAAATTAACAACACAAGAAACAACAGGTGTTGGGGAGGATGTGAAGAAAAAGGAACACTCTTGCACTGTTGGGGGGAATGCAAACTGGTGCAGCCACTTTGGGGAAGAGTACGGAGGTTCCTCAAGAAACTAGAAATAGAACTATCCTATGATCCAGCAATTACACTCTTTGTATTTGCCCATAAGATACATAAATATAGATTCAAAGGGGTACACATACCCCAATGTTTATAGCAGCATTATCAACAACAGCCAAACTATGGAGAGAGCCCAAATGTCCATCGACTGGTGAATGAATAAAGAAGATGTGGTATATACATACATACATACCTACATACACACACCCACCCACACACACACCCCCCCACACACACACTGGAATGTTACTCAGCCATCAAAGAATGAAGTCATGGAATTTGTAATAATGTGGATGGATCTAGAATATATTATGGTAAGCAAAATAAATCAATCAGAGAAAGACAAATGCCATACGTTTTCCCTCACATTTGGAATTTAGGAGTGGGAGGGAGGGGAGGGTGGGTGATGGGCATTGAGGAGGTCACCTGTTGGGAGGAGCACTGGGTGTTGTATGGAAACCAATTTGACAATAAATTTCATATTAAAAAATGATAAAAAGAATTTAGGAAGCAAAACAGATGAACATATGGGAAGGTAGGAGAGGGGAGAGTAGAGAGGAGAGCAAACCACAAACTACTCTTAGAGAACAAAATGAGGTTTGATGGAGGGAGGTGGATGGGAGATGGGGTAGATAGGTGATGGGTATTAAGGAGGGCACTTGTTGTGATGAGCCCTGGGTGCTGTATGTAAGTGATGAATCACTGAATTATACTCCTGAAACCAGTATTGCACTGTATGTTAGCTAACTAAAATTAAAATTAGAAAAAAGGAAAAAGAAATTTTGTATGTGATAATAGTGCTTACTCTGCTGTGCTAAAGTGTGAACAAGATAATATGCAAGAGGATTGATTTTCAAAATCACTTTAATTTCACTTTTGAAAATAGTATTTCTTTTTGTTTAAACTCAAAATAGTGTGTCCTCAGGTTTTAAAAAATACTGTTCTATATTTTCACATTTCTAAAATGGAATACACCCTACTAAAATTATCATAAAATGATTAAAAATGCAAAAGTCCACTTTAAATTTTCCTGTGGAATACATATTCAGTCACAGTAAAAGTCAAGATTCCAAATAGTTCTTGATTATGCAAAGAGTCTATTTGTCAGAAAATTACCAACTCTTATTTCTTCTCATTAACAGCTTCTCTCCTTGGCTACACTGGGAAAATCAAAATGATCATAGGTGATAATTCCCCAGGTTAAGGGATCTCAATCTGGCAATCCAAGATCTTTGCAGCATCAGTTGGTCACTGCCCTCTGGGGCTGTAATTAGAATTAGCTTCCACTCTTGCTGTGCCATTGTTTTACAGCTATTTGGGTATGTCTATAATGGTTCTGAATAGGATGTGGTTGGGAGACCATACTTGAATCTTTAGTGATGTTGATCTCTTAGTTCCCTTGGCAAAACAGGTAGGTGAGGGGGATAACAGTAAAAAAAAAATCCAGGAACAAAGATTTGTCCCTGCTTTTTTTCTTTCTTTTTTTTAATATTCAATTTTGAGAGAGAAAAATATGAGCAGGGGAGGGGCAGATAGAGGAGGACAGAGGATCCAAAGCCGGCTCTGTTTGGACAGCAGAGAGCCTGATGCAGGGCTCAAACTTATGAACCTTGAGATCATGACCCGAGCCAAAGTCAGATGCTCCCAGGTGCCCAATTTCTCAGTTGTAAGAAATGGTGTTGCTGATATAATGAAGATTCTTAAGTCCGATCCATTCTATTATACTAGTCTCTTAACTGAGCTTCTTTCTTCTTGGTCCTTTCCTTCTAGTGTGTCTGCCATACTGGAAGATGAATCATCTTCCTCCAGCAGAGGTTTTATCATTAATTCTTTGCTCCTGAGTCTTTGTTCCTCTTTATTTATTACCAGTACCTCACCATCTGCAGTTAGAGCCTTAGGTCAGAAAACCAGCCTCAACTTTCCTTCTCGTCTTATATTCTACTGTTCTTTTACACAACTTCCGTTCTCTTGGGCAGCCTGCCCTCTTCGCCATCATCTCAGAGTACCTTGAGCTTAACTGTCGTTTCTCATATTGTACCATCCGTCTGAAAGGATTCTTCAAACTCTCTGTATGTATTGTAATGTTTACTCTTTATAAAAGGTCTCCTCAATGCCGTGTTTTCTATTTTGTCTTCTCTGATCACAACAGCTGTGGCTTTCTTCTTTCACTTTACTCAGGTATTATGAAGTCTGTGGCATTCATCTTACTATGTTTGTTGGATATTGACTTACAATGTGAGATAGGCATTGTCTTTCCAAGTGATTGACAACAATACATACTCATAAATACATTTTAGTTAGTAAAATAAATATGAAGGCACAGAAGAATAGGAATGCACAGAACTAGGACTACGTTGGCCATCTGCATCCATAACTGATTGTTTGACATGCATAAACTGTCCTTGTGTTTTCCACTTGTGCAGTTAGCAATACTGTGGCTAAAGATGCTAAATGGATCTTGAAAAACAAAAGTGAGTTGGGAGCAAAAGTGTTATTTCCTGAAAGGCCGGTATTTGTGGGTTTGCCTCCTCTTTGTAAGTAAGTTTGTGCAAATTTTTGTCTGGATGAGCACACCTTTGGAAATCCATGAAGCACTCCACCCCAGTGCAGGTGCAAATGACCAGTGTTATGTGAGGTGGTCAAGAAAGTCTTCAGAATAGTTTTTGTGAGAATTTATTCATGGCTTTGGCTATAGGGAGAGGAGTGGTTGTGGAAATGACACAGCCTGACTTATGATTTGTCAGAACATAAACTTCCTACAAACCAAGTCCTGAGCAGTGTCTCCACTTAGGAGCAAAATTATTCTATCAGAAGTATCCCTAATGAATCCTTTCAAGCTACCTGACACCAGCATAGACACGAAAGCCTAAAGTGAAACCAACTCCTCTTCGTTATCTCAGCATAATGGATTAAAAATTAAAACAATTTTAATTCTTGGAACTGACAACTGGGACATATAGTTAATACATATTAGGTACCATTTGTTGTGCCTTTACAATGTGGTAGGTACTGCACTAGGTGTATGTTACCTATATCACCTAGTTCTCCCCACACCCTGCAAGGGAGGTGTTGTTATCTCCTTTTACAAATGAGGAAACTGAGGCTCAGAGAGGTTAAGTGACTTTCCCAAGCTCCTAGAACAAGTGGCAGTGGAGTCGGGAGTCTGGATTGAGAAACAGGCTTTGGGTATACTTGTAAGCCCAAGCTACTCACAGTTCTATTGTAAGCTTCTCAAATTAGAGTAGCAGTTAGAACTTGTGGATAATTTCCATTTACACTGCATTGTAAAAAGCAATCTTTGCATTCATTGCCATGTGTGATATCCACAAGCAATTGTGAGTCTGCTGGGCAAGTACTGAAGGAGTTTGCCTTTTCAAACCTAATCACTCCATCACAGGTGGGAATTGGATCTTCCTATTTAATTTTATCTGAACTTTTCCCCTCTGTCCTTGTATGGTTTCTTTTCTGTCTTTTCCTTTCATTATCACAGTGTGTATCTCTTCTATTTTCTCCTTTCCTTGTATCTTTCTCTCTTTTCATATTTCTTCATACTTCCTCTCTCCCCTATTTCTGCCTCTCAGATTATTGCCAAGCTTCGTGACATGTTGAGTGTTAGGTGTAGGCTTGCAGACACAAGTTTCCTACACCCCCAAGCAAAGTATATTTTGTAGAGGGAGGGTGCCTCTGAAGAGAGACTATTAGTTATGGGTATTGTCAATTTTGAGATAAGAGCTAAGAAATATTCTTCTCTGTGTGTGGAATTTATTTCAAAAGATGGCGGAGAAACAACATGGGAGTCCTTGGTTCCCGGAGAGTGCAGGGGTTATTAACCAACCTTCCATTCTGGAAATATTTACCGACTTACACACCTAGTTAGGAGCTTTGGGCAATTCAAATAAAACCCTTAAGGAATTGTGATTAAAAGCAAAGACTACAGGTTAAGGTCTTTCTCACTCGTATTTAAAAGGATACCCCACAGTCCAACCTCTTCCTGAAATCCTTGACCTTGCCAGATAATACTGGTCCTTCCTTTGAATTTCTATTAGTTTTTCCCCCTCACATATTGAGCCAGTGATGTTCTCTACTGTTTGTATGGCATATATTGTATGATGCCTTATATTGTAGCTATTATGTGTGCAATTTATGTCTTGATAGCTTTCCTCTTAAGGAAAGCTGTGTAAACTAACTGAGAACTTTTATTTGACTTTTGAGGAGAGTTAAGTATAGAGAGGCAGGAAGGATGATGTGATAACCAATATTCCTTCAAATAATTTACCACTGTTGTGTCCTTCCAAATGAGCACCAAGATGAGAAGAGTGAGCAAAGTATGGTAGTAATGACTGATCTCATTTCTGTATATAGTGTACTTCCAATATTTAATTGGTCACGTAGTTATATGTAGTTACTGTCATGCCAAATAATTTAGTGCAAATAATAGGTAGTTTGTGTAAATGCTGGTGTTTGGTGTCAGTTTTAATTCAGAAAATCACATTAAAATTTTTTTAACGTTTATTTTTGAGAGACAGAGCCAGAACATGAGTAGGGGAGGAGCAGGAGAGAGGCAGGTACAGAATCCGAAGCAGGCTCCAGGCTCTGAGCTGTCAGCACAGAGCCCAGTGCGAGGCTCAAACCTGTGAACTGTGAGATAATGACCTTTGCTGAAGTTGGACGCTTAACTGACTGAGCTGCCTAGGTGCCCCAGAAGATCACATTTTTTTTTTTCATTTTTTTTTTCAACGTTTATTTATTTTTGGGACAGAGAGAGACAGAGCATGAATGGGGGAGGGGCAGAGAGAGAGGGAGACACAGAATCGGAAACAGGCTCCAGGCTCTGAGCGGTCAGCCCAGAGCCCGACGCGGGGCTCGAACTCCCGGACCGCGAGATTGTCACCTGGCTGAAGTCAGACGCTTAACCGACTGCGCCACCCAGGCGCCCCTGGAAGATCACATTTTTAATGTTCAGTTTTTACTCTTTCTTAGGTCATTTTCTACATGACCTGTGACTTCTGGATCAAGAATCCAGAGACGTGGGCTCTGGTCACCAGTTCTGGCACTTGTGTGACTATAAGCAATTCAGTTTAGATGTTTGAATCTCAGGTTTTTCATTTGAGTAATGGTCACTGTGGAAAAGGCGGTCTCTTAGACAAAAATACTGGTCTGATTTCATCACGTGCATATGCTTTTCTCATGAAAGTCTTCATGTTTTTCGCTCAGTTGCTGAGTATTTCTGGCCGTGTCTCCAGTGCCTCTGTCAGTCACCCATGCATATTCATCCCACCATTCCTCTTCCTTCAGTCCGTCTCTCACAAAGATGGTTCCCTTTTCTTTAGCCCAGGCTGAGATTTCTGACGGAAGAGCTTGAAGCTATAGAGAGTGTGTGTTCTGAGAGTATGGACTGTGGACTCAGGAGCTGACAGCAAAATCATTTGATTTAGGAAATATGAGAGACTCAGCTCAGTATTGGTGAGCTAGAATTGGGGTCAGATCACAGTGAGTGCTTTTGTAAGTTTTGGGGCAGAAGGATGTTTTAGGATAGATGAGAGTATCAAGTGGAGGTTTTTTGGTTTGTTTTTGTTTGTTTGTTTGTTTGTTTTGGAGAATTTTCTTCAAATTCTTGGCACTGTGCCTGCAAAAGGAGAAGAATGTCAGTAAATCTGTACTGCAATCCAGCACCTTCTAAAGAGTGAAACTTCAGCAGTCATTTTCTGAGCTTACCCTCTACCTCATTGTGTGGTGGGTGTTTGGACACAGAGTAATGGAATCTTTTCCCCTACTTTCATTCCTTCCCCTCCTAAATACAAAGCATACTCAAAACTTCAAAGTCACCAGCCACCCCACTTTCTTTTTAAAGGTTTAAATTTTAATTACTCTCTGCATTCACTATGGGGCTTGAATTTACAACCCTGATCAAGAGTCACATGCTCTACCAACTGAGCCAGACAGGCACCCCAGTTACCAACCTTTTAGTTTCAGCTTTAGGTACAGGTGATCAAGCCAAGGAGATAGCTCTGGTGCCCTCTCGTAATGTTACTGAAGTTTTATATTCTTTTCATTTCAAAATGGGCTGAAAGCTTAAAAGTACAAATGACCTTGGAGAGAAAACATATCTACATGGATTTCAGACAGAATGAGCACAATGTTGTCAAGCACCAGAGCAGGTCACAATAAAAGAAAGTACTTTGTGAATGTTTTAACAGGATGGAGATACTACCGAGTGGAAAAGGGGAACAAGGTAGGTGTGGCTAAGTCACTGATGAAGAAAAATTGATAATTTCACTGTTGCCAAGTGCTGGCCATAAGCACCTTATGTGAGTGGACGGATAGAAGCTCTTTGCAGGTGTATTTCACATCACTTGTGGTGTATAGGCCCATGCTTTAGCAAAACCTAGGGTGAAATCCCAAATATTTGTTTGTATTAGGTCTGGATAAAATTCTCACCGGGCCAGGTGTAGGCACCAGAGGGAACTGTATTGAGTCTTGTGACCAGTAGCGGTCTCTGTATGATTTTGATTGAAGTTTTCCTTAAAGTTTTTATTTTTATTTTTAATTTTTTATTGGGTTGCCTGGATAGCTCATTCGGTTAAGCATCTGACTTCAGCTCAGGTCATGATCTCACAGCTTGTGAGTTCGAGTCCGTTGTAGGGCTCTGTGCTGACAGAGAAGAGCCTGGACCCAGTTTTAGATTCTTTGTCTCCCTCTCTCCCTCTCTGTGTGTCCCCCCCACCCCCCATGGGCGCTTTCTCTCTCTCTCCCTCCTTCAAAATAAATAAACATTAAAAAAAATAAAGTTTTTTTCTCTTATGTATCAAGAGTGAGTGGGGGAGGGGTAGAGAGAGAGGGAGAGCGAATCCCAAGCAGGCTGCACATTGCCAGCACAGAGCCCAAGCCTACAGGATCGTAGCTCAATCCTGCAAACTGTGAAATATGATGTGAGCTGAAATGAAGAGCTGGAGGCTTAACCGACTGAGATACCCATTGATTGAACTTAATAAAATGAAAAAAATGGGAAGATCTAGTTGATGAACCTTGAGGATGTTGTGGTAAGGGGAATAAGACAAAGATAAATGATGTATGATTCTATATCTATGAGGTATCTGAAGTAGTCAAACATCATAGAAACAGGAAGTAGAATGGTGGTTAGAAGGGGTTGAAGGGAGAGTAGAAAGAAGAGTTTTTTAATAGGTATTGAGTTTCACATTTGCAAGATGAAAAAGTTCTGGGGATTTTTTCATAACATGAATATATTGAATAATACTGAACTATACACTTACACAGGGTTTCTAAGGTACATTTTAATGTTACATGGTTTTTACCACAATAAAAAAAAAGGAATATTCAGAAAAGCAGTGAACCTGATCTGACATAGTGACAAAGAATGAAATTCTGTCTTTGTTAAGGTCCATTTCTCCCTGTTTTACTACTCTTGCCTGGTTTTGGTGCTTTCTTCTTCCCCCATTTCATTGTCCCTAATCTCCATCTACATCCTTGTCTACCGTGCATTTCTCCTTAATTCATTCCCATCTCATGTTTCAGAAGACTTTCACTCCTAGATGCCGATCCGTTGATTAATCAGTTTCCCCACAACCCTACTCTCTGAGTGTAATTGAAAATGATCATAAAAGGGAGATTAAGTGTGTTGACATGGGAAAGTAAGGTCAGATATAATTTGTATCATTGTTGAATTTCCCTTTGTGCATAATTAAATAAATTTATTTCCACCTACTGCCTCCTTTTCTTTTGTAAGTAAATATACTGTCTTGATTGTATATTCTGTTTCTTGCTGCAGGCCCCTGTGAAGCTTTTCTTCTTGCCTACTTCTCCTATTAATTTTAGGCTCTGAGAGATTTTTCTGATAGTTCCACTTATAATCTCCTGAGTTGTGCTTATGTCATCATCATTATCATCATTACTTATGAATAGTGAAGCATTGGATTACCAGGTAGTTCTCTTTTGTAATGCAGCGTAAATTGTTAATACCAGTATCATTCCTGATCATCACAATTTCTTTGTCACATTCATAGTTCTTATCATTTCAATGGCAGCCCAGTTGGCTGGATCAATGGATGGAGGGAATCACTCGGTTGTGTCTGAGTTTGTGTTTCTGGGACTCACTCATTCATGGGAGATCCAGCTTCTCCTCCTGGTGTTCTCCTCTGTGCTCTATGTGGCAAGCATGACCGGGAACATCCTCATTGTGTTCTCTGTGACCGTTGATCCTCACTTGCATTCCCCCATGTACTTCCTACTGGCCAATCTCTCTTTCATTGACTTGGGAGCCTGCTCTGCCACCTCACCCAAGATGATTTGTGACCTTTTCAGAAAGCACAAAGTCATCTCTTTTGGAGGCTGCATCGCCCAGATCTTCTTCATCCACGTCATTGGTGGTGTGGAGATGGTGCTGCTCATCGCCATGGCCTTTGACAGATATGTTGCCATCTGCAAGCCTCTCCACTACTTGACCATCATGAGCCCACGAATGTGCATTTTGTTTCTGGCTGCTGCCTGGGCCCTTGGTGTCAGTCACTCACTGTTCCAACTAGCATTCATTGTTAATTTACCCTTCTGTGGTCCTAATGTATTGGACAGCTTTTACTGTGACCTTCCTCGGCTCCTCAGACTGGCCTGTACAGATACCTACAGATTGCAGTTCATGGTCACTGTTAACAGTGGGTTTATCTGTGTGGGTTCCTTCTTCATACTCCTCATCTCCTATGTCATCATCCTTTTTTCTGTTTGGAAACATTCCTCAGGTGGTTCATCCAAAGCCGTTTCCACCCTGTCAGCTCACATCACTGTGGTCCTTTTGTTTTTCGGTCCAACCATGTTTGTCTATACATGGCCACATCTCAGTTCCCAAATGGACAAATTTCTTGCCATTTTTGATGCAGTCATCACTCCTTTTCTGAATCCAGTCATCTACACACTCAGGAATAAAGAGATGAAGGCAGCAGTGAAGAGAACTTTCAGACCATTAATGATTTTTAGGAAGATTTCATAAAAAATGGTGTAAGATTTTTATCCGGATCATTGTGTAGCTGGTATCTGAAATTGTAGAATTGGTTTCTTTAGTGGTTCTGCAATTGATTTTAATGTTAGCACACTCTTATAAATGCTCTTCTTCCCTTAGGTAATGAAGACCTAGAGAGATAAACCTTAATTCAAAACAGGTTGATTCACATGGAGTTGCACATGTATATGCTACTTGAAATCTTTTCTTGGCTTCACTATTTAAATACTTAAGAAATTTAAGTATATTTGCTAATACTTTAAAAGTCACGTTTTCAGTTTATCATCTGTTTTTCAATTTATCCATATATTTTCTTATGATCTACCTCTTGAGGTAACCAAAATACTAATTATTCACTGGTGATTGATAGTCTCCACTATTACCAATAATGGCTCTTTTGCTTATTTCTTGTCAGTTGGAAAATGTACATACCTAATCCAGGTTTTTCAGTTCTATTATAATCTCTCAACTTTTTCTTTATGATTTGGAGGGCATAGTTATGTTGTTTAGCTGGAAAATTTTGCATTCAGATTGTTCTTCAAGTATTTAAAAACAATCTGATTACAGACTGCAGGGCTACTAATCTCTCCTACTTGATAGCGTTCTGCCTTCATGCCCCTTTCTCACTAATCTTTCTCTTAGATAATTGCTTCATGATCACTCAATATTTTTCTATTGGTGATATAAACCTTTGTGGGAACAAGTTTGAAAAGCATAAACTGATGACATTCTCTGATTTTCTTTTGATCACATACATATGCACATTCATGAACCAATAATTCATTCTTTGTTTTATTCATATGTCCTCTAAAGTTATTTTTTTTTCTTACTACATATATGGACTTGTGCTTACCCTGTATCTGCAATTGTGTCTAGGAATTCATGGAAGCATGCCAAAATATATGTCCTAGAAAATTATATATATATTAAATTATGTAATTTAATTTGCTTTATTTGTTTAAATTGTTTAAAAATTTTTTTGAGTGTAGGTGACACACAATGGTACATTAATTTCAGGTACACAACACAGCAATATTTTGCTCTCTTATTGCTGTGGCTAGGACTTCCGGTACAGTGTTGAATAACAGTGATGAGTGTGGGCATCCCTTTGTGTTCCTGACTGTAGAGGAAAAGCTCTGAGTTTTTCCCCTTATTAGCTGTGGGTTTTTATGTATGGTCTTTATTCTTTTGAGGTATGTTGCCTGCAATCCTATTTTGTTGAGGGATTTTACCGTGAATGGATAATGTTTTTTTCTGCATCAATTGAAATGATCATACTGTTCTTCTCCTTCCTTTTATTAATGTGGGATATCATGTTGATCAATTTACAAATTTTCAATCCCCCTTGTAATTTAGGAATAAATCCCACTGGATTGTGGTGAATGATTTTTTAATGTATTGTTGGATTCAATTTGTGAGTATTTTATTTTAAAATTTTGCAATTCTTGTAGGGTTGGCTTAGTGGTCACAAACTTCTTTAGTTTTTGTCTTGGAATCCCTTTATTTCTCCTTTGACTCTGACTCATAGCCTTGCCTGATAGAAAAATCTTGGCTGCAAATTTTTCCATTCAGTACATTGAATATATCATGCCACTTCCTCTGGCTTACCAAGTTTCTATTGAGAAATCTCCAAAGTCTTACAGGTTTTCCCTTATAAGTTAAGGACTTCTTTTGTTGCTTTTCAGATTGTTTCATCACTACATTTTGCAAACGAAGTGACAGTATATCTTGGTGTTGGCCTGTGTTTGTTGATTTTGTTGGTGGAGAGTTCGCTATGCCTCCTGGACTTGAATGTCTGTTTCCTTCCCCAGATTAGAGAAGTTTTCTATTATTTCTTGAAATAAATTTCCTGCCCCCTTTTTGTTCTGTTCTTCTTCTGTTACTTCTATAATATGAATATTTTTAGGTTTGATAGAGTGACTGAGTTTAAGTCTATTCTCATTTTGTATAATTCCTTTTTCTCTCTTTTGTTCAGCCTCATTAGTTTTTTTTTTTTTCATTGTCTGCCAGGTCACTAAATCATTCCTCAGCTTCTTTCAGACTGCTTTTCATTGCATCATATGTGTTTCCAGTCTCCTGTATTGCATTCTTCATCTCTGATTGATTTAAAAATTTTTTTAGTTTTTTTTTTTACATTTTTATTATTTTTGAGAGACAGAGACAGAGCGCTAGTCAGGGAGGGATAGAGAGAGAGGGAGACACAGAATCCGAAGTAGGCTCCAGGCTCTGAGCTGTCAGCACAGAGCCTGACGCGGGGCTCAAACCACCAACAGTGAGATCATGACCTGAGCCGAAGTCAGATGCTTAACTGACTGAGTCACCCAGGCGTCCCTCTGATTGATTTTTTAAGCACTCTTTTATCTCAGTGGTAAGGGTCTCCCTGAAGTCTTCCACTCTTTTCTCAAGCCCAGTGAGTATCCTTATGATTGTTGCTTTAAATTCTCCATCAGGCATGTTACTTATATCTGTTTCACTTACATCTTTGGCAGTGGCCTTATCTTGTTCTTTCATTTGGGATAAATTCCTCTGTTTTTGAATTTTGTCTAAGACTTTGCCTTCTTCTCTGTGTTAGAAAAACCAGTTATGTTTCCTGCTCCTGAAAGTAATGGACTTCTGAGGAAGAAGTCATATAGTGCCCATGGCCTGGTGCTTTAGGGAGTGTCTCTGGTGTGTGCTGTGTGTGCTTTGCTGTTGTATTTGGACTGTTGTGTCCTTCAGGCCACTCATCTGCCGTGGCTCTCCTTGCCTGCTGTGAGAAGTATTTGGTCCCTCGCCTGAATGTGGGGAGTTTCAACTAGGTGTGCTCTGGTCTGCTTGTGACATGAGACCTGACATCACCTCTACCAGAACTGAGGTCTTGCAGACGAGGTCTTGGGATACGTGGTGTGGGCAGTGATTTGTGCTGGTCCTCTGGGGTAGGAGCCTGTTGGGACTAAGGCAGGTTTGACTGAGAAGGGCAGTGCCACCAGTGTGCAGGGGAGTGAGGCCTGGTGTAAGCAAGTTAGGCACCCAGTGTTGGCACTGTGCTGCTGTGCACAGGTGGCTCTGTGTTTATGCTGAGGGGTGGGGGAGGGAAATGGCACCAGCCAGCTTCCTTATTCCTGGAGAGGTGTCTCTGAATGCTGCCCCTCAGGGACATGGTCCAAGAAGATCAAATAATCTTTTCACTGTGTGCCCAAGGCACTCCTTAGATAACTGTTTGCATGTTGTCTGCCCCCAGGGGACCTGCCTTCTGTGCAGGAGCAGTGCAGTGGCCTCCAGTCTGTATCTTAGCCATGCTCCAGACCTTTAAAACATCAAGCTTTAAGACACTGGTTGCAAGAACTCACAAGATCCAGCCCCTCTCATTTTTCAGGCCAATGGCTTTGGAGAAACATTCTGCTTGTGTGTTCCCCTATATACTCCTCTTTCTCTCACCCTTCTCTGTGGCCATGGCTCTCTCCCTTCTGCAGCCCCTGTGATCTGTTTCTTCTTTCCTGAACCATTTCTCTGCACTTCATACTTGTTTTGATATGTCCTCTTGTCTCCTTTTAGTTGAAGCATTTGTTCTGTCAGTATTGAGGTTTATTTCTGGGATATTTTGGATGGTTTGATAGTTATTTGGTTGTGTTCATGAGATGACGTGAACCTACGGTCCTCCTCCTCTGCTGCCATCTTCCTCTCCTCATCCATTTGTTTTGATTTTTAGATTCCACATATGAGTGAAATCATATGATATTTGTCTTTGTTTGAATTATTTCACTTAGCATAATATGCTCAAATCCATCCATGTTGTTGCATATGGTAAGATCTCATCCTTTTTTATAGCTGTGTAATATTCCATTGTCTGTGTGTGTGTGTGTGTGTGTGTGTGTATGCATGTGTGTATTCCTTATCCAAAAATCTAGATGAGTTATAATTAGAGAAATGAGCCAAATATAAATGTATGATTTTTTTATAGTGTTTTGTAAGAATCCATTGTGGTGTCCAAATATAATAAGCTCAGCACAGCCTATTTTTCCCATTATTTAGATTAAACAGTCTTGCAAAAATGCAAATTAAGTACCTGAGACAAGGAAAAAAAAGTAAAGAACATCTGGTATTTTGTAGAGGGGAATCAGCCTTGAAGAAGCAACCCATGGGCAGGTGAGGTTTTTTGGATATTTTCTCTCATAGCTTATCACTAAGAACAGATCCCCAATGCAGAGCTATGGTTGGTATGATACAGGCAGAAAATACGTTAAATGAAAATCAAGACTTCTGGCCAGGGAACTGTGAAAAGTGGTTCCTGCAAACTGGTGAGTATAAGGGAAATAGTTTTTTTTTCCTTTCTTTCCCTCTCTTTTCTCTGTTTGCCCATCCAGGGCAGCTCTTGTTACAGAGCAGTGACAGTGTCACAGACAGCTCAAATTCTGAGGGATGATACCACATCCTTTTGGAAAAGGGAACTGAGAGAGAGCCCCTGTGATCTGAAGAGTGTGAAATAAGTTTTACATATTTTTTCTGCCTCTTATCTTGCTGCCTTACCCAAGGAAAGGACCCAGTTATGGAGTTGCAGCTCAGCTGAATTGAAGCAGCTGCTTCACTCTAAGAGAAACCCCATATTTCTGGTCAGCTGATGAAAATAGGCCCTGCAATTCAAAAAGTGTGGGAAGATTCTTGGAGGTGAACAACCCATAGAGAGAGATCCCCTAATTCAGTGTATGCAGCAGCACACATCCTGTGCTGGTTTCTGAGCTGTGCACATGTGAGACCTATCGAAAATAGGATAACAAGACCCTTGAGAACTTATCTATGGTACAAACTACTTCCAGAATTCCAGGCAAACCAACGGGTGTCCCATGAGTGAGGCATACTCAAAACAGCATAGCTAAGGCTTTGAAAGCGGAGCTGACCCTGGATCTCCTACCATTTGAAGGTGCAGCAGAACTTCTGGTCTGAATCCAACTTGTTGCCTCCTAAAAGAAGCAAACAGCAACAAACAGTTCTCCAGAGGATTCCACATTACCCAGAATGTCACAACTTAATATTCAAAATGTCTGAGATACAATCTAGTATGACTTGACACTTAAGAATGAGGAAAGTGTGATCCATTCCGAAGGGAACAATCAACAGATGCCCCAAGACTACCAAGATGCTGGAAGGGGCAAATGCTTTACAGCAACTATTTCTGCTATCATTTCTGAGGAAAGAAAAACTGATGGCTTACATGAGTACAAATAAATCTCTCAGCAGAGATATAGAAAGTATAAAGAAAAATGATATTGAAGACTTAGAACTTTAAAATACAGTATTTAAATTACAGGATAGGATCAATAGCAGATGGAGATGGTAAAAGGAAGAGACAGTGAACTGGAAGATGAATCGGTAGAAATGATCCACTGTGAGGAAGAGAGATTAAGAAAATTTGGAAGGAAATGAACAGATTCTCATGGTCTGGGGACAATAGGGAAAGGTCTAACATTCTTTTCACAAAGTCCCAGAGGAAGAGGAGACAGAGATTAGTATAGAAAAGATGTTTGAAGAAACAATGGTGGAAAGCTTCCCAAATATATTTAAAGACGTAAACGTATAGACTCAAAAGGCCCAGCAAAACAAAGCAGGATATACTCAAAGAAAAACATGGCCAGAATCATTACAGTGAAACTTCATAAAATACTGACCAAAAAAAAAAAAAAAAAAAGAAAAAAAAATTACAGAAAGCAGTCTGAGAAAAAGGACACATTATATAGAAGGGAAATGATATAAATGTTAACAGATTACTCAGAAAAAAGCCCATAAAGGCCAGAAGAGAGTGGAATTTCAGGAGGGTCAGGAATGGTATATATAAAAATATAATATTACAATATTCCTCTTAAGTTCTCTAAAATATGTATGAATATTAAAGGTAAAAATCATCACATTGAATCATCGATGTTCAGATGTGGGATATTCAGATCAAGGAACTTTTAGGTATAATACATATGACAACCATGACATAAAATGGGGAGTATATAGAGAACTCTATGGTAGGCCTTTTACATTTTGCTTGAAGTGGCACAATATTAAATATAAGCTGTGAAAAATTAGGTATGTGTAATCTCCAGAGTAGCACTAACAGCAGCAGCAACAGTAACCGGGATATAATAATAATAAAAAAAAAGTAAATATAAAAATTTATCAAATTAAAAAAATATTCAAATAACCCAAAAGGATACCCAAAAGGATGAAGGGAAGAACAACAATGGGGAGAGAAAACAAAATAAGTAATAAAATGCTAGACCTAAATGACCGTGTTAATAATTTCATTAACTATAGGGGACTGCATACTAATTAAAGACGTGTTATCAGATTGAAAAAAATACCTACTATATGCTGTCTACAACAAACCCATTTTAAATATAAAGATATATATGTTAAAAAGGATGGACAATGTATCATACAAATGGTGAAAAAAAATGGGAGCTGTTATATTAATAGCTTATATTAATTACTTTTCTGAAGTGCACTTCAGAAAACGTTACTAGGGAAGAAAATATACATGACATAATTATAAAATGGTAAATTTAGCAAGAAGACATAAAAATCATAAATTTTCATGTCCTGAATGAAAAAGCTTTAAAATACATGAGTAAAAAATGGGTGGAATTGAAAAGACAAATAGAAAAGTCCACACCTATGCTTGATGGAAAAGGTATGTAGAGAAATGAATTAGGATACAGAAGACCTAGGTAACACTCTTAACCAAGTGGATCCAGTAATCATTTCTGGAGCAATCTACCCAACAATAGCAAAATACACACATTTTTTCAAGTGTACATGCAATATCCATGAAGACAGAGTATATTCTGAACCATAAGGCAAACTTTACCAGAATTTTAAAAATTGAAATCATACAAAATAATTCTCTGGCAATAACAGAATTACGTTAAAGATGAATGGAATGATGGGGCGCCTGGGTGGCGCAGTCGGTTAAGCGTCCGACTTCAGCCAGGTCACGATCTCGCGGTCCGTGAGTTCGAGCCCCGCGTCAGGCTCTGGGCTGATGGCTCAGAGCCTGGAGCCTGTTTCCGATTCTGTGTCTCCCTCTCTCTCTGCCCCTCCCCCATTCATGCTCTGTCTCTCTCTGTCCCAAAAATAAATAAACGTTGAAAAAAAAAATTAAAAAAAAAAAAGATGAATGGAATGACATGTGGGAAAATCCCAAATATTTGGAAATTAACACACTTTTACAGGGTGCTCAGTAAATATTAGTAAATGCATAAATTTTATGCATCCATTTAATCCTGTCATTAAGATTTCTTCATATGATGTTTTATTTCTTTTGTGTGTGAATGTTTTAACAGTTTTGAAGGTTTATAGTTCATTTTTAATTATTCACTGTTTATAAGTTAATTCTTTAATTTTGCATTACCTCCACAGACAGTATCCATTGACTTCTCACTATGAGAAAGAAACTATTAAACTTTAACCCTTTACCCCCTTCTCCATCTCCCTTCACTCAATTTGATTTGATTTTAGTATTCCTAGTTCTTTTAATCATTATCCTTATACTTCAACATACTTAATTATCCTTAAAGTGATGTGTTGATTTTCTTTGCGAAACGTGAGGAAAAACAGAGTTTTTCAGTAGAAATGTTTTTTTAAATTTTTGTTTAAGTTAATTACTCTTTAATACTGTCATAGTTTGTAACGTTTGTATTCTGTTCTTTAATCATAATCCCCAGGATTGTTTAATATTAGGCTTTATAATTGAATATGTCATCTCTAGTCACTTTTTGATTAGTGGAGCTTATTCTTTGATGGTTTTCTTTTATAAGACCTCAAGGGAACTCTGTTTCCTAAGGTGTTTATTTGCTTGTTTTGTTATTTTGTAGGCTGTTTATTTTGTGTGTGTGAAGTCTGGTAACTTCAACTGGATTGGCCTTGATGTGGCCCATGCAATAACATTTTTTCCCCTGGGTCATGATAGGCTCTTTAAATTTTTTTTTTTAACATTTATTTATTTTTGAGACAGAGAGAGACAGAGCATGAACAGGGGAGGGGCAGAGAGAGAGGGAGACGCAGAATCCAAAACAGGCTCCAGGCTCTGAGCTGTCAGCACAGATCCTGACGTGGGGCTCAAACTCATGGACCCTGAGATCATGACCTGAGCCAAAGTCGGACGCTTAACCGACTGAGCCACCCAGGCGCCCCATGACAGGCTCTTTAGACTGTAGTTCAATGCTTCTTTCATTTCAGAGAAGTTTTCTTTTGAATTTTTTTCTTTACCAATTATAGTGAACGCTAAGGAACACTAATTTTTCATTTCTTGATCTTATTTTAATCTGTATTTTTTATTTCTTTTTTTCTTCCAAGATTTTATTTAAATTGAAGTTAGTTAACATATATAGTATAGTATTGGTTTTAGGAGTAGAATTTAGTGATTCATCATTTATATATAACACCCAGTGCTCATCCCAACAAGTCCCCTCCTTAATGTCTATCACCCGTTTAGCCCATGCCCCCATCCACTCCCCTCCAGCAACCCTCAGTTTGTTCTCTGTACTGAAGGATCTCTCATGGTTTGCCTTCCTCTCTGTTTTTATCTTATTTTTCCTTCCCTTCCCCTATGGTCATCTGTTTTGTTTCTTAAATTACACATATGAGTGAAATCATATGCTATTTGTCTTTCTCTGACTTATTTCACTTAGTATAATATACTCTAATTCCATCCACGTTGTTGCAAGTGGCAAGGTTTCTTTGTTTTGATGGCTAATAGTCCACTGTGTGTATGTATGTGTGTGTGTGTATATATATATATATATATATATACACAAACATATATATATATATATATATATATATATACACACACATACATAAATATATATATGCGCCATATCTTCTTTATCCATTCATCAATTGATGGACGTTTGGGCTCTTTCCATAATTTGGCTATTGTTGGTAGTGCTGTTATAAACATTGGGGTGCATGTGGCCCCTTTGAATCAGTATTTTTGTGTCCTTTGGATAAATACTTAGTACTGTAATTGCTGGGTCATGGGGTAGTTCCTTTTCTACCTTTTTGGAGAAACCTCCATACTATTTTCCAGCATTATTGCACAGAACTCCCTAATAAATATAATAATAATGAAAAGATTCAAATCTTGTGAGCATACCAAGATGTGACACAGAGACATGAAGTAAACAAATACTGTTGGAAAAATGGCACTGATAGACTTGTTTAATGCAGGGTTGCCACAAAACTTCAATTTGTAAAAGTGCAATACCTTCCAAGTGCAATAAAGTCAAGTGCAATAAAATGAGGTATGCCTGTGCTTCTTGAATTTGTCCAATTTGTTTTATACCATTTCGTATTTTCTGTCAGTTATTTCTTTGCATAACCCATGTATATTTTCTGTCATTTTAGAAAGAAGTTATATCTTGAAAAATGTATAGAAAATTTTGCTCCTTTCACTACTTCATGGCATAAAACCTTCTATTATGTTTATCGTATATACCTTATGCCATTTTCCCTTTTCTCCTTGAAGATTTTCTTGAAGTTTATTTACTTTGAAAGAGAGTGCTAGAATCCCAAGCAGGCTCCACACGTGGTGCCTGATGTGGGGCTCAAACTCAGAAACTGCAAGATCATGACCTGAGCCGAAATCAAGAGGTGGATGCGTAACCAACTGAGCCTCCCAGGGGCCCCTGAAGTATTTTCATATAGGTCATCACCTGCTTTATTTTATAATAAAATTATTATAATATATAATATGATTAATTTTTAAGTTTTTATTTTTAAGTAATCTCTACACCCAACGTGGAGCTCAGACTTAAATCCCTGAGATTGAGTCATGTGCCCTCACTTGTTGGGATGATCACCAGGTGTCGTATGGAACCAATTTGACAATAAACTATATTAAAAAAAAATCCTGTACTCTACAGACTGAGCCAGTCAGGCACCTGAATTATTAATCTCACATACTAATTAAATATACTAGAAATGTGAAAGAATAGTGTGAAGGAGGAACTAAGGGATTTAATGGATATGATAGAAGGCATCTGAGTTTGGAATGTTGTCTGCAAATACACTCTCACCTGTTGGGACGACTCTCTCATGGATTCCTTGGCTAACTACTCCCTGGCACAGAGCAGCCATACTTGTTAATTTTGGTCATGTGTCTTAAGATTTATCCTTTTCATTACATAATGGGAACAGTCAGGTATTTGGCTGCTTCCCCCCACCCTACCCCCTGCTTCTTGCCTTGAGTTTTCTTTCATTCCTCCACAAATGGCCTCCTTACGCCAAAGATGCTGTATCTGTGTCTTTCTCTTTAAGATTCTTTCCTTGGTTACTCTGTGGAGTGAGGGTTCACACACTCCCATGTTTCTGTTCAAAGGAAAGATCGCTGGTTGTTTTCGAAGTGTATCCACCTCTTTTTTTTTTTTTATTTTTGGGACAGAGAGAGACAGAGCATGAACGGGGGAGGGGCAGAGAGAGAGGGAGACACAGAACCGGAAACAGGCTCCAGGCTCTGAGCCATCAGCCCAGAGCCCGACGCGGGGCTCGAACTCACGGACCGCGAGATCGTGACCTGGCTGAAGTCGGACGCTTAACCGACTGCGCCACCCAGGCGCCCCTGAAGTGTATCCACCTCTTTTTGAGATTGCTGAGTTTGGTGCCTAGCTCAAGATTTTAGGAGGCATGATTTTTATTTTGGTGTTCACTCTTGCCCTGTTTCAATTTTTGTTGCACATAAGTTTTTTTTCTTCATGTTTTGTGGTTTGGAATTGTAGATATATTTCCTAGCCTAAGGATGGAGTTTACATTTATGTTTTTTTCTGGCATAAAGGAAGAGGAAAAAAGCATCTCAAGTTTGGACTCTTAGTCTGAAAGTCTGCATTTATTTACATAATTGAGCTTAACGTAGTTTTATTTTTGCTGCTGTACTTGCTTAAAATTTGGATTCAGGATCATATGTGCTTCATGAATATGTTGGGCAATACTGACTTTTCTATAATTTAAGGAGGTTAGCTGTAGGAGAAGGAGAAGAAAATTTTGGGACTGTTCTAAATTCGTATATACACCAGACTTTTAATATCTCTATAATTTTAAGTGAAATATAATTTCAGATTAGGTGGCAACACCTGCTTTGCAGTGAGCATTCAATAGTGTATGTATAGAATCATTATATTTGAAATCGCTTTAAATCTCATTTTCTTACATATTCTCTCTACTTTTCTCATGCCATATAATATGGTTTTATCTCCATGTATTCTTCATACTTTTTGATATATTCTCTGTTTAAGTTGAATAGTATTATGGTAATCAACATAGAAATGATTAAATGATTAAAAATTGTAAAGGGCAGTTTTTAATGTTGCTCTGGAATTCACCTTTAGTCATCATAAGATAAAGATTTAAAGCCACTCTAAAAAATGGAAAAGGCCTATGTGTTACAAGGCGAAATGCCTCTCATTGTTTTCTTATTAACACTGTTAGCTTTTCTGCTGGGCTTCATTGGGAAAACCGAAACAACTATAGGCAATAATTCCCCAGGCCAAGTAATTTCAGTTTGGCAATCCCAGATCTCTGCAGCATCACTTGGTCACTACCTCCTGGGGATATAATTAGCTGCCGCTCTGATTGTTTTATACAGCTATTTGTGAGTGTCTTTAATGATCCTGTATAGGATCCCTTTGATTTTGGAAGAACTATAATCTATCTGAATCTTTAATGATGCTATCCTCTCAATTTTCTTGGCAAAGCAGGTAAGTGGGAGGGACAGAAGGACACTCTTTAGTGAGTAAATCAGCAAGCTAAGATTTCTGTGTTCCAGGAATGTAAAAATTGTTTTCCTCAACTCCCCTCTGATGTCAGCCTTCTATGAGGCATGTTGCTGCTGGCATCCTAGAGAAGGAGGATGGAGCAGGAACCAAGCCCATGAAGGAGACTCGCTCTGTATAGGCAGGTGAGGATACGAGTAGGGGAAAGTGTACATCTAGTAGGGGAAAGGCCTCAAAGAATAAGAATACAGCTCTAGAAGAATATCACAGAAGACTCAAAGTTTATCACATGACTATTTATCTTCCTTTTCAAGTTTCCCAACTGTTTGAGCTTGTGTTTTTTAATTTTGTGTTGTTTTTAGTTATTTTTTCAGGTTCTGTGACTTCCTTTATGGCCTATGATTTATGTTCAGCTTAGCCACCTGGTCCATCTATTCAGGACCTAGAAACTTCATCCCTTTGTAAACTTCTGCCTCACCTGCCACTGAACTGCTCCTCCCTCTTCCTACTGGTCACAGCTCTTTGCTTTCAGGCTGCTGAATATTAACAGTGTGTGTCACAACACAATGGCATGTAGGTTCTTCGAAAACATTGTCATCCAGCCCCTAATGAAGACCTTTCATTCATCCTTCTTTGACAATTCTCTCTCATTTATTATATTATTTATTCATTAATGAACCCACTTGATATTTACAGTGTGTGCCTCTGATACGCCAAACTGCCCATTTACAAAGCAAAGAAATTTATGTGAGTTGGTATCTCAATTTTCTTATATATATATTTTTACTCTCTCATCACATTTTCTTCACTGTCATAAAATTACTCCTTCCCTTTCTTCTGTTTCATCTTTCACTTTGTCTCTTCAATTTTGGCTTCTCTGGCTCACCACTTATTGTTCTCTGACCTCTGTGATTGTTTTGTCCAATTTGTTGCCTCCTTTGTCTCCTTTCACATTTTCACTATGAATTTCTATATGGTTGGGTCTTTGCTTTTTTCCCCCCTCCATACTCTTTCCCTCAGGGACCTTATTCACTCTTGTACATTCAGTTATTACTCATATGGATTGTTACACAGTTATATTTTGAACCTATATTTCTTCCCATACATCCTGACTCATATTTCCACCTGGATATCTTACTAGTATCTGAAACTCTAATTGTTTAATATAAATAAAATCATCTATTTTCTCCATCCTCACAAATTCTGTGTCTGTTTTCCTTATTTATAAAAATAAATCTGCCATTGTCCTATCTATTCATGGTCTAACGTTGATGTCATCTTTGACGTCACTCTTCGGGTTCACTCCAACTTTAACTGGCCACCAATTTTTTGTGTATTTCTTAGTATTTTCGTTTTTGCTTTGACAGTCTTAAAGCTAAAACCTTAAATTTTAGTACATCTGTATAGCCCCCCAAATCTGCTTTATTTCAGCATTCTCTTTAAAGGACTTCTTGCCTCCATTGTTTCTTTCCTCCAAATGACCCATCACACTTTCAGATGGAGCATCTTCCCTAATTACTGGCCTTATCACCAATTCCTTGCATCCTCTTCTTCATTGACTCTGTACATTTATTTAATAATTCTTGAATATCTGTATTAGTTCCTAAGGTGAGGCACAAACTAATCTCTACCATTTTTTTCTCATCTTACTTTTTCTCTTCTCCAAAACCAATATCTATTCTGTAGATAATCTGCATGCTTCACCCTTAACCCAGTGAGCACCAAACTTACCTGTTTTTCATATTTTACCATCTGCTTGAAATGACTCTCTTGGATGCTGTGTTTTGTAATATTTACCAACTCTTAAAGCTATACATAAATGCCACATCTGGTATGCTGCCTTTTCTCATCACTATAGTTGTCTTTTCCCACTCTCCTCATGTATTAGAGGACACTTCTATGATATGTGTCATGCAATGCCTGAAGTATATTTATATACAGTTGGATAAGGATTGACTTTGTACAACATTGGTCCATCTTGAGGTCTGACACATACTAAGCATTTCCATTTTAACAAAATGAATAAGTGAGAAGAATGGGGACTATAACATACCTAAGACTTTGGTTTTGAATGTGACTATAATGTACCTGAAGTACCCCTGCTTTCTCCACTCGTACAATTAAAGTAGAAGTAAAAATGAAAGAATTTTGTGTGAAAAAGGCAGTTTGAAAGAAGAGTCTGTTTTCCACAGAGTCTGCGCTGGCAGATCAGCACATATTTGAGCCTGGATAGGCACAGCCTTCAAAAATTTCTTAAAGCACCCACCTTGGCCCTTTCTGCATTCCCTTCTCCCTCTTACCACTAATGACAAGGGAAATGTCCAGTGTTCTCTGTGGTGGTCAGAAAAAAATTTTTTTTTAAATTGAAATTTATGGCTTTGGATTCTGGGAACAGCAGATGTGAAAGTGATTAGTATTTCCACTAAGGAGCAAAATCGTTATTTGGGAAATATGCTCAAGTGATTGAATACAAGTGTGGATATGAAAGCTTTGCCTAAAACCAGGTCTAGTTTCAATACTTTAGAATAATGGAAGTTTCAGAATTTGAGGAATGATTTTCTGTACTTAAAAAGTCACTCATGTGCATATTCTTCAGTATATAATAGAAAACATTTATTGTGCCATACTATGTGGTAGGCACTGAGTTTAGGTAAGTTTATATATATCATTCATTTCTCACAACACCCTGCAAAGAGGTATTATGATCTCCACATTAGTAATGAGAATCCTGAAGCTCACAGAGGTCAAGTAACTTTGACGTGCTCACATAGCAAGTGAATGGTGATGTCTGCCATCATAACCCAAGCTGCTAATCATTCTATAATGTGTGAAAGGCAGTCTGTGAATTTTTGTGTTTTTAGGATTGAAGAATATAGAGATGAAAATTTGGAAATGATTTCTGGACTTTTGACTGTGAGCCTATCACTGTATAAGTCCACCATGTAGAAGAACACCACCTTTGGAAGTTACTGTGACCCTCAGCAGGAGAAGCTGACTGGACAGATAACCCTACTGGGATAGTAGAACCCAAAGAAAACACACAGTGGGGAGAATTTCACATGGCTATTTTCTGTTGTTCTCTATGCCTTTTTTTCCTGCTTAGTATATGACTAGACTTTTCAAATAATTAAAAAACAGTTAAATATTTTACAGTGAATTGTGTATGTCATTATACAGTACAAAAGGCAGTCTGTCCATTTATTATCATGTGTGATTTTCACAGAAACTCTGTGAGCCTCAATAAGGCAAGTAATAGAAGCATCTGCCTACCTTAAATCCTATCCAATGTCAAAGTCAGGAGGAACCCTGAATCAGTGAATTAAAGGTGAGAGATTGGTGTTCTCTTTAATTTACCTGTGTTCTTACTAACCTTGTCTGCCATATTTAATACCATCTGAACCTTGTTTAGCTTTTTCTCTTTTTTTCTAACAGTTTCTTTTTTTCCCTTTATCATAAATATCTTTCCTAATTTCCCCCTTTTCTTGTTTCCCTCCACATTTAAAATCTTCATTCTTTCTCTTTTCTCTCTGCTTTATTTTTTTCTGCATCCTAGATTATTTCAAGACTTCAAGAAAATAAACTGAGTGCTGAGTATAGGCTTGAAGATTAAATGCTATCTGACCCCTACCAAGAAATATGCTACAAGGCCTTAGGTGCCTTCTCATGGGGAGACTATTAGTCATGGCTACTGTAAGTTTTTAAATGAAAAATTTCCCCTTGTGTCTTTTAAAACAATTGGAAAAGAAGACCAAGAAATGAGAGAATAAAAAATAGTAAAGATCAGTGACCTAAAGGCATTGCCTTACTACAACCTGGGGTTATTACTCTAACTTCTCATAGTATGGGCTATACCTACATGCATAATGATGGTTACTATTAAAAGTTACTTTCATATTATATAATTCAAGCTATTTTCCACATATTGTGTATCTCTTTTTATTCAATTATAATTCCCAAAGGACCAGATCAATATCTGTGTTCTTAGGGTAGCCATCTGCTATCCATCTGCTCTTGCTGATACCAGCTACCATCTACCTTTGAATGTCCATAGCACATTTCCATTCCCACGCCCCAACTGACCACATATTTATTTTAGTATTCACTTGGCATGTGTTGTATAATACATTAGATTTGTATTTGTATGTGTACAATTCATGTTTTTTTCCAACTGTTTTCTTTGACTTACAGGAGTTAGCAAAAGAATAAATCAGTATCAAGGAAAATGGTTAACAAAAGCTGCAAGAAGTATTTGGGATTTTAATTGACCTTTGAGGACAATAAAATTTAGAAAGACTGGGGTGCGTGGCTGGCTCAGTTGGTAGAGCATGCGACTCTTGATCTCGGGGTCATGTGTTCGAGCCCCACTCTGGGTATAGAGATTACTTTAAATTTTTTTTAACGTTTATTTTTGAGACAGAGAGAGACAGAGCATGAACAGGGGAGGGTCAGAGAGAGGGAGACACAGAATCGGAAACAGGCTCCAGGCTCTGAGCCGTCAGCACATAGCCCAACGCGGGGCTCGAACTCACGGACCGCGAGATCATGACCTGAGCCGAAGCCGGCCGCTTAACCGACTGAGCCACCCAGGCGCCCCTACTTTAAAAAAATCTTTTAGAAAGACCAAAGGATGGAATTCCTAGAAACATTATATTAAGTTTTTTACCATTGTAGCGACTAGTTACATAACCACCAAAATACAAAGAATCAGTATACAAATTATAATAGCAATGAGTAATCACTTTCCCAGGTATAATTTCCTATTGTACTAGTCAAATAATTTTTAATTGAGTACACATTCTATGTAATATTTAATTATTGTTAGTTTGCTATAGAGTAATGGACATTATGGATGAATGTCTCTAGTTAGCTTTGATTTTAACCAAGAAATAAATCACTGTTTTGAGTTTTGCTTTCTTTTACTTGATTGTTTTCCCTAGGATTTTTCTTTTTGGAATAAGAATCAAGACACATAAGTTTTCGTCCCCAGATTGCCACTTGTGCGAATCTTGGAAACTCTGTTTACTTTGATGGGTCTCATGTTTTTCATCTGAATGATGACCAAATGGACAAAATAGACTTTATATAGTTCCATGAGAACTTTCATCTCATTATGCTGGGGAAATGTGCTTTTCCTCATCAAGACCTTAGGACTTTTTCAATAATTACTGAGTTTCCTGACTCCCTCTCCAGTGCCTTTATCACTTCCCCATGCATATCCATCCTGTCCGTCCTTTTCTGAGCTGGAGCTGTCTTTTCCTCCCTGGATGAGCAGCATAAGTGCCCCCTACTCTAGGCCCCAGTTTTCTGGGAATAGAAAGTGTGCACCTTGAGACTGTAGACTGTTAGTTCAAGAGGTAACAGTATAATCACTACATATGGTTGAGAATAGAGATTCATGCTAGTGGTGGAGACCCAGAATGGGGGGCAGGACACAGTGATAGTCTCCATGTGCTTTGCAGTCTGGGATGACTGAGGGCATCAGTTAGATGCTCATTTGTGTGAGAAAGTCTGGAATTGTAGTTGTAAAAATGAAGGATGTCATTATACCATTCTACTGTACCTCATCAATTCCTAAAATAATCAACCTTATTACTGTTTTTGGAAATTACTCTCTATTACAGGATATGATCGAGGTAGGTATCTGAACACAGAGACAAATAGAACACTGTTGTCTGCTCAACATCCACTTCACATATAAATATTATACATATTAAAGGACTGAATCTCCAGTGTCACATTTTGTATTTTATGGTTTAAGATCAAGAAGAAAGATCCTCTGTTCTTCTTAAAATGTGATTTATTAATGTTTGACGTTCTTATTTTATAATCCTAAATCAAAAGTACAAAATACAAATTGCCTTGAAGATAAAATATGTGAATAGATTTCACAGTAAGCAGGAAAATACCACACAACAACAGGTTACCTGCAGGTGGTACTAAGCACTTTAAATGGTGTGGGTGGGGATGTCAGTGGACGTAAAGGTTGACACCAAAAGGAGGATGAGACACTGATGAATTAAAACGTACAATCCTAGCTATTCCAAGTGCTGATCTTTAATACCTTCATATGGATGGGTAGGGAAAGGCTGTTTGCAAAAATGTGTTACACCCTTGGTGGCCACTTTAGGCATGCACCTTAGCAGAATCTGGTGAAATCTTTCAAATACACATTTATTAGGTTTGGAAAAAGCCTTGCATCCTAGTGGCATGACGTTTTTATTGAATGTTGAGGCCAGTTTAGGGCTTTGTAGTTATGAAAAATTGCATGGGAACTAGAGGCACCCAGGATAGTGAACATAATAAAATGTGATGGAAAACACTTGTTCCATTTTTAGAGTCCACCTAACAAGTGTTTTACCAGTGGGCTGTTCAATTTCACATACCCCAGTCAGTGTCTTTATTCAATCTTAATCTACAGCCAGTCTTAATTTAGTCTCAACTCATATATTATTCACTCTCTCACTCAAGGTGACAATTGATTTGTTAATCATGCTTCCCTCTCATTCTACTTTTTATCAGAAAATTGTGGGAGCACTCTGGGAAGAGGAGTAGATTATGAGGACATACATAAAAGTAAGATGGACTATGTTAGAAGTGAGAAATAGTCAATATCAGAAGTGATTTAAATAAAAAAAATTTTAATGTTTTTTTTATTTATTTCTGAGGGTGGGGGGAACGGGCAGAGAGAGAGACACAGAATCAGGAGTAGACTCCAGGCTCCAAGCTGTCAGTACAGAGACTGATGTGGGACTTGAACTCACGAACCATGAGATCATGACTGGAGCTGAAGTTGGATGCTCAAAGGACTGAGCCACTCAGGCGCCCTCAGAAGTGATTTATTTTATTTTATTTTATTTATTTTTTTTTTCAACGTTTATTTATTTTTGGGACAGAGAGAGACAGAGCATGAACGGGGGAGGGGCAGAGAGAGAGGGAGACACAGAATCGGAAACAGGCTCCAGGCTCTGAGCTATCAGCCCAGAGCCCGACGCGGGGCTCGAACTCACGGACCGCGAGATCGTGACCTGGCTGAAGTCGGACGCTTAACCGACTGCGCCACCCAGGCGCCCCTCAAAAGTGATTTAAACAGACGATGAATGTCATGGGTACTCATCTGTCCATGTTCATGGCTAATCTGTTCATTTGAGAACAGAACGTTGCAGTAAGAGTATTGGTGATAGTTTAAAATTATGTCTTAACTCACACATGTGATGGTAGTGTGTTGATTTTTGTTTTTTTTTTTTAATATTTGAGGAAGTAGATAACTATATCCTTTTCATTCATAAGAATATTGAAACATTAGTAATTCTATGACCTATTATCTCCATAATAACATTTTCCTCCTCATTTTCTTAGTTCTTATTTCATTGGCAGCCCAGTTGGCTGGATCAATGGATGGAGGGAATCACTCGGTTGTGTCTGAGTTTGTGTTTCTGGGACTCACTCATTCATGGGAGATCCAGCTTCTCCTCCTGGTGTTCTCCTCTGTGCTCTATGTGGCAAGCATGACCGGGAACATCCTCATTGTGTTCTCTGTGACCGTTGATCCTCACTTGCATTCCCCCATGTACTTCCTACTGGCCAATCTCTCTTTCATTGACTTGGGAGCCTGCTCTGCCACCTCACCCAAGATGATTTGTGACCTTTTCAGAAAGCACAAAGTCATCTCTTTTGGAGGCTGCATCGCCCAGATCTTCTTCATCCACGTCATTGGTGGTGTGGAGATGGTGCTGCTCATCGCCATGGCCTTTGACAGATATGTTGCCATCTGCAAGCCTCTCCACTACTTGACCATCATGAGCCCACGAATGTGCATTTTGTTTCTGGCTGCTGCCTGGGCCCTTGGTGTCAGTCACTCACTGTTCCAACTAGCATTCATTGTTAATTTACCCTTCTGTGGTCCTAATGTATTGGACAGCTTTTACTGTGACCTTCCTCGGCTCCTCAGACTGGCCTGTACAGATACCTACAGATTGCAGTTCATGGTCACTGTTAACAGTGGGTTTATCTGTGTGGGTTCCTTCTTCATACTCCTCATCTCCTATGTCATCATCCTTTTTTCTGTTTGGAAACATTCCTCAGGTGGCTCATCCAAAGCCGTTTCCACCCTGTCAGCTCACATCACTGTGGTCCTTTTGTTTTTCGGTCCAACCATGTTTGTCTATACATGGCCACATCCCAATTCCCAAATGGACAAATTTCTTGCCATTTTTGATGCAGTCATCACTCCTTTTCTGAATCCAGTCATCTACACGTTTAGGAATAAAGAGATGAAGGCAGCAATCAAGAGAGTATGCAGACAGCTAGTGATTTACAGGAAGATCTCATAAGTGATATATGACTTCTCACTAATCATGGGATAGCCTTTTGTTTCTATCTTTGATATTTTGGATTCAGAAAACTTGGGACATCTAATATTGATATGAGTGTTATCACAGCTGTGACATAATTCTTACATGATGAATCTATTTAATCCTTATGAAGAGTGAGCCATGGAAACAGTATATCTCGCTATCTATGGAAGTCCCATTTAATTTATCTCAGCAATGTTATATAGTTTCGGGTGAACAGGTCTTGCATATCTTTCTTGAGATTTGTTCCTAATTATTTTAATTTTTGGTGCTGTTTTAAATGGCATTTTTGTTTAGTTTATAATTGTTTATTGCTAATTATAGAAATAGAATAGATATTTTGTTTATTGAAATTGTATTTTGAAAACTTGCAAAATCGTTCCCTTCCTCTTGGTTTTTTACAGAATAAGTAGGATCTTCCTCATAGATGGTCATTTTTTCAGTGCATAAACACATTTTACTTCTTTTATTCTAGTATGGATAATTTTATTCATTTCTGTTTCCTTATTGTACTTGCCAGGTCAAATAGTGTAGTGCTGAATATACAAGTGGTTAGGGTGAACACCTTTGACTTGTTTTTATTCTTATAAGAAAAACTTTCATTTTTTTGTTAAGTATGATGCTAGGTATAGGTCTTTAATACAAGCTTTTTATCAGGCTGAGGAAATTCCTTTCTATTTAGTTTTTAAAATCAGCAGTGGATGTTGGGTTATGAAACAGTGCTTTATCTAGTTTAGTATCAGGATAATGGTGGCCTTTTAGAATATATTTCCTTGTTTTAAATTTACTGCAGAAGTTTTGTAGAAATGTTGTAGTTTCTTTCTTAAATGTTTGGTAAAATTTACCAGAGAAGTAATTTTAGCCTGCAGTTTTCTCTAGGAGAAAGTTTTCAACTATAAATTCAATTGTTGGTAGTCTGTGTCTTTAAAGAAATGTGCATATTAATCTATGTTGTCATCATTATTGGAAAAGCTGTTCCTAATATTCTCTCGTTATGGAATATCTGCAAGGGGCGCCTGGGTGGCTCAGTTGGTTGAGCATCAGATTCGTGATTTTGGCTCAGATCGTGATCTCATGGTCATGGGATCAAGTCCTGCATTGGGCTCTGTGCTGGGTGTGGAGCCTGCTTGGGATTCTCTGTCTCTCTCTCCCTCCCTCTCTCCCTTTTCCTCTGCCCCTCTCCCGAGCTTGCACATGCTCTTCTTTCTCTCAAAATAATAATAAGAAAAGAAATATATCTAAGACTTTCAATATATTCCTCTCTTTCATTGTTTATTGGTAGTTTGTACCTTTTAAAAAGATATTATCAGCATTCCAGAGATTTTTCAGCTTATTTTTATTAAGGTAAAATTAATATATAACATTATATATGTTTCTGGCGTACAGTGTTATAATTTGACATCGGTATACATGACAAAGTGATTACCACCAAAAGTCTAGTTATTGTTCATTAGTATACGATTGACCATTTCACCCCCCATCCCCCATATTCTTCCCCTTTGGTGAGCATCAATCTCCTTACTATATCTATGAGTTTGGGTTTGTATTGTTTTTGTTTGTTTGTTTTACTTTTTTGTTTGTGGATTCCACAGATCAGTAAAATCATACAATATTTGTCTCTGACTTATTTCACTTAGCATAATAGCCTTGAAGTCCATATATGTTGTTGTAAATGGCAAGATTTCATTTTTCTTTGTGGCTGAGTAGTTTTATCTTGTTTATATATACCACATCTTTTTCATCCATTGGATAAAGTATCCATGGATACTTAAGCTGCTTCCTTATATTGTCTATTGAAAATAGTGCTGCAGTGCACATAGTGGTACATATATCTTTTTGAATTAGTGTTTTAATATTCTTTGAATGAATTCCCAGAAGTGGTATAGCTGTATCATATGGTAGATGTAAATTTTTTGAGGAATCTCTACTATTTTCCATGGTGGACACACCAATTCACATTTCCACCAACATTGTATGAAATTTCCTTTTTATCTATGTTCTCTCCAACCCTTACTTCTTGTCTTTTGCTTATAGCCATTTTAACAAGCATGAAGTGATGTCTTATTGTGGTTTTGATTTGCACTTCTCTAATATTTAGTGATATACAAATATCTTTTCACGTGCCTTTTGGTAGTATGTATTTCTTGGAAAAGTGTCTACTTAGATCCTCTGTCCATTTAAAAAATCTGTTTGATTTATTGTTATTGAGTTGTGTGAATTCTGTACATATTTTGGATATTAACCTGTTACTAGATATGTGATTTGCAAATATATTCTCCACTTTATTAGGTTGTCTTTTCATTTTTATGATGGTTTCCTTTCCTATGTAGAAGCCTTTTAGTTTGATGTATGCCCATTTGTTTATTTTCGCTTTTGTTTCTCTTGCCTTTGGAGTCAGATTCATAAACATTGCTAAGACCAATGTCAAGACTGACTATATTTTCTTCTAGGAATTTTGTGGTTTCAGGTCTTATGTTCAAATCTTTAACCTATTTGGAGTTGATTTTTATGTATGGTGTAAGATAGTGGTTTACTTTAATTCTTTTGCATGTGGCTGTTCAATTTTCCTACCACCATTTATTGAAGAGACTGTCCTTTCTCCATTGTATGTTCTTGGCTCCTTTGTCACACATAAATTGTCCGTATATGTGTGGGTTTTTTTTTCCGGGTGCTCAATTCTGTTCCATTGATCTGTGTGTCTATTTTTATGCCAATACCATATTGTTTTGATTACTATTTTGTTTGATTGTTTTGTTTTTTGAGAGAGAGAGAGTGTGAGCAGGGGAGAGGAACAGAGGGAGAGAAAGAATCTTAAGCAGGCCCCACAATGTGGGACTTGATCCCATGACCCTGGGATCATGACCTGAGCCAAAATTAAGAGTTGGATGCTTGATCAACTGAGCCACTCATGAGCCCCTCTTTTTGATGTAATTGGAGTTGGGGTTTATTTCTTAGTTTTTCTTTCCGATATTTTGTTATTAGTGTATAGGGAACACCATAGATTTATATGTATTAATTTTGTATCCTCAAACTTTTCTGAATTTGTTTAACAGTTCCTCAAGGTTTTTGGTGGAAGCTTCAGGGTTGTTTTATATATAGTATTACATGATCTATAAATAGTAACAGTTTTATTTTTCCTTTCATAATTGAGTGGCCTTTTTTCTTTTTCTTGCATTGCTGTGGTTACAACTTTGAACACTTTGTTGAATAAAAGTGATGAGAGTGAAAAACTGAAAGTTTTTCAAAAGTGTGGTGTTAGCTGTGAGTTTGTCATGCATGGCGTTTATTTTGTTAAGGTGTGTTCCCTCTATACCCACTTTGTTGAGATTTTTATCAGAAATAAATGTCGAATTTTGTCATATGATTTTTTTCTGTATCTATTGAGATGATCTTATGATTTTTATACTTCATTTTGTTAACCTGTATCATATCGATTGATTTCTTTGGATGTTGTATCACCTTTATCTCTGGAATAATCCCCACTTGATCAATATGTATGATTCTTTTATATATTGTTGAAGTTAATTTGCTTATATTTTATTGAAGGTTTTCACAGCTACATTCATCAAGGATATCAGCGTGTAATTTTTTTTTTTTTTTATGTTGTCCTGGTGTAGTGTTGGTTCAGGGTAATGCTTGGGAAGCATTTCCTTCTCTTCAGTGTTTTGGAAGAGTTTGAGAAGGATAGGTATTAAATATGCTTTGAATGTTTGGTAGAATTAACCAGTGAAAATGTTTGGTCTTGGACTTCTGTTTATTGAGAAGTTTTTGATTACCAGCTCATCTTGTTACTAGAAGTTGGTCTACTCACATTTTCTATTTTTTTATGATTCAGTTTTAGAAGATTATGTGTTTATAGGAATTTATCCATTCTTCTAGGTTGTCTAATTTGTTGGTGTATACTTGTTTATAGTACTTTCTTATAATCATACTCTATGGTATCTGTTGCAACCTCTTTTATTTCCGATTTCATTTATTTGAGCACTCTATTTTTTATTGGTTAGTTTAGTTAAAGGAAAATTTTGTTTATCTTTTCAAAGAACAAGCTCTTAGTGTTATTGATCTTTTCTATTGTCATTTTAGTCTCTATTTCTGGTCTGCTCTTTATTATTTCTTTCCTTTGGGTTCTATTTTTTTTTCTGTTGTTTTCTGTTACCTATTTCATTAATTTCTGTTTGTATTGTTTATATTCTTCTTTATTTGTTTTTAATTTGCCTTTTCTACTTTCTAATTATTTATTTTAATTTTTTGTTTTAATCCCAATTAGCTGTTTTGTTAGTTTCAGATGTATGTTATTGTGATTCAACAGTTACATACATCACCTGGTGTTCATCATAAGTGCACTGTTTAATTGCCATTACCTATTTAACCATACCCCCAACCTCCTCCCCACTGGTAACCATTAGTTCTCTATAAATAAGAGTATATTTCTTGATTTCTCTCTCTCTTTTTTCCATATGCTCATTTGTTTTGCTTCTTAAATTCCACATATGAGTGAAATACGGTATTTGTCTTTTCTAATTTTTTTCACCTAGCATTCTACTCTCTAGCTCCGTCCATGTTGTTGCAAATGGCAAGATTTCATTCTCTTTTACGGATGAGTAATATTCCTATATATGTATATTACATCTTCTTTACCTGTTCATCAATCCATGGATACTTGGGCTGCTTCTATATCTTGGCTATTGTAAATAATGCTATTATAAACAGAGGGGTTCATGTATCACTTTCAATTAGTGTTTTTGTATTCGTTGGGGAAATACTCAGTAATGTGATTACTGGATGATAGGGTAGTTCTATTTTTAACTTTTTAAAAAAGTTTATTTATTTTGAGAGTGGGTGCACACACATTAGTGGGGGAGGGGCATAGAGGGAGAGAGAATCCCAAGCAGATTCTGTGCTCTCAGTGAAGAGCACAACACAGGGATCAATCTCATGAACTGGTAGATCATGACCTACAATGAAATCAAGAGTCGAGTGCTAAACCAACTGAGCCACTCACATGCCCCTATTTTTAACTTTTTGAGGAACCTCCATATTATTTTCCAGAGTGACTGTACCAGTTTGCATTCCAACCAATGATGCATGAGTATTCCTTTTTTTCCTCCAAATCCTTGCCAATACCTGTTATTTCTTGTATTGTTGATTTTAGCCATTTTGACAGATGTGAGGTGATACTGTAGTTTTGCATTTCCCTGATGATAAATGATGATGAGCATCTTTTCATGTGTCTGTTGGGCATCTCTGTGTATTCTTGGAGAGATGTCTGTTCATGTCTTCTGCCCACCTTTTAACTGAATTATTTGTTTTTTGGGTATTGAGTTTGATAAGTTCTTTATATATTTTGGATACTAACCCTTTATTGGATATGTCATTTACAAATATCTTCTCCCATTCCATAGGTTTCCTTTTAGTTTTTTCGATTCATTCATTGTGAAAAAGCTTTTTATTTTGAGGTAGTCCTAATAGTTTATTTTTGCTTTTGTTTCCTTTGCCTCAGGAGACATGTCCAGAAAGAAGTTGCTGTGGCTGATGTCAAAAAAGTTAATGGCTGCATTCTGTTCTAGAATTTGGTGGTTTCAGGTTTTACATTTAGGTCTTTCATCAATTTTGAATGTATTTTTGTGTCTGGTGTAAGAAAGTGGTCCAATTCCATTCTTTTGCAGGTAGCTGTTGAGTTTTAGCAACACTATTTGTTGAAGGGACTTTTTCCCATGGATATTCTTTCCTGCTTTGTTGAAGATTGATTATATAGTTGTGGGTTTCTTTCTGAGTTTTCTAGTCTGTTCTATTTATCTATATGTATATTTTTGTGCTAGTACCATAAGGTTTTGATTACTATAGCTTTGTAATATAATTTGAAGTCCAGAATTGTGATACCTCCAGCTTTGCTTTTCTTTTTCAATATTGCTTTGGCTATTCACGGTCTTTTGTGGTTCCATACAAATTTTAGAGTTGTTTCTTCTAGTTCTGTGAAGAAGGCTATTGGTATTTTGATAGGGTCTGCAGTAAATGTGTAGATTGTATTGGATAGTATAGAGATTTTAACAATATTTGTTTTTCCAGTCCATGAGCATGGGGTGCTTTTCCATTTCTTTGTGTCTTCTTCAATTTCTTTCATAAGTTTTGTACAATTTTCAGATTATAGGTCTGTCGCCCCTTTGGTTAGGTTTATTCCTAGGTATGTTAATGGTTTTTGGTGCAATTGTAAATGGAATTGATTCCTTAATTTCTCCTTCTCCTGCTTCATAATGGGTGTATAGAAATGCAACAGATTTCTGCACATTGATTTTTGTATCCTGAAACTTTACTGAATCCATCTGTCAGTTCTAGCAGCTTTTTGGTGGAATCTTTCAGGTTTTCTATATATAGTATACTGTCTTCTACAAATAGCGAAAGTTTTACTTCTTCCTTGCTGATTTGGATGCTTTTATTTCTTTTTGCTATCTTACTGCTATGGCTAAGACTTCCATTACTATGTTGCATAAAAGTGTTGAGTATGGGCATCCCTATTTGTTCCTGACTGTAGAGGAAGAGCTCTCAATTTTTTCCTATTTAGGATGGTATTACCTCTGAGTTTATGTATGGCCTTTATTCTGTTGAGGTATGTTTCCTCTAATCTATTTTGTTGAGGGATTTTTATCATGAATGGATTCTTTTTGCATCTATTGAAATGATCATAATGTTCTTCACTTTTATTAATGTGGTGTATCATGTTGATTAATTTACAGATATTGAACCACCCTTGCAACCCAGAAATAAATCCCTCTGGACTGTGGTGAATGATTTTTTAATGTGTTGTTGGATTCAATTTGCAAGTATTTTATTGAGAATTTTTGCATCTGTGTTCATCAGGGATATCTATAGGTCTCTTTTTGAGTGGTATCTTTATCTGGTTTTGGTATCAGGGTAATGCTGGCCTCATGGAATGAATTGGAAGTTTTCCTTCCTTTTCTATTTTTTGGAACAGTTTTAGAAGAATAGGTATGAACTCTTTAAATGTTGGGTGGAATACTCTGGTTTCTCTTCAGATTGTATAAATCTTTCGCCTTTTAAATGTTGGGTGGAATTTGCTTGTGAAGCCATTGGATCCTGGACTTTTGTTTGTTGGATTTTTTTTTTAATTATTCAATTTGTTTGCTGATCATTGATCTGCTCAAGTTTTCTATTTCTTCCTGTTTCAGTTTTGGTAGTTTATATGTTTTTTAGGAATTTATCCATTTCTTCTAGATTGTCCAGTTTTTGGCATATAATTTTTCATATTATCTTATAATTATTTGTATTTCTGTGGTGTTGGTTGTTATTTCTCCTCTCTCATTTTTGGTTTTATTTGAGTCCTTTTCTTTTTGATAAGTCTGGCTAGAGTTTTATCAATTATTTTGATTTATTTTTAAGGAACCAGTTCCAGGTTTTATTGATTTGTTGTGTTTTTGTTTGTTTGTTTGCTTGTTTCTATATCATTTATTTCTGCTCTAATCTTTACTATTTCCTTCCTTCTGCTGGTTTTAGGTTTTGTTGTTCTTTTTCTAGCTACTGTCTGTGCAAAATTAGGTTGTTTATTTGATATTTTTCTTGTTTCTTGAGATAGGTTTGTATTGCTATAAACTTCCCTCTGAGAATTGCTTTGCTGTATCCCAGAGGTTTTGAATTGTAGTGTTTTCATTTTAATTCTTTCCATGTGCTTTTTAATTTGTTTTTTGATTTCCTGGTTGACCCATTCATTGGGTTATTTAACTGCCATGTATTTGTGTTCTTTCTGGATATAGTTTTTGTGGTTGACTTCTAGTTTCATAGGGATGTAGTCAGAAAAGACACATGGTATGACTTTAGTCTTCTTGAATTTCTTGAGTTTGTTTTGTGACCTAATATATGATCTATTCTGGAGATAGTTCCGTGTGCAATTGAAAAGAATGTGTATTCTCTTTTAGGATGGAATATTCTGTGTATGTTTATTAAGTCTAATTGTTCCAGTGTGTCATTCACAGCCATTGTTTCCTTGTTCACAACTTGTTTAGATGATCTGTCCCTTATTGTATGTGGGGTGTTAAAGTCAGGACTATTATTGTATTATTATTATTTCCTTTACATTTGTTATAAACTATTTTATATATTTGGGTGCTTCCAACTTGGGTGCATAAATATTTATAATTGTTATACTTCTTGTTGGAATGTCCCCTTTATTATTATACAGTGTTCTTGTCTTCTCTTATAGTTTTTGATTTAAAAGTCTTTTTTGTCTGGGCTCTCTGCTCCTCCATGTTCAACAGAAAGCTGCTTCTTCTGGTGTAGTGCCAGCAGTGTCCCTGAGAAATGATGGAGAAGGTCATAATAAATGGATTTGGGTGTATTAGGTGCCTAGTTACCAGGGCTGCTTTTAACTCTAGAAAAGTGGATATTGTCACCATCAGTGACTCCTTTATTGACCTCCACTACGTGGTTTACATGTTCCTGATGTTCTCATATGATTCCACCCTTGGCAAGTTCCACGGCACAGTCATGGCTGAGAACAGGACACTTGTCATCAATGGAAAGCTCATCTTCATTTTTCAGAAGTGAGATCCTGCCAATATCAAATGGGATGAATCTGGGGCTGAGTATGTTGTGGAGTCCACTAGGGTCCTCACCACCATGGAGAAGGCTGGGGATCATTAGAAGGGTGGGGCCCAAGGAGTCATCATCTCTGACCGTTCTGCTGATGCCTCCATGTTTGTGATGGGCGTTGAACCATGAGAAGTATGATAACTCCCTCAAGATTGTCAGCAATGCCTCCTGCACCACTAACTGCTTGACCTCTGTGACCAAGGTCACCCATGACAACTTTGGCATCGTGGAGGGACATGTGACCACAGCCCATGCCATCATTGCCACCCAGAAGACCATGGACTGCCACTTTGGGAAGATGTGGTGTGATGGCTGAGGGGTTGCCCATAATATCATCCCTGCTTCTACTGACACCACCAAGGCTGTAGGCAAGATCATCCCTGAGCTGAATGGGAAACTTTCTGGCATGGCCTTCCATGCCCCCACCCACAGCATGTCAGTCATAGATTTGACTTGCCAAATATGACATCAAGAAGGTTGTGAAGCAGGCATTAGAAGGCCCTTTGAAGGGCATCCTGGGCTACACCGAGTATCAACTTTAATAGTGACATGCACTCTTCCACCTTTGATGCTGGGGCTGGCCTTGCTTTCAGTGACTACTTTGTCAAGCTCATTTCCTGGTATGATGATGAATTTGGCTACAGTGACTGGGTGGTAGACATTGTTGCCCACATGGCCTTCAAGGAGTAAGAGCCCCCTGGACCACCAGCCCCACCAAGAGCAACAGGAAGAGAAAGGCTCTCAGATGCAGGGGAGTCTTTGCCCCAACTCATCCCTCAACACACTGAATATCTCTTGACCTCCACAGTTTCCATCCAAGAGTCCTTGAAGAAAAGGAGGGGCGTGTGGAGCTCCACCTTGCATTGTACCGTCAATAAAGTATACAGTACACAGCCAAAGAAAAATCATAGAAATAAAGGGTATTTTGTCTGAAATAAGTATTGCTATTCTGGCTTTCTTTGATAATCCATTTGCGTGATAGACATTTTTTGTTCCTCTCACTTTCATTCAGTAAGTGTCTTTAGGTCTAACATGAGTCTGTTGTAGGCAGAATCTTGTTGTTTTATTTTTTAATCCATTTTGTCACCATATGTCTTCTGATTAGAACATTTAGTCCATTTATATTCAAAGTAATTATTGATAGGTATGTATCTGTTGCCATTTTGTTACTTGTTTTGTGGTTGTTTTTGAAGATTGTCTCTGATCCTTTCTTGCCTTTATCTTGTCATGTTTTGCTGATTTTCTTTAGTGATAGATTTGGATTTATTTCTCTTTATTCTTTGCATGTTTATTAGTGGTTTTGATATATGGTTATCATTAGTTTTGTATATGACTTCTGCATATAGCAGCCTATATTAAATTGATGTCATTTAAGTTTGAATCCATTCTTCTCTCCTCTCCTCTCCATGTTTTAGGTGTATGTTATTATATTTAATACCCTTTTTTTTGGTGAGTTTCTTGACTGATTTTTTTACAGAAGTATTCATTTTTGCTGCTGTTGTGTTTCCTACTTTTATCCTGTCCCTTTTGGTTTGTCCTTTCCACTCAGTGTCCCCTTGAATATTTCTTACAGGGTTAGTTTAGTGGACATTAACTCCATTTGTTTTTGTTTGTCTGGGAAACTCTTTATGTTTCCTTCTATTCTGAATGATAGCCTTGCTATCAAGAATGTTTTGGGCTGTAAAATTTTCTCATTCAGCACGTTGAACATATCATGCCATTCCCTTCTGGCTTGGAAAGTTTCTGTTGAAAAATATCCTGCTAGTCTAATGGATTTTCCCTTGTAAATTAATGACTTCTTTTGTCTTACTGCTTTTAAGGTTTTTTTATCACTATATTTTGCAATTTTAATTATGTCTTGATGTCAGTCTGATTTTGTTGATTTTGATGGAAATTCTCTGTGCCTCCGGGATCTGGTTGGATATTTACTTTCTTACATTAGGAAAGTTTTCAGCTATTATTTATTCAAATTAATTTTTTGCCCTCTGTTCTCTGTCTTCTTCTGGGACTCCTATAATACAGGTGTTATTATGTTTGATGGAGTCCCTGAGTATCTAAAGTCTGTTCTTGTTTTGAATAATTCTTTTTTCTCTCTTTTGTTCAGCTTGATTACTTTCCATTACTCTCTTTTCTATGTCACTATTTCATTCCTCTGCTTCTCCCACCCTTCTGTTCATTCCATCAAGAGTGTTTCTCACTTCCATTTATTGAGCCCTTTATCTTTTCTATTTTATTCCTTATCTCTATGTTAAGGGTCTCGCGTGTATCTTCCACTTTTTTCTCAAGTCCAGTGAGTATCCTTATAATCATTACTTTAAATTCTTTCTCACGTATGTTACTTATATCTGTTTCATTTAGATTTCTGACCATGGCTTTGTCCTGTTCTTTCATTTGGGATAAATTTCTCTGTCTTTTCGTTTTGCCTAAGTTTCTCTGCCTGTCTGTGGTTAGGATGGTCACTATGTCTCCTGTTCTTGAGAAGGTCACTATGTCTCCTGTTTATGAAGAAGAGGTCCCGTGGTGCCCTGTTGAGAGGTACCCCCTGTTCTTCAGTGCTTAGTACTTCTAAGTCTCCAATGTGTGCTGTGTGTACTCTGCAGCTTTGTTCTGGCCACTTCAGGTCTGTTGTCTGCAGAGGCTCTCTTTACTTCTTGTCTGGAGTATGTGGTCCCTCGACTGAATGTGCCACATTTTAAGTAGGTCTCCTCTGGTCTGTTTGTAAAATGATATCTGTCCACAACACCATTAGAGCTGAGGCTCTGAAAAATTCCCAAGTTGGGAGATGCAGTGTTAGTAGGGGTTTTGGCTGGTCTTCTGGAGGAGTGGCTTCCTGAGCTGAGATTAAGGCAAGAGTCACTGAGAGGGACAATTCCACTAGATTGGGTGGGTGGGGTGGGGAATGGCAGGACTTGTTGTAAGCAAGTTAGGTAGCATGTTTCAACACTGTGCTCGTTCCTGCAGGTGGTCCTGTGCTTATGCTGAGGGGTAGGAGAGGGAAATGGTACTTGCCAGTTCCTTTATTTCTAGAGGGGTCTCTCTGTGAATGCTGCCTGTTTGGGATGTGCTCTGAGACAGGTGGATAACCTCATCACTGTGTGCCCCAGGCATTCTTCATATCACTATTTTCATGCTGTATATCAGCATCTTGAATTTTCTCCCAGAAGGGTACATTGTCCTCTGAGCTCTATCCCAGCCCTACCCACTGACCTTTAAAACTCAAAGCTTTAAGCCCTGCTGGTTGCAAGAACTCATGAAATTCAGCCCTTGTGGCTTTCCAAGCTGATTGCTATGGGGATTTGTTTCCCCCCTGTGCTTCCTTATGGGCTAGTCTGTCTCTTGCCCTTCTGCAGCACCCATGATCTGTTTATCTCTCAAGCCATGTCTCTGCATTTCCTACCTTGTTTGATGTGGCTTCTTCTCTACCTTGAGTTGTGCAGTTTGTTCTGCCAGTCTTCAGGTCAATTTTGGGCTATTTAGGATGCTTTGATAGTTATCTAGTTGTATTTGTGGCATGAGATGAGCCTAAGGTCCTCCTACTCTGCTGCCATCTTCCCTGACCCTTTTCTCCTTTCTTTAGGTAGAAACCATAGTCATTCATCTGATACCTTTCCAATATAGGTATTTAGTTCCATTAATTACCTTTTAAACACTTCCTTAACTACATATATAAATTTCTATAGATCTTGTTTTCTTTTGATTCAGCTCAAAATATTTCCTAATTTTATTTGTAATTTCTTTAACAATTTAAATTTCTTTAACACACAGGTTATAATTCCCAGGGAAAATTTCCAGATATAATTCTGTTATTGATTCTAGTTGATTCTCATTGTAATCAGTAACCTACTTTGTATGATTTGAATGCTTTTAAATCTATGGAGACTTGTCCTATGGCCCATAACGCAGCCAGATCCTGTCTCACCTTATGCTGAGGACTGAACAACCTGCAGAGCCTGGTCCTTTGGGACTGCTCAGAACATAGAAAAGGTGAGGCCATTCAGTTACAGCTGATGCTGATGCTCTTTGAGATTGTAAATGAGCACAGAACTGAGGTTTTTCTTCTAGGAAGAAAGGAAAGAAACAAAGGGGGCCCAATGCCCGGAAATTCAGAGTGCTGTTTGTGGAGCCAATTTCTATCTCACTTATATCAAATGGTAAAAAATGGAAAAGCTCAGTTTTCTGGCTCCACTAGCAAAAAAGGAAAGGGGTGGGTGTGCTGTTATAGCTGGAATTGTTCTGTGAGATTGGGAAAAAGCACAGAACTGATGCTTTCCTCCAGTCCTAACACATGCTATAATGGATTGGTCTCTCTCTTGCTTCACTTTGAGCACTGCTGACTAGTGAAGGTCTCTCCCAGTCAAAATCAGTCCGTACAGACTGGGAAAGAAAGTGGATTCTCTAAATGAAGAAAACAAAGCAAACCTACAAGGAACATGAAGAATCATGAAATATGACACAGTCCAATGAGGACAAAAAGTCTCCAGTAACCAATCCAAAAGAAATGGAGATCTGTAGATTGCCTAACAAATTCAAAACAATCATTTAAAGAAGCTCATTAGGTAGAGAACAGGATAGACAACTAAATGAAATCAGGAAAGCACTGCATTAATAAAATGCAAATATTAGCATGGAAGTAGATATGAACTGAAAAAACAAAAATACTGGAGCTTAAGTATATGATAACTGAAAAAATCATGGATGGGGTTCAAAAGTAGAATAGATCAAACAGAAGAAAGTATCAGTGACCTGTAGACAAGTCATTTGGACTTACTGAGTCAGAGGAGCAAAAAGAAAAAAAGAAGGAAAAAGAGTAAAGAAAGCTTAAGGGACTATGGGACTCCATCAAGTGAACTAATATATACATTATGGGAGTTAAACAAAGAGGAAAAGGAGGAGAAAGATGAGAGGAGTAAAGAGAGGGAGAGAGAGAGAAGAGACAAAAAGCTTATTTAAAGAAATATTGTCTGAAAACTTCTTAAATCTGGGGAAGGAAATGGATATCCACAATCATGAGACTCAAAGTACTCTGAATAGGTTGAAATTAAAAACATTTACAATGAGATGCATTATAACCACATTGTCAAAAGTCAAAGACAAAGAGAATTTTTAGAGCAGCAAGAAAAAAATGACTCATTTTATACAATGGAGCCACCATATGACTGTCAGTGAATTTTTCAGCTAAAACCTTGCGGGGAAGGGGTGGTTCGTGGTGGAATATATTCAAAATGCTGAAAGAAAAAAAAAATCCAAACAAGAATGCTATACCTAGCAAATCTCACCTGTAGAAATGAAGGGGAGAGAAAGGTTTCCCCAAAGCTTGAATTCATCACCACCAGTTCTGCCTTATAAAAAATGCTATAAAGGTACTTCTTCAGACTGAAACAAAAGGGTATTAATTCATGATTTCTTGTCAGTCTTTTGGCTAAGATCAAGTGTAGGATGCTAATTCATGAGATGAAAAAAGTATGGAACTCACTGGTAAAGGTAGATATATACTAAAATACAGAATATGCCCATACTATAGTGGTGGTGTGTAAACTATAATGGTGGTATATAAATCACTTTCAACCCTTTCATAAAAGTAAAAAGACAAAAATAATAAAAATAAGTACAATAATTTAATGGATACACAAAAGATGTAAATTGTCAAATCACTATCATAAAATATGTATGGGATGGGCAGGGGTAACCAGAAACTATGGGAGGGGTAATGAGAAGTTATTGTCAATGAATAAAAAGTTTCAGCTTGGGATCATGAAAAAATTCTCAAAATGGATAGTGGGGAGTGTTGTACCACAGTGTGAATGTGCTTGATGCCATTGAATTTTACACTTCAAAATGGCAGGTAAATTTATTTTTTTTGTATATTTTACCACAATAAATGTTACGTATACACCAGAAAAAAAGTGTAGAAGTTTTGTATGTAATCAAAGTTAATTTGTTATCAGCTTAAAATGGACTATAAGATGTGTTATATAAGTGTCTTTGTAAACACAAAAACCCACAGCAGATACACAAAATATAAAGAGAAAGGAATCAAAGCATACCACTGCAAAAAAGCTATCAAATAATAAAGGAAGACAGTGGGTAGAAAGAAACAAAGGAAATACAAAACAGAAAAGTGGCAATAATAAGTTCTCATCTATAATTATTTTAAACGTAAATGGATTAAAATCTCCAGTAAAAAGATATAGAATAACTGAATGTATAAAAAAAACATGATCCAAATAAATTCTGCCTACAAGAGACTAGTTTTTTTTTTTTCATTATCTGAAGTTTATTGTCAAATTGGTTTCCATACAACACCCAGTGCTCATCCCAAAAGGTGCCCTCCTCAATACCCATCATCCACCCTCCCCTCCCTCCCACCCCCCGCATCAACCCTCAGTTTGTTCTCAGTTTTTAAGAGTCTCTTATGCTTTGGCTCTCTCCCACTCTAACCTCTTTTTTTTTTCCTTCCCCTTCCCCATGGGTTTCTGTTAAGTTTCTCAGGATCCACATAAGAGTGAAACCATATGGTATCTGTCTTTCTCTGTATGGCTTATTTCACTTAGCATCACACTCTCCAGTTCCATCCATGTTGCTACAAAGGGCCATATTTCATTCTTTCTCATTGCCACGTAGTACTCCATTGTGTCTATAAACCACAATTTCTTTATCCATTTGTCAGTTGATGGACATTTAGGCTCTTTCCACAATTTGGCTATTGTTGAGAGTGCTGCTATAAACATTGGGGTACAAGTGGCCCTATGCATCAGTACTCCTGTATCCCTTGGGTAAATTCCTAGCAGTGCTATTGCTGGGTCATAGGGTAGGTCTATTTTTAATTTTTTGAGGAACCTCCACACTGTTTTCCAGAGTGGCTGCACCAATTTGCATTCCCACCAACAGTGCAAGAGGGTTCCCGTTTCTCCACATCCTCTCCAGCATCTATAGTCTCCTGATTTGTTCATTTTGGCCACTCTGACTGGCGTGAGGTGATAGCTGAGTGTGGTTTTGATTTGTATTTCCTGGATGAGGAGTGATGTTGAGCATCTTTTCATGTGCCTGTTGGCCATCTGGATGTCTTCTTTAGAGAAGTGTCTATTCATGTTTTCTACCCATTTCTTCACTGGATTATTTGTTTTTCAGGTGTGGAGTTTGGTGAGCTCTTTATAGATTTTGGATACTAACCCTTTGTCTGATATGTCATTTGCAAATATCTTTTCCCATTCCGTTGGTTGCCTTTTAGTTTTGTTGGTTGTTTCCTTTGCTGTGCAGAAGCTTTTTATCTTCATAAGGTCCCAGTAGTTCATTTTTGCTTTTAATTCCCTTGCCTTGGGGGATGTGTCAAGTAAGAAATTGCTGCGGCTGAAGTCAGAGAGATCTTTTCCTGCTTTCTCCTCTAGGGTTTTGATGGTTTCCTGAAGAGACTAGTTTTAAGAACACACATAGGCTTAAATTGAAAGAATGGAGAAAGATATTTCACATTAATGATAATGAAAAGAACACAGGAATACTTATTATTTCAGATTAAATAGACTTAAAATTGTCAAAGGAGACAAAAATGGTCATTATATTATGGTGAAAGAGTCAATTCATTAATAGGATATAACAGTTGTAAATATATATGCACCCAACATCAGATCACCTACATGCATAAAGGATATATTGAGAGATATAAAATGAGAAATATACAGCAATACAATAAAAGTCAAGGACTTCAGTACCCTATCCTGAGCAATGTGTAGATCATTCAGTTCTAAATACATAAGGCAGTGAATTTGAACAACAGTATAGACCACAGGGATCTCACAGGTACAGAAATTCCCATACAACTGCAGCACAGTACACATTGTTCTCAAATGTACACATAACTTTCTCCAGGACAGATCATATGTTAAACCCCCAAACTAGTCAACAAAAATTTTTTAAGATTTTGTTTTTAAGTAATCTCTACACCCAGTGTGGGGCTTGAATCCACAACCCTGAGACCGAGAGTTGCATGCTCCACTGCCTGAGCCAGCCAGGTGCCCCACAAGTCCTTAAATTTTAATAAGATTGAAACAATTTCAAGTATCTTTTCTTTTTTTAAGTTTGAGAAAGAGGGTCGGGGAGGAGCAGAGAGAGGAGAAAGAGAATCCCAAGCAAGTTCTGTGCTGTGAGCGCAGAGCCCAATGTGGGGCATGAACCGTGAGATCATGAGCTGAGTTGCAGCCAAGAGTCAGACACTTAACTGAATGAGCCACCCAGGTGCCCCTCAAGTATCCTATCTGACCACAATAGTATGAAACTATAATAACAGAAGGAAAATTTGGAAATTCACAAATCTGTGGAAATTAAGCAACACCCTAGGAAACAGCCAATGCATGAAAGAAGTAATCAAAAGGGAAGCAAAAAAGTATCATAAGGAAAATAATAAATTGAGAGAAAAAGAATAAAACACAAGATACCCAAACTTACAGGATGCACATAAGCAGTTCCAAGAGGAAAGTTTATAATGATAAATGTCCATGTTAAGAAAAAAGAAATCTCAAAATCACAACCTAAATTTGCATATTGAGGAACTAGAAAAGGAACAAACCCAGCCCAAATTAGCATAAGGAAGGAAATAATAAAGGATTAGAGTAGAAATAAATACAGAGTAGAAAAACGATAGAGAAGATCAATGAAATTAAGAGCTGGTTTTTGCAGAGATAAACAAAATGGAGAAAACTTTTGCTAGAGTATTAAGAAAAAAAAAAGACACAAGTAAAATTACAAATGAAAGAGGACACAAAAAATGATACCACAAAAATACAAAGGATGACAGTGGTTACTATAAAAAATGATATACCCACAAATTGGATGACCTAGAAGAAATAGACAAATTTCTGGAAACATGTGATCTACCAACACTGAATCAAAAAGAAATACAAAATCTGAATAGACTAATAATGAGAAAGGGGATTAAATCAGTAATCAAAAACTTTCCAACAACAAAATCCCAGGTTAAGATGGCTTCACTGGTTAATTCTACCAAACATTTTAGGAAAAATTAATAGTCCTTTTCAAACTATTTTAAAAAGTTGAAGACTAGTGAATACTCGGAATTTATTCTACTAGGACAGCATTACTCTGATACCAAAGCTAGACCATGACATTACAAGAAAAGAAAATTATAGGCCAATATTCCTTACGAATATACATGTAAAAACCCTCAGCAAAATGCTAGTCTACAAAATTCAACAGCACATTAAAAAATTATATACCATAATCAGGTGGGATTTATTTCTGGGATTCAAGGATGGTTCAATCTATGCATGTCAATAAATGTGACATATATTACCAGAATGAAGGATAAAAATCATATGATCATCTCAATAGATACTGAAAAAGCATTTGACAAAATATCCTTTCATAATAAAGGTGATAAACTAGGCATGGAAGGAATATAACTTAATATAATAAAGGCCATATACAACAAAACCACACGTAATACAATACTCAATAATGGAAAGCTGAAAGTTTTTCCTCTAAGATCAGGAATAAGACACGGATGCTGTCTTGCCACTTTTATTTGACATAGTTAAGCCAGGGCAATTAAACAAGAAAAACAAAGTGCATCCAAATCGGAAAAGAAGTAAAACTGTCTCCATTTGCAGATGACATGATATAATATGAGAAAACGCTAAAAACTCCACCAAAAAAAACCGTTAGAAGTAATAAATGAATTCAATAAAGTTGTGGGATACAAAATGAACTTACCCAAATCACTTGCATTTCTATACACTAACAAGTATTTAAAAAAGAAATTAAACTGTTTGCAATAGCATCAAACAATACGAGGTACTTAGGAATAAATTTAACCAAGAAGAGGAAAGATCTGTCCATTGAAAACTATTAATTCAATGATGAAAGAAACTGAAGACACAAATGAAATGGAAAGATATCACATGTTCATAGATTGGAAAAATTAATATTGTTAAAATATTTATATTCCCTAAAGTGATCTGTACATTCAATGCAATGCTACCAAAATTCCAATGGCATTTTTCACAGAAAAGGAAAAAAAAAACCCTAAAATTTGTGTGGAACCACAAAAGATCCTGAATAGCCAAAGCATACTTGAGCAAGGAGAACAAAGCTGGAGGCATCACATTGCCTGATTTCAAACTATATTACACATCTATAGTAATCAAAACAGTATGGTATTGACATAGAAACAGGAAAATGGACCAACTGAATAGAGAGCCCAGAAATAAAAGCATAGATATATGGTCAACTAATCTTTGACAAAGCCACAAGAATACACAATAAGTAAAGGACTCTTTAATAAATGGTGTTGGAAAATTTGGATATCACATGCAGAAGAATGAGATCCTTGTTTCACATCTTATACCAAAAAAAACCAAAAACATGCAAAATTAATTAAAGACTTAAAGCATAAACTGTGAAATTAGGACAAGTGCTAAAAGAAAAGATATGGAAAAGCTTCCTGACATTGGTCTAGGCGTGTTTTTGAAAAATATGATACCTACAGCAAAAGCAGTAAAGACAAAAATAGACAAACAGGATTGTATCAAACTAAAAACCTTCTGCACAGTGAAGAAAGCAATCAGCAGTTTGTAGAGACAACTCATGGAATGGGACAAAAATACTTGCAAACTATAAGTCTGACAAGGGGTTAATATCCATCCAAATATGTAAGAAACACCTACAACTCAACAGGTGGAAAATAAATAACTTGATTAAAAAATGAACAAATGTCTGAAACAGATATTTCTGAAAAGACTTACGAATCATCAGCAAGTGTATAAATAGATGGTCGATATCACTAATCATCTGTGAAATGCAAACAAAAACCACAATGATGTATCACTTCACACTTAGTAGAATGGCTAATACAAAAAAGGCAAAAGACAAGTGTTTTTAAGAATTAGACAAAAGGGGGGGCGCCTGGGTGGCGCAGTCGGTTAAGCGTCCGACTTCAGCCAGGTCACGATCTCGCGGTCCGTGAGTTCGAGCCCCGCGTCAGGCTCTGGGCTGATGGCTCAGAGCCTGGAGCCTGTTTCCGATTCTGTGTCTCCCTCTCTCTCTGCCCCTCCCCCGTTCATGCTCTGTCTCTCTCTGTCCCAAAAATAAATAAAACGTTGAAAAAAAAATTAAAAAAAAAAAAAAAGAATTAGACAAAAGGGTACTCTTGTATGTTGTTGGTAGGAATGTAAATTGCTATAGCCATCATGGAAGACAGTATGGAAGTTCTTTAAAAATTAAAAATAGAACTATAAGTATCTTGAAGAGATAACAGCATTCCCATGTTTATTGCAGCATTATTCACAGTAGCCAAGATATGGAAACTTTTGACGGATGAGTAGGTAACAAAAATGTGACACAAACAGAGAATGGAGTATTATGACAACATGGATGAACCAGGAGGTTATTATGTTAAGTGAAATAAGCCAGACACAGAAAGACAGAAATACTATATGATCTCACTTATATGTGGAATCTAAAACTTTGAACCAAAAGAAGAAGAACCAACAGTTTCCAAGATACAGGGAATAGGAGAAATGGGCAGATGTTGGTCAAATGGAGCAAAGTTCGAGTTATTGAGGGTGAATAAGTCTTGGAGTTCTAATATACAGCAAGTTGACTGTAGTTAATGATCTTGTACTATATAAATGAAATTTACTAACAGGGTGAGTATAACTTCAGCGTTCTCTTCACACACATGCATACACATATACAAAGGTAACTGAGGTGATATGTTAATATTGATCATGGTACTCATTTCATAGTGTACGTGTATATCAAAATACCATGTTGTACTGCTTACATATATACAATTTTATATTTCATTTAGACTTCAATTAAGCTGGGAAAAGAGTAAACATAATAAATTATGAGCTAGGAAAAGGTAAGAAAATGATTGTAAAAAGATGCTCAACATCATCATTAGGGAACTGTAAAATAAGACAGTGTAATGCCACTACATACCTATTAGAATGGCTAAAATCCAAAACATTTGTGACACCAAATGTTTGTGAGGCCTCCCATTCTTTGTTAGTAAGTATGCATAATGGTACGGCTGCTTTGGAAGACAGTTTGGCAGTTTCTTACGAAACTACATATACTCTTAATGTATTATCTAGCAGTCATGCTACTTGGTATTTCCCCAAATGAGTTGAAAACTTATGTCCACACAAAAACATGCAATGGCTGGTTATAGAGCTTTATTAACAATTGTCCACACCGAAAGCAAGCAATATACCTTTAAATATGTGGATGCATAAACAAACTGGTATATCCATACAATGGTGGAAAGCTCAGACTGCATCGCATTTGGTGACACTTGTTCAACTGTTCAGTCTCTACTGGAGCCTAGAAGCAAGCTAAAAGTTCTTTCTCAAAAGTATATTGAGTATCTGTAGAAGATGGTATGTGGGTGCTCCCAAAGTCCAAAGGTCTGAGGTTATGATTCACCCATAGGGAACCTCCAAAGGCATCATTCAGTGATCCTATATGTTATACATTCTTTGTATATTTGCTGGATCAGAGAGACCAAATGTCAGAGAGGCTTTCAAGATAGTCTGAAGCTGCTGTAAAGCCTTCTCTGGTTCTATGCCCTGTCCAAAACTGGAAATATTTTGAGTTACTTGGTTATTAGATTGGAATATTATGCCAAAATGAGGCATATGTTACCTCCGAAATATTAAGTCACACAGAAAATTGTGCCTCTTTGTTTGTGGTAGATGCAGCAGCACAAGATACAGCAACTTGTCCACTTTGTATAAGATATCTTGGCCGTCCCTAGACCACTATACTCCTAGAAATTTTACTGCCGTGGCAGCCCATGAATACTTATGAGATTTATTTTCCATTCTATGATATACATGTATATCTTACCAAGGTATCTAGAGTAGCTGCTACTTCTTGCTCTGGTCCATTTGTCAGACTAACAATATAGTGAGCCATGGTGATATTATTTGGAATAGAGAAGAAATGAAGTTCCTTGCAGATTAGATTATGACATAGGACTTGGAATTCTGGTATACTCTAGCATAGGACAGTGAAGGTTTGTTTTTGGTTCTGGGTGCTGGAAGCAAACTGTTTATGATCTTTGCTAATAGGTATAGAGAAAAAAAAAACTCTTTGCTACATTAATAACTGCCTACCAGGTATCAGGACAGTTAAATGCATCTGGTAAAGAAGCTGCAATTAAATCACCACTTTTGTGAGTTGACAAAGTATTTCATTAAGATCCTTTGACTTCTGCACAGGCTCATAGGTGATTTTAATAAGGATATGTTAGGAATCACCTGTCTTATATCTTGCAAGTCCATGATGGTGTCACTAATCCTTGAAGCTGCTCCAGGAATTTGGTTTTGTGTCTAGTTTTCTCTTTTGGTATGAAGAGACAGTAGTAGTGGCTTACACTATACCACTGATACTATAATAGTTCATATCACATGTATCAGAGAACCAATGTAAATATTCTTCCATTTGCCATGTATGTCTATTCCAACTATGAATATTAGGACTCCTGAAATAACCCAAAAGGGTTAGGACCTGCTGGGCCCACTGTGAGATAGAACCAAGCAAAATTCCCCTCACTTCAGCTCTAGTAGGCCCTCCTCTGACTGGTGGACCACAGTAGTATTTTAGTGTCCAGAAATTAGTGTAAATTCAGAGTTACAGTCCAGAAACTCTCCAGAAGTCTGGTTATTTCTCCTTCCCCAATGTACAGTCACTCTGGTAAATGATCCTAGCTTTAATAAAAGCAATGACAAATATTTATAGTGTATTTCTTTTTACCCTGTACTAGGTCCTTCTTCAAAGAGATCCAGTCTTTTTTTTATTCAAAGAGTCCTGTATTTGTCAAGTGGCTAAAGTCTGGAAATTGTAGAGACAATGTGAATCTCTGTTGCTTTTATTTGTCACATTCTTGGTGACCAGGTGACCAGATAGAAATATTTTCTGTTCATACAAATCAAATAAGACTTTTATTAGGCTACCCATCTTTTTTCAGTTCTAGAGGTACTGTGATTAATTATCTAATGCCAAAGGTATTGTCAGGTCAAACTATTTTATTATTGCTTTAGTTCTGTTGCTTCTTATGGTACCACACCCATATTATGTCTGGCAATTAAGTGCTGCCACTTGGCCACTGATACCCTAGTTACCTCATCAGCCCTATTGAATTCAGGGAGCCAAGTTTAAAGGCAGTGCTGACATTCTTGACCTACAGCTTTTCCATAATGCTAGAACTTCCTTTCTGATTTTATTTCTTCTAGTCTTGATGGAGTATTCTGTGGATTTCGTGGGGAACGTGGTTGGAAATGAGTGAGCAGCATTACAGTCTCCCTTAGCCTTCGAATATCTTCTACAGTAGACTAAGGACGTTATGGCAAATCAGCTTCATTCTTTGTACCCTAACTTTGGGTCTAAGTATGATGTGAACAAAATAAAGCAAATGATTACAGTCTTTCCAACACATGGTGCTGGGAAAATTGAAGAAGCGCATGCAGAAAGGTGATATTGGACTCCTATCTTACACCATACTAAAAATTAACTCAAAGTGGGTTAAAGGTTCAAATGTAAGGCTAACACTAAAACGAGGAGAAAAAAATAGGGAAGAAGCTCCTTGATATTAGTCTTTTTAGCAATTTTCTGGATATGATAGCAAAAGCACAAGCAACAAAGCAAAATTAAGTAAGTGGGACTATGTCAAACAAAAAGCCTCATTACAGCAAAAGAAAAAAAAATGAAAAGGTAACCTACAAAATGGGAGAAAACATTTGCAACGTATGCATCTAATAAAGAGTTAATATCCAAAGTATATGAAGAACCCAGAACTTAATAGAAAAAAAATCTGATTAAAAAATTGGCACAGGATTTGAATAGATATTTTTCTAAGAAGGCATACAAATGGTCATCAGGCACATAAAAAGCTGTCTAGCATTACTAATCATGAGGGAAATAAAAATCAAAACCACAATGAGATATCACCTCATTGTGATATCTCACACCTGACCTATCACACCTGTTAGAATGGCTATCCTCAAAAATATGAGTGCTAACAAGTGTTGGTAAGAATGTGGAGAAAAGGGAACCTGTGTGCATTGTTAGTGGGGATGTAAACTGGTGCAGCCACTATGGAAAGCAGTACAGGGTTTCCTCAAAAGATTAAAAATAGAACTGCCATGTGACCCAGCAATTTCACTTCTGGGTCTATACTGAAGGAAATGAAATACTAAATACTAAAATACTGAAAAGATATATGCACTCCCATATTCACTGCAGCCTTATTCACAACAGCTGAGACATGGAAGCAACCTGTGTTCGTCAAAGGATAAATGGATAAAGAACATGTGACATATATACACAATGGAATATCATTCAACAATGAGAAAGAAGGGAATCTTGCCATTTATGACAACATGGATTTATGTAAAGTGAAATAAGTCAGAGACAAATAGTTATGATGCATGCATATGTGGAATCTAACAAATAAACTTGTAGATACAGAGAACAAATTGGCAGTTGCCAGAGGCAGGGAGTTGGGGGATGTTAGGCAAAATGGGTGAAGGTAGTCAAAAGTACAAACTTTCAGTTTTAAAATAAGTCCTGGGGATATAAATGTATAGCATAGTGAGTATAGTTAATAAAACCATATTGTATAGTTAATAAAACCATATTGTATATAGATTGTTGGAATCTAACAAATAAACAAACTTGTAGATACAGAGAACAAATTGGCAGTTGCCAGAGGCAGGGAGTTGGGGGAGTTAGGCAAAATGGGTGAAGGTAGTCAAAAGTACAAACTTTCAGTTTTAAAATAAGTCCTGGGGATATAAATGTATAGCATAGTGAGTATAGTTAATAAAACCATATTGTATATTTAAGAGTTCCTAAGAGAGTATATCATAATTCTCATCACAAGAACAAAAAATGTAACCATGAGAAATAAAAATTTTTTAAAATTTAAAAGGTGGTGCTTGGTGGCTCAGTTGGTTGAGTGTCTGACTCTTGATTTTAGCTCAGGTCATGATCCAATGATTGTGGAATCGAGTCCTGTGTCCATGCTGAGTGTGGAGGCTGCTTGAGATTCTGTCTCTCTCCCTCTGCCCCTCTCCCCAGCTTGCGCTTTTTCTCTCTCTCTAAATAATAAAAAAGTGTGTGTGGTGATGTTAACTAGACTTATTGTGATCATTTTGCAATATATACAAATATTGAATCATTAAGTTGTACACCTGAAAATAATATGATTTTATACATCAATTACATTACAATAAAAAAGAGAATGAGTTCTCTAAATTGGTTTTATATTATTTCTATTTCTGGAAATTTGTTTTCTGATCAGATTAGATTTAAAAGTATTAATGACCTTGTTGTCAGCAATAAAGGGGATATAGGTAGTCATTACCATGCAGTAGCAAAACAATTACATCAATTATCACCTGTAAACACTAGCAATTGAGTGTTCATAGGAGGCAAGTCTTTGGATGATCAAGACATTGTTACAGAATCATTCAGTAAAAACATGGAGTATAATGGGTTTGGTTGGTTGTTTATAGTAGACTGGAGATCATGGGGAAAGAAAATCGGAGAGTTCAAGGCTTTAAATTCCCATCTAAAGGCCAAGTAAGGGACCAGAAAGCCTCTGTGATTGCCCTTAAAGATACTTTTATTATGGCTGCAGGGTCATGGATTTTAGGGGGGAAAATCCTGATATGTGGCTTGCTGAGTTACAAGGTAAATTGAATTTACAATCCCATACTGTCCCTTAAAGTTATGGGTTGGCTGGGAAGCGGTAAACCTTTGAAAATCAACATGGGGAATATTGGCAGATTCTAATAAAAGAAGGAAACTTGAATTCATAAGTTTTCTAAATTATTCTTCCTGGTGGAAGAGTTTTCTTCTTCTATCTGAAGAAATTTGTCTGTGCTTATCTGAAAACTATAACGACCTCTCCTGAGTTGGTTACCAGACAGGGGATTGCTGACAATTATCAGTGTCTGTTCCCACCTCTTCACATTGTTCGTAGTCCTATAGTCAGGCTCAAGTCCCAGAAAACTCTAGTGAGTCAGGGACAAAGTGGAATCTATGACAAGATGCAGTACACTCCAAAATAAGACTTTACATATTTGTATAAACAGACATCTGTAACATATGTATGGGAATGGATCCTAAGGGTGTTGGACTAGGATAGAAGTAAAATAATGTTGGATTTGGCCACATTTAATGATACTGTTACACTAAACAATGGTTCTGTGTTAGCTCAGAAGGCTTGGAGTGACCATAACAGTTTGATTTATTTGGTTGACTACAAACCTAGACCCAAATTGGAATACATAGAATGAGTCTGATCGACCAGAACCTTGTTAGTTTAAACTGTTAGAAGAAGTTATTCAAAGGCTGAGGGACACTGCAGTGCTGTAATTGTTAATGCAATTTTCCCTTTCCTGTTATTTTTATTACTTGCTTTCCTTGTTATTCAAGAGCTTTCTTTTGCCTTCATGACCACTTTTTTTTTTTTTTTTTTTTTAAGTAGGGGAAGGAAATGGTAATTTACAGAAAGAGATGTGACCTCCCAGGTGACTCATTAACCGCTTCTCCCCATAGTTACTCTGGGAAAACCGACATGATTCTAGGAGACAATTCCCATAACAGACTGATTTTTGGCTGGCAGCACCAAGTTTCCAAGTTGAACTTGGTCACTACCCAAGCGCAATTAGTGCTGTTAATTAACTGCTTTTATGATTGCAGTATTTTGTGTAACTCTTTGCACAGGGGAGAATTGTGCAGCAGACAAAAACTTTTTGAGTTGTTCTGACTCCCTAAAGATACAGTTGCTGTATGCCCTCAGGCAGAAGAGCACACTTTCCCTTGCCCATTGTGTTTTAGTATTAAAAATACAGGTGCACTTTGAGGAGGGCACCTTTTGGGATGAGCACTGGGTGTTGTATGGAAACCAATTTGTCAATAAACTTCATATAAAAAAAATAAAAGAATAAGCTGGAAGGAAATAAAAAAAAAATACAGGTGCACTGGTGGGACTAGCCTCTATGAACAATAGTTGAATGTAGGTCTCTAGACAAGGGTGGTTATAGGTGGGAGGTTTTGTGCTACCATTCATTCATCATGCTTTGGTTTTGATTTTATTTACTCATTATTTTTTAATTACAAAATAAAACATACAGATAATGGTTCAAAACAAGTTTATTTCTTAATAAAATTTTATAAAGTAATTGTCACCTAAGTCAAGATACAGAACTAAGTCAAGTAGTCCATCCCAGAAATCCCTGTAACTTGTCCAAATCACAACCAGCTTTCCCCTCAAAAGTAACTGTGATTCTGTTAAAGACTTCCTTCCATTTCTTTTTTTGCAGCTTTGTCTTCCAAATATGCATCCCAAGACAATACATAGTTTGTCTTGCCCATTTCTTTTTCATTTGACATCCTTTCCAATCTATTCAGTGTAGATTTTCCTCCAATCTTTTTCTTTTCCATAAATTTATTTGTTGAAAAACTTGGGTCTTTGACACTTGATTTCCCACCCTCTGAATTTTGGTCATTGCAGACTCTCATTGCAGTTCAGCATTTCCACTGAACTTGGGATCATCCAAATGGCAGCTGGATACAGAGCTTTGACCAAACACGTTTGGATTAACAAACATATAGGATAAAAGATAAAAAAACAAAAAGCCTCTCCCAGTATTAGTTAATTTACTCCCTAAACTCGTAGGCCGTATAAAAAAAACCTTCATTAACCTGTACTTTTCTCTTGTACCATCCTAGAAATCAGCCAGGGATGGAATTTTTGCGTCTTTTTAGGCATTTTATGAGCATGTGTCCTGACTGCGCATGCACATGACTTTTTCAATTACCAAGTACAAATGAGTGATTTTTATTATATTCATTTTCCAAAAGAAATCTCTCCCCGGTTTTTCCTGTCTGGTTTTCAGAGATGTAGAATTTGCCTCAATTAAAATCTTTTGTCACAGAAGTTACTGGTCATTTATTTCCCTTACAGTGTTTTTTTAAAGTTGTAGTTGGCACAAAATGTTACTGTTATATTAGTTCCAGGTGTACAACTTAGTTATATGAAACCTCTATACATTAGGCTATGCCCGCCGCAAGTGTAGCTATCATCAATCACCATACAACACTATTAAATTACCATTGACTATATTCTCTCTGCTGTACTTTTTATCCCTGTGAATTAATCATTTGGAAGTCTGTGTCTCTTGTTTCCCTTTATCGATTTTGCCCTTCCCCACATCCCTACAACCATCAAGTTCTGTTTATTGTCTGTTTCCACTTTTTAGTTTTTCTTTTCTTTTTTTTTAGATTCCACATATAAGTGACGCATATGGTATTTGCCTTTTTCTGTCTGACTTATTTCACTTAGCATAATACCCTGTAGGTCCACCCATGCATGAAGTCATAAATGGCAAAATTTCATTCATTTTGGCTTCATTCATTGAAATGGCTTCTTCATCCATTTACCTATGGATTAACACTTGGGTTGCTTCCATATCTTGGCTATTGTAAATAATCTTTAGTAAACATAGTAGTACATATATCTTTTCAAGTTAGTGTTTTTTCCCCCTTTGGGTAAATATCCAGTGGTAGAAATACTGGATCATATGGTATTTATATTTTTAAGTTTTTGAGGAACCTCCATACTGTTTTTCCACAGTAGCTACACCAGTTTGCATTCCCACCAACTGTGCATGAAGGTTCCTTTTTCTCCACATCCTTGCCAACACTTTTTTCTTGTGTTTTTCGTTTTAGCCATTCTGACAGGTGTGAGGTGACAACTGTGGTTTTGATTTGCATTTTTCTGATAATGAGTGATGTTGAGTATCTTTTCAGGTATCTGTTGGGCTTTTGTATGTATTCTTTGGAAAAATGTCTATTCTGATGTTCTGATTTTTAAATCAGATTACTAGCTTTTTTTTTTTTTTGGTGTAGAGTTGCATAAGTTCTTCATATATCTTGGATATTACCCCTTTATCTGATATATCATTTGGGGATATAGTCTCCTGTTTAATTGGTTGCCTTTTAGTTTTGTTGATCTTTTCCTTCACTGTGCAAAAGCTTTTTATTTTAGTGTAGTCCCCATAGTTTATTTTTGATTTTGCTTTCCTTGCCTGAGGAGGCATATCTGGAAAAATGTTACTATGACCAATGTAAAAGAAGTTATTGCCTCTGTTTTCTTCAAGGAGCTTTATGGGGTCTTACTAAGGTCTTTAACCCATTTTGAGTTTATTTTTGTGTATAGTGTAAGAAAATGGTCCAATTTCATTCTTTTGCATGTAGCCATCCAGTTTTCCCAGAACCAGTTAGGGAACAGACTCTTTTCTCCATTGTATATTCTTGCTTTCTTTGTTATATAGATTAATTGAGCACATAAGTCTGGGTTTATTTCTGGGCTTTCTATTCTATCCTACTGATCTATGTGTCTGATTTTTGTTTATTTTTGTTTGTTTTTTAGAGAGAGAGTGAGCATGTGAGCAGGGGAGAGGGACAGAAGGAGAGAGAGGGAGAATCTTAAGCAGGCTCCGTGCTCAGCACAGAGCCTGATGCAAGACTTGATCCCATGACCTTAGGATCATGACCTGAGAGAAATCGAGAGTCAGATACTCAACTGACTGAGCCAACCAGCTGCCCCTTATGTGTCTGTTTTTGTGCCAGTACCATACTGTTTTTGTTACAACAGATTTGTAGTATATCTTGAGATGTGGAATTGTGATACCCCCAATTTGTTTTTCTTTTCCAAGTTGCTTTGGCTATTCAGGGCTTTTTGTGGTTCTCTACAAATTTTAGGATTATCTACTCTAGTTCTGTAAAAAATGTTGGTGGTTTGATAGGGATTGCATTAAATCTGTAGCTTTCTTTGGGTAGAATGGATATTTCAACAAAATTACTTCTTTCAATCCATGTAATATTTTTGCACTTGTATTCTCTTCAATTCCTTTCATCAGTGTTTTATAGTTTTTGAGGTATAGGTCCTTTGTTAAGTTTATTCCTAGGTATTTTATTCTTTTTGGTACACTTGTAAGTAATATTATTAATTTCTCCTTCTGTTACTTTGTTATTGTGTATAGAAATGCAGCAGACTTCTGTATATTAATTTTATAACCTGCAACTTTATTGAATTTATTTATCAGTGCTAGAACTTGTTTTGGTGCAGTATATGATGAGTGTTCTATGTATTGTATCATGTCATCTGCAAATACTGACAATGTAATTTCTTCCTTACTAGTATGGATGCCTTTTATGGCTTCTTTCTGATTGCAGTGGGTAGAACTTATAATACTAAGTTAAATAAAAGTGGTGAGAGTGTACATCATTGTCTTGTTCCTGATCTTAGAGGAAAGCTTTCAGATTTTAATCATTGAGTATGATCTTAGCTGTGGGTTTTTCATATAGGGCTTTTATTATGTTTGAGATATGTTTCCTCTAAACCCACATCATTGAGTTTTTATTATGAACAAATATATTTTGTCAAATACTTTTTCTGCATCTGTTGAAATGATCGTATGAGTTTTAACCTTCATTTTGTTAATGTGTTGTGTCTTATTTATTGATTTGTGAATATTGAACCATCCTTCATCCCTGGAATACATTCCACTTAATCATGGTGAATGATCCTTTTAATGTATTGTTGAGTGCAGTTTGCTAATATTTTGTTGAGGATCTTTGCATCTGTGCTTATTGGTGATATTGGCCTGTAATTTTCTTTTTTGTAATGTCTTTGGCTTTGGTTTCATGGTAATGTTGGCCTTCTGGAATTATATTTGAAAGCTTTCTTTCCTCTTCTATCTTGGGATAGATTGAGGAGAATAGGTGTTAACTCTTATTGACTTTTTTTGTTTCTTTGAATTAGGTGGAAAAGCTACTTCTAAACTTGAAGGAATAGTCTTGTGTATATTTGTTCCCTATGTAGACTGTGTGAGCTTGGTGACTTTTGTAGGCTAGCTGAAGCTGTGGATGGCATGGGCTGAGGGTCAGAGGTCACTTTTTGCTGGGGCTATCCTGGTGGGATGGCTGGAGCAGAAGTGGGCTTTGGCTAGGGAAGTCTTGAGGTTCTATTAAAAGGGAGAACTAGAAGGACCCCTGAAGCTAAAGTGTGCTCAGATCAGGAATGTCCTAGGGCTTTATGTGCAGAAGGTGCCCTGGCAGGATAGCTGAAGCTGACATGGGTGCAAGCTGGAGGTCCTGGGCCTCTCTACATAGAGCTCATTCTGGTATGACAGCTGAAGTTGAAGTGGTCCAAGCTGGGGTGCTTGTGGTGCTGGGTGCAGAGGGTTCCCTGGTATAGTGGCTGGAACTGAGGCAGGGTACATAACAGTAGATCCCAAGGCTCTCCTTGCAGCAGATACCCTGGGAAGACAGCTAAAGCTAAAGTGGGTACAAGCTGGGAGGTCCTAGGGCTCTACGAACACAGAGGGCACCTTGGCAGAATAACTGAAGGTGAAGTGAGTAAAAGCCAGGACTCTGTTCAGAGGGTGACCTGGTAGGGTGGCTAGAGTTGAGGCAGGGTGAGGGTCAGGATATCCTGGGGCACTCTGTGCAGGGGGCACCCTAGAAGACAGCGGAAGTGGTTATTGACTAGGGTGGTTTTGGGGTTCTTTGCATAGAGGAAACCATGGAAGGACAGCTCACACTGAAGCAGGTATGGGCCAGTGTGATCTTTGGTCTCTCTGTGCAGAAAGGGTATCCTAGAAGGATGGTTCAAGCTGAGGTGGGCAGAGGCTGGAGCGTCCAGGGTGTCTCTACACTGAGGGTGCCCTGGCAGGATAGCTGAAGCTCAAGTGGTTGCAAGCTGGGGTGTCTTAGGGTGCTCAGCCTGGGGATGCCCTTGTGGGTGATTGGAGCTGAAGTAGGTGTTAGCTGGGAGGTCCCTGAGTGCTCTGCACCAGGAGTGCCTTTGCCAGCCATCTGAAGCTGCAGTAGTATGGGCAAGGAGCTTTGTGCCTGTGTCACCTTGGTGCAACTGCTAGAGCTATATAGCTATAGTGTCCTGGTGCACCACCCTGGGGATGCCTTGGTGGGATGGCTGGGGCTGGGGTGGACTAGAGGCCCAGTATAGTCTGAGATGGCAGGCTGGGTATGGCATCCAGACCTTGCTCTGGTTTGCACTCTAAATGGAGGGGAGCATAAACTGTGGCATTTGCTAGCTCCTCCAACCCAGAGAGAGTTCCAGCAGCTCCCTTGCCATTTGATGAATTTCTAGCGTTGGCTCTATTACATACTGGTTGCTCTTTTAAACATGGCTTTCTTTGCCCTAGGGTAGACAAATGTGCTTCTAGTCCCTTGGTACTATCCTTCTCCACTGCAGTATGCAGCATCTAGGGTGGAAGTTTCCTTCCTTACTGTGTCTTTGTCTCTGCTGTCTGGCTATTCTCTCTTTGCCTTCAATCTTTTGTTGTGCACAAGGTGTTCAGTGAGCCCTCAGTTCTTCAGGAGGAATTGCTCTATAAATAGATATAGATTTGGTGTGTCTGAGGAGGAGGTGAGTTCAGGATCTTCCTAAATCACACTGTGGACTAGAACCCCCTTTTATGTTTTACCATTTTCAATTCATTCATACTACTGTCAGTGGACTTTTTATCCATATTTAAATCACCCACGTTACAGGGACTTAAGGACAAATAATTTGGGGAAGAGAATTGAATCTGGGGAGCATATGGAATTGACGACATTATCCTTGGAAGATTTCATGGCAGTACCCTCTACACTGCTGAGCATAAGGTGACTTCCTAAACACACCACCCATTTCATCCCTTTCATAAAGTTGCAGTTGAAGAATTAGGTTGACTTCTTTTTTTTTAAATATGAAATTTATTATCAAATTGGTTTCCATACAATACTCAGTGCTCATGCCATCAGGTGCCCTTCTCAATGCTCATCACCCACTTTCCCCTCCCTCCCACCCCCCATCAACCCTCAGTTTATTCTCAGTTTTTAAGAGTCTCTTATGGTTTGCTTCCATCCCTCTATAACTTTTTTCCCCCCTTTTCCTCCCCCATGGTCTTCTGTTAAGTTTCTCAGGATCCACTTAAGAGTGAACACATACGGTACTGTCTTTCTCTGTGTGACTTATTTCACTTAGCATAACACTCTCCAGTTCCATCCACATTGCTACAAAAGGCCATATTTCATTCTTTCTCATTGCCAAGTAGTATTCCATTGTATATATAAACCACAATTTCTTTATCTACTAACTGGTGCAGCCACTCTGGAAAACAGTGTGGAGGTTCCTCAGAAGATTAAAAATAGATCTACCCTATGACCCAGCAATAGCACTGCTAGGAATTTACCCAAGGGATACAGGAGTGCTGATGCATCAGTTGACTTCTTAAGATTACATGTTTTATTCTGTCAAACTGAGATAAAACATATAAACCTAATACTTCAGGAGTCTCGTCACGAAAGTGGGTATTGCATCTTACAAATAAATTGAAGTCTCTGAATTAATTTGTTGGATTTGAAAATTTTTATTACTCTTAGATTAACACTGCTGAAATAAATGTCTTGAGTTTGATAATTAACTTTTTTAAACAGGAAAATCCTACAACATATGAACTTATTAGCTTAAAGACTTGAAACTTCTATTTATATCATAATTTAATCTATTAATGATCTTTAATCATTCTAGAATGAGACAATCACAATACGAAATGTGGAGCTGTGAGTGTAATCAATGTGGTGGAATCACAGTCAGTAGCATGTGTAAGGAACAGGCAGAAAAGAACAAGGAAGAATGAAGATTGATTGGAAAGCGACTAGGAGAATAAAAGGAGTGACAGGAGAAGGGATAAGAAAATCTTAAAAGACAAATTTATACCTTTTAATCAATATAAAATTAAAGTTTATTATATAGGGACCCTTTATGCTTTGTCTAACACTGTATCATCCACCTAAAATAGTGGCTGGCACATAGATAAATCCCAGGAAATATTTGATGAATGAATTTTCTAGAAATAGGTACTAATTTGTTCTTATAAGAAAATAGTATCCCTCATAAATATATAGAGAAATTGAATTTAATACTCCACAAGCTCGTATTTCCTGGTGATAACCCAGTTATATATACATAAAAAAAGAGTATTCTTCTGCAAAGCAAAGGAAACAATCAGCAAAACTAAAAGGCAACTGACAGAATGGGAGAAGATATTTGCAAACGACATATCAGATAAAGGGTTAGCATCCAAAATCTATAAAGAACTTATCAAATTAAACACCCCAAAAACAAATACCCAGTGAAGAAAGGGGCAAAAGACATGAATAGACACTTCTCCAAAGAAGACATCCAGATGGCCAACTGACACATGAAACAATGCTCAAAATCACTCATCATCTGGGAAATACAAATCAAAACCACCATGAGATACCACCTCACACCTGTCAGAATGGCTAACATTAACAACTCAGGCAGCAACAGATGTTGGCAAGGATGTGGAGAAAGAGGATCTCTTTTGCATTGCTAGTGGGAATGCAAGCTGGTGCAGCTACTCGGGAAAACAGTATGGAGGTTCCTCAAAAAACTAAAAATAGAACTACCCTATGACCCAGCAATTGCACTACTAGGTATTTACCAAAGGGATACATGTGTTCTGTTTTGAAGGGACACATGCACCCCAATGTTTATAGCAGCACTATCAACAATAGCCAAAATATGGCAAGAGCCCAAATGTCCATCGATGGATGAATGTATAAAGAAGATGTGGTATATATACAATGGAACATTACTTGGCAATCAAAAAGAATGAAATCTTGCTATTTGCAACTACATGGATGGAACTGGAGGGTATTATGCTAAGTGAAATTAGAGAAAGACAAATATTATGACTTCACTCATATGAGGACTTTAAGAGACAAAACAGATGAACATAAGGGAAGGGAAACAAAAATAATATAAAAATGGAGGGGGACAAAGCATAAGAGACTCATAAATATGGAGAACAAACAGAGGTTTACTGGAGGGGTTGTGGGAGGGGGGATGAGCTAAATGGGTAAGGGGCATTAAGGAATCTACTCCTGAAATTATTGTTGTACTATATCCTAACTAATTTGGATGTAAATTAAAAAAATAAAAAATGAGTATTTATCTGAGTGAAGAGATTTCTACCCTCTCTGTTACAAATATCTGTATGTATCAGCATGTATCATTGTTGAGGAAATCCTTTTGACCTAAGAGAGCTTGTTTGGAGAAAAAGACCGTGTACTTCTTTTCTCTGACTTTTTAGAAAACTCTGGTGCTGGGGTGCCTGGGTGGCTCAATCAGTTAAGGATATAACTCTTGGTCTCTGCTCAGGTCATGATCTCACAGTTTGTGAGTTCAAGCCCTACGTTGGGCTTTGCACTGACAGTGTGGATTTTCTCTCTCTCCCTCTCTGCCCCTCTTCACCTTGCTCTCTGTCACACAATAAATAAATAAACATAAAAAAATTAAAAAAAAAACCCTGGTGGATTTTTGAAGCTCTCAGGAGTTCTTCAGAAGCCAAGTCGCCATAGAATTTTCTGTCCTTCCTCTTTAGATATATAAACTTTTTTCAGTCATTGAGGGCCCCAGGAGACCCATTTTTAAACAGGAAATATAAATACATATTAAATAAAGATGATCAGAATTGTAGATTTGTATAGAAGTGGGAAAGAACTTTGAGAGGATCTTGTTCAGTTACTTCATTCTATAGGTAGAGAGACAACCTGTGAGGTTAAATGGCTAGCCAGTGTGTTCACAGCAATACATTTCCAGAGCCAGAACTATAACTATGGTCTTCCCTCTATAATACTGTACCCATTCTTAATAGAAAAAGTCGTGAAAAAGCTAGAATTATTTATATTTGATAGGATCACTGTAACCTAATTGAAAGTCTGTATTCATCCCTGAGTTTTAATTTCTTTTAAAATAAAATTGGCCTTCCATTCCTTAAAGACTCCCTCCACTCCCATTGGATATTGCTCACTAGTCTCCAGAATCCTGAGGATAATGATTGAGATTTCCTTCCTCTGGTTTATAGATAATTTGGTTTTCAAATAGGGAGGGAATAGCTGAGGCCAGATATCTGTTTTACACAGTTAAAAGAAAAAAAAAAAAGATAAAATGAGTCGGAGAGCACAAAAGTAAGAAACACATGAATCTTGAGAAATGTTCAAATTGGAGACAAATTGAACATATCAAAAGGTTGTGTGTGTGCGTGCATGTGTGTGTAGAATTGATAAGACAAAGCAATTTGATGACTGAAATTTGAGAATAATGGAGTGATGGTTTGGAGAAAAGGACAAAAACGTTTTCAAAAGGAAAGAATTTCTGACACAAATACTTTACAGAAGAGCAGAGACTCAAGGGGGGGTGTTGAAAAGGATAGAGAGAGAGGTGCAACAACGACAGGTGCAATTTTGTGATTGAAAGCATCTTTCCTACCTGTCTATTCAGCCACAGGATGTACATTTTTAGGAGAAGAGAAATTGAGAGAGATTAGCCTTAATTTCTGTACATACTCTTCCCTCAAAGACAAAGTGATATATAAGATTCTTCAGAATGGGAAATAAAGCTAATTAGCTGCACAGGAGAATGACCTGTTGTGTCAGAGAAGGTCAACACCCAGCCCATCATTAGTTTCTCTCGGGGGACTAAGTCTTTGAGTCACGTTGGTTTCCCCATGAGAGAAATTGTGAAAGAGAAATTGCCTGATAATGAAACAGAGGGAAGAGAGAAGGTTCAGAAGCAATATGTTAGTTTGTATAAAAATATCCCTATATAGGTTACATGGTCTTTGGGATGAATAACTTGGAAGCACTGAGATGAGGGGATGAGGGTGTGAAAACATATCTTGTGTGGACAGACATATCTTGTGTGAAGTATGTCATAGTACCAAACTTGAAGAAATAGATGTAAAGCCCTTGATATGTGAAGACAATTTTTACAAATGACAGTGGGGGAATAAATTGATCATTTTCCTCTTATCAATTATAGACAATGTTTACCTGTGTATGTTTGCCTATGTTTCAAACTTTAGAGTGTTGGGGATGAAGTTCTTCTTGAAAGCATTTGACCTTTATTTTCCTGAGTTGACTGGATACAAGTAAAATTTGTCTATTATTGGATAAATTTCTTAAGATGTCAGTGGAAAACAGATACAAACACAAAAGAAAAAATGTAGGGAATTATTTTGAGTTGTTTGTAAGAGGAGCCTGTTTATCTGAGAGAGATACTCATTCAAAGGACTTATGACAAGGCTTTGAAACAAGCCCAGTATGTCTCTGTAAAGAAGTAAGGCTTAATCTATCTTTGATATGTAGATACAAAAATCTGATCTCCAGGCTATCATGGGGTTTCCAAGTGTCAAGGCTCTATCTTTGTTTAGAGTTTTATGTGTTTAGAGTTATATTTTATTTTTTCTTATTCAGAAACAAGGAAAATCATAATTCTCTGGCTGCAGAATGATAGTTTCACGTTATTTTTTGAAAAGTATTGAAATTCAAAAATGTATAAACAAGGATAAAAACTGGATAATAATCTGGGAAGTTATGTTAAAAAATAAATAGGGATGCATGGTCAGTTACATGAATCATAGTATATATAAGATGAGGTAAAACAATTTAGTTGCCTAGAAAAGAACAACTACTCTAAGGTCACAGGAAGGTTTCTTCTATTGTCTCCCAACCCCCCAAGGACTTTTCTGCACCACAGTGCATGGTAAATCATTCTTTCAGGTCAGTGTGCTCCTGTCCTAATATGCCTGTGTTCTAAGTCAGACACTGGATACCAGGCAGAACAGCATAGTAAAACAAATGAGGAGAATCTAGGTAGAAATAAAGTTTTAAGGAGTTGCCCAGCCAGACACAAAGCATGCTGTAATTTGATAGTCATCCACTGGGGCGTGGATCCTGGGCTTGGCAGAAGAGAAGGCTGCTGGGTCAACAGGAGCAGGGGTTGCTAATATAGGGTTTAAGAGACCTAGAAGTATCAGGGCTGAGACTATTGATTTACACTGTGCATCAGCTGAGATTGGCCCACGGTATGAATTGGCTTAAGTCTACAAAAGGAACTCGTTAGTAGAATTCACTGTCGGGTATTGAGGACATACAGGCAGAGAAAATTGAGAAAAGGAAAAAGAAAAGGAAATACTATAATCCTGTGATCTCTGAGTGTACAAAGAAAACCCAAACAGTTTTCAGTAAATCATGTACATTACATTTTTTTACTCGACTTTACTCATTTATTTAATGATAAATATTTATTGAGCAATTTCTGTAGAGTTGTTACTCATTTATAGTACTAACCCTGATGGACACAGCCCCTCCTCACAAGAAACTTAAAATATAATGTGGAAGACATACATCAAATTAGAAATTATGAGTATAGCTGTGTCACAGAAAGGGTACTAGGGAGTATATAATATACGATGGAAAGAGCTCTCCTCGCCCAGGTTCTGGGAAGATTTCCCTAACAAAACGATGTTGAAACTGAGATCTGAAGGATGGATAGATGTTAATAGGCAAAGCATGAAGGACAAATGTTTCAGGCAGAATAATTAGCTACTGCAGAGCCTCAAGATGAGAGAGAATGACTTTTTCAGGCAAACAAATGAAAACTAAATTGCTTCTGGTATTGCAGGGCTAGAGCATGTTGTCCTCTGAGACTAGAGAGGAGGATGGGGGCCAAGTCTTGGATGGTCTGATAAATCATGAAAAGGGATCTGTATTTTAATTTAAGAGTAGTGGCAAGTATGTGAAGGGTCTTAAGGAGAACAGTCACATGCTTAGATTTTATATTGAAAAGAATCTAATTCTGAATGTAGATAATTGAATGAAGACAAATAAGATTTGGAGTGGGAAGACACATAGGTGACTTAATATTCTATTTGAAAAATGACATGTGAAGTCTTAGATAAGAATGGTGACATTTGTCCATAAACTGATGAATGAATAAAGAAGATGTGGTTTATATATACAATGAGATACTACTTGGCAATGCGAAAGAATGAAATCTTGCCATTTGCAATAACATGGAATGGAACTGGAGGGTATTATGCTAAGTGAAATAAGTCAGAGAAAGACAGATATTATAGGTTTTAACTCATATGTGGAATTTGAGAAACTTAACAGAAGACCATGGGGAAGGGGAAGGGAAAAAATAATTTCAAACAGAGAGGGAAGCAAACCCTAAGAGACTCTTAAATACGGAGAACAAACTGAGAATTGAAGCAGGGTCGGGGGGGGGCACAGTGATGGGCATTGAGGAGGGTACTTGTTAGGATGAGCACTGGGTGTTGTATGTAAGTGATAAATCATAGGAATCTACTCTTGAAACAAAGAGCACACTATACACTGTATGTTAGCTAACTTGACAATAAATTGTGTTTAGAAAAAAAAAGAATGTGATCGTATTAGGAAATAGGGTTTATAAGAGGTAATTAAATTAAAAAGAGGTCAATAGCATGAAAAAGCAAAATAAAAATGGACACCAGCCTTTGAAGGTAGACAGAAACGGAAGGTGTAAGTATATATTACTGTTTAAAATTTTTTTACAATAAAGGAAAAAGGGAAGATGTACTGGAGGAACATTTTTAGTGTAATGAAGGTGTGCTTAAGCTTGTACACTGAGAAAAAGAGTTAGTAGAGAAGGCAATATTAAAGGTATAAGGAAGAAAATGGAACTTTGAGGATTTGAAATACCTGAGTGGATGTGATGGGGTGGGACCAAGAGCACATGAAAAGGCATTTTGTCAAATTCAATACCCATTCATTATGTTTAAATGTTAAATATATAGAAATTGGTAGTTAAAAAAAATGGTGACATTTGGAGGAAAACCAGGAAACATTTAAGTTGGAATTAATAGGATTTGCAGATTTATTGAATATTCAGCATCAGGGAAGGGAGGAGGAGTTCATTATTACTCCTAGATTTTGCATTGAGGAACTGGGTAAATATTGGTGTCACTTACTGTGACTGGGGGCCTGAAAGAGCAGCAGGTTCAAAGAGAGAGGATCAGTTTAGTTTTAGACATGCTTAGTGGGAGATGTCCTTGAGGCATCAGGCCAGTAGGCAGTTAGATTTATGAAATAGGAACTCAAGAAATAATATCCCAGCTCTGAAGCCCCTAGCTGAGATGGCAATTAAAGCTAAGGGAATAGATGCCAGCTAGGGATAGAATGTGGCATGAGAAAAGGCCAGAGATATAATTCTGATTAACACTGAGTTTTGGTGGAGCAGATGAGACAAACGCAGCAAACTAATACTGGGAAGGAGTTCCCAAAGAGTTGGGGAAAAGCAAGAGACTGTAGTTTCTTGGAAGCCCAGTGGAATATTTGAAAGAGGGAGTAGTTAGCAATGATCAAGCAAAGGAGAAATACCTATACAGATGAATACCAAAGCATTAAGAGAAGTATTAATGATTAATTTACATGGAGGAAGCAGAGATGTTACTGGAAAGGTTCCTAGAGAAACACAGGACAAAACATATAGGCAGTAGTTGCCTTGATGGAGCATATTTTACTTACAGAGCAGTAGAAACAAATAAATGAAAAGGTCGTGTGTAACTTAATAAAGTATTTACTCCGAAAGTAGAAATGCTCAATTAAATTGAATATGCCTCACAACTTTTGGCTTACATTTATCCAAGACTATCAAACTCAGATATATATATATAAACTCTTGGGGGAATATTTTGTCTGACCAGCAGACCATATTGAAAGAAACCAGAATGTCTAAACATACACCCTTGTGTGATTATTCTTTTGTGAAACAGCTATTACTTTTATGTTTTTTTTAATGAAAACTAACTAAGATAACTGAATTTTTTAAAGTCTTCATTTTTAGAATAATAGACAAAATTTCAGAAATCCTACCTTGTATTTATTGAAAATATTCATAATGTTAAAGAATTTCTCTCTCTACTTACAATCAAATTTAAACAAAAAGCTAAAAGAGCATCCTTGACATAAGTAACAGTTGATTTTCTTCTTATTCTAAGTTAAAATTAACATACGAATTAGAAAACAGAATTTATTGATTTTGATTTACTCAGTCACATTTTATTTATTAAATCCATTAGTTTACTATGAGATATATTTATCAATTGTTTGAGGTATGTCATCATAATTGAGAATAAATACAATTAATAAGTTCCAGAAAATGGTATTTGAATGTTAAGTTTATTCCTGCAAATTAGCTCAGTTTTCTCTTCTCCTCTCTCTTCTCAATGGAAGTAAGTAAAGTCAACTTATTTTCTGTGGTTAGCAACATAAAGTCACCTGTGACTTCACAATCAATTTCTACTGGTGGACCTTGTTGAAGTATTTCCCCAAATAGTTCTTATCATAGTAATGATGACAGACATGTAACTTTCAGTATCCTTGGTAAGCCTGCATCATGTGATATCTAGATCTGCTTCATTCATTATTAGATACCAGTAGGATCCATAATCCGCTTGCCCAGTCTTCTCATGGCCACTCTCATGTCTTTGTTTCTTAATGTATAGATGGCAGGATTCAAGACGGGGGTGATAGCGAAGTTGGCAATGAACAAATACTTATCCAGTGATGATGTAGGGAAAGGCCACACATAGAGAAACATGCATGGCATAAAAAACAAAATCACTACAGTGATGTGAGCTGACAACGTGACAAATGCTTTGGACAAGTCCCCTGAAGAACGTTTCCAGACAGTGACCAAAATGAAGATATAGGATATAATTAAGGAGAAGAAAGTAGCCATGGATATAAACCCACTGTTGGCAGTGATTACAAACTCTAGCTTGTAAGTGTCTACACAAGCAAGTTTCATGACGCGAGGAAAATCACAGTAAAAACTATCTACTTCATTAGGGCCACAAAAGGGCAAGTTTATGACAAAAACAAACTGAGATACAGCATGGATTATCCCCACTATCCAGGCAGCCACTACAAAGGAGACACACATTTTGGGGCTCATGATGGTCAGGTAGTGGAGAGGTTTACAGATTGCGGTATACCGGTCATAAGCCATGGCTATGAGCAGCACCATCTCACCTCCACCCATGACGTGAATAAAAAATATCTGTATCATGCATTTTGGAAAGGAAATGATGTTGCAGTCAGTGAAAAGATCAGAGATCGTTTTGGGCACTGTGGTAGAGGACAGACCTAGATCAAGAAGGGAGAGGTTGGCCAATAGGAAGTACATGGGGGTGTGTAAATGAGAGTCAATAATTACTGTGAACACAATGAAGAGGTTTCCCAGGATAATTCCCATGTAGAACACAGAGAAGAACCCAAAGAGAAAAAGGTGCATCTCCCATGAATTTGAAAGACCAATCAATACAAATTCAGATACCACAGTGTCATTTGGTCCATCCATTGACTCAATCAGTAGAGAAGACGCTGAAGTGTTCTGAAGGTAGAAAATAAGGAAGAATTGAGAAATATAGGTATTTCACATTGATATGTTTTTGCCCCTCAGTGATTTTGTGGGAAATATGTTACAAGTCAAATTTTGAAGTTAGAACACATACAGAAAGGGCAGGTTAAAGGAAGATAAATAAATAGAAATGAGATAATCAAAAGTTAGGCTAGAGTGTCAAGGAAAGAAGTCATGTGGGAGTATATCAGGTAAATGGAGGAATTAGGGGCAGAGAGTAACATCTCCTGGTAGAGAGTTTCTTTACCATGCTCATTGTGCAATAGTTTGGGCTTCTTCAGTCTTCTCCGTATACATTCAAGAAAACATTTTACATGTCATAAATAGCCATAATTTGAATGTTCATACTCTTAATCATATTTGTGCACACATACTGTAGCAGAATGTACTCTCTGATTATTCTTTTATTTCTTACCTGTGAAATCTCAGGCATTAATCATTTATGGAATAGTGGCCAGCCAGTGAGTGAAAGAGTGTTGAATATTAGGGGAAGCATAGCTTAAAATGAAAAAGGCTTGTCCTCTGATAGTTTCCAATATTGTGGTGGCAATATTGCAACCAGTTAATTGCAAAGAGTTAAAATTTACTTTAAATCAGTGAAAGTCTAAACCCTGGACTGTCAGCAGACTCAGGAAAAGGCTTTTCAGTACTTTTCTAGGATTGGGAGAGATTTTGTGCTTTTGAAAAGTCTGTTCTAGGATTAAGGAGTGGCAATTCAAATATGGAACTGAGAAATAATGGTGTTTTCACTGAAGCAAAATATTTAATTATGATACACTAAGAGCATGTAAAAATTACAAGACCCCCAAAAGTCATCAAAGATAAAGGTCATGAGAGCTTATCTTCAAATACTTGAAGCTTAGTTCAGCTAAAATGCTATTTGAAGGTGAGTAAAATTGCTACCAACAACTTTTTCAGGGGGAGTATCTGTTATCACTTTGAATAAGTAGAAAGGTTGAAGATGTGTATGTATATTATATACTTGGGTCCATTCATTATTTAACCTAAAGTGAAAAATTAAAGGTACACTTAAAAGATATAATAGGATATGAGAAGATATGCAGGAAGGGGAATTTCTAGAACTAATACCAACATGAGTATGGCCATTATAAATGATGCAAATTTAGATTTATTGAAATCTCCACTAACTTACTAAATAACAGAAATTGGTTACAAAAGAATATGTTATGCAATAAAAATTACGTAAAGGAAGAAACAGACCTATAAATATAGAGAAGAACATGGTAGTTGCCTGAGGGGAGGGGGCTTGGGAGATGGGAAAAATGAGGTTAAGTTTAAGGTTAAATGGAGGGAGTGGAGTATGCATATATGTGATAGATTAATTATTTTTATCACTATTATTTTGTTACTAGTTTTATAGTTTTACTTGTCCTTGTTAAACCAACATTTCTCAGTCAATAAATGACAATTTCTGGCTGTACTATGAAGAAAACCTTGGTGTTTTACACTGAATTTTAACCAGAAGTTTACAGTGCTTTCTTGTTTAAAGAAAAATAATATATGTGAATGAGTTTTGGGTCAAGGAATACAAATGATTGGTAACTGAAAGGCATTTTACAGAATACTGGTGTGTTTGCTATTTCAAGAACAGGAAAGCACTATTATAAGCCACTCTACTTTGCCCACTGAAATTTATGGTTCCTAATATTTCTTTATAGTTTCTAAAACAGATTAAAGACTGACTGATGAAATCTGTCTAAAGAGAAAAGCTAAAAATGTGTAGTGAAAACAGACTTACCAGTAACCCTGCACAATACTATGTTGTGATCACTCTTTCTTTCTGCTCCTTTTCCTTTCCTTTTCCCTTTTCTTTCCTTTTACTTCCTGTCCTTTCCTTTCCTTTGTTCTTTTCTTTCCTTTTTCTTTTCTTTCCTTCCCTTTTCTTTCTGTCTTTCCTTCTTTCTAATTTGAGTATAGTTGACATACAATGCTACCCTAGTTTTAGGTGTACAACTTAGTGATTTGACAGGTTTATATGTTGTGCTATGTTTACCACAACTATAGCTATCATCTAAAGAGGACCCCATCTTTTGTTCAAGACTTACAAGGAATTAGTTCTTACATTTAGTTTATCCTGAAATACTGAGTTCATGCTCAGAGCATGGGGAGAGTTAATTCAAACCTGTTAAAAAATTAGTTCTTTTTATTTCTTCAAGAACTTAAAGAATCAGAAATTCTCTGAAAGTAGAGTCCCCTAAGAGTTGGTTGCTATCCTTGCCAGATATTTTGGCTTTAACATTCAGAACATAGGAGGGAAATTTTTCAAGTAGGTGATACAGAAAATCAGATAGAATTTAAGTCTTTTGACTTTAGTGATTGAATATTCCCTCTCCTCTAAGAGGAATTATAACCATCCTAAGACTGAAAACACAGGAAGCAAAGCTGTTTAAAATTCATTTTGCCAATCCATATTCATGAATTTGTCTTTTAATCTCTACTCTTAGCTATCTAGATTGCTTCTAATAGCAGTTCTCTTCAGAACTGATGGAAACCAGTTCTACTAAGTCATACTCGTTCTTATCATTCTCCCTTTAATTCTTGACTCAGTCATTGGCTCACATCATCAAATGCTTTATCAGATATGCCAAGTGGAGGGAACTGACTCACCACACCATACCTGTATGAGGGCAGAGAATCATTTCCATTGATGTAATCTCTTAGGAGAATGGGTGCGAATTGGGTGGGCAAGGTATACTTGAATATATTTGGTCCCCACAGTGAGAAATGTGAAGTATCACATAAAATGATGAAGAAAGTGGTAACAGATCAAGGATCCTTAAGATACCAAAACAGGAAAGGGACATCATAAATGTCAGTCATTTCAGATATTTCTGAAGTATCTTCAGGCATAATATGGTTTTGTATATATTTTGATTAAAATAGAACAGTGTTCAAAGCATTAGAATAACTAGAGACAGGAGGAAAATATGCAAGTAGAAAAGAAAAACGTGAAATCAAAGTATGAAAGAGATTTCTGTGGTATTGTTCAATATTAGGAATATTTTTCTAACTTACCTGTTCTGTTCTAGAGTGTGCAGCAGCATTTGTAGAAACTCAATAATTTTGATTTCTGCTTTGTAGTATAATCACCTCTCAGACAAAATGTGTTTCTTTCCAGTGAAAATACAGTTAATTTAGTAGCAGTAGGTGTTAGTGACCTAGTGATGTTTCTGAGATTTCTAATAACAAACCTTTTATTGATTTCTCCTGGGAATGATGGCTATGCTTATGTTAATTGGCTCAAGAGAAAAATAGAAGAGTTATTTGGTGATGGGAGGTAAGGGAGGATAGAAGATGTTAGACTATCTCTTGTATATTACACAATGTCTTGGGTGTGTGAGTGATAACTCATTTAAGACAAGATATGTGGAAACATGAGCTTACTTAGATTTACTGAGTTGGAAAGAGTGAGAAGTTCCCCACAATTGTTGCAGATGCCCTCATTTACGGAGTGGGAGAGAGTTAACCCTATGTATCAATATTTTTTTTTCCAGAAAAAGCAAGATGCTTTATGCAAGGGGGGCATTCCCATCAGCATTTGTGATTTGTCCCCATTTAACATTTTTTATCTATTAACTATTCCAAAATTCATCACAAAGTACGTGAAATGAGGGGATAAATAAATATCTTTATGTAGCTTTTGTTTCCTTAAAACATACTGAATCTGACTGGACATAAGGCTTATGAGACCATGCTAAATTGTTGGACAAATAAAAAGCTTAAAAATGTTATTCTAGATTAAGTGTTGGCAAATTATGGCCCATGGGTCAAATGTGGACCACTGCCTCTTCCTTAAATAAATTTATTGGAACACAGACACAACCATTTGTTTATGTATTATCTATGGCATTTTGAGGTATAACAAGCAGTCGAATACTTGTAGCAGACACCATATGGTCCACAAAGTCTTTGGCCTGTTACATAAGAAGTTTGATGATCTTACCCTACATTAAGCAAGTTAGGCAGAAGATGGTACAGTAGAAGAATCATTCACATCGATCTTCATCATCTTCATATATATTCAAGATGAAGGTTGCAAACTAAGTTAGTTGAAGTCCTGCATGTAGATCATTCCCCATACTCAGAGCTGAGTACACACTTGTGGGGCCAAATGCGAAGCGAGTATGTAGAGGTTTTGGTTAACAAAATTATTAAGACTCCAGCCTTTCTCATACCCTTCCAAGAAATTAAAGAGAAAGGAACATTCCCAAACACATTCTAAAAGGTGAGCATAATTCTGATACCTATACTACTAGAAAAGTACAGGTCAATATATCTGATGAATATAGATGGAAAATTTTTGAACTAAATACTAGCAAACCAAATTCAATATTACATTAAAAGGATCATTTACCATGATCAAGTTGCATTTATCCCTGGGATGCAAAAGGATGATTCAACATAGGCAAGTCAATCAATATGATAAATCACATTAATAGAATGAAAGAAGATAATCATATGATCATCTCAAGAGACCTAGAAAAAGCAGCTGACAAAAGTCAACACCAAATTTATGACCTTCTGTTTTTACTTCTCCCAGTCTGGTCCACACTTAGGTATAGATGATGGTGAGATGTAAAGAGTTATCTGAGAACCTATGAGATATCAAACTCATTTGAAGTTTCATCTCAATTTATTACATTTTTATTATTTCTTTAAAATTTAGTTAACATACAGTGCAATATTGGTTTCAGGAGTAGAATTCAGTGATTCATCGCTTACATACAACACCCAGGGCTCATCACAAGTGCTGTCTTTAGTATGCATCACCCATCTAGCTCATCTTCCACCCACCTCCCTGCATCCATTGTTCTCTATCATTAACCATCTCTTATGGTTGATTTCCCTCTCTGCTCTCCCCACCACTTCCCGTATGTTCATCTGTTTTGTTTCTTAAATTCCACATGTGAGTGAAATCATATGGTATTTGTCTTTCTCTGATTGACTTATTTCACATAGCATGATTGGTCTAGCTAACTCCATCCATGTTTCAAATGGCAAGATTTCATTCTTTTTGATTGCTGAGTATATATCTCACCTTCTTTATCCAGTCGCCAGTCAATGGGCATTGGGCTCTCTCCATACATTGGCTATTGTTGATAATCCTACTATAACCATTGGGGTGTGTATACCCCTTTGAATCTGTATTTTTGTATCCTGTGGGTAAATACCTAATAGTACAATACCTAATAGTACAATTACTGGATTGTAGGGTATTTCTCTTTTTAGTTTTTTGAGGAACCTCCATACTGTTCTCCAAAGTAGCTGTACTAGTTTGCATTCCCACCAGTAGTGCAAGGGGGTTCCCCCTTCTCAACATCCTTCCCAACACCTGTTGTTTCTTGTGTTGTTAATTTTAGCCATTCTGACAGGTGTGAGGTGATATCTAATTATGGTTTTGATTTGTATTTCCCTGATGATGAGTGATATTGAGCATCTTTTCATGTGTCTGTTAGTCAACTGTAAGTCTTCTTTGGAAAAGTGTCTTTTCATGTCTTCTACCCATTTCTGAACTGGGTTGTTTGTTTTTTGGGTGTTGATTTTGATAAGTTCTTTATAGATTTTGGATACTAACCCTTCATCAGATTTTTTATTTGCAAATATCTTCTCCCATTATAGACTGCCTTTTAGTTTTGATTGTTTCCTTTGTTGTGAAACTTTTTACCTTGACGAAGTCAAGTTGTTTTTGTTTCCCTTGTCTTTGGCAGTGAATCTAGTAAGAAAGTGCTATGGCTGAGGTCAAAGAGGTTGCTGCCTGTTTTCTCCTCTGGGGTTTTGATGGCTTCCTGTGTCACATTTAGGTCTTTCATCCATTTTGAATTTATTTTTTTATATGGTATAAGTATGGTTTTATTCTTCTCCATGTTGCTGCCCAGTGTTTCCAACACTATTGTTGAAGAGACTGTCTTTTTTAACGGAATATTCATTCCTGCTTTGTCAAAAATGAGTTAACCATATAGTTGTGGGTCCATTTCTATGTTCTCTGTTCTGTTCCATTGACCTATGTGTCTGTTTTTGTGTTAGCACCATACTGTCTTGATGACTACAGCTTTGTAATATACCTTGAAGTGTGAAATTGTAATGACTTCAGCTTTGCTTTTCTTTTTTAGGATTGTTTTGGTTATTCAGGGTTTTTGTGGTTCCATGCAAATTTTAGGATTGCTTTTCCTAGCTCTCTGAAGAATGCTGGTGGTTTTTTGATAGGGATTGCATTAAGTGTGTAGATTGCTTTGGATAGTATCGATATTTTAACAATGTGTTTTCTTCCAGTCCATGAGCATGGAATGCTTTTCTATTTCTTTGTGTCCTCTTCAGTTTCTTTCATAAACGTTCTTAAGTTTTCAGAGTACAGATCTTTTACCTCTTTAGTTAGGTTTATTCCTAGGTAACCGTATTTTTAGTACAAATGTAAATGAGATCAATACCTTGATTTCTTTTTCTGCTGTTTAGTTATTGGTTTATAGAAATGCAACAAGTTTCTTTTTTTTTAAATTTATTTTTTAACATTTACATCCAAGTTAGTTAGCACATAGTGCAACAATAATTTCAGGAGTAGATTCCTTAATGTCCCTTACTCTTTTAGCCCATCCCCCTACCTACAACCCTTCCAGTAACCCTCTGTTTATTCTCTATATTTAAGAGTCTCTTATGTTTTGTTCCCCTCCTTGTTTTTATATTATGTTTGCTTCCCTTCACTTATGTTCATCTGTTTTGTCCCTAAAGTCCTCATGTGAGTGAAGTCATAATATTTGTCTTTTTCTGACTAATTTCGCTTAGCCTAATACCCTCTGGTTCTATCCACATAGTTGCAAATGGCAAGATTTCATTCTTTTTGATTGCCAAGAAATATTCCATTGCATATATATATGCCACATTTTCTTTATCCATTCATCCATCGATGGACAGTTGGGCTGTTTCCATACTTTGGCTATTGTTGATAGTGCTGCTATAAAGATTGGGGTGCATGTGTCTCTTGGAAACAGCATACCTGTATCCCTTGGATAAATACCTAGTAGTGCAATTGCTGGGTGGTAGGGTAGTTCTATTTTTAATTTTTAGAGGAACCTCCACACTCTTTTCCAGAGTGGCTGCACCAGTTTGCATTCCTACCAGCAATGCAAAAGAGATCCTCTTTCTCCGCATCCTTGCCAACATCTGTTGTTGCCTGTGGTGTTAATATTAACCATTCTGATAGGTGTGAGGTGGTATCTCATTGCGGTTTTGATTTGAATTTCCCTGATGATGAGTGACATTGAGCATATTTTCATGTTTCGGTTGGCCATCTGGATGTCTTCTTTGGAGAAGTGTCTATTCATGTCTTTTACCCATTTCTTCACTGGATTGTTTTTTGGGTGTTGAGTTTGATAAGTTCTTTATAGATTTTGGATCTAACCCTTTATCTGATATGTTGTTTGAAATATCTTCTCCCATTCTGTCAGTTGACTTTTAAACTGTCAGTTGTCAGTTTTTCTGATTGTTTCCTTCGCTGTGCAGAAGATCTTTATTTTGATGAGGTGCCAGTAGTTCATTTTTGCTTTTGTTTCCTGTGCCTCCGGAGACATGTTGAGTTAGAAGTTGCTGCGGCCAAGATCAAAGAGGTTTTTGCCTGCTTTCTCCTCAAGGATTTTGATGGTTTCCTGTCTTACATTGAGGTCTTTCATCCATTTTGAGTTTATTTTTGTGTATGGTGTCAGAAAGTGGTCCAGGTTCATTCTTCTGCATGTCGCTGTCCAGTTTTCCCAGCACCACTTGCTGAAGAGACTGTCTTTATTCCATTGGATTTTCTTTCCTGCTTTGTCAAAGATTAGTTGGCCATACCTTTGTGGGTCCATTTCTGGGTTCTCTACTCTGTTCCATTGATCTGAGTGTCTGTTTTTTGTGCCAGTACCAAACTGTCTTGATAATTACAGCTTTGTAATACAGTTTGAAGTACAGAATTGTGATGCCCCAGCTTTGTTTTTGTTTTTCAGGATTGCTTTGGCTATTTGGGGTCTTTTCTGGTTCCATAAAAATTTGAGGATTGTTTGTTGCAGCTCTGTGAAGAATGCTGGTGTTGTTTTGATAGGGATTACATTGAATATGTAGATTGCTTTGGGTAATATTGACATTTTAGCATTATTTGTTTTTCCTATCTAGGAGCATGGAATCTTTTTCCATTTTTTTGGTGGCTTCTTCAATTTCTTTCATAAGCTTTCTATAGTTTCCAGTGTATAGATTTTTAACTTCTTTGGTGAGACTTATTTCTAGGTATTTTATGGTTTTTGGTGCAATTGTAAATGGGATCAATTCCTTGATTTCTCTTTCTGTTGCCTCATTGTTGGTGTATAGGAATGCAACTGATTTCTGTGGATTGATTTTATATCCTGTGACTTTGCTGAATTCATGGGTCAGTTCTAACAGTTTTTGGTGGAATCTTTTGGGTTTTCCATATAGAGTATCATGTCATCTGTGAAGAGTGAAAGTTTGACCTCCTCCTGGCCAATTTGGATGCCTTTTATTTCTTTGTGTTTTCTGATTGCTGAGGCTAAAAATTCCAATAGTATGTTGAATAACAGTGGTGAGAGAGGACATCCTTGTCTTGTTCCTGACCTTAGGAAGAAAGCTCTCAGTTTTTCCCCCTTGAAGATGATATTAGCATTGGGTCTTTCATACATGGCTTTTATGATCTTGAGGTATGATCCGTCTCTTTTATACCTACTTTCTTGACAGTTTTTATCAAGAAAGGATGCTGTACATTGTCAAATGCTTTCTCTGCATCTGTTGAGAGGATCATGTGATTCTTGTCCTTTCTTTTATTGATGTGATGAATCACATTGAATATTTTGTGAATATTGAACCATCCCTGTATCCCAGGTATATAGTCCACTTGGTCGTGGTGAATAATTTTTTAAATATTTTTTTGGATCCGGTTGGCTAATATCTTGTTGAGGATTTTTGCTTCCATGTTCATCAAGGAATGGGTCTATAGTTTTCCTTTTTATTTATTTATTTTACTTATTTTTATTTTATGTTTTTTTTACATTAAATATAATTTATTGTCAAATTGGTTTCCATACAACACCCAGTGCTCATCCCAACAGGTGCCCTCCTCCATGCCCATCACCCACTCTCCCCTCTCCCCCACCCCCCATCAACCCTCAGTTTGTTCTCAGTATTTAAGAGTCTCTTATGGTTTGCCTCCCTCCCTCTCTGAAACTTTTTAGTGGGGTCTTTGTCTGGTTTTAGAATCACGGTAATGGTGGCTTCACAGAAAGAATTTGGAAGTTTTACTTCCATTTCTATTTTTTGGAACAGCTTCAAGAGAATAGGTGTTATCTCTTACTTAAATGTTTGGTAGAATTCCCCTGAAAAGCCACCTGGCCCTGGACTCTTGTTTTTTGGGAGATTTTTTATTATTAATTTGATTTCTTTACTGGTTATGGGTCTGTTCAAATTTTCTATTTCTTCCTGTTTCAGTTTTGGTAGTTTATGTGTTTCTAGGAATTTGTCCATTTCTTCCAGATGGCCCATTTTACTGGTGTATATTTGCTCATAATATTCTCTTATTATTGGTATTATTTATGTTGTGTTGGTCATGATCTCTCCTCTTTCATTCTTGATTTTATTTGTTTGGGTCCCTTCTTTTTGATCAAACTGGATAGGAGTTTATCAACTTTGTTAATTCTTTCAAAGAACCAGCTTCTGGTTTCATTGCTCTGTTCTACTGTTCTTTTGTTTTCGATAGCATTAATTTCTGCTCTAATCTTTATTATTTCCTGTCTTCTGCTAGTTTTGGGTTTTATTTGCTGTTCTTTTTCCAGCTCTTTCAGGTATAAGGTTAGATTGTGTATGTGAGATCTCTCTTCCTTCTTAGGAAAGCCTGTATTGCTATATACTTCCCTCTCATGACTGCCTTTGCTGCGTCCCAGAAGTTTTGGGCTGTGGTGTTATCATTTTCGTTGGCTTCCATGTACTTTTTAATTTCCTTTTTAACTTCTTGGTTAACTCACTCATTCTTTACTAGGATGTTCTTTAGTTTCCAAGTATTTGTTATCTTTTCAAATTTTTTCTTGTGGTTGATTTTGAGTGTCATAGCATTGTGGTCTGAAAATATCCATGGTATGGTCTCGACCTTTTTGTACTTGTTGAGGGCTGATTTGTGTTCCAATATGTAATCTATTCTGGAGAATGTTCCATGAGCCCTGGAGAAGAATGTGTACTCTGCTTTAGGATGAAATGTTCTGAATATATCTGTTAAATCCATACAGTCCAGTGTGTTATTCAAAGCCATTGTTTCCTTGTTGATTTTCTTTTTATATTATCTGTCCATTGTTGTAAGTGGAGTGTTGGAGTCCCCTACTATTATGGTATTATTATTGAGTTTCTTTATGTTTGTGATTAATTGATTTGTATATTTGGGTGGTTCCACATTTTGAGCATAAATGTTTATAATTGTTAGGACTTCTTGGTGGATAGACCCCTTAATTATGATATAATGCCCTTCTTCATCTCTTTTTACAGTCCTTATATTAAAGTCTAGATTGTCTGAGATAAGTATGGCTACTCCAACTTTCTTTTGTCAACCGTTAGCATGATAGATGGTTCTCCATTCCCTTACTTTCAATCTGAAGGTGTCTTTAGGTCTAAAGTGGGTCTCTTGTAAACAGCATATAGATGGATCTTGTTTTCTTATCCATTCTGTTACCCTATGTCTTTTGATTGGAGCATTTAGTCCATTGACGTTTAGAGTGAGTACTGAAAGATATGAATTTATTGCCACTATGTTGCCTATAGAGTTGGAATTTCTGGTGGTGTTCTCTAGTCCTTTCTCATTTTTGTTGCTTTTGGTATTTTTTTTCTTTTGTCTTTTCTCCCCTCAGAGAGTTCCCCTTAAAATTTCTTACAGGGCTGGTTTAGTGGCCATGAACTCCTTTAATTTTTGTTTTCTGGGAAACTTTTAATCTGTCCTTCTATTTTGAATGACAGCCTTGCTGGATAAAGAATTCTTGGCTGCATATTTTTCCAATTCAGCACATTGAATATATCCTGCCACTCCTTTCTGGCCTGTCTGGCCTGTCAAGTTTCTGAGGATAGGTCTGTTGCAAACCTGATATGTCTTCCCTTGTAGGTTAAGGACTTTTTTTTTTTCCTTTGTTGCTTTCATGATTTTTTCCTTGCCTGAGTATTTTATGAATTTGACTAAGATATGCCTTGCTGTTGGTCAGTTTTTGTTGAATCTAATGGGAGTCCTCTGTGCTTCCTGGATTTTGATGTCTGTGTCTTTCCCCAGGTTAGTTTAGGGAAGTTAGGAAAGTTTAGGAAAACTTAGGAAAGTTTTCTGCTCTGATTTGCTCACATAAGTGATCTACTTATGTACTTATCTACATATGAAGATCCCTGCTGTGCTGGCTCAGAGTCAGTCTTGCCCCATTAAATGTTCAGTTGCCAGGTGCAGGGGTGTGGGGTTTGGTTACCTCCACTGGGGCTACAGTGTTGCTCTCTGAAGTTGTTGTTGAAAGTGTTGCAGGAGAACATGGAGCCACCCCCCTCTCTGGTCCCTGGACAGGAGATCTCACACACCCCCACTTCAGGAAGCCCTCATAGAATAGTGGGGGCTGTCATGCACCATGCAGGACAGCTCTGCTGCATTTTATCTTTGGTGCGTGGATGGGAGTCAAAACTTGAAATTTTACAGGACCCAGCACTGCGTGGATCTGTCTGCCTCCTGCAGAGGATAGCCTCTTTCTGCTGTGTCTGATGTCTTTTGTCCCAGAAAAACAGTCCTACTCCTGCATGGTACCCAGGATCTATGGTGAAGCACTGCTAAAAGCAGCAGCCAGGTTATCTGTTCTGTGCCAGTGTTTCCTGCTGAAGGAAGGTCTGTAGCTGGCACCTGCAGGGTCTTTTGTCTTTGTAGAGGAAATATACCCTCTTCCAAATGTACTCCAGGAAGGGGAATGTCCTTTCCCAGTGCGACCCAAGAGGTCCCCACACCATGCTATGTACTCCAGGGCCAGCTCCCTCCTCCACAGGAGTGCACACTGCAGCTCCACTCTGGAGAAAGTCACACACTTCCAAAACCTCAGAGTTCGAGCTCCACACACTGTTTGCAAAAAACTTGCCACATTCAGTACCTCTCCCTCCCCAGTCATGGTCCAGAGAGGCTTTCCTCTTGTGCTAACCTGACACCACAATCTCTCAACCCCTCTCTGTTTCTCTCCCTTTGTCTCTTCATGGGAATGTTTCCCTTCCCTCCATGGCACCACCATTTTTCTCTCCCCAATTCACTTTCATGCCCTTTGCACCCGTCACATTGTCTCCCTCCAATCTTGGAGATCCTTCTGCCAGTCCTCAGATTGATTTCCTGGGTGTTCCAAGTGATCTGACCTCACTACAGCTGTTTTTGAGGGATGAGAAAAGCCCAGGCTCTCTCTACTTCTCTGCCATCTTAATTCCTCTTTCCAATTTGTTCTAGTTTTAAAACTAGAAACAGATCATGATGTATGCAGGGCTTAATTACAGCAGACTTTCTCTGTTTTATTATGTCAAAGATTTACCCTCCACTATACCCACTCTGATTTAAAGATCTCCCTTAGGGGCACCTGGGTGATTTTCAGTTGGTTAAGTATTTGACTTCCGCTCAGGTCATGATCTCACGGTTTGGGAGTTAAAGCCCCATCTTGGGCTCTGTGCTGACAGCTCAGAGCCTGAAGCCTGCTTTGAATTCTGTGTCTCCGTCTCTCTCTGCCTCTCCCCCACTCGTGTTCTGTTTGTCTCCCTCTCAAAAATAAATAAACATTAAAAAGTTTTTAAAGATTTCCCTTAGAATGTAGTTGCACTAACAAAGAGGGGGGGTAAGAATGGGGGAGTGGAGTGCAGAATAACTGCTCCTGTCAATTTATTCATTTCTGTAGGAAATAATCTAGCTCTTACCCCTGAAAGTCTGGGTAGTGTGCTAAGTGCTAGGGTAAATCAGATGTTCTTGATTCCTATAAAAAAAAAAAAAAAAAAAAAAAAAGAAAAGAAAAAAAAAAGAAGGAATTCAGTCCATGGTTTATTTTCTGTTCTTGTCCCCCCACATTTTGCTCCCTGCCCCTGTCTGTTACCAGGAACCATTCCACAGAGGTGCAGTTCCCAGTGAGAGATCAGTCAGAGAACTGGGTAAGTCCTCAAAGAATCCAAGGCCAGTGGCATGATGAAACTGGCACTTCTCATCACGTGCAATCCCCCCTACCCTGTTAGTCCTCTCTGGCTTTCTCTGTTTTCCTCTGTACCCACATGTTGGCATTAAAGTACAGTGCTTGTACTTGTGAGCACATTCTTATGTAGCCTTCTTTTTTTTTAAATGTTTATTTTTGAGAGAGAGTTAGAGAGACAGAGTGTGAGCTGGGGAGGGGCAGAGAGAGAAGGAGACAGAATCTGAAGCAGGCTCCAGGCTCTGGGCTCTCAGCACAGAGCCTGAGGCGGGGCTTGAACCCACGAACTGTGAGATCATGACTTGAACCGAAGTCAGATGCTTAACCGACTCAGCCACCCAGGCACCCATCTTATGTAGCCTTCAAAAACAAATGTGGTACTAGCATAAAAATAGACAAACTAATGGACAAAAATTGAGAACCTAGAAAGAAAGCCAGCCATATATATTCAACTAGTATTTGAAATAAGAACCAGGAATAGTTAATGGAAAAAAGACAGTGTCTTCAATAAATTCTGGAGGAACTGGGTATTCTGGTATAAAATAATGAGCCTAGGTCTCTATCTTATACCACTTCAATATTAACTCTAAATAGATTAAATGTAAGACCTGAAACCATGAGACTCACAGAAGAAAATTAGGAAAAAAGCTCCTAGATATGGTCTTGGTAATGATTTTTTTGGAAATGATACATAAAGCATAAGCAACAAAGTAAAAAACAAACATGTGGGACTACATCAAACTTAAAAGTTTCTGCACAGCAAAAGCAACCATCAACAAAGAGTAAAGACAACTTGTGGATGGGAAATTGCAAACCATGTATCTGATAAGAGGGTAATGTTCAAAATCTATGAACACCTCAAGAGCAAAAAACCCAAATATTCCAATAAAAAATGGAGAAAGGAGTTGTGTGGGGATTTTTACAAAGATGTACAAATGACCAACAAGTACACAAATAATGCTCATTGCTGGTCATTGTGGAAATGCAAATTAAAACCACAATGTGATAGCTCCTCATGCCTGTTAGAATGGTAATAATAATAATAATAATAATAATAATAATAATACAAGAAATAAATGCTGGTATGTCTGTGGAGAAAAGGGAACATTGTATATTGTTGATGGGATTATAAATTGGTAACCCCATTACGGAAAACAGTATAGAGTTTCCTCAAAAAATTAAAAATGGAACTATTATATGATTCAGGAGTTCCACTTCTGGGAATATAACAAAGGAAATAAAAACTAACTTGAAAAGATATGAGCACCGCCAAATTCATAGCAACATTATTTACAAGAGCCAAGACATAAAAACAGCCTAGGTGTCCAGTGAATAATGAATGGATGAAGAGTTGTGGTATATGTGTATATATATACCATGGATTATTATTCAGCCCGATAAAACAATGAAATCCTACCATTTGAGACAACATGGATGAACCTTGAAGGCATTTTGGTAGGTGAAATAAGAGAAAGTCAGATACTGTATGATCTCATTTATATGTGAAACATAAAACAAAACCCCCAAACACCCAAATCACAGAAAAAGGTATAAGATTTGTGGTTACCAGAGATAGGAGAAGGGGAATTGGAGGAAAGTGGTTAAAATGTGCAAACTTTTAGTTATAAATTAGTAGGAATGTAATGTATTATGCATTATGACTTTTAACACTGCTATGTGATATGTAGGAAAGTTGAGAGTAAATCCTGAGTTCTCATCACAAACAGAATTGTTTTTCTTTTTATTGTGTCTATGTGAGATGATGGATATTAACTAAATCTATTGTAATCATTTTACAATATATGCAAATCAAACAATCATGTTGTACACCTTAACATATACAGTGATGTATGTCACTTATTTCTCAATAAATCTGGAAAAAAAATCTGACAGTAGCCCCCCCCCCCATCTGTGGGAGATTTGTCCAAGAGCCCCAGTGGATGCCTGAAATTGCAGACACTGCCAAACCCTTTATGTATTATGTGTTTTTCTGTGAATACACACCTATGATAAAGTTTAATTTACAAATTTGGCACAGTAAGATATTAACAACAATAAAATATTCATAGAACAGTTATAAAAATATATTGTAATGAAAGTTGTGTGAATGTATTCTCTTTCTTTCAAAATACTTTGTTGTACCTTATCCACTCTTCTTGTTCTTGTGATGATGAGATGATAAAATGCCTACGTGATGAGATAGAGTGGGACAAATGATATACATAGGCATTGTGACATAAGCTGCTGTTAACATTCCCATGAGTCATCAAAGGAGGATCATCTGTTTCCAGACCATGGCTGACCACAGACAACTGAAACTACATAAAGCTAAACTGTGAAGAAAAGAGGATTTCTGTATTTTTGTTGATTTTTTCTATTATTTTCCTGGTCTCTATCCTATTATTTCTGTTTTGATCTTAATAATTTCTTTCCTTATGCTAAATTGGGTTTAGCTTGTTCTTTTTCTGGTTCTCGGGGGGTGTAAAGTGAGGTGTTTTGAGATCTTTCTTTTTTCTTAATGCAGGCATTTGTCATTGTGGATTTTCCCTGAGGGCTACTTTTGTAGCACCCCATAGGTTTTTCTATGTTGTATTTCCATTTTCATTTGTTAAAAAATAGTTTTTGATTTTTCCATTGATTTCTACTTTGGTCCACTGGTTGATCAGGATTATGTTGTTTAAATTACATGTATTTGTAATTTCTTCGGTTTTCCTCCTATTATTGATCTGGTCCAGATCATTGTTGCTAGAAGAGACATTTGGTATGACTTCAATATTTTAAAATTTGTTTAGATTTGTTCTATGACCTGATATATGATCTATCCTGAAGAATGTTCCATGTGCACTTGAGAATTTGTGTTCTGTTCCTCTGATGAAGAACAGAATTTGTGTTCTGTATATGTCTGTTAGGTCTATTTGGTCTAAAGTTTGGTTGATGTTCATTGTTTCCTAATTGATTTTGTCTGAGTGATCTATCCATTGTTATAGCCTCTTGATAAATAGATGCCTTTATTATTACTTAATGACCTTTTTTTTGTCTCTTGTTATACATTTGGACTTGAAGTTTATTTCATCTTATATAAGTATAGCTACCACTGCTCTTTTTTGGTTTCCATTTGCATGGAGTATCTTTTTCTATACTTTTGAGACTATGTATATTCTTAGGTGAAGTTAGTCTCATGTAGACTGATTTTGTTTTTTTAAATTTAAATCCAAGTTAGTTAACATATATGTAAGAATGATTTCTGGAATAGAATTTAGTGGTTCATCACTTACATGTAACCTCCGGTACTCATCCCAACAAGTGCCCTCGTTAATGTCCATCACCCGTTTAGTCCATCCCTCCACCCAACACCCCTCCAGCAACCCTCAGTTTGTTCTCTGTAATTGAGAGTCTCTTATGGTTTGTCTCCCCTTCTGTTTTTATCTTATTTTTTCTTTCCTTTTCCTTTGTTCATCTGTTTTGTTTCTTAAATTCCACATTTGAGTGAAATCATGTATTTGTCTTTCTCTTTTTCACTTAGCATAATACACTTTAGTTCCATTCATGTTGTTGCAAGTGGCAAGATTTCATTATTTTTGATTGCTGAGTAATATTCCATTGTGTATATATACCACATCTTTATCCATTCATCAGTCGATAGACACTTGGGTTCTTTCCATACTTTGGCTATTGTCAGTAGTCATGCTGTAAACATTGGGGTGCATGTGCCCCTTTGAATCCACATTTTTGTATACTTGGGATAAATACCTAGTAGTGCAATTGCTGGGTTGTAGGGTAGTTCTATTTTAATTTTTTGAGAAACCTCCATACTGTTTTCCAGAGTGACTGCACCGGTTTGCATTCCCACCAGCAGTGCAGAAGGGTTTCTATTTCTCCGCATCCTTGCCAACATCTGTTGTTGCCTGAGTTGTTCATTTTAGCCATTCTGACAGGTGTGAAGTGTTATCTCACTCTAGTTTTGATTTGTATTTCCCTGGTGATGAGTGATGTTGAGCATCTTTTCATGGTCTGTTAGCCATCTGGATGTCATCTTTAGAGAATTGTCTATTCATGTCTTTTGCCCATTTCTTCACTGGATTATTTATTCTTTGGGCGTTGAGTTAGATAAGTTCCTTATAGATTTTGGATACTAACCCTTTATCTGATATGTCACTTAGGCAGGTTTTCTTTCAGTCATTTAGCCACTTAACTCTTTTTATTAGAGAGTTCAACATCAGATGTCTCTTTTGCAAATATTTTTTCTCAGTCTGTGGCTAATCTCATTCTGTTGATATAGTCTCTTGCAGAGCAGAGTTTTTAACTTTAGTAAAGTCCAGCTCATCAATTATTCCTTTCATTGATTGTGTCTTTGATGTTGTATCTGAAAGGACATTACTATAATTTTGCAAAATATACAAATATCATAATGTTGCACACTTGAAACTAACATAATATTATATATAAATTATACCTCAATAAGAAAATAAAAAGGCATCCTTATATCCAGGATCATCCAAGTTTTCTCATGTTATTTTCTAGAAGTTTTATAATTTTTCATTTTACATTTAGGTCTATTATCAATTTTGCATTAATTTTTTTGAAGAGTGTAAGGTCTGTGTATAGATTTTTTTTGTTTTTTTTCCTTTTTGCATGTGGGTATTTGTTTTTTTTTTTTTTTTTAACCACCACTTGTTGAAGAGATTATCTTTGCTGCATTATAATGTCTTGTTCCTTTGTAAAAAATCAGCTGAGAATATTTATGCAGGTTTATTTCTGAGTTATGTGTTCTATTCCATTGATTTACCTATCTTTGTGTGTGTGTGTCTGTGTGTGTGTGTGTGTGTGTGTGCCAATGCCACACTGTCTTGATTACTATAGGTTAATAGTACGTTTTTAAAAACTTAGTCTTTATTGTTGCATAACATGAATTTAAACAATTAGAGAAGGAGGAAATTTTGCTAAAACCTCACACTAATACCCAGAGTAAGTAATATTATAGTAAGCTTTGATGTCAGGTAATGTCACTCCTTGAACTGTGCTTTTCAATATTTTGTTGGCTATGGTGGGTCTTTGCCTCTCCATGTAAGCGTTAGAATCAGTTTTTCAGTACCTATAAAATAAGTTGCTGGGATTTCTTCTCTCTGAAGAACTTCTTTTAACTTTTCTTTCAAGGCAAGTCTCCTGGCAGCAAATTCACTCAATTTTTATTTCTCTGAGAATGTATCTCTTTCTCCTTCACATTTGTAGAATAGTTTTGAAAGGTACAGAATTCTAGGGCTCTACTTTTTTTTTCTTTCGATACTCTAAATGTTATACTCTATTCTCTTTTGCATGGTGTCTGAGGAAAAGTTGGATGTAATTTATTTATTTATTTTTTAATAGGTAGGGTGATATTTTTTCTCTGACTTCTTTGGGGATTTTTTTTCTTTACCTTTGATTTCTTCAATTCGGAAATGATACGCGTAGGTGTGTTTTTGGGGGGCATTTATCCAGCTTGGTCTTTGGGATTTCTGGATCTGTGGCTTGTTGTCTGACAATAAGCTGGGGAAAATTCGCAGTCGTTACTGTTTCAAATATATTTTTGTTTCTTTTTCTCTTTGTTTCTCTCTGATATTCCCATTACACATGCTACATCTTCTTTAGTCGTCCCATAGGTCTTAGGTATTCCATTCTAGTCTTTTTTTTTTTTTTTTTTTTTATTCTTAGTTCTCTTTGCCTTTTGGTTTTCAAGGATTCTATTAATATATCATCTGGCTCAGGGATTCTACCCTCATCTATGTTCAGTCTACCAATAAGCCCATCAAAGGCATTCTTTATGCCTTATGTCTGTTATAGTGTTTTTGACCTGTAGTATTTCTTTTTTTCCATTAGGAATTCCATCTCTCTGATTATATTGGCCATCTGTTCTTGCATGCTGTTTGCTTTATCCATTAGGGCTCTTAATCATAGTTTTAAATTTCTGGTCTGATAATTCCAACATTCTTGCTTTGTCTAGCTCTGATACTTGTTATGTCTCTTCAAATTTTGCTTTTGCCTTTAAGTATATCTTGTGATTTCTTCTTGATAGGTAGACATGGCATACTCAATAAAAGAAACTGCTATAAATAGGCATTTGGTAATGTGGTGGTGAGGTGTGAGTAGAGAGGAAGACTTATGTAGTGCTATAATTAAGTCTTGATTTGGCGTGAGTCTGTTTCTGAACTGTAAACTTCACAAGTGTTTCTCACTTTTTTTCTTTTCTCTTAGATGGGACATGATGGCTGGAGTGGGCTGGAGTTGGATATTTGCCTTCCCAGGTCAGTTAGACTCTTATACTTAGTAGGTTAGATTTTGATTAACTAGTTTCCCTGAGGGCAGGGATTCTTGAGAAAAATCAGAGTGCTCTGGCATATTTCCAAATGGCTCCTTTTCTTCTCCCTCTGCCAAAAGTCTGAGGAAGTTTTTCTCAAATATTTATTAGGTGAATCTGGTCAAGCTGCCTAAAGTAAATTTCACAGTATTATTGATGCCCCCTATGGGTGTGTCCTCCTGGACAGTTTTTAACTCTCAGAGTTGTCTACCCTCCAGGAATTCATCGATCATGGTTTAGGTTGGTGTCTGCTTCAATAAGCTATGATGGCCCATATTTGCCTGTCTGTCTCTCTAATCTTGGGATAGCAGTTTGCCCCATGTCCTCCCCTCTCTTTCGGACCCAAGAAGAGTTGTTGATTTTTCAGTCTGTTCCACTGTTAACTTGTTAGGATAGAGTAATTATTCCAAACTTCTCACGTGCAGAACTAAAAAGCAGAAGTCTTTACATTTGTTTTTGACAAATTTAAAGTTAGTCTGGCAAAATATAGTCTTTGTTCATGTTTTCTCTTTGCGTTGCCTTGTTTAAAATTCCATATTTTATAGAACAATTGTATGAATTCCACCAACGGTTTTAAAAGCTGTTTTATGACACAATATAAAAAATATTTTGATCCACTTTATTTTGAACACGTGTCTTGTATGGCATGAAGAACCTAACCATTTTGTTTGTTCAAATGCTTAATTATTTGTGCGTATATGGACTTATCCACTCCTGTTTTGGGAATCCACATTTACTATAGGATCAAACTTAAATCCGTCCTGGACTTTGTTTACTATTCTAATCATTGTATTTTCATTATTTTGAGTGTACATTCAACAGATTTCCTACCTCAACCTTTCCTTAAATGTTAACATATTGGTTTCTGTGGCTGATACTTCATTTATTCTCTCCATTTCATACCAAATGGGTTACTTGTTTATTTCATGTGTTTAAGGAAAGCAAAAAACAAAATAAAACACCAAAAACACACACACACAAAAACCACAATTAACCTTGTATTTTGCTGGGAATTGTCAAATGACTCTAGTCTATAATATTTGTCCTCATAAGTGTGGATCAGTTTTTAAACTTCTGTATAACTGGGATTGTCACTTAAAGTGAATAGTGGTTACTTACACATGGGCCATATTGATATGTGATATAATTGCTTCTTTAGCTGGAAGAAAGCATGAAGAAATACAATTAAATTCTTATTTATGTTTCTGTTCTTACTACACTCCAAGAATAGTGTTAAATAGCAGAGCTGATCACCTGGCTCAGCCACTCTAGTGTTTGCATAATAGGCCCATGAATGAAGTGGTTAGTTCTGAATAGTAAGGGTGAAGTCTTTTCATGGTTCCTTTCTGTACCCCTGAGCCCTTGAATGAAGTAGTTTTAAATGTTAAAGATGAAGTCTTTGCATGGATTCTTTCAGTATGGTTTCTTCTCAGTAAGGCAGTTATAGTGACAACCACTGTTGAATGTCCTTCCAGAAGCACAGATACATGCTGAACCCTGATGTGATTTTATCTCTGGATGAATTTAATCAGCAACTTGATGACTAGTTATTTACATGAGGACTTTTTCATGGTGGAAGAAGAGCAGATAGTTCTTACTGGGATAAACATGTTTTCCATGTATGGCTTTGACTATTCTTACAACTGTACCTTGGCCATTAAGGGATCCGAAGACATACCGAATGTCTAATATCCTTTATAACATTGCTTTGGGCAAAGAAATATCTTTACAGCCTAGAAAGTACAACAGTGAGCACACAAACAAGTGATCCATTGGCGCAACAATATGCTGTGTCATTCAGAAGCTGTCTGTATGATAGAACATGAGAATAGCCTTTTAATGGTGCAAGTAAAGGTATAAGTAAGTGCATTTGGGGAGACACTTTGTGCTTTAACATGCGATACATACTTTGAACCAATGGACATTATAAAGTATTACGTTCTAGAATGCATAGGTTTGGAAAATGAAAGTAGATGGTGAAAGTGGCTCCATTAACCATCACTTCCTTAGAGAACTTGAGCTTTCTGGACCTACAACTTTGACCTCCACTGGGGGGTGAATGAATGCTTCTTCTGGGGACAGAGTAAGCATTTTAATAAACCTAAGTTTTAGTAGCTCACTGGTCATTTTGATTTCCTTGTGTTTATAGATCAGCAGACAAAGAACAGCTACTATCATGCGAAATATAATTAACTGTCATTATCCCAGAAAAATAGAATTGGTACTATACTTGGTCGTAACTCTAAATGGGCAATTGCAGTGATTACAGCCTGATAAGAGCATGCTAATCATGGATTTCAACTTCTTAGATAAGAAGATATGGATCTGGACACGTTATCTAGATCAGCAGAAGTACTGGACAAATGTGTGGGAAATCTAGAATGGATTAGGGAGGAAGAAGATAGTGAATATCTTCCTGGGAACATGTGCAGTGTATAGAACCCATTAACACTTGTTTCATTAATATTCCTGTGTTTGAATGATAATGATGGAGTGAATTTATATGGTGCATGAATGTCTGGACAAATATGTGGGAAATCTAGACAAATGTGTGGGAAATCTAGAATGGATTAGGGAGGAAGAAGATAGTGAATGTCTTCCTGGGAACATGTGCAGTGTATAGAACCCATTAACACTTGTTTCATTAATATTCCTGTGTTTGATAATGATGGAGTGAATTTTTATGGTGCATGAATGCCTCTGAGCATGGGAAGATGTGGACTGTTTCTGATGCTTTTGATGCCATGCATATATCCTTCTGCACATAATATTCCCAAGAATGTAGATTGTTTTACACCATAAGCTGCAGAGATATTCTGCCTGAGGACTTTTCTTTAGATGTCATAACTGCTTAACCCACTATGTGGGGAAGCCTGGAACTGCCATGGAGTCAATGCCTCAGAGCTACCCCAATACAGAAGTAAACAGCTTCCCTCTCAAGTGAAGCAATTAAATGTCATAGAATATGTACAGTCACTTAGAGGGCCACAGTAGGATTGTACCCTAATGTTCACAGTAGTAGGATATTAGTTAATACATCCTCTGCTGTCTTTGTTTTCTGTGTCTCATGTCTCCACTTCCGAACCAGTCTCCTAGCAGTCCCTTCTAAATAAATTCCTTACCTTCTGATTTTGTCTCTCGGTCTTCTTTTAAAGCCACTGTGTACACACACACACACACACACACACACACACACATATATGTACACATACACACACACATATGTAACAATTCTTTTGATGATGCTTGAGATTCATTATGACATTTTACAGATTATTTTTAGACTTTATGAATAGCAGAAACCATGTTATTATATCCTTTTATTTGCAAAATAACCAGAAATTCAAATTTAAAACGTTTTTGTCTGATGATGCTGTTTGCTGTAAGAATATCAATTTTTAGTGTGATGTATTTACATTTTCCATCATGGTAATGGTCTTATACTCCACAAGTGAAGTAGTAGCCGGATTAGGAGGCAGATGATGAGTTTGTTCAAGGTATGTTAAATTTGGAGTACCTAAGTGGAGACGGGGCCAGCATGCAATTGGGTATTTCGTTTTAAAGCTTCAAAAATATATGTGGTCAACAAATTCTGGAATATGCTATCTTTTTGCACAATTGTTTTATTGATACCCTTAGGTCTTTGTTCTGTAATGTACAGATGGCAGAATTCGTGACAGGGGTGATAGCAAAGTCAACAACAAACAGGTATTTATTAATTGATGATGTAGGGAAAGGCCATACATAGAGAAACATGAATGGAGTGAAAAAAGAACTACGACAATGATGTGAGTTGACAGAGTGATAAATGCTTTGGATAAGTCTCCTGAAGAATGTTTCCAGACAGTGACCAAAATAAAGACATAGGAAAGAAGTAGCAGGAAGAAGGTGCCCATGCTCATGAAGCCACTGTTGGCAGCAATAATAAACTGAAACTTGGCTGCATCTGTGCATGCAAGTTTTATGATCCTGGGAAGTCACAGTAAAAGCTGTCTTCTTCATCAGGACCACAAAAAGGCAAGTTTATAATCAAAGCAAACTGAGACATAGCATGAATCAGCCCAGTTACCCATCCAGTGATTACAAATGAAACACATATTTTAGGGTTCATCATGTTCAGGTAGTGAAGCGGCTTATAGATTGCTGTGCACCTGTCAAATGCCATGGCGATGAGTAACACCATCTCCATTCCTCCTATGATGTGGATGAAGCATTTCTGTGCTATATAACCTTGGAAAGAAATTACTTGGCATTCACTTAAAAGGTCTTTGATTGTCTTGGGGACTATAATCGAAGAGAGGCCCACATCAATGAGGGACAAGTTGGCCAGCAGGAAGTACATAGGAGAATGTAAGTGAGAATCAAAAATTATCAAAAACAAAATAAAAAGGTTTCCCAACATGATCACTAAATAGAGCAAAGAACATAACAAGGTAAAAACAAACAAACACCCCTTTTCTCCCAAGAGCAAGAAAGGCCAGTAACACAGTCTCAGTGACCACAGAATCATTTAGACCACCCATTGACTGGAACAGGAGAGCTGATTTTTCAAGTGACCGGAGGATAAAAATTAAAAAGGGTAAGTATCACTGGCAGAAACATAGCTTTCCTGTTTTCCTTGCTAATTAAGTTAGATATAATTGACTGAAAGGAGAAAAATGAAGAACTTGGAAGAAATAAGGTTAGCCACAAATCACTATATAGAGGGGATATTTGAAAGAAAAAAATATGATTGTAAATTTTGCAAATAGAGCCAAAGGGGTTAATTTTAATTCCATAGTTAAACCTCATTTTAATTTTTCTCAAAGATTTATTGATCATTTTCCTGACCCTTCCCCTAAGTGTTCTCACACCATGTAAATGTTGTCTATTCTGTCACATCCTTATTAATACTTCCACACTAATTCTATATTCTCTTACCTGAACCTTTCTTAGCCCCTTAATATTTACCTTTTCACTGGCCTTATAGAGGTGACCTTGACAAAATGACTTGAACATATCCCATCATTTCTTACATTGGGCTTTCTAAATTTAAATGGAACTCAGGGACACAGGGTCAATAATTTTAATACTTGGTTCATGACATGATTATCACCATTGGTCCATGACCACTTTTAATATACAGATTACTTAATGACAAGCTAAAATTAAATAAAATATTGTGTATCTGAGAGTAAAGATTAGTAAATTAGTAATTTACTGTATATCTGAGAGTAAAAGTTAGTAAATTATAATTAATACTTAATCAGTTTTAATCATCACAGGTAACAGATTTAAGTGTCTTCAATATTTAGAGCATTGTGTTAAGCAAATTATCTCTTTCAAGCCTTCTAATGCCTTCATAAGATAGATTCAGTTTTATTTTCCCTGTTTCACAAATGAAACTGAGCCTCATAAAGATGAGGTGGCACAGCTAGGACTGTATCAAGAGTTGTAGGACTTGAAAATGCATGCTCCTAACCAATGCTCTGCACTCTTCAAGGCTAGCACTTCCAAATATACTTTAGAACTCCCCAAAGATCTAGATGCATCAATCAGCCATTTTCCTTCATCTCAACTTTTCACTTCCCTTGATCTCTTACACATAGAGTCACTCCTTCAGAAATCAGATCTGTCAAGGACGGAATGGTGGGAGCCTTCTTATTTTTCTTTCTCTCCCAAACCCTTCACAGTTAAGTTTATTTAACTTATATATTCTATTTATTGAACAAGCCAAAACAAGCTTGCACTTCAGAAAGACCTTTTAGAAATGTCACCAGGGATTCAGCACACAATAGTCTACATGTAAAAATCTCACATATAATATTCAATTTTCACTCTTTATTTTACATACTTATTCTCCAAATTTGGTACTATTGAGCATGCTTTTTTTTTTTTTGAAATTTCTTCTGTCATTAGTTGCTATATATGTTTCCTATCCCAAAGCCTTTTCCACCCCAGTCCATTTTAAGAGACCACTTATCTGCTTAGGCATTTGGTGGAGATTTCTCAATTTTGGGAGAGGGTAGGTTCTTATCTTAGCCCTGGGATGAAATATGATAATCTATGTGACTTGGCCATGGATTGGTGTAAGAGGGGCATGCATGTAGCCTACACTTGATGAGATACAGAATAATGCCTTCTGTGGAAGATTTTCTTTCCCAGATTAAAATTTAAAGATTGATGAAGAGAAGGCTCTTTGTTTAGTTTTTTTATTCCTGCATTCAATATTAATGCAATGCTTAAAGTTGCAGCAATCCTGAGCTCTGGGTGTCCACATGTAAGGACAGTAGTACGAACAGATGGGGAAAAAAAATCCAGTCTAAAAGGTCTTTGATATCAGCAAGGGTCTACCTTCTGGTATCTTGTAATGTGAGAAAAATAAAAACTTACTTTTTTTAAGAGACTGTAAATAAGCCATTGTTACTTGAAGCTGAATGCATTCTTAATATTTGTATATGGCAGAGAACTCAATTTTCTCCTGTATTTCTAACATCTTTTTTGTGTCTTTCACTGATGCATAGATTTTTTTCCTGCTTATTTTTGAGTATTGATATAACTCGCGAGACCTATTTTTTTTTTTTTTTTAAATTTCAAACGTGCTTTGCTGTTTTAACATCTCCCCACTTACACAGATTTCTATACCTATAGCTCTATGCCTGGACTCTAGAATAATATATCCAGGCCTGTACTATGTTACATAAATGGACATCCTGAAAGCACCTCAACATTAAAATGTGCAAGGCTGAACTCATGATTTTATTCTTTTTTTAATGCCTTAGGAAATATCATGACTGTTCTCTCAGATGCTTAATCCAGGAATCTTTGAGGCACCCTTTCTCCCTTCTCACCTTATATGCCAGGTGGAAAATTACACCTCCTGAATATTTCTGTTTTGTTTCCTCTTCTTCATTTTCACTGTCCATTTTATTTAAGTTTATGTATTTTTCATTTCTGAATGACCTATCTGCCTCCATTCTTAGCTCAGTTTAGTCCATTCTATAGTCTGCATTCAGATTTGTCTATCTAAAAATCAAATGTGGTCATATTACTTTCCAATTTCAGCTTTTGGTTCTATCATTCAGGATATTTATTTATTTATTTATTTATTTTCAACATTTATTTATTTTGGGACAGAGAGAGACAGAGCATGAACGGGGGAGGGCCAGAGAGAGAGGGAGACACAGAATCGGAAACAGGCTCCAGGCTCTAAGCCATCAGCCCAGAGCCCGACGAGGGGCTCGAACTCACGGACCGCGAGATCGTGACCTGGCTGAAGTCGGACGCTTAACCGACTGCGCCACCCAGGCGCCCCCAGGATATTTAAAATTCAGTTGCATATTACAGAAGACCCTTTATGAACTGAACACATTACTATATTTTTTCACATTTATCAGCTCTTTCATGTACTTTTATTTATATCATTCCTGGTCATAACAAAGTGGAACCATCTTTGGCTCCTAGGCCTGATAGACTTGGTTATCACGTAGTTCTGCCATGTGTAAGCTATATAAACTAGGGAAGGCTAGCCAATTATGCTGATGGTATTTATTTTTCCATAAAATGGGAGGTGTCTAACTTGCTCAGATGTCATGAAGATTTGAGGTTATATGGGCAAAACTATCTGGCAGAAATGTTTATTCCCCTCTTCCTTTATCTTTCAAAATTTAGATTAAAAGCCAGCTATTCTGAAGTTTTCATTGACCGTCCTAAGCAGAGTAGTGTCTATGAACTATCTTGTAAATCTTTATAATAAAGTGTATTATAATTTCTTATGCATATTAGTTCTTCATTATCAACTATGATTCCTTTGAGAAAAGGAGCTTTTACCTAACTTTGTAAACAATGGTAGCACAATTTCTGACACAAGGTAGGCACTGTTAAATGACAGTCTTCATTAACATTCATAGTGGAAAGTTCAAGATGACATAGTAAGCAAAATCTAGGGGCCTAGAAGCCCCTGTGGGAGATTTGATGGAGAGTCCATCTTCAACAAGTGACTTTGGCAATTGAACTCACTGACATCTACACACAGATGGAAGAATGGTAACCAGTGTGGAAGCCAGACAGCCACTCTCTGTCATGATACTCTCCTAACAGAGTAACTTCAGCATCCCACATTCTCAAGTAGATCCTAAATCAAATACAGTAAAACTAGAAAAAGTATAAACTTTCCTCTGTTTTTTTCCTCAAACAAAATGTGTATAGTCATTACAGAGTATCTGGAACTTTCCTCATTTTATACTGTTAGCATAAAGCATGCTATAGAAATATTGCTGAACAAAAAACATCACCTTATATTTGGAAAAATTCAGTAATTGAGAAGGGCAGTATAGTTATCATAATAACCTATGAAAAGCTACTTGCTACGTGAATAAGAAAGAGAACTTCTGTATACACTTATATCTATGTTTATAAGATTTTAAAGCACATGAAATAAATTAGAACTTCAGATAAATGAAACAAAAAATATATTTATGATTAATTAAAAAAGATTATAAAATATAAAACATTAAATGTAAATATACATATGGTAATATTTAGACTTTACAACATAGTGTCTCTAGTTTGTGGGATTTTAGGTGATTTTATTTTTTTTGTAAATATTAAATCTTAGTTTCTATATTTTTACAAATGATATTTATAGATTTTCTTTCTGCCGCAGGTCCTGTCCCCATGCTTTAATAAAACCACCTTTTTGCACCAAAGACGTCTCAAGAATTCTTTCTTGGCCATTGGCTCCAGAGCCCATCACTCCAAAACTGTATCATTCTGAAATGGTAAAAAGCAAGGAATTAATTTTTTCCTGAATTTTTTCCTGGAGCCTTTAGAAGGAACATAGCCCAAGTGATCCATTTTGGACTTCTGATCTCCAAAAGTGTAAGATAATAAATTTGTGTTGTTTTAAGCGACTAAATTTGTGGACATTCATTATAGCACCAATAAGAAACTAAGACACCAGATAAATGCTAGAACTTATCAGAGCTCACTTTGAATGTTTCATTCCCTGAGTCTCCCTATTAATTTCTGGTTAGTCTGCCAGTTGGTTTTTTGTTCTCATCAGGGTAGTAGCTTCAGCCTAGCTATGATTGTGGCCTTTTACATTCCTTTGCCACAGGGATTGCTACTATTTCTGACACACCCAGGGAGGTGTTTTTTTTTTTGTTTGTTTGTTTTCCATGCTCCAAATCAAGTCAGCCCTTTATGGTAGTAGCAGTGAAACTTCTGATTTTCATGGCTTTCCTGTCCTGGTAGAACTACCACAATGGTAATGGAGGTGGGTGATGTGGGAAACAAAGGCAGAAGGAAATGTTGATAAAATTAAATTTCCCTATAACCTTGCAGCCCATTGACAAATACTTGAGATAGGCAGAGTATAACATTCTTCCAGGAGCTCTGTCTTAATGTTAATACTTTGCTGGAGAGCAAAAAGGACCTCAGCTTGACACAGCTAGGTTTCCAGTATCTTGTGAGTCCTCTTAAGCATATGAAAGTCCTTTTGAAAAATTCCCCTTGTCCTTATTTTCCTCAGCTCCCAAGTATATAATCAGTCACCTGATGATAGAAGATAAGATTCAGTTGGCAGAGAAGGAAAGGATTAGGACCTGAGGTCCCTGGGTGGGGAAATACATATTTTGGAACAATGCTGGGAGTGTCTGACCACAGCAAACCCCCTCAGGCATAAGTCTCCTCATAAGAATGTAACAGATTCCCACCTGCTCACTCTCAGGTTTCCCTCAGGAATTTGACAAAACACTGAAGTATGGCCGTAGACCACCCCTCATACCCAATTAGGAATGGACAACCCAGCATCTAGAGCTATCAAGCCGATAAGCGATAAGCGTAGAACCTGAGAAGGAACATGAGGGGAGGTTGGGGGAGGGCTGACCGGGACCTTATAAAACAAGGACCTTTGCCTATAATCCTTGGGCATTCACTTCCAATGCCTCCTCTCTGTAAAGAGAGCTTTCCTACTATTCTTACTTTCTAATCTTAGACTCTAACAACATTTGCCTGCTGCTCATTTTGTGTTCACCTCTTCATTCTTTGAAGCGTTGAGACAACGAATCCCGGGTATTGTGGTAAAAAATTCCTGCAACACTATCACAACCCCAGTGGCAGCTCTTTCTGCCCACAGGTTCTGTCCCTGTGCTTTAATAAGATCACATTTTTACACTGAAGACATCTCAAAAATTCTTTCTTAGCCATTGGCTCTGAACTCCAACACTCCAAACCACATCAGTGGAGCCAGTGAGAGTATCCCCAGGCTAAAAACTCCATGGACTTCTATTGTTTTCATCAAAGTTTCCACAGGTTTACTTGAATAAGACTTCTCAGTCTGCTGCATGACTTAGTCAATATTCAGAGTCCTGAGATGGTTATCTTTTAAAATTGTCCATTTTGATTATAACTCTTAAGAGAGGATTCTCAGATCTTCTTACTATTCTGACTCACTTGGGTTTTTAATACCACAAAGGGTTTCATATTGAATTAGTTATAAAGAAAATACTTTAAAAACTCAGAGTCTATTCACTGGTTAAAAATACTAAGGTTGTCAGCCACCACAAACCAGTGAATAAACAGAGTGAACAACCTAGGTCAGTGTAGGTTTGCACTGAATTCCATCTGTCTAGCTACTGCTTTTTGATTCTTCAGTATAAAGAAACCATTCAATTTCTCTTTAAGAGAAATTACTTTATTAAATATTAGCATAATTAAGTATTAGCTTTCAAGGCTTTTAACTAGTTAAGTGTATTGCCCAATTTTCTAGAATACTTTAAGAATATAAGAAAAACTTAAAATGCAGTGCATGATGTGTGCATTGCTTAGGAGAGATTAATTCATTCAAGACAGTGAAGGAAAAAAAAGGAATTGGTGATGTTTTCTTCGCAAAATCAAGTCTATAAATATATATAATATATAATATACCCATATCATAATGGATAGAGATAGAATATTTCATGTTTTACTCGTACATTCAACAAAATCTGTTGAGTCTTAATATATGCCAGGCACTGATCCTTCTTTGCCAAAAGAAATAGGCTTTCCATTACTGTCTGACAGCGTTAGTTTCCTATTGTCTAAAGAACAGGTAATGGCCTCCCTGAGGTGGTTGCCTTGCAAAGCATTGCTGATCCTCCACAGAAGCCAGTTGGATCACCCCTCATTGCTTCTTGAACTATAACCAGATTTAAGTACAAAGATACCATATAGGATGAAATACAGAGTATGACCCATAAAGAACAATCTCATTAAAATAACTGCATCCCCCCCCCTTTTTTTTGTCAATCAGTATTAACCTAGGGAACCTGTGGGATTGGATTCTAAGGATGCAGGATGACAATGGAAAGGATATAAATTTGCATCAAACCAAAAATTTTACATGGACTCATTAAGTAGAGATTCTACCATCAATGTGTCAGCTGAAAGGTCTGGAATCAGCTATAATGATTTACCTGGTTGGCTCACTGAAATCTGTGCCCCAAAGCAGACTACATATAATTAAGTTGATATTTTAGAATTTCCTTGTTATACTATTGAAGGTATTCAAACATTTATACAAATTGGAATGCTAGCATGTATTTATCATGTAAGACCTTTATCATTTGTCATGTAAGACCTGTTAAACCATAGGATGGGTGGGAGGGCTGTCCAGGTGATGTGGAGAACAAAGGCAAAAGGAAATGTAGATAAAATTAAATTAAAATACAACTTGCAACCCATTTACAAATTCTTGAGACAAGCAGAGTATGACATTCCTTCAGGAATTCCCAACTGTCTCAATGTTAATTTTGCTAGAGGCAAAAAGCAAACTTAGATTTACAATAGCCGGACCTCTAGATCCTTTCTTCGTTAATATATGAAAATCCTTTTGGAAACTTCTTTGTCTCCACCTCCCCGCCCAACTAAGAGTATATAACTAATCACTCCTCACAATTCCAGTATGGCTGTTACTGCCCATGGGTCCTGTCCCCAGCTTTAATAAAACCACCTTTTTTTGCACTGAAAATGTCTCAAGAATTCTTTCTTGACCATTTGCTCCTGGATCCCACATCAAATCATGTCACAGGGAACACTCCCTTTATCAAGACTTTGAGAAATAGATTCTTGAAGAAAGTCCTGATATCCCTGAATAGCTCTGTGATTACTATTCTCTCTAGGCCAGAAATAACAGTGTGCACAGCTGCCATTGCATGGGCTCTTTAATCTAATAGAATTCCCGAGTGGAAAATGCCAAATAGTGGTACCAAATTGCAAAGACAAGGTAGGTATGGTTATTCCAGTGGGTACCAGAGCCTAAGCAGGAGTCAGAATGGTTTGAGCCCCTGAGTTCTTTGGCATTGGTTAGGTCATCATGGTGTTTCTAGCCCTGAAAGATGAGCATATAAAAGCAGAAACACTTTACGTCTGGTGAACAGAAATCTGACTTGAATCACTATAATTGGGAATTGTGGCCCCTCAAAAAATTCTGAGACTTGACCTAGTTTACCAACCTAAATCTCCTTGAGCAAAGAGAAGGCTGGATCCTCTTGGGGGAAGACCCTTCTGTGTTGTCACTATTTTATACTAGAAATATTTTTCCTATTCTCTCTAGAGGAGCTCTGAAATAATCAGAACTTTGAGGGATTATTATATACTGATTCTGAACTTTGACAAATTTCTGGAGGATCAAAATGCTATTGTGGGCCACAGGTCAAAAATAGACGTTTATGGAGGTCAGGTGGCCAATGAAATTTTGGCTGTACACATCTCACAGTGTGCTTTGTGGTTTCCTAAGTCCATTCTTTGGTTATGTCTATAGCTTGAGATACAGATTAGCATAGATTTACTAACAAATTGGCAGAATTTCCAGACATGTTACCTAAGAAGCATAGTAAAAGCTATTATGCTAAGAAAGGCCAAGTGGAAGCAAATAAAGCCTAATCAATCTACCAAAATAGTAAGCAAATTAATGCTGCATTTTAGGAGGAATTGTGGAAATTAGTACTACCATCAAGGATGTCAAAGATACAGATTATTTTTTAATTGTGGTAAAGATACTTAAGAGATCTATTCTCCAAACAGAATTTTCAGTGTCCAATACAATATTATTAACTATAGATACAATTTTGTTCAGTTTAGCTCTAGAACTCACCCATATTGTGTAACTGAAACTTTATATCTGTTGAATAGCAACTTTTAATTTCCCCCTCCAGTCCCTAAAAATCAGCGTTTTACTGTCTTTTTTGTGACTTGATATTTAAGCACCTCATGTAAGTGGAATCATGTAGCATTTGTCCTTCTTTGACTGGCTTGTTTCACTTAGCATGATGTCTGTCAGGTTCATCATGTCCTTAGGTAACATGTGCTGTTGCATATGACAAGATTACCTTCTTTTCTGAGACTCTGTGATATTATATTGCATATATGTATATATATATATATATATATATATATATATATATATATATATATATATAAAACATTTTCTTTATCCATTCATCCCTAGATGGACATTGGATTATTTCCATATCTTGGCTATTGTGAACAATGCTGCAATGAATGTAGGACTGTAGATATCTTTATGAAATGAAAATATATTGATTTTATTTCCTTTGTATGTATACCTGAAGGGGATTTCTAGATAATAACATAGTTCAATTTTTAATTTTTCTGAAGAACTTCTGTACTGTGTTCCATAATGACTGTACCAATTTACCTGCCAGCCAACATTGTATAAGAATTCCATTTTCTCCACATTTTTTGTCAACATTTGTTTTCTTTTGTCTTTTTTTATAATCCCTGTAATGTGTGAGGCAATACATCATTGTGATTTTGATTTGCATTTCCCTGATGATTACTGATGTTTAACACCTTTTTATGTACCTATTGGCCACTTATATTTCTTCTTTTGATAAATGTCTATTCAGGTCCTTTGCCCATTAAGAAGATTTTTTTTTTATGTTTATTTCTGAGAGAGAGAGAGAGACAGAGTGAGAGCAGGATATGGCAGAGAGAGAGGAGACACAGAATCCAAAGCAGACTCTAGGCTTTGTCTGAGCTGTCAGCATGGAGCCCAATGTGGGGTTTGAACTCACTAACTGTGAGATCATGACCCGAGTAGAAGTCGGACACTTGACTGACTGAGCCACCCAGGCACCCCAGTCCTTTGCCTATTTTGAAATTATTGGATTATTTGGGTTTTTGTTTGTTTGTTTGTTTTGCTATTGAGTTGTATGAGTTCTTTGTATATACTGGATATTTATCTGTATTAGATACATAGTTTTCAAATAGCTTTCAAATATTTCTCCCATTCTGTATGTTGACTTTTTACTTGTTTCCTTTGCTCTGCAGAAGCTTTTATGTTTGACATGGTCCCACTTGTGTATTTTGTTTTTGTTGCCTGTGGTTTTAGTGTCATGTTCAAGAAATCATTGCCAAATACAGTGCATAGAAGCATTTCCCATTTTAGGAGTTTTACAAGTTAAGTATTCCATTTTCAATTGATTTTTGTGTGTGGTGTAAGATAAAGTTCCAATTTCATTTTTTTTTCTTTTTTTTGCATTTGGATATCCAGTTTTCCCAACACTATTTGAAGACATTCTCCTTCTTGCATTGTGTATTCTTTGTATTTTTGTCAAAGATTAGTTGATTATGTATGTGTGAGGTTTTTTAAAGGGACTATCTACTCTGTTCTGTTGGTCTATGTTTTTGTTCTGTTTTTGTTCTATGTTTTGTTTTTGTTTTGTTTGTTTGTTTGTTTATTTATTTATGCCAGTACCATGCTGTTTTAGTTATAGTAGCTTTGTTTTCCAGAGTGACTACACCAGTTTGCATTTTCACCAACAGTGGAAGAGGGTTCCATTTTCCCCACATCCTTGTCAAGACCTGTTGTTTTCCTCTGTTATTAATTTTAGCCATTGTGACAGGTGTGAGGTGATATCTCATTGCAGTCTTGATTTGTATTTCCCTGATAATGAGTGATGGGAGCATCTTTTTATGTGTCTGTTAGCCATCTGGATGTCTTCTTTGGAAAGCTATCTCTTCATGTCTTCTGACCATTTTTTAACTGGATTATATGCTTCTTGGGTATTGAATTTTGTTAGTTCTTTGTCGATTTTGGATACTAACCCTCATCATATGTCATTTGCAAATATCCCCTCTCATTTCATAGTTTGCCTTTTAGTTTTGTTGATTGTTTCCTTCACTGTGCAGAAGGTTTTTCTCTTAAGTCCCAATAGTTTATTTTTGTTTTTGTTTCCCTTGCCTCAGGACACAGATCTAGTAAGAAGTTGCTGCAGCCGATGTCGAAGAGGTTATTGCCTGTGATCTCCTCTAGGATTTTGATGGTTTTGGGTCTCACATTTAGGTCTTTTATCCATTTTGAATTTATTTTTGTGTTTGGTATAAGAAAGTAGTCCAGTTTTATTCTTTTGCATGCTGCTGTCCAGTTTACTCCGTATCATTTGTTGTGTCTTTTTTTTTCATTGGATATTCTTTTCCTGCTTTGTCAAAGATTAGTTGGCAATAGAGTTGTGTCCATTTCTGGGTATTCTATTCTCTTCCATTGGTCCATGTGTCTGTTTTTGTGCCAGTTCCATACTATCCTTATCATTACAAGTTTGTAATATAACTTGGAGTCTGGAATTGTGATGCCTGTAGCTTTGTTTTTCTTTTTCAAGATTGCTTTGGCTATTTGGAGTCTTTTGTGGTTCCATACAAATTTTAGGATTGTTTGTTCTAGCTCTGTGAAAAATGCTAGTCATATTTTGATAGGATTTGCATTAAATGTGTAAATTGCTTTGGGTAGTACAGGCATTTTAGCAATATTTGTTTTTCCAACCCATGAGCATGGAATGTCTTTCCATTTCTTTGTGTCCTCTTAAATTTATTTCATCAGTGTTTTATAGTTTTCAGAACACAGATCTTTTGCCTTGTTGGTTGGGTTTATTCCGAGGTATCTTATGGTTTTGGGGGCAATTGTAATTGGGATCAATTCCTTGATTTCTCTTTCTGCTGCTTCATTATTGGTGTATAGAAAGGGAACAGATTTCTGTATGTTCATATTGTATTTTGCAACTTTACTGAATTTGTGTATCAGTTTCAGCAGTTTTTTTGGTGGTCTTTTGAGTTTTCTATATAGAGTATCAAATCATCTGCAAATAGTGAAAGTTTGATTTCTTCCTTGATTATTTGGGTGCAAATCATATCATCTAGATGCAATCTTATAATAGGACATGTTTGACTTGTTGCTAGTTCTTAGTATAGACTAAATGTTTGAAGGTACCGTGTAATGTGAGCTCCATAAGAACGAACTGAGTGAAGATCCATAATTACTCTTAAAATAGTGATTCTCAACCCAGGATAATGATGTCCCTTAGGGAACATTTGGTAATGTCTGGATATATTTTTGGTTGTCCCAATGTGGTGGTTAAACTTTGCTACTACTGGCATCTATTGAGTATAGGTCAGAACTACTGCCAATATCCCACAACATATGGAACAGCTTCCCATAACAAAGATTTAGACTCCCCCAAATGCCAGTAGTGCTGAGGTTGAGATATCCTGCTTTACATAAGTTGGTTACCTTCTTAGTGTTTTGCAAATCATATTATACTTTCAATTCAAAACAATGTGAGTTTCATTCCTCATGTCATAGGTTTCAGTTGGTATTAAGACATAGTCTGTTTTTGAAAATCTTGTGATTTTGGTGTTGCTTTGATAACAGCTCAACTTTTGTTGCTTATGGGTTTTTTTTTTGCGTTTAAAACACTTTGGAAACTGTCTTTCCATTTTGTTGTATTCCTTAGCACTTCTTAAAATTCATTTATTTTACCATTTGTTGAAAGAAACAGGCAATAGTATGCTAAATATTTTGCTTGTGAAACCTTTTATAAAATACAAACTAGACGTAGTTGTAAGAAGAATGTGGATATATTTCTGGTCTTGGGGGAAAGCTCTTATATATCACATTACCTGTGATGTGTCCTGTAGTTTTTGTGTAAATACTATTTATCAGAATGAGTTCCCTTCTATACTGTTTTTCTAGGGCTGCTGTAACAAATTACCACAAATCTGGTAGCTTAAAAATCCAGGAATTTATTTTCTGAAGGCTCTGGAGGCAAGAAGTCCAAAAATCAAGGAGCTGGCAGGTCCACATGCCCATTAAAGACTCTAGGTGAGAATTTTTTCTTTGCTTTTTCCACCTGTTGGTGACTCCTGGCAGTCGTTGGCTTGTGACAACATAATTTCAGTCTCTGCCTCTAAGTCTTCACATAGCCTCTTTCCTTGTGTCTCTTTGTGTCCTTTTCCGCCTCTTATAAGGACACCTATTGGATTTAAAGTCCATCCTAGTTCAGTATGATGTTATCTTGATCCTTACCTTAATTACAGCTACCAAAATTCTATTTCCAAAGAAGGTCATATTCTGAAGTTCTGGGTGGACATGATATGGGGACAGTATTCAACCCAGTATACCTTTTATTAGAATGCCTTTTCTGTAGCTATAAAAATATTAGTATGATTTTCTCCCTCCATATGCTTGATATGGTGAATTCCTTTGATTGATTTCCAAATGTTTAAATAAGCTTGCATTCTGGCATAGAACTAACATATCCTGGTATTTTATCTTACTTATAAATCACTGTTTTTGTGTTATTACCTTTTAGATTTTTGTATCTGTGTTGGAGGGATATATAAATTAGTTTATAGTTTTCCTTTCTTATAATGTTATACTCTTTAAAAATTCTGGTTATTGGAAGGAAAGTATTAGTAACTGTTCTATAACCATTCTCTGTTTCATTGTCAAGAAAAAGGGGTAGGGTAAGTAGAGAGAGAGGCACAAAGAAAGAGATATGGGGAGGGGGAAAGAATAGATAGGAATAACAGAAGCAAATGGCCTGGTCAAATCTCCATGAAAATATGCTAACTGGATCTCTTCCTAGTGTTATTTATTAGAAGATAGATAATGGAATGTTAGCAGGATCTACCTTGTCATTCTAGTTTGCTCATGGTAAATGAACATGGAGTTTATGTTTTATGAAGCACAGCCTACAGCAATATATGAATGTTTAATCTGTAAGTATTAGAATATTAAAGGGAGATATGTCATGACAAAAATACCTCCATTTTTGTAAGTGATATCCTTCATGTATATATATATCTGGGCCAGAGAGCATCCTACTGCAACAAGGGAGAACCTGGGGAGTTATGTTGGCAGTCTCCACATCTGCTTCACCTGTGTCTTACAGTTACTTGTATGCTTGATTTATTAGAAAAGTTAATTTTTTTTATGTTTAAAGGCTACTTTTATTTTATCCATGTATATATGTGCAGCACAGTTATTACAATGAACATTCCAACTCCTATGATATATATCACTGTCTTTCTTACTACATCATTATTTGTCAAATTTGTACCAGTTTGGCAAGTAAAATTGTTGTCGTCAATTTGCATTGCTTTAGTTGTTACAGATGTTGAACAGTTTTTCAAGTGGTTATTGTCCTATTGATTGAGTTTTGGTAATTTGTTTTCTTTATTTTTATAGTTGAACTTAGGTTTTTCTTAAACTTGTATACATAAAGATTATCCACGTAAGTCTATATACTTATGCTATTTGCTGCAAATCTTTTCCAGTCCATTTTTGCCTTTTAATATTGTTTGTGGCTTAATTTTTATACACTTAATTTATGAGGTAAGTATGAATTCTAGTATTTCTTGCATGACTAAAGAGATCAGTTTTCTCTTTTTTTTCCATTAAAGCTAATTTTTATTTAATTAATTAATTTATTTTTTCAATATATGAAGTTTATCGTCAAATTGGTTTCCATACAACACCCAGTGCTCATCCCAAAAGGGTGCCCTCCTCAATACCCATCAACCAACCTCCCCTCCCTCCCAGCCCCCATCAACCCTCAGTTTGTTCTCAGTTTTTAAGAGTCTCTTATGCTTTGGCTCTCTCCCACTCTAACCTTTTTTTTTTCCTTCCCCTCCCCCATGGGTTTCTGTTAAGTTTCTCAGGATCCACTTAACAGTGAAACCATATGGCATCTGTCTTTCTCTGTATGGCTTATTTCACTTAGCATAACACTCTCCAGTTCCATCCATGTTGCTACAAAGGGCCATATTTCATTCTTTTTCATTGCCACGTAGTAATCCATTGTGTCTATAAACCACAATTTCTTTATCCATTCAACAGTTGATGGACATTTAGGCTCTTACCATAATTTGGCTATTGTTGAGAGTGCTGCTATAAACATTAGGGTACAAGTGCCCCTGTGCATCAGCACTCCTGTATCCCTTGGGTAAATTCCTAGCAGTGCTATTGCTGGGTCATAGAGTAGGTTTATTTTTAATTTTTTGATGAACCTCCACACTGTTTTCCAGAGTGGCTGCACCAAGTTGCATTCTCACCAACAATGCAAGAGGGTTCCCGTTTCTCCACATCCTCGCCAGCATCTATAGTCTCCTGATTTGTTCATTTTGGCCACTCTGACTGGCGTGAGGTGATATCTGAGTGTGGTTTTGATTTGTATTTCTCTGATGAGGAGCGACATTGAGCATCTTTTCATGTGCCTGTTGGCCATCTGGATGTCTTCTTTAGAGAAGTGTCTATTCATGTTTTCTGCCCATTTCTTCACTGGATTATTTGTTTTCTGGGTGTGGAGTTTGGTGAGCTCTTTATAGATTTTGGATACTAGCCCTTTGCCTGATATGTCATTTGGAAATATCTTTTCCCATTCCATTGGTTGCCTTTTAGTTTTGTTGGTTGTTTCCTTTGCTGTGCAGAAGATTTTTATCTTCATAAGGTCCCAGTAGTTCATTTTTGCTTTTAATTCCCTTGCCTTTGGGGATGTGTCAAGTAAGACATTGCTACGGCTGAGGTCAGAGAGGTGTTTTCCTGCTTTCTCCTCTAGGGTTTTGATGGTTTCCTGTCTCACATTCAGGTCCTTTATCCATTTTGAGTTTATTTTGTGAATGGTGTGAGAAAGTGGTCTAGTTTCAACCTTCTGCATGTTGCTGTCCAGTTCTCCCAGCACCATTTGTTAAAGAGACTGTCTTGTTTCCATTGGATATTCTTTCCTGCTTTGTCAAAGATTAGTTGGGCATACTTTTGTGGGTCTAGTTCTGGGGTTTCTTTTCTCTTCCATTGGTCTATGTGTCTGTTTTTGTGCCAATACCATGCTGTCTTGATGATGACAGCTTTGTAGTAGAGGCTAAAGTCTGGGATTGTGATGCCTCCTGCTTTGGTCTTCTTCTTCAAAATTCCTTTGGCTATTCGGGGCCCTTTGTGGTTCCATATGAATTTTAGGATTGCTTGTTCTAGTTTCGAGAAGAATGCTGGTGCAATTTTGATTGGGATTGCATTGAATGTATAGATAGCTTTCGGTAGTATTGACATTTTGGCAATATTTATTCTTCCAATCCATGAGAATGGAATGTTTTTCCATTTCTTTATATCTTCTTCAATTTCCTTCATGAGCTTTCTATAGTTTTCAGCATACAGATCCTTTACATCTTTGGTTAGATTTATTCCTAGGTATTTAATGCTTCTTGGTGCAATTGTGAATGGGATCAGTTTCTTTATTTGTCTTCCTGTTGCTTCATTGTTAGTGTATAAGAGTGCAACTGATTTCTGTACATTGATTTTGTATCCTGCAACTTTGCTGAATTCATGTATCAGTTCTAGCAGACTTCTGGTGGAGTCTATGTGATTTTCCATGTATAATATCATGTCATCTGCAAAAAGTGAAAGCTTGGCTTCATCTTTGCCAATTTTGATGCCTTTGATTTCCTTTTGTTGTCTGATTGTTGATGCTAGAACTTCCAACACTATGTTAAACAACAGCAGTGAGAGTGGGCATCCTGTCGTGTTCCTGATCTCAGGGAAAAAGCTCTCAGTTTTTCCCCACTGAGGATGATGTTAGCTGTGGGCTTTTCATAAATGGCTTTTATGATCTTTAAGTATGTTCCTTCTATCCCGACTTTCTCAAGGGTTTTTGTTAAGAAAGGGTGCTGAATTTTGTCAAAGGCCTTTTCTGCATCGATTGACAGGATCATATGGTTCTTCTCTTTTCTTTTATTAATGTGATGTATCACGTTGATTGATTTGCAAATGTTGAACCAGCCCTGCAGCCCAGGAATGAATCCCACTTGATCATGGTGAATCATTCTTTTTTTTTTTTTTTTTTAATTTTTTTTTCAACGTTTATTTATTTTTGGGACAGAGAAAGACAGAGCATGAACGGGGGAGGGGCAGAGAGAGAGGGAGACACAGAATCGGAAACAGGCTCCAGGCTCTGAGCCATCAGCCCAGAGCCTGACGCGGGGCTCGAACTCACGGACCGCGAGATCGTGACCTGGCTGAAGTCGGACGCTTAACCGACTGCGCCACCCAGGCGCCCCGAATCATTCTTTTTATATGCTATTGAATTCGATTTGCTAGTATCTTATTAAGAATTTTTGCATCCATATTCATCAGAGATATTGGCCTGTAGTTCTTTTTTTGCTGGGTCTCTGGTTTAGGAATCAAAGTAATACTGGCTTCATAGAATGAGTCTGGAAGTTGTCCTTCCCTTTCTGTTTTTTGGAACAGCTTGAGAAGGATAGGTATTATCTCTGCTTTAAACGTCTGGTAGAACTCTCCTGGGAAGCCATCTGGTCCTGGACTCTTATTTGTTGGGAGATTTTTGATAACTGATTCAATTTCTTGGCTGGTTATGTGTCTGTTCAAGCTTTCTATTTCCTCCTGATTGAGTTTTGGAAGCTTGTTGGTGTTTAGGAATTTGTCCATTTCTTCCAGGTTGTCCAGTTTGTTGGCATATAATTTTTCATAGTGTTCCCTGATAATTGCTTGTATCTCTGAGGGATTGGTTGTAATAATTCCATTTTCATTCATGATTTTATCTATTTGGGTCATCTCCCTTTTCTTTTTGAGAAGCCTGGCTAGAGGTTTATCCATTTTGTTTATTTTTTCAAAAAACCAACTCTTGGTTTCGTTGATCTGCTCTACAGTTTTTTTAGATTCTATATTGTTTATTTCTGCTCTGATCTTTATTATTTCTCTTCTTCTGCTGGGTTTAGGCTGCCTTTGCTGTTCTGCTTCTATTTCCTTTAGGTGTGCTGTTAAATTTTGTATTTGGGATTTTTCTTGTTTCTTGAGATAGGCCTGGATTGCAGGCCCCTCAGGACTGTCTTGGCTGTATCCCAAAGTGTTTGGAGTGTTGTATTTTCATTTTCATTTGTTTCCATATATTTTTTAATTTCTTCTCTAATTGCCTGGTTGACCCACTCATTCTTTAGTAGGGTGTTCTTTAACCTCCATGCTTTTGGAGATTTTCCAGACTTTTTCCTGTGGTTGATTTCAAGCTTCATAGCATTGTGGTCTGAAAGTATGCATGGTATGATCTCAATTCTTGTATACTTATGAAGGGCTGTTTTATGACTTAGCATGTGATCTATCTTGGAGAAAGTTCCATGTGCACTCGAGAAGAAAGTATATTCTGTTGTTTTGGGATGCAGAGTTCTAAATATATCTGTCAAGTCCATCTGATCCAATGTGTCATTCAGGGCCCATGTTTCTTTATTGACCGTGTGTCTAGATGATCTATCCATTTCTGTAAGTGGAGTGTTAAAGTCCCCTGCAATTACCACATTTTTATCAATAAGGTTGCTTATGTTTGTGAGTAATTGTTTTATATATTTGGGGGCTCCTGTATTCGGCGCAAGGACATTTATAATTGTTAGCTCTTCCTGATCGATAGACCCTGTGATTATTATATAATGCCCTTCTTCATCTCTTGTTACAGCCTTTAATTTAAAGTCTAGTTTGTCTGATATAAGTATGGCTACTCCAGCTTTGTTTTGACTTCCAGTTCCATGATAAATAGTTCTCCATCCCCTCACTCTGAATCTAAAGGTGTCCTCAGGTCTAAAATGAGTCTCTTGTAGACAGCAAATAGATGGGTCTTGTTTTTTTTATCCATTCTGATACACTATGTCTTTTGGTTGGCGCATTTAGTCCATTTATATTCAGTGTTATTATAGAAAGATACGGGTTTAGAGTCATTGTGATGTCTGTAGGTTTCATGCTTGTAGTGATGTCTCTGGTACTTTTTCTCACCGGATCCCCCTTAGGATCTCTTGTAGGGCTGGTTTAATGGTGACGAATTCCTTCAGTTTTTGTTTGTTTGGGAAGACCTTTATCTCTCCTTCTATCCTAAATGACAGACTTGCTGGATAAAGGATTCTCAGCTGCATATTTTTTCTGTTCATCACATTAAAGATCTCCTGCCATTCCTTTCTGGCCTGCCAAGTTTCAGTAGAGAGATCAGTCACGAGTCTTATAGGTCTCTTTATATGTTAGAGGCCTTTATATGTTAGAGCCTGTTTATCCCTAGCTGCTATCAGAATGTTCTCTTTATCCTTGTATTGTGCCAGTTTGACTATGATATGTCGTGCAGAAGATCGATTCAAGTTACGTCTGAAGGGAGTTCTCTGTGCCTCTTGGCTTTCAATGCCTTTTTCCTTCCCCAGATCTGGGAAGTTCTCACCTATTATTTCTTCAAGTACCCCTTCAGCACCTTTCCCTCTCTCTTCCTCCTCTGGGATACCAATTATGCATATATTATTTCTTTTTAGTGTATCACTTAGTTCTCTAATTTTCTCCTCACACTCCTGGATTTTTTTTATCTCTCTTTTTCTCAGCTTCTTCTTTTTCCATAATTTTATCTTCTACTTCACCTGTTCTCTCCTCTGCCTCTTCAATCTGAGCCGTAGTTGTCTCCATTTTATTTTGCAGTTCATTGATAGCAATTTTTAGCTCCTCCTGGCTGTTCCTTAGTCCCTTGATCTCTGTAGCAAGAGATTCTCTGCTGGTCTTTATACTGTTTTCAAGCCCAGCGATTAATTTTATGACTATTATTCTAAATTCAGTTTCTGTTATATTGTTTAAATCCTTTATGATCAGTTCGTTAGCTTTCATTATTTCCTGGAGATTCTTTTGTGGTGAATTCTTCTGTTTCCTCGTTTTGGATAGTTCCTGGAGTGGTGCAGGACTGCAGGGCACTTCCTCTGTGCTGTCTTGAATAACTTGCGTTGGTGGGCAGGGCCGCAGTCAGACCTGATGTCTGCCTCCAGCCCACCGCTGGGGCCACAGTCAGACTGGTGTGTGCCTTCTCCTCCCCTCTCCTATGGGCGGGATTCACTGTGAGTTGGCGTGGCCCATCTGGGCTACTTGCACACTGCCTCGCTTGTGGTGCTGGGGATCTGGCGTATTAGCTGGGGATCTGGCGTATTAGCTGGGGTGCACAGGGGTGGGAGGGGTAGGCTCAGCTCGCTTTTCCTTCGGAGATCCGCTTCGAGAGGGACCCTGCGACACCGGTAGGGAGTCAGACCCGCCAGAGGGATGGATCTGCAGAAGCACAGCATTGGGTGTTTGCATGGTGCAAGTGAGTTCCCTGGCAGGAACCGGTTCCCTTTGGGATTTTGGCTGGTGGATGGGCGAGGGAGATGGCGCTGGTGAGTGCCTTTGTTCCCCGCCAAACTGAGCTCTGTCGTCCGGGGCTCAGCAACTCTCCCTCCCTTTGTCCTCCAGCCTTCCCGTTCTCTGAGCAGAGCTGTTAGCTTATAACCTTCCAGATGTCAAGTCCTGCTTGCTGTCAGAACACACTCGGTCTGGCCCCTACGCTTTTACAAGCCAGACTCGGGGGCTCTGCTTGTTGGCGGGCTGCCCCTCCGCCCCCGTTTCCTCCCGCCAGTCCGTGGAGCACGCACCGCCTTGCCGCCCTTCCTACCCTCTTCCGTGGGCCTCTCATCTGCGCTTGGCTCCGGAGACTCCATTCTGCTAGTCTTCTGGTGGTTTTCTGGGTTACTTAGGCAGATGTAGGTGGAATCTAAGTGATCAGCAGGACGTGCGGTGAGCCCAGCATCCTCCTACGCCACCATCTTCCCTTAATCCTCCTCCTAGAAAAGTTTATAACTGAGTAAGAACTCTGATTGTTGTGTCTTGGTGTGACAGACCCTTTATTTTATCTCAGTCATATAAACTGTTTTATCTTTTTAAAAAATACACATATTTCTAAAGGAGTAAGTTTAGATTGCTTTTTCTTCTTACATGTTTGGAGAATTCCCTAGTGGAATTGTTGAAGTATTTCTTTTTCTTTTTTATTGGAATGGAATGTTTCAGTCAGTTTTCAATTAGGAGCCTGAAATTACTCAACTTATTTGAACATGAATAATTTAAAGAATCATTAGATATAATGTATTGAACTAGGTAATTGAAAGGATAAATGGTTAGCTTTTCTTAGCTAACCTAATGTTTTCCCGATGGACCCATGAATGAAGAAGACATCATGGTAGAAAGGAAAGCTATATATAGGTCCTAGAGTGAACTTTTTGTTACATGAATTTTTCCCAGTTACTACCACTGTAGAATGTTTGTAGAATATTCAGCAGCACAAGTAGATCCTTGAAATGGTACCATGTTTTGAGGGCTGAAATCAATCACTTGAGAGTAATTACTGACACTGAGCCCTTTCTAACCTGGAGGAGAGAGAGATTTTTCCTCGTGGGGATTCATATATATGAGTATGTATTATCTTTCCTACCTTGAATGTTCTGGCCAGTACCACTATCCAAGTGTTCACAGTGTCTGATTTCCAATATGAAATCTTGTATATTATTTCCTTAGACCAAGACTACACACTTTATAGCAAAGAAAGTGCACAAAACACACATAACTAAGGAACCCATTTTTCCTATTATACATTGCACAACTGGTAGCTGTTTATCTGATAGAACATTGGGATAGCCTGTTAAAATTACAACTGAGGCACCAGCTTGAAGATGATACCCTGCAGAGTCAAAATCTATACTTTAAGGTATATGTTTTGAACCAGTGTCCTTTAGATGTGCTATGTCCCCTGTGGATAAAATATATAGGTTCTGTAAACCAAAGGGATAGATAAAACAGTAGTGTCTCATCATAAATCCCAGTCAAGTTCTTGTGCATTTTCTGTTTTCTGTTTTCAAATTTTAGGATTTGTTATAGTGGGGAGAATGCTTCTTCTGGGAGACACAGTATGGGTTATAATAAACCTAAAATGTTTAACTGCTTTTATGTCATTTGGCGTTCCTCAGATTTGAAGACCAGCATTCGGAAGACTGAGTTACCTCATTTTTATCCCATAGTGGATAAATACCAGGTTGCTTCTTAATAGATGATACAGCAAAGAGATTTTCTAAAACTAGGGATTCAATGAGGCATGCCTTGTTGGCTTCATGATGTATGATAACTATAATAGGGCAATTGTAGCAACAGTAGATTGACAAGAACATATTAATCAGGGCTCAAACTACTCTTAAAAAAACTGGATCGTCTCAGTAGTCAAGTAACATAGATCATCAGAAGAACTGCCTGATGATGGGGGCTTTAGAATGGGTAATAGAGGGGAACATAACTATCAGCTCTGAGCAACGGTGCTGCTATAGCTTGTCACTTCTGTTTTAAGTCTTCCTTTTGCGAAATTGAAAACAGCCATCACGTTAGAGAATCTTTGACAGGATAAGGTAAAATGGGGCCTGAATTCTTTAAAAAGTGGAATATACCTTTGCATTTATTGTTTTCAAAGAAAGAGATAGTTTTCTACTTCCAACAGCTGGAAGTCTACCTGATGGTTTTTCCTCTGGCTTCCTTCCTATCATGCACAGTATTCTGGACTGGACATACTAAGGAGTTATTGCACCCTTTACAAATGAAGAAGTATTCCAGTTCCTTTCCCTTAAAATGGGACAATTCTAAGCCACAGAATTTATAGAGTAACCTAGAGGGCCATTCTAGGCTTGCACCCCAGTTACATTTATCAACATAAGCAACCTTCACATCTCTGTCTCACTTCCTATTCCCTTGATGAGATTTTCAAAAATCAATTTACAAATAAACTACTGGCAATAAAATTTTGTTTTTGGATCTTCTTCTGAGGGAACACAGCCTGAATAATTAGAATTACTAGTCCTGCATATATTTGATGTAATGATTCCTGACATTCTCCAAAGTGTGTTTGCATTTCATTTGCAAATCTTTGGGAAGCAGAAGAGATGTCATTATGTCCATCTTCTGTCAAAATGATCACAATTTCAATCGTAAGTATTATTTAGTAGATAGTGATACTCTCTGTTAAAATAACCCATATCATGGTGGATTCACATTTCCCATGGTAGTAGAGGTTATGAATAAATGCTCTAGTAGTAGGAATCTGTTCAGTGATATAGATATTATGTTCAGATATGGTCATGTTAAATGTCAGAAGTATCCAAAGTGGAAATACCCAAAGTGGAAGTATCCAAAGTGAATACTTAGTGGATGTATAGTTTTAGAGCTCCAGAGTCACATTCAGTCAGCAAAATCTGACATGTTCCTGCTCATTCAATATTTTTATTGCTACTTTTATGTCTTTGTTCTATTATGTATAGATAGATGGAAGGATTAAAGACAGAGGTGATAGCAAAGTCAATACTATAGTGAGTCAATACAATGAACAGGTATTTATCACTTGAAGAAGTGGGGAAAGGCCACAGAATAAACAGAGGGTTGATGGGGGGTGGGAGGGAGGGGAAAGTGGGTGATGGGCATTGAGGAGGACACCTGTTGGGATGAGCACTGGGTGTTGTATGGAAACAAGTTTGACAATAAATTTCATATTAAAAAAATAAATAAACCAGACTGTGATTATGGTCAAAAAACAAACAAACAAAAAAAAACAAAACAAAAAAAGAAACATGAATAAGGTAAAAAACTGAGTCAACACAGTGATGTGAGCTGACAGAGTGACAAATGCCTTGGGTAAGTCTTTCTGAGAACATTTCCAGACAGTGACCAAAATAAGGATATAGGAAAGGATTAGTAAAAAGAAGGTGCCCATGCTCATGATGTTATTATTGGCAGCAATAATAAATTCAAACTTGGCTCCATCTCTGCATGCAAGTTTGATGATTCTGGAAAAGTTATAATAGAAGGTTTTTACTTCTAATATAACCACAAAAGCACACGTTTGTAACGAAAACAAATGGAGACATAAGTAGTTCACCACAGTTACCCAGCAAGTAGTTACAAATGAAACATGTATTTTAGGGTTCATGATGTCCAGGTACTGAAGAGGTTTACAGATTGCCATGTACCTGTCAGACGCTATGGCTATAACTAACACCATCTCCACTTTGCCCATTATGTGGATGAAGCATGTCTGTGCCCTGAAACTTTGCAAAGAAATCTTGCATTCATTAAAAAAGTCTATAATCGTCTTGGGAACTGTGGTAACGAAAAGTCCACATCAATGAGGGACTGGTTGGCCAGAAGGAAGTACACAGGAAAATGTAAGTGGGAATAAAAAAAAATACCAGAAAGAAAATGAAGAAATTTCCTGGGACGATCCCTAAATAGATCAAGGAGAATGTCAACATAAGAAAAACTTTAGTCTCCCAAGATGTAGAAAGTCCCAGCAACACAAACTCAGAAACCAGAGCATCTTTCAATCCTCATTTACTGGTGGGAGCATCTTTTCTTTTCTCTAGATGAAGAGATTTGTCTGTGCTTATCTGAAAACTATAATGACCTCTTCTGAGTTGGTCACCAGAGGGGGACTGCTGACAATTACCAGTGCCTGTTCCCACCTCTTCACATTATTCCTAGTCCTATAGTCAGGCTCAAGTCCCAGAAAGCTCCGGTGAGTCAGGGGCAAAATGGAATCCATGACTAGATGCAGTACACACCAAAATAACTGTAAGATTTTACATATCTGTATCAATAGACACCTGGAACGTTATATATGGGAATGGATCCTAAGAGTGTTTGACTTGGATGGAAGGAATAAAATATTGGATTGGCCATATTTAATGATATTAGTACACTAAACAATGATTCTGTATTTAATATGTTAGCTCAGATGGCTTGGATTAACCCTAACAGTTTGATTTATTTGGTTGACTACAAACTTAGACTCAAAGCTAGAATAATATAGAATGAGGCTGATCTGTCAGAACCTCTTGGTTTATACTGTTAGAAGAAGTTACTCAAAGGCTGAGGGACATTGCAATGCTACAATTGTTGATGCAATTATCCCCTTCCTGTTATATTTTTTATTTGCTTTCCTTGTTTTTCAAGAGCTTTCTTTTGCCTTCATGGCAAAATATAAAGAGGCAGATATATAGGCAGATAGGTAGATAGATAGATAGATAGATAGATAGATAGATGATAGATGGTTAGATAAAAACAAAAACCAAATTTTAGTAGGGGAAGGAGATGGTAATTTACAAAAACAGATGTCACCCCCTAGGTGACTCATTAACCACTTTTCTTCTTACTTTCTTTAGAAAACCAATGTGATTCTAGGAGACAATTCTCATAACAGACTCATTTCTGACTGGCAACACCAAGTCTCTGAGTTGAACTTGGTCACTACCCAAGCACAATTAGTGCTATTAATTAACTGCTTTTACGATGGCAGTATTTTGTGTAACTCTGTATAGGGGAGAATTATGTAGCAGACAGAAATTTTCTGAGTAGTTTGGACTCCCTGAAAATACAGTTGCTTTATGCCCTGGGAAACTCTTTGTGTCTCCTTCTCTTGATAGGCTTGCTAGAAAGAGTATTCTGGGCTTCAGATTTTCCCATTCAGCACTTTGAATATATCATGCCATACCCTCTGGCTTGGAAATTTTCTGTTGAAAAATCTCCTGCTATTCTTGTTACTTATATCTATTTTGTTAGTTCTCTGGCTGTGGCCTTATTCTGTTTTCATTTGGGGTAAATTTCTCTGTCTTTTCTTTTTGTCTAAGTCTCTGTGCCTGTTTGTGGTTAGGAAGGTCAGCTATGTCTTCTGTTCTTGAGAGTGATGGCCTTATGAGGAAGAGGTCGCATAGTGCCCTGCTGTGTAGTGTCCCTTGTTCCCCAGTGCCTGGCACTTCTGGGAGAGTCTCTAGTGTGTGCTACATGTACTCTGCTCTTTTGTCCTGGCCACTTTATCCTTTAGACCAGTTGTTTGTGGAGACTCTTTGCCTGTTGTAGACAGTGTTTGGTCCCTGGCCTGAATGTGACATATTTTAACCAGGTGTGCACCGGTCTGCTTATGAAATGAGACCTGTTGCCACCACCACTGGAAACAAGGCTCCACAAAACTTACAAGTTGGAAGATGTGGTGTGAGCAAGTCTTCTGGGGGAGGAAGCCAGGCAAGTGGCTATATTTTTATCTGTTTTCAGAGTATTTATATCTTTTGCCTTTTTAAAATTGAGGTTAAATCCGCATAATGTAAAATTTATCATTTTGAAGTGAATAATCCAATGGTATTTTGTACACTCACAAGTTGCACAATCACCCTTCTTAGTGCTAAAATATTTTCATCCATTAAGAAAACATACCATTGAATCTGTCCTTCTCTGTATGACTTATTTCACTTAGCATAACACTCTCCAGTTCCATCCATGTTGCTACAAAAGGCCATATTTCATTCTTTCTTATTGCCACGTAGTATTCCATTGTGTCTATAAACCACAATTTCTTTATCCATTCGTCAGTTGATGGACATTTAGGCTTTTTCCATAATTTGGGTATTGTTGAAAGTGCTGCTATAAACATTGGGGTACAAGTGCCCCTATGCATCAGTACTCCTGTATCCCTTGGGTAGATTCCTAGCAGTGCTACTGCTGGGTCATAGGGTAGTTCTATTTTTAATTTTTTGAGGAACCTCCACACTGTTTTCCAGAGCAGCTGCAGAAACTTAACAGAAGACCATGGGGGAGGGGAAGAAAAAAAATGGTTAGAGAGGGAGGGAGCCAAAACATAAGAGACTCCTAAAAAGTGAGAACAAACTGAGGGTTTATGGGGGGTGGGAGGGAGGGGTGGGTGGGTGATGGGTATTGAGGGCACCTGTTGGGATGAGCACTGGGTATTGTATGGAAACCAATTTGACAATAAATTTCATAATAAAAACAAAAGAAATCATACCATTAGCTATTATTCCCCATTTTGTCTTTCCCCCAGATCCTGGAAACTACCCATCTATTTTCTGTGTGTGTGGATTTACCTATTCTAGATATTTCATGTAAATGGAATCCTACAACAAGTCAGCTTTTATATCTGGCTTCTTTCACTCAACATATTTTTGAGGTTTATCAACATTGTAGAACAAATCAGTACTTATTCCTTCTTGTGGTTGAGTAATATTCTATTGTTTGGATATGCTGCATTTTGTTTATTCATCTGTTGATGAATATTTGGATAACTTCCGCTGTCTGTTGTGATGAGTGTGGCTGTAAACATGTGTGTATAAAGTTTTTAGAACTTTTTTTCACTTCTTGGGGGTATATACCTAGGAGTGGAATTGCTGGGTCATATGCTAACTCTGTTTTTAACATTTTGAGAAACTAAAAAAAAAAATTCCAATATGTCTGCATCAGTTTACATTCCCATAAGTAGTGTATAAGAATTCTAATTTCTCCACGTTTTGCCAACAATGATGATTTTCCTTTCATTAAATGGCCTCATGGTGGGTATGAAGTGGTTTCTTATGATTTTGATGTGCATTTCCCTAACAACTGTTAATGTTGAGCACCTTTTCATGTGCTTCTTGGCTACTTGTATATCTTCTTTGAAGAAATGCCTATTAAGTCCTTTGTCCATTTAAAAATTGGGTAGTTTATCTTTTTTTCTTGCTGTGTTGTAATTGTTTTTTTCTATATTCTGGATACTAGAGCCTTGTCAGAGATGTGGTTAATAAATGTTCCTCTTATTCCCTAGGTTGTATTCTCACTTACTTGATAATGTCCTTTGTTGCGCAGAAGTTTGTAATTTTGATAAAGTCCAATTTTGATAATATAATTACACAAAAGCTTATAATTTTTTTTTTAATTTTTTTTTCAACGTTTTTTATTTATTTTTGGGACAGAGAGAGACAGAGCATGAACGGGGGAGGGGCAGAGAGAGAGGGAGACACAGAATTGGAAACAGGCTCCAGGCTCTGAGCCATCAGCCCAGAGCCTGACGCGGGGCTCGAACTCACGGATCGCGAGATCGTGACCTGGCTGAAGTCGGACGCTTAACCGACTGCGTCACCCAGGCACCCCCACAAAAGCTTATAATTTGATAAAGTCCAAAATTTTATGTTTCTGCTTTTGGTGTCATATCCAAGAACTTACTACCTGTCCAAGGCCATGAGTATATCTATATTTTCTTCTAGGAATGTTATGGTTTTAGCTCTTATATTTAAGTCAATTATGCAGTTTTAATTACATTTTGTATATGATGTGATGTAGAGATGCAATTCTTTTGCATGTGGATATTCACTTATTCCAGGTCCTTTTGTTTCAGTTGTTATATTTTTTAGCTGCAGTTTGGTTCCTTTTTATAATTTCTGTATCTTCGTTGATATCGTGATTTGTTCATCCATCATTCTCTTGGTTGTTTTTTGCTTGTTTTTGTTTTCTCTTTGAGCTTATTTAAAAGTTTTTTAAAACGTTTTTTTGTAGTAAGTCCAATATCTGTGCTTTCTCAGGGATAGATTCTGTTTATTTCTCTTGTACATGGGGCATATATTTTTTAAAAATTTACACTTTTTTTTTTAAAGTGTACATTTTGGATATTATAATTTAGTAACTCTGGAAATCACATTCTGTCTCCTCAGGATTTGTTTTTGTTAATTTCTGTGGGATATAGGTGGGTTTTTTATTGTTGTTTAGTGACTTCTATATTATCTGTATAATTTCTGTATTCTTTGTTTTGTTTGGGGTCTGAAGTTTCTATTGAGAAGAAAAGCTAGTAAAAACAAGATAAGAGGGGCCAGCCAGATGCCCGAGGCTGGGTACTCCCCTTGTATACTTTTGACTTCTGTAATCTTCCTTGCCTCCTGCCTCCACCCATGTAGCACCACTATTTAGTGTTTTTTTTTAATTTGCTGTTTATCAGATAATAATTGCACTTAGCACTTATTATTTACGTGTGTCTTCGTCCCTTTTTATCTTTGATTAGCTGTGGTTTGTCTACATTGTAATTGTTTTCTAAAAATAAGATTTTTGTTTTATTGCTTTGATAGACTATTTTTGGCTCTTTATTAGTTTCTACTTTTATCTTGTTTGTTTTCTTTCTTATAGTTTGTATTATTTTTGCTTTCTTTTTAATTTTTTATTTGGCAGTTTAATTCATTCTTTAATTCTGTGACTTTTAAATGTTTTTGTCTGTACATCCTTTCTTAGTGTTAAGTGCAGGTTTCCAAATTTCAAGATTGTTGGGCCTTTTGTTTCTCAATTTTATTTTAAATTCTAGATTTATTTCATTATTATCAGAAAATACTTTTTGTAATATTTCTTTGTGACATTTATGTTTTCTTTGAGAATTAATAATCAAGGTTTGCGTGTGTCCCATGTGCACTTGAGAAGAGGTGTATGTTGTGTGGTAGATACACAAAAGATAAAGAGAAAAGAATTGAAGCAAAATTGGGGCACCTGGGTGGTTCAGTGGGTTGAGCGTTGGACTCTTGATTTCAGCTCAGGTCACGATCTCTGTGAGATCAAGCCCCACAAGAGGCTCAGCACTTAAAGCACAGAGCCTACCTGGGATTCTTTCTCCCTCTTTCTCTGTCCGTCCCTTGCTTGCATGCATTCTCTCTTTCTCTCTCTCTCTTTCTCTCAAAATGAATAAATTTAAAAAAAAAAAAAAGAAAAAAACAACTGATGCAAACCAGTACAAAAATCAAATCACAAAGGAAGTTAGCAAGAGAGGAAGAAAGGGGAAGAAACTATAAAACAGAACACATTGGCAGTAAGTGTTTTATAGTAAGTTTCCTATAAAACAAGGAACACATTGGCAGTAAGTTCTCTAATGTAAATGGACTAAATTATCCAATCAAAGGCACAGAATGGCTAAATGGATTTTTTAGAAAAATGAAGATCCAACTATATTCATTTTTTATCCAACTCTGCCTGTAAGAAACTCAACTTTACTTTTAAGAACACATGCAGGCAGAAGGGAAGGAAAGGATAAAGATACTTATACAAATAGTAACCAAAAGAGAGAGGGTTATTTATCCTTATATCAGAAAAATAGATTTTAAGTCAGAAACTGTCACAAGACACAAAGAAGGTCACTGTATAATGATACAAGGATCAATTCATCAAAAAGATATAAAAACTCTATATGCACCCAATATCAGACTACATACATATGTAAGGCAAATATTAATAGAATTGAATGGATAAATAGATAGCAACACAATAATAGTGGAGGCCGTCAATACTCCAGTTTCAACAACACTAAAACTAAGCTTTAGATCATCCAGCTATAAATCAATAAGGAAACAGTAAATGGATCTAAGACTAAATGGATCTAAAAGGCATCTAAAAAAAAAGTTGCTTTTTTTTTTTTTAATAATTTACTGTCAAATTGGCTAACACACAGTGTGTAAAGTGTGCTCTTGGGTTTTGATATAGGTTCCCGAGGTTCATCACTGACATACAACACCCAGTGCTATCTAGAGAAACTTTTATCCAAAAGTGGCAAAATACACATTTTTCTAAAGTGCACATGGAACATATTCCAAAATAGATCATTTTTTAGGTATAAAACAAATCTTAACAAATTTAAAAAGATTGAAATAACATGTAGTATATTTTCTGGTCAAAACGGTGTGAAAGGAGAAATCAATAACAATATAAAGCTGGAAAATTAACAAATATGTGAAAATTAAACAACACACTCTTAAAAAAAATTTTTTTCTACATTTATTTACTTTTTTTTAAAATTTTTTTTTTAACGTTTATTTATTTTTGAGACAGAGAGAGACAGAGCATGAACAGGGGAGAGGCAGAGAGAGAGGGAGACACAGAATCCGAAGCAGGCTCCAGGCTCTGAGCTGTCAGCACAGAGCCCGACACGGGGCTCGAACTCACGGACCGTGAGATCATGACCTGAGCCGAAGTCGGACGCTTAACAGACGGAGCCACCCAGGCGCCCCTACATGTATTTACTTTTGAGAGACAGAGACAGTGTGAGCAGGAGAGGGGCAGAGACAGTGGGAGACACAGAATCAGAAGCAGGCTCCAGGCTCGGAGCTGTCAGCACAGAGCCCAAGGCTGGGCTTGAACCCACAGACCATGAGATCATGACCTGAGCTGAAGTCGGACGCTTAACCGACTGAGCCACCCGGGCACCCCTAAACAACACACACTTGAAATATCATTGCGCCAAACAAGAAATAAAAAGGGAAATATATTAGACAAAGAAAAATGGAAATAGAGCATACAAAAGTCATAGGATACAGCAAAAATATTTCTAAAATCTTATAACAACAGATACTTAAGAAAAATAAAGTTCTCAAACAATCTAACATTACATTTCAAAGACCTATAAAAATAATAACTGAACCAAAAGCTAGCAGAAGGAAGGAAATAAAATAGTGCAAAAGTAAGTAGTAGAAAAACCAAAGAAAAGATTATGAAAACTGAATTTGTTTTTGGAAGGATAAAAAACTAGACAAATTTTTTGCTAAACTAATAAAAAAATAGAGAAGATTGAGATAAATAAAATTATAAGTGAAAGAAAGGAGACTTTATAACTGATACTACAAGAATACATAGGATATTGAGACTACTGTAAACAATTATAGGCAACAACTTGGAAGACCTAACAAGAAATGGATAAATTCCTAGAAATATAAAATGTATCAAGTCTGAATCATGAAAAAAAAATAAAATCTTAATGGATCGATTACAAATAAAGAGATTGAATCAGGAATTAAAAACTTTTTGAGGGGCGCCTGGGTGGCGCAGTCAGTTAAGCGTCCGACATCAGCCAGGTCACGATCTCGCGGTCCGTGAGTTCGAACCCCGCGTTGGGCTCTGGGCTGATGGCTCCGAGCCTGGAGCCTGTTTCCGATTCTGTGTCTCCCTCTCTCTCTGCCCCTCCCCCGTTCATGCTCTGTCTCTCTCTGTCCCAAAAATAAATAAAAAACGTTGAAAAAAAAATTAAAAAAAAAAAAACTTTTTGAGAATAGTCCAGGACCAGATGATTTCACTGGTGAATTTTACCAAACATTTAAAGAATTAGTGTTAATATTTGTTAAAGTCTTCCAAAAAATTGAAGGGGAAGAAATACTTCCAAAGTCATTTTATAAGGCCCACATTACCTTGATACCAAAGGTACAAAAAGATACTACAAGAGAAGAAAACTAAAGGCTATATTCCTGAAGAGTATAGATGCAAAAATTCTCCACAAAATACTAGAAAAATGAATTCAGTGTCACATCAAACTAAAAAGCTTGCACATAATGAGGGTAACAATTTACAAAGTGAAAAAAATGGAAGAAAATATTCCCATAGGATTTGTCTGATAAGGGGTTAATACCCAAAATATAGAGAGAACTCATACAACTCAATAGCAAAATAGCAAATAACTTCATTACAAAATGGGCAAAGAACCTGAACGGACATTTTCCCAAAGAAGTCCTACCAGTAGCCAGCAAATATGAGATGTGCTCAACGTCACTAATCCTCAGAGAAACACAAATCAAAACGAAAGTGAAATAATTTCACCTCTCACCTGTTAGTATGGATACTTTTAAAAAACAAAAGAAAACAAATGTTGGTGAGGATGTGGAGAAAAGGGGATCCTGTTATACTATTAGTGGGAAGTAAATTGGTACACTCATTACAGAAAACATTATGGAAATTTTCAAAAATTTAAAAATGTAACTACCATATAGTACAGCATTTCCTCTTCTGGATGTTTATCCACAGGAGTAGAATCAGGATCTTGAATAGGTATCTGCATTTCCATGTTCACTGTAGCATTATTTACAATAACCAAGATAGGAAAAAACCTAAATGTCTATGGATGAATGAATGGATAAAGAAATACATACACAAGATAACATTGCCCCAAGAGCCAAAAATAAATGAGAATTGAAAAAAAAAATACATACACTGAAATATTATTCAGCCTTAAAAAAGAAAGAAATCCAATCAGATATGAAAATAGGCTTAGCAGTCACTCTGAATCCAGAGCACTCACAGAAGCACAGGAGTTTAAAAGAAAAAGCAAGACTGTTTTTGTATTGACTGATTGACTTTTTGGAGGAGAGAAAGATTTCTGGTATAATTCTGAGAAAACAGAGATCATTATTGTTCTCTCCTCTTCATGACTTTCTATGTACTGTTTTTGTTCTTTTTTCTGTTGTTGATGTGTCACATTTGGTAATCAAAACTTTATGTATGGCCATTTAAGGTAAACGTTTTTATGTAACTTAATCAGGAAAATACATCATGTTTAAGAATTGGTTACCAGAAAACTTTGAGTTTTTAAATGATTCCAGAAGGGATTTACATAACTTCCCACACTTTTCCGTTTAATAGCCATTCTAATCTCCCATATTTTTAGCATTTAGTAACGGACATTCTTTTTAGAGACATTATTGTGTCCTCCACACCTTTTGCATCTTTCACTTGAGATCTTTAAGCTTCTTCTCTTCTCTGCATCCATAGCTTCAAGTGGTGGGGGACACTCCAATAGTATCGCAGCTGGAATTTGTGGTTTATTTCTTTACTCACACACAATTTGAAATTTATGGTTTTTCCTATCTCCTAGCAATGATAGGGCATGGTATATGTGGTTTCCTTTGTAATTGTTTTCAATTTTACATCTTTTGTGCATGATATTTATGGACAGATTTATGTGGCTGCCATTATATGAAGATCAATCACAATCCAAAAGTTATATCGGGGCGCTTGGTTGGCTCAGTCAATTAAGTGTCTGACGTTGGCTCTGGTCATGATCTCATGGTTTGTGATTTCAAGCCCTGTGTTGGGCTCTGTGCTGACAGCTCAGAGCCTGGATCCTGCTGCAGATTCTATGTCTCCTTCTCTCTCTGCCCCTCCCCCACTCTTCTCTCTCTCTCTCTCTCTCTCTCTCTCTCTCTCTCTCTCAAAAATAAATAGGGGCGCCTGGGTGGCGCAGTCGGTTAAGCGTCCGACTTCAGCCAGGTCACGATCTCACAGTCCGTGAGTTCGAGCCCTGCGTCAGGCTCTGGGCTGATGGCTCAGAGCCTGGAGCCTGTTTCCGACTCTGTGTCTCCCTCTCTCTCTGCCCCTCCCCCATTCATGCTCTGTCTCTCTCTGTCCCAAAAATAAATAAACGTTGAAAAAAAAATTAAAAAAAAAATAATAATAAACATTTAAAAAGTTTTTAAAAATCCAAAAGTTAAAAAGTCTTGTTTATGATGTTTTACACCTTTAATCTGTCTTGAATTCATTTTGGTATATAGTATGTGGTGAAATCCAATTTATGGTTTTTCCATGTGGAAAGCTATTTTTTTTTCGTGTTTGTCTTTTGCCTCCCCTCCCCTCCCCTCTACTCCTTCCCTTCCCTTCTCTTTCTTTCCTCTCATCTCCTCTCCTTCCCTTCTTCTTCTCCTCCTCCTCCTTCTTTTTCCTCTTCTTCCTCTTCTTTCTCTTCTTCCTCTTCTTCCTCTTCTTCCCTTCCCCTTCCCCTTCCCTTCTTTTGAGAGTGAGAAAGAGCAGGAGAGAGTGTGTGAGCAGGGAAGGAGCAGAGAGAGGGGGAGATAAAGAATCTTAAGCAGCTCTACACTCAGCACAGAGCCTGATTCAGGGCTAAATCCCACAACTGTGGATCATAACCTGAGCTTAAATGACTCAACCACCAGATTCCCCTTTTGCTGTTTTTTTCATGTTAATCTTATATAACATAAAAAAATATACATATCCTTTTTTATTATTGAAATTAGTGGACATAAAATGTTTTATTAATTTTAAATGTACAACATAGTAGTTAAAAAACTATACTCAGTGTTTATCACAATAAACGTAGTCACCATCTGTCGCCATATATGTTATTACAATATTATTGACTATATTCCTATGCTGTACTTTACATCTCTGTGACTTATTTTTTTTGTAACTGGAAGTTTGTACTCTTTAATCCTCTTTCTTCATTTTGCCCATCCATCAACCCACTTCTCCTCTAGCAACCACCAGTTTGTCCCCTGTATTTAAGAGTCTGTTGTTTGTATGCTCATTTGTTTTGTTTGTTAGATTCCACATATAAATGAAATCATATTGTATTTGTCTTTCTCTGACTGACTTATTTCATGTAGCTGAATGCCCTCTACATCCATACATGCTCAAATGGCAAGATTTCATTTTTTCTTGTGCCTAATATTCCATTGTGTACATACACCACCTATTCTTTATCCATTCACCTATTAATGGACACTGGGTTTCTTCCATATCTTGGCTATGGTAAATAATGTTGCAGTAAACATTGGGATACATATGTATTTTTGAATTAGTGTTTTTGTTTTTGGATAAATACCCAGTAGTGGAAATATTGGATCATATGATATTCCTATTTTTAATTTTTTGAGGAAACTCCATACTGTTTTCCCTGGTGGTTGCACCAATTACATTCCCACCAATACTTTATGAAGTTTGCTTTTATTCCACCTGCTCACCAATGTTATTTCTTGTCTTTTTATTCTAGCCATTCTAATGTGAGGTATCATCTCATTGTCGTTTTGATTTGTATTTCCTTAAGTAGTAATGTTAAGCACCTTTTCATGTTTCTTTTCCCGTCTGTATTTCTTCTTTGGAAAATGTGTATTCAGATTCTCTTCCCATTTTTTAATTGGATTGCTTTGTTTTTATGTTGAGTTGCATAAGTTCTTCATATATTTAGGATATCAACCCCTTATAAGATATATCATTTGCAAATATCTTCTCCCATTTAGTAGGTGGCCTTTTTAAAAAGTTTTAATTAGTTAATTTAGTTTATTTATTTATTTTGAGAGAGAAGATGAGTGGGGAGGGTTATAGAGAGGGAGAGAGAAAGAATTCCAAGCAGTCTCCACACTGTCAGCGCAGAGCCTGATGTGGGGCTCAAAACCACAAACCATGAGATTGTGACCTGAGGCAAAACCAAGAGTCAGATGCTGAACTGAGTGAGCCACCCAGATACCCCTAAAGTTTTTATTTAAATTCCAGTTAGTTAATATACAGTATAATATTAGTTTCAGGTGTACAATACAGTGATTCAACACTTTTATACAACACCCATTGCTCATCACAACAGGTGCACTCCTTAATCCTCATCACCTATTTCACTCCTTCTACTACCTACCTCCTCTCTGGTAATCATCAGTTTGTTCTCTATAGTTAAGAATCTCTTTCTTGCTTTACCTCTTTCTCTCTTTTTCCCCCATTTTCTCACTTGTTTTATTTCTTAAATTCCACATATGAGTGAAATCATTGTCTTTCTCTGACTGAATTATTTCATTTAGCATAATGCTCTCTAGCTCCATCCATGGAGCAAATGGCAAGATTTCATTCTTTTTATGGCAAAATAATATTTCATTGTGTATATATACCACATCTTCTTTATCCATTCATCAGTAGGTGGACACTTGGGTTGTTCCCATAATTTGGCTGTTGTAGATAATCTGTTATAAACAAATGGGTGCATGTATCCATTTAAATTAACTTTTTTTGTGTTTGTTGGGTAATGCCCAGTAGTGTTTTGCAGTGCCTCAGTTCCAGTGGAGTTGGTGACAAGTCTCATTTCACAAGCAGACCAGAGCACACCCAGTTAAGAGTCACTACATTCAGGGCAGGGACCAAACAGCCCACTGTAGGCAAGGAGAGCTTCTGCAGATAACTGGCCTGAAGGAGAGAGCAGCCAAAACACAATAGTACTTTGCACACAGCACACACTGGAGACACTCCCTGAAGCTCCAGGCTCTGGGAACTACATGACTTCTTCATAAGGCCCTTACTTTTAGAAGAAGGAGACATAATTGGCTTTTCTAACACAGGGAAGAAGGCAGAGACTTAGACAAAATGCCAAGACCGAGGCATTTGTCCCAGATGAAAGAAAAAGAGAAGTCCATAGCTAGAGATCTAAGTGACATGCCTAATAGAGAATTTAAAGCAACCATCATAAGGATATTCACTGGGCTTGAGAAAAGAGTAGAAGACATGAGGGAGACCCTTACCACAGAGATAATAGAGGTAAAAATGAATCAATCAGAGATGAAAATATAAATGAGATTAAAAACAGGCTTGATGCAATGAACAGTAGGCTGGAAGAATCAGAGGAATGAATTAGTGACATAGAAGACAAAATAATGGCAAATAGTGAAGCTGAACAAAAGAAGAATCATGCAGCAGGAGAATAGATTTAGGTAACTCAGTGACTCCACTCTGTCTTTTGATTGGAGTCTTTAGTCTATTTACATTTAAAGTCTTTTGTAAAGCAGGTGCATTTTACATTCCCACTTATGTATGAGGGTTCTATTTTTTTTTCTCATCTTTGCTAGCACTTGTTATAATCTGTTTTTGATTAGAGCCTTTCTAGTGTGTATGTGAAATGGTATCTTAATGGGGTTTTAATTTGCATTTCCCTAACAGTTAATGATGTTAGCATCTTTTAATTTGTTTATTATTTAATACCTATTTTGGAGAAAGGCCTACTAATTTTTTTTTGCCAATTTTACTATTCTATATATCTTTTGGTTGTTGATTTCTAATTTGATTGCATTTTAGTCAGAGAACATACTTTTTAAAGGTGCTAATCTTGAAATTTTTTGAGATTCACTGTATGACTTACCTAGAAGAACATTTTTCTTTTGATTTAATTTCATTTTTTTTTTTTAAATTTTTTTTTTTCAACGTTTATTTATTTTTGGGACAGAGAGAGACAGAGCATGAACGGGGGAGGGGCAGAGAGAGAGGGAGACACAGAATCAGAAACAGGCTCCAGGCTCTGAGCCATCAGCCCAGAGCCCGATGCGGGGCTCGAACTCACGGACTGTGAGATCGTGACCTGGCTGAAGTCGGACGCTTAACCGACTGCGCCACCCAGGCGCCCCGATTTAATTTCATTTTTAATTATGTAAAAACACTTACAGGATTTCAGTGTCAAAACTATAAAATAGGACATATTCAGAAAAATCTAACTCTTATCCTTGTCCCTTGCCCTGTTTTCTCTTTCCCTATAAGAAACCATTTTTATTTTTTTTGTTTACCATTGAAAATATTTCTATAATTCTTTATAAAATATATATTTATAAATTTTATATATATATATATATATACACACACACACACACACACACACACACACACCCCCAACATATATATCCCCAATTGTTTTCATTTAACTTATACCTTGTAGATTCCCCCAGAGTCCTTATTTGGAGATATTCCTCACGAGTTTTTATAGTTACTTAATGTTCTATAATGTATAATTTATACAGTTTTTCCTGATTTTCATTTAAGTATTTTTCAATCTTTTGCTATTTAAAACAATGCTGCAACAAATTCATGGGTTATTTTGCATTTTTGCACATATATTGTTAGGATAGAATTAGGATCATTGGGTCAGAAGTTAGCATTGTAAATTTCATAGATATTGCTAAGATGTAACACCATTTTGTATTCTTATCAATAGTGCATATGAGGACCCTTTTATGTATATCTTTACCAGTAAGGTGTATTATTGAATATTGAAGTCAGATATTTTAATTTTTTTTTTTTTTTCAACGTTTATTTATTTTTGGGACAGAGAGAGACAGAGCATGAACGGGGGAGGGGCAGAGAGAGAGGGAGACACAGAATCGGAAACAGGCTCCAGGCTCTGAGCCATCAGCCCAGAGCCCGACGCGGGGCTCGAACTCCCGGACCGCGAGATCGTGACCTGGCTGAAGTCGGACGCTTAACCGACTGCGCCACCCAGGCGCCCCAAAGTCAGATATTTTATATCTTAAGATCAAAATTGGTATTTCAGCTTAGTTTTAAGCTGTGTATATCTTAACATGAAAGAGCTTGAGCATTTTTTTTAGAGTTTATTTATTTAGTGAGAGAGGGAGAAAGAGAGAGAATCCCAGCAAGGCTCTATGCTGTCAGCGCAGAACCTGATGGGGGCTCAAACTCATGAATCTAGAGATAATGACCTGAGCTGAAATCAAGAGTCAGGTGCTTAAGTGACTAAGCCACCCAACCCCGAGAACTTGATTTTTTTTAAATGTATTTAACCCATTTTTATCTCTTTACATATCAATTGCAAATTAATATGTTTTGTCTATTTTTTTGTTTGCTGGTGTGTTTTTGGAAGTTCTTTATAATTACAGCTGTTATTCTTTGCCATGTGAGTTGTAAATACTTTCTCCTGATATCATATTTATCTTCTCTACTTTGTTCATGGTTTTATCATGCATTTAAAACATTAATTTGATTTAGTTAACATTATCAATCTTTATCATATTCATGGATTACGAACAAATTATAACTCATGTTTTCTTTTAATATTTGTGTAGTTAAAAAAATATTTCTGCTTCAGTTTACTTAGAAATTGTCCTGGCACGTGGCATGAAGAATAGGTCCAATATATCTTTTCCCAAATTACTATCCAGTTATTCCACCATCACATTAACAGGTCCTTCTTTTCTCCACTGATTTGAGATACTGCCATTAAATGTGCTCATTTTCTTATGTTTTCAACCTGCTTATGGAATTTCTATTCTCTTTTTTCCCCCTGTGGTAAACATGATTTTAATTCTCTTATCATCTGACTCTCCTTATTTATTAAGCTACAATTTGAAAAACTGCATTCTTTTCTTATTATATTTAATCTTCAGTTGTAGCGTGGTTCGGTGATTCTTGCTGGAGTGTGAAGCTCTTTATCAGAATAATTTTCCAAGCTTTTTAAAAATTTATACTCCCTCTACTTCTATCTTGACTTTTTGACATGTGTTCCTAGAATGGTAGGGTGTATGAGCATGAATACACACTTGCACATACATGTACACACTTACACTTACAACTACAATGTCCCCAAAATGAGCATCTGTTAAGATTGGTTTATATCATATCCCTCAAGTATGTCAGGATAAGATAAAGGTTGAGAACTTTTGGCCTTGTTAATATATAGGCTTTATATAATAATGTTAATAGTACCTGATACTTATGGGATCCTGATAATATGCCACAAAATGTGCTATTTATCTGATATAAATCAATAAATTTATTGATTTATTTAAAAATTTATAAATAGCACACTGGTATGCACTATTTATCTTATATGCAATGATATCTGATATAAAATAGATTTATATCTATTGTCTTATTATCCCTCATAATAACCATATATATAGGTATTATTACCCTCCTGTTGCACATGTGGAAACTGAAGCTTAGACAAGCTAATGCCCAGTCACGATTACTAATGCAGAAGTAGAGTTGGACCCATCTCTTTTTGACTTCAAAGTCTGTGTTTCTAAAAGTTAACCATGGAAAATGATGTGAATGGATAAAACTGATATACTTTGTGCCAACACATTGAAAGAACTTGGATCTTTCTAAATGCCTTTTACTGCTTGTGATATCTTATAAGCTACAAGATATCACGTGCCTGTAAGGCAAATTTTACATTGTCAGACTTACTCTTCCTGTCACTTTTGATAATGATCTCATGGATTATGGGTTATTCTAGTGATTGCAGACAAACTATAGACTGTTACAGTGTGAAGAGTTTCTTTTCTAAACCTCTTAAAAGTTAGCTCATAGCACTGGGTGTTGTATGGAAACCAATTTGACAATAAATTTAATATATTTAAAAAGAAAAAAATTAGCTCATAAATATCCTTATCACTAAGCATGTTTTTTGAGTTAGGTGTATGGAAGTTGCTTCCTTGATGTTTTTAGGAAAAATGAGTCAAATAAAAATATAAAAATATTATAAGCCAGGCTAATTTCTGTGTTTCCATCTATTATGCTCAGAACTACTCAGCCACAGAAGTGTACAAATATTGACATATTTATGCCATTGTTCTGAGAATTAGATAATATTTTGAAAGCATATTAACTTTGTATCTGTATCCAAAAATATAAAATACAAATTTGTCAAAGGATAAATTGAGGCAATTTATGTGAAAGTTCTTTGACATTTACTAAGAAATGGAAAGTAAGATTTTCATGAGCTTTACCAAGTACTTCAACAACTTTATTTTATGTCATTATCTTAGTTTAGCCTTAAAGTTAGGAGATATCTAAAATTTTACACTAGAATTCACATTCCATTTACTCAGTCGTCTCATTGCAGTCTTCATGTCTTTGTTCCTCAGTGTGTATATAATCGGGTTCAAGAGAGGAGTGACCACAGAATAAAACACAGCAAGGGATTTATCTAGTGACTTGATGGGGAATGGCCAGGCATAAATGAAGATACATGGTCCAAAGAACAAAAGAACTACTGTTATGTGAGCAGTCAGAGTGGACAGAGCCTTGGACGATTTGTCTGAAGGGCGTTGCTGGATGGTTACTAGGATGATAGCATAGGAGATGATTAGGAAAACAAAAGAACACACAGTGAGCACACCACTGTTAGCAATGACCATGACATCCAATCTATAGGTGTCTATACAAGCAAGTTTGATAACCCTAGGTAGGTCGCAGTAAAAGCTATCAACCTCATTGGGACCACAGAAAGGTAAGTTTACTGCAAAAGCCAACTGGCTCACTGAATGGAGAAAGCCAGTTCCCCATGCAGCAGTCACAATGCCAAAACATACATGGTCACACATAACTGTAGAGTAGCGAAGAGGTTTACAGATTGCTACATATCTGTCAAAGGCCATGGCTATAAGGATCACCAACTCACTCCCACCAAAAAAGTGAACGAGAAATATCTGAGCAAGGCAACCCTTGAAAGAGATGACTTTGCGTTTACTGAAAAAGTCAGCAATCATCTTGGGGGCTGTGACGGAAGACAGACATAGGTCAATGAGTGAGAGGTTAGCCAGCAGGAAGTACATGGGAGAGTGAAGATGGGAGTCAGAAGCCACAGTTATGACAATAAGAAGGTTTCCAAACACAATTCCCACATAGAATATAAAAAAGAAAACCAGTAGGAATATCTGGAATTCCTGAGAATTGGAGAGTCCCAGAAAAATGAACTCAGTCACCATGGAGTAATTTGTGTCATTTATTGATTCATTCCAGGAAAGAGCCTCTGTAGTCACCTTAGAGAATAGAGTAAGAAGAAAGTCAGAATTATTATATTCAAATTCAAAGCCTCATTTTGTGTCATTCTGCTTACTCATATAATGTCTATCTATGGTTTATTACATAAATGCATACAATCTAAACCCACCATTTTACTCCACACCCCTCCCCTGACTGTGCCTTATAGTCCAGTTATTCAAGTCTTCTCAGTATTTGCACTTATGCTAGGTTTATTTCTAATAAAATTCCTTTGCTCATGTGACCTTCTGTGCCAGATTAAGTCTATATCACCATCATGTTTATCTCCTTTTCCTTTGAACTCCAAAACAGTATCTTAGCTATTAAGTACATACTTATATGATCTTTGTATTTACAAGGACTTTTTGTGGCATACATTTTTGAAAAAGTATTCTTAGTGGTTTTGTAGCCCATCACAATCATTTTATGTACAGTTGTTGGAAACCTCTTTATGAAACTAAGACAAATCCTCATTCACAATTTTGCTCTGTGAGGCAATTTACAGTGTATAAATTTTGAATGTAGTCTGTGGACCTTGGACTTTTTAAGATTTATTTTTACCATTTTTACAAATGTAGATACTAATTATATTCACTTCTTATGGTTATAATGAATTTCAAATGAAGTATTAAATGTAAAGTGTTTTGCATAGTGTTTGTATTTAGTAAGTACAAAATGAATTTGGATAATTAATAGTAGTAATATTTGTTGCCTTCAATTCACAGAGAAACCCCATTTCCCTGGTAATAATTTACAAATTTTACTTGACTTCTAGAAATAACATAGATGTTATTGTTCATCTTGTTCATAACAAGATGATTGAATTTCAGTTCCCTGCATCCTTTTGTTTTCCCATCTTTAAAACAAATGCACTGCATCAAAAATTCTCAAAATTGCCACTAGTCTAGTACTCTGTGGGGCATGAGTGAGGGACACAATTCCAAAATAATTTTCATAGTTTCTCAGAAGCTTGGATAGAAACATGAAAGCTAAGACAGATGTAGAAATTCAATCTTAGGAGAAGTTTAAATAAATGAGGATTCTAAAAAACAAGGTCAGAATTATAAGGCCTTATAGAGAATGGAATTTATACTTATCATTTAGTGATACCAAAATGCTTAGAAGAAAAGAAGTTAGTCCAAAATAAAATTAAAGATGAAAAATGGAAGAAAAATAAAATAGCAGAAAATAAAAGGACAAAAGAAAGGTAATTTAGAGGTGAAATTAAAAGTGCAGAAAATGCAAAAAAAAATTTGCATGAGAGAAAATGTGAAGGGGTTTAATAGGAGATAAAATTGAAAAAGGATTCTGGAATGCCTGCTAAGGGATTTGTGTTTTATTATGAAGACAGTGAAGAACTATTAAAGCATTATGTGCAATTGTTTAATACATTTCTAATCAATAGTGAATAGTCAATACATGATAGCCATTATTAAGGTAGTAAAAACAGGATATTTGTCAACAGGATGTGGGAGATTAAAAAAAGGAGTATATAAATGAATCTATTCTGAATAATTTTGGAAATTGATGGGTGCTAGGGAGGCATGAAAGTATAGTGGGTTAATCTTACCAAATTTCTTGGGGGAGTAGAAGTATTTGTTTTCACTACTTCTCTTATCACAGTTACTCTGTAGCCCTTGGAAATTACACTTTTCTTGTCATTATCCCAAATCCCATTCCTTAGCCCTATCCACTAATGCTTCATATTACTGTTTTCAAAGTCCTATAAAAACTTAGGAATTATAATTTTATTTCCAAGTAAAAAGAGAAGTCTAATAGTAAAACAAGACACAAACACACCTTTCCCATCTGCTTAGCACAGTAATAAATACAATCATACTAATCATTGACAATCAAGTGGATGGGATTCCTGTTGTGATGTGACTGGTTAGGATGTTTCTTAAGAATCAAAGTATGTTACTTTTTTTTTTTAAAGTTCATTTATTTATTTCAAGAGAGCGAGCACACACAAGCCAGGAGGGGCAGAGAGAAACCCAAGCAGGCTCTGTGCTGTCAGCACAGAACCCAATGCAGGGCTCGAACGCGTGAACCATGAGATCCCCACCTGAGCTGAAACCAAGAGTCTGACGCTTAAGTGACTGAGCCACCCAGGTGCCCTTCAAAGTATTCAATTTAGAATTGAACTTAGATATTAACTTACATGCAACCATTTCATTTCACTTAGAACACAAACTCAATACTTTTATCTCCATAAGAAATATATCAAGGGTGATAGTTGACAAAAGGGTTCTCTTTTGCAGTGAAAAGACTTTCTACCATGGTAACAAGAATTCATGTATGTTATTCTTCAGCAAAAGGAATTTCTCAGTTAAAACATTTCATTTCTTGAGTATGTTACTGAGGAGTGAATGAATATAGAGGATTCTCGTTTACAGGGGTTCCTTCATGAACGTAATCCTTTCAAAGATCATACCTGGTTCTTCAAAAATGGTGCAAGGGGTTTTAGAAGGATTATGTTAATTCTAAGTGAAACATTAAGTTTAGGTTTATTGAAGGAGTTTTCCAGAATCTTATACATTGGCTATAATAATCATGAAGAGCCAGCTACAAATGAACAATAAAATCTTTCCCTATGTACTAGATTAAACTTAAAATTCAAACTTTAGGATATTATGTTTGTCCTAAATGTCTTTTACTGCTTTTTAAAGAAAAATACCTAAAATCTTTATTTTATAAGTTTCATTGAGATTGAAGTCAGGAGACTTTGGGGTTCTAGTACAAATTTACTGTGTGACTTTAGCATGTCATTCAAAATATCCAAGCCTTAGTTTTCCTGTTTAAAAATGAGCTTATTGGATCAAAAGCTTTCTAAAACAAAATTCTACAGCTCTAAGAGTATGATTTGTACCTTCATGTGAAAGAAATATCCAAAATCAAATTTCATTGGGGTTGCGGGAGGGAGGGAGGGAAATAAGTGAGTAAGAGAACAATGAATCTGGGCTTTACGGGAAAAAGGATAATTAAATAGAGATGAAAGAATATATTAGCCTGGAAGATACAGGGGAAGGACTCAACACTCATAACACTTGTATAACATATACTAGGTTGTTTAACACAACAAGGGCAATGCTTGCTAATATTTATACTAACTCTTGTAAGTATTTAAACTGACCTCACAAAATCCTTCCATTTTTCTTGAAGATACATGCATAATTAAATTCTGCCAAATGGGCTCTTACTGATAATAGAAGCATCTCATTGTCAATAAAATTCTACACTTTGGTTAGTTCTGCTAATATACTTCATTTTCATCATTCCACCTACCTCCTTCATAACTGGAAGAGACTATTGCAAAAAAGAGTACAGATTTTCCTTTTATTTGCACTTTCTCTTGAAGCATAAAATTTCAAGAGCATAAAGTCTGTATGAATTGTCCTCCTTAGTAAACCACTCAGTGAAGAGCCATTTATGGAGGTGTGAGCAGGTGTGAGGAGATCTGGAAATAGCTAGCCTGAACTTTGAGTACGGAGACTCTTATAGGCTCTCAGATTTTCCCTTGAGGAAACACACAGAATTTTCTGGAGTCAGGAGCTGTTGTCACAATTTCTTGGCTCATTTAGGTATTTTAAATATCTCACTAAATCTAAAGGTGATTTTTTTCTCTGTGCAAATGAAACTTTATTTCCTTGTATCTATATTTACCTAAACTCTTTTTTAATAGAAGTATAATTGACATACAGTGTTATATTAGTTTCAGGTGTATAGCACATTGATTTGACAATTATGTACATTACTCAATGCTCACCATGCTAACTTCAGTCACTGTCTGTCATCACAACGTTATTACAATGTTATTGACTTTATTCCCTATGCTATACTTTTCATCTCTGTGACTTATTTATTTTGTAACTGGAAGTTTGTACATCTGAATCCCCTTTATCTATTTTCCCCATTCCCCCTCCAATCTCCCCTCTGACAACCACCAGTTTTTTTCCTGTATTTAAGACTCTGTTTTTGTTTGTTTTGTGTTTTAGATTCCACATATAAGTGAAATCATATGGTGTTTGTCTTTCTCTGTTAAAGGTGACTTTTTAATAGAATCTAGTTGAAACCAGTAAGATAGTTCTGAAATTAAAATCCAGATGGAACTAGAGGGTGTTTTGCTAAGTGATATAAGTCAGTCATAGAAAGACAGATATCATATGTTTTCACTCATATGTGGAACTTGAGAAACTTAACAGAAGACCATGGGGGATGGGAAGGGGAAGAAGTAGTTTCAAACAGAGAGGGAGGCAAACCATAAGAGACTCTTTTTTTAAATTTATTTTTATTTTTATTTATTTTTTTATTATATGAAATTTATTGTCAAATTAGTTTCCATACAACACCCAGTGCTCATCCCAAAAAATGCCCTCTTCAATGCCCATCACCTACCCTCCCCTCCCTCCCACCCCCCATCAACCCTCAGTTTGTTTTCAGTTTTTTTTTTAATTTTTTTTAACGTTTATTTATTTTTGAGACAGAGAGAGACAGAGCATGAACAGGGGAGGGGCAGAGAGAGAGGGAGACACAGAATCTGAAACAGGCTCCAGGCTCTGAGCTGTCAGCACAGAGCCCAATGCGGGGCTTGAACTCACGGACCGCGAGATCGTGACCTGAGCCAAAGTCAGCCGCTTAACCGACTGAGCCACCCAGGCGCCCCTGTTTTCAGTTTTTAAGAGTCTCTTATGCTTTGGCTCTCTCTCCCACTCTAACCTCTTTTTTCTCTTTTTTGTCCTTCCCCTCCCCCATGGGTTTCTGTTAAGTTTCTCAGGATCCACATTAAGAGTGAAAACATATGGTATCTGTCTTTCTCTGTATGGCTTATTTCACTTAGCATAACACTCTCCAGTTCCATCCACGTTGCTACAAAGGGCCATATTTCATTCTTTCTCATTGCCACGTAGTACTCCACTGTGTCTATAAACCACAATTTCTTTATCCATTCATCAGTTGATGGACATTTAGGCTCTTTCCACAATTTGTGCTGCTATAAACATTGGGGTACAAGTGCCCCAATGCATCAGTACTCCTGTATCCCTTGGGTAAATTCCTAGCAGTGCTACTGCTGGGTCATAGGGTAGGTCTATTTTTAATTTTTTGAGGAACCTCCACACTGTTTTCCAGAGCGGCTGCACCAGTTTGCATTCCCACCAACATTGCAAGAGAAGGAGACCAAAGCAGGAGGCATCACAATCCCATCACACTCCCACATCTTTAGCCTCTACTACAAAGCTGTAATCATCAAGACAGCATGGTATTGGCACAAAAACAGACACATAGACCAATGGAAGAGAATAGAAACCCCAGAACTAGACCCACAAAAGTATGGCCAACTAATCTTTGACAAAGCAGGAAAGATTATCCAATGGAAAAAAGACAATGTGCTTAACAAATGGTGCTGGGAGAACTGGACAGCAACATGCAGAAGAATGAAACTAGACCACTTTCTTTCACCATTAACAAAAATTAACTCAAAAAGGGTGTGGAAATAAGAGACTCTTAAATACAGAGAACAAACTGAGGGTTGATGGGGGAGAGGGGAAAATGGGTGATGGGCATTGAGGAGAACACTTGTTGGGATTAGCACTGGGTGTTGTATGTAAGCGACAAATCATGGGAATCTATCCCCAGAACCAAGAGCACACTGTATAGACACTATATTAGCCAACTTGGCAATAAATTATATTAAAAAAAAGTATTATTGGATTTTAAAATATAAAAAAATCCAGATCGATTAAGAAGACAATAAATAATAATGCTTTAGTTGTTATAAAAAGAGGATAGCTTATAACATTTATGACCAATTTTGGATAAAATATAGGAAAAATACTTTGACCAATAGTAAGAAAATCTCGTTCATTATTCATCATTTTATTGAACAGCTTTACTTACAATGCAGAAGTTACAACTGGGCTGAGTCACCACAATTAATGTTTCTTAAGTCAGTCATAGAAATACATCCAAGTGATTTCTCACCTTTGCTCCTTGACCCATTTGACTTTCCAAGTTTTACTTGGAAAAGTAAAGTAAAAGTAAAGATGTCAATCATCTTCTTTGTCCTGAGTACTCCGGCTTAATAGGTACATTAAATAAGCTGAGATCTAAGTTGGGTGCCTTTCTTTAGGTAATAACATCCTCAAAATACTTTTATAATTGTGGATACTCTTTTAGGGTAAATCAAGAAATGCTTTGAGGAAGACTGCAAGAACAATAGAAATTTTCTCTGGAAAAAAAGGGACCATAGACAATTTTTGCATAATGCAAAATACTAGAATATGTTTTTAAAGTAACATTGTACAAAATACATTGACAAAGGCTGAAAACAATTCTTAAATTTTTTTTTCAACGTTTATTTATTTTTGGGACAGAGAGAGACAGAGCATGAACGGGGGAGGGGCAGAGAGAGAGGGAGACACAGAATCGGAGACAGGCTCCAGGCTCTGAGCCATCAGCCCAGAGCCTGACGCGGGGCTCGAACTCACGGACCGCGAGATCGTGACCTGGCTAAAGTCGGACGCTTAACTGACTGCGCCACCCAGGCACTCCTGAAAACAATTCTTAAGAGTTGTAACATAGTGTTGCCTTCCTACTTATCTAACTTAAAGTACAATTAGGATGAAAATTGTTTCTTTCTTGATTTTTAATGTCTGCTGGTTTGTATAAGCTCATATTTTATCCATTGGATCCACATAATTTCCATAAGAAATATTAATTTTCAGTGATGCTTATTATCAGTATGAAGATACTGATAAATAAAGCTAAATCATATGTTCATGTATATATTTATATATAGATAAAAACTACACGAAAATTGAATGTAGTCATTGATGATAACTACAAATTTAGGTTTATTGGTTAGGTAGGAATATATAACACTTTAGTTTTTATAATTAACAAAAATTACTGCAATTCTATTTGAAAGTGAAGTTCTTTGATTCAATACCTCTTTTTATGTAGACTTCTCAGTTTTCTGTAGGCATTAATGAAAGTGTACATATTCCATGGTGTTCATGGTGGTCCATGACATTCATCTTGTGTTCTTACCAATGAAATCTGTTATGACATCTCTCTAGAACTTACAACTTGTCGACTCAGCCTTCTCATTGCTGCCTTCATATCTCTGTTCCTTAAAGTATAGATGGCAGGATTTAAGACAGGAGTGACGACAAAGTCCACAATGGCAAAAAATGTATCCATTGACTTGGTAGGAAAAGGCCACACATAGAGAAACATGCATGGAACAAAAAACAAAACCACTACAGTGATGTGAGCTGACAAAGTGATGAATGCTTTGGATAAATCCTTTGAAGAATGTTGTCTGACAGTGATCAAAATAAAGATGTATGATACAATTAAGAAAAAGAAGGTGCCCATAGATATGAAGCCACTGTTAGCAGTGACCACAAATTCTAGTCTGTAAGTGTCCATGCATGCAAGTTTAATAACCCTAGGAAAATCACAGTAAAAGCTCCCCACATTTTTAGGGCCACAGAAAGGTAAATTTATGACAAAAACAAACTGAGACACAGCATGGATCACCCCAATGATCCAAGCAGTCATTACCAAAAGCATGCACATTTTGAGATTCATAATAGTTAAGTAGTGGAGAGGCCTGCAAATTGCTGTGTACCTGTCATATGCCATGGCTATGAGCAGTATCATCTCAACTCCTCCCATGACATGAATAAAAAACATTTGTATCATGCAACTATGGAAGGAGATGATTTTGCAATCACTGAAAAGATCAGAGATCATCCTAGGAACTGTGGTAGATGAAAGGCCCAGGTCAATGAATGATAAGTTGGCCAGCAGGATATACATGGGAGAGTGTAAGTGAGAATCAAAAATCACTGTAAACATAATGAAGAGGTTTCCCAAGATAATTCCTGCATAGAATAAAGAGAAGAAAAGAAAAAGGAAAACCTGCATTCCCAAGGATTGTGCAAGTCCCAGTAACAGAAATTCATTTACCACAGAGCCATTTACTTGGTCCATGGAATCACAAAGAAGAGAAGACTGTGATGTGGCCTGAAAGAAAAGAAAGAAGGAGTCAACTTTGAGGCCCTAAAAACAATGCATCAAATGTTGATAATATAAAATTATCTGTTGATAACAGATCTTTTATTTAATTGATAGTAAACTATTTATAAAATAATGGGAACCCAGTGTATGGGTTTGGTAGTATGACCAAAACTGCACTCAGAGGCAATCTATTGCTTTAAATTGCTCTCATTTGTTTAAATACCTGAAGTAATCAGGCAACTTAAGGAGTGAGAAAAGAATGCAAAAATAAACTCAAGGAATATAGATGAAAGAAAATAATAAAAATTAAAAACAAAAAAATATATATTGAATCTTAGAAAATTGGAATAGTACACATGAGCATATAAAAAAGTTAAAAAAAAAACAAAAAGCAGTCAAACTTTCACTCTTTTCAGATGACACAATTCTCTATGTGGAAAACCCAAAAGACTCCACCAAAAAACTTCTAGAACTGATCCATGACTTCAATAAAGTCGTAGGACATAAATTCAGTGTAAGAAATTGGTTGCTTTTCTATACACCAATAATGAAGCAGCAGAAACAGAAATCAAGGAATCAATCCTATTTACAATTGCACCAAAAACCATAATATACCTAGGAATAAACCTAACTATAGAGGGAAAAAATCTATACGCTGAAAACTATAGAGATCTTATGAAAGAAATTGAAGAAGACACAAAAAAATGGAAAAACATTCCATTCCATGGAAAAACATGGTGCTGGCACAAAAACAGATACATAGATCATTGGAACAGAATAGAGAACCCAGAAATGGACCCACAAACCTATGGCCAACTAATCTTTGACAAAGCAGGAAAGAATATCCAATGGAAAAAAGACAGTCTCTTCAGCAAATGGTGTTGAGAAAACCGGACAGCGACATGCAGAAGAATGGACCCGGACCACTTTCTTATACCATGCACAAAAATAAACTCAAAATGGATGATAGACCTAAATGTAAAAATCCGAGAAGAGAAAATGGGCACCAATATCTTTGACCTCAACCACAGCAAATTCTTACTTGGCATGTCTCTGGAGGCACTGGAAACAAAAGCAAAAATGAACTATTGGGACCTCATCAAAATAAAAAGCTTCTGCACACTGAAGGAAACAATCAGAAAACTAAAAGGCAACCAACAGAATGGCAGAAGATATTTACAAACAACATGTCAGATTAAGGGTTAGTATCCAAAATTTATAAAGAACTTATTAAACTCAACACCCAAAAACCAAATAATCCACTGAAGAAATGGACAAAAGACATGAACAGACACTTTTCCAAAGAAGACATCCAGATGGCTAACAGACACATGAAAAAAATGCTCAACATCACTCATCATGAGGGAAAAACAAATCAAAACCACAATGAGCTACCACCTCACACCTGTCAGAATGGCTAACATTAACAACTAAGGCAACAGACAGATGTTGGCAAGGATGCTGAAAAAGAGGATCTCTTTTGCACTGCTGGTGGGAATGCAAGCTGGTGCAGCCACTCTGAAAAATTGTGAAGCTTCTCTAAAAATTAAAAATAGAACTACTGTATGACCCAAAGGATACAAGTATGCTGTTTTGAAGGGGCACAGGCATCACAATGTTTATAGAAGCACTATTGGCAATAACTAAAGTATGGAAAGAGCCCAAATGTCCTTCGACTGATGAATGGATAAAGAAGATGTGGTATATATATGCAATGGAATATTACTCGGCAATCAAAAGTAATGAAATCTTGCCATTTGTAACAACGTGGATACAACTAGAGTGTATTATGCTTAGCAAAATAAGTCAGTCAGAGAAAGATAAATACCACGACTTCACTCATATGTGGAATTTAAGATACAAACAGATGAACATAAGGGAAGGGAAATAAAAATAAGACAAAAACAGAGAGGGAGACACACCATAAGAGACTCTTAAACAAAGAGAACAAACTGAGGGTTGCTGGTGGAGCGTTGGGTGGGGGGATGGGCTAAATGGGAGAGGAGCATTAAGGAAGGCACTTGTTGGTATGAGCGCTGGGTGTTATACGTAAGTGAGGAATCACAAAATTCTATTCCTGAAGTCATTATTACACTATATGTTAACTAATTTGGATTTAAATTAAAACAAAAACAAAAACAAAAAATAGACAACCTTTAAAAATATAATCAAGAATAATAAAATTAAAAAAAAATAATAAAATTAAACATTAGAAATGAGTATAGAATAATAACAGTTAAGACACCGATGAAATCTGCTTCTATTCCTTAAAAACAATTTACCCCAAAGCAACACATAAATCATAGTTACATTTGAAATTCTATAGAAGGACAAAAGGCTTATATCTTTATAATATAGAAAAAGAGATCAAATCAGAAAACCTCCAAAACCTCGTAGATAAATGGGCAAATGATATGAAGAGAGAATTCAGAAATGTAAACTGTATGTGTGTGTATGTGTGTGTATGTGTGGGTATTAAATCAAAGAAATAAGATAAAATGTAATATATTATTTTCCTATTAAATTAGAAAACTGTTTTACAATTATCAAAACTGGGGAGATCTCAATGAAATAGATATCTTCATATATTGTTGGAGGAAATAAAGACTGATTCAAGCATTAAAGAAAATATTTTGAAATCATGTATCAAGAATCTTGACTCCATATCATTTGGTGCAATAATACTCCTTATGGAATTCAATTTGTGCAGAAAAAGTTTCTGGCATAGAAATGCTACAATGCAACAATATAAATGCTAAACATTAGCTGAGTCTATTATAATATTTTTATATTGATGGAATATAATACAGTTATTAAAACAAATGTTAATAAAGCATTAATATAACACTAAAGATTTTTCTTTATAATATTAAGTGAAATAAAAGTAAACAAATTGCAAAATTAAATTTTTTTAAGGTGTTATTTTTTGAGAGAGAGAGAGAGAGAGTGGGGGAGGGGCAGAGAGAAGAGTCAGACACGTAGAATCTGAAGCAGGCTCCAGGCTCTGAGCTGTCAGCACAGAGCCTGATGCTGGGCTCGAACTCACGAGCTGAGATCATGACCTGAGCTGAAATCGGATGGTTAACCAACTAAGCCACCCAGGCACCCTGCAAAACTTTAAATGACAGTAGTTGAATTTGAATTTTTTAGAGCTTTAAAAAATCTCCCTTTAGATTTTGAAATATTTTTTGGTTCACATTTTTTGTTTTTTGATAAAAACATCAAAGAGAGTTGAAGGAATAGTTTATTAAGAATGTTTGAAAACAAGGATTGGCTCATAATTATTGGAAGACAAATTAACTGAGGAAGTAAGAGATTCTAATGGTTCTCTCAATCAGCCATTTTCATAAACTGCCAGAAATTGATTCATAGATATGATTATTAAAGCAGGAAGGAGGAGGCATAACTTAATAAATAAAAGGCCCTGAATAAACTTCTAGCACTTTGTATAAAACTGTCATGAAGTTAAAACTTCTTGGAGTATTCCATCCAGATAATTGACAAAGCATCTCCCCTGCTTCACTTTGGCGAGGATTGGCCATTTGGAATGAATGCTGGTTACCATGAAGTAGCTAGAAAGAAAGTAGATGTTCTAGGGCTCCCATCCAGTTCATAGTGAAGAAGCTTAGTAATGCAGCATGAAACATTAAGAGAGACACAATAAATGGTCCATTAAGTAGAGGCAATAAAGTACAAATGAGACAGAAGAGACAATGCTGTGGGAAGAATATAGCAGATGGAGACAAGTAGGTTTTATTCGTTTCCTATTTTCACAATATGGAATTATTTTTGTTACCTGTCAGTTTGTTTTTTTTTTTTTTTAAATATCGCTTTTTTTTTTAATTTTTTTTTTCAACGTTTATTTGTTTTTGGGACAGAGAGAGACAGAGCATGAACGGGGGAGGGGCAGAGAGAGACGGAGACCCAGAATCGGAAACAGGCTCCAGGCTCTGAGCCATCAGCCCAGAGCCCGACGCGGGGCTCGAACTCACGGACCGCGAGATCGTGACCTGGCTGAAGTCGGACGCTTAACCGACTGCGCCACCCAGGCGCCCCTTACCTGTCAGTTTTTACACTGTCTTCTACCTTCTCCTTCCTCAATGTTCTAAATAATCTTTTTTGCCAGATTTTATCATTTCAATTCATTCATACTATCTTCACTGGACTTTTTATCCACATTTAAATCATCCAAATTAAAAGAGCATAAGGATAAAAGATTTGGGGGAGGGATTTGAATGTAGGGAGTATTATAGAGTTAACAGGGTCATCCTTATTTCATGGAAGACATTTAATGGCAAATATGCTCTGTTTGCTGAGCAGAAGGTGTTTTGTGACTTCCTAAGCTCATCATTCGGTCTGGAGAAATACAGTTGAAGCTGAAGAACCATGACTTCTTGAGATCACATGTTTTATTTTGTGAAACTATGAAAATATGTAAACCCAGTACTTCAGGACTCTCATAAAGTGGGCATTTCATCTTATAAAATCAATTAAAGTCTCTGAACTAATTTGTCAGATTTGGAAATTCCCATTATTGTTAGGTTAGTACTGCTGAAATGGTGTTTGTCTTGGAGTTTGAGTTATAATTTTTGTAAACAGGAAGATCCCACACTACATGCATCTATTAGCCTATAAACTCTAAACTTCCATTTATAAAATACGATTTAATCTATTTATGAACTTTAATTATTATAACATGGACAATCACAATGCAAAATGTGGAACTGAGTATAATCAATGTGGTGGAGTCAGTCAGTAGCATGTATAAAGGACAGGCAGAAAAGAACACATAACAAAAGGGGAAGAATGAAGATAGATTGGGCAGAGAGTAAGAAAATAAAAGGGGGGTCAGGAGACAAATAAAAACCTAAAAGACAAATGAGAATAAAATGATGATCAAAAAAGGCATTAGTAGAACACTGCACATCTTTGCTTAGGTTGTCAAGGTTTAAACCAACACATATTGGTAAATTACAAACACCTGACTGTGAACTTAGGTTTTATTCACTACTTTAGGTATAGTGTGATAGGAAGGATGGAAAGTAATAGTAAAACTGTAGGGAAAATAGCTACTGATATGAAGAGAAGTTAAGACTTTAAGCATATGAGTCATGGAGGTGGCAGTGGGTTTGGTAGAATGGACTGGGTAGTTGAACATTGGTGACTCAGCAGAATGACATGTGAGTCACCTCTAAAAAATTAGGAAGTAACTGATCAAAAGCATCCTTTTGCATCCAGGCACTATTTTACTTACCCTAGTTCTAGTATTTATACCTTTTCATAAATATAAAATTAAAGTTTGTGATATAGGAACCCTTTCTGCTTTGTCTAACACTGTATCAATTATCTAAAACAGTAGAAAAAGCCCAGGATATATGTGATGAATGAATTTCTTAGAAATAGGTACTAAATTGTTCACATAAGAAACCAAACAGTAGCCCTCACAAATATATAGAGACATTGAATTTCACAATACCTACTCCACAAGCTTGTACTTCCTGGTGTTAACCCAGTTTTTTATATATATATAAAGAGAGCTTGTTTGGAGAAAAAGATCATGTGCTTGGTTTCTCTGCCTTTTTAGAAAACTCTGGTGGCTTTTGAACCTCTCAGGAATTCTTTAGAAGCCAAGTCCCCATAGAGTTTGCTGTCCTTCCTCTTAGAAATATAAAATTTTTCAGTCATTGAGGGCCTGAGGAGACCCATATTTAAACAGGAAATATAGATACATATTAAACAAAAAAGATGACCAGAATTAGTGATTTTATAGAAGTGGGTAAGAACTTCGAGAGAACCTTATTCAATTACTTCATTCTATAGGTACAAAGACAGCCCTGTGAGGTTAAATGGCTAGCCAGTGTGCTCACAGCAATACATTCCCAGAGCCAGAATTAGAAGTCAGTCTAACTTAAGTAAAATGGTCTTAATAATACCACACACCTGCTTAATAGAAAGTGTCATGAAAAAGCTAGAATTATTTATATTTGGTAGGATCACTGTAACCTAAATGGAAAGTCACTATTCATCCCTGACTTTTTATTTCATTTAAAATAAAATTGGCCTTCCTCTCCTGAAAGACTTTTTTCTCTCCATGGGATATTGTTCTTCATAACCCCCTTTCCTGTTTCTTCAAACAACCTGGTCATCTTGAACTGTTCCATCTCAGAACTTATATCTCCTCTGTACTGTTCCCTGGCATGGGGCCAAAAGCTTTTTGAATTGAAGCATTGCCTCTCAGACTAGGCATTGGCTGATTCCTTCAAATGTGGAGGAAAGTAATACTGAAGGAGAGGGAACCACACCAGAATCCTGGACATTGGGGATTGAGATGTCCTTCATTTGGTTAAAAAGAGAATTTGGTTCTCAAACAGCATGGCTGAGGTCAGATGTCTGCTTTACGCAGTGGGGGGGGAGGGGGGAAAGATTAAAATGGGTTGGAGAACGCGAAAGTCAGGAACACTGAATCTTGAAAAATCTTCACATTAAGGAGGCAAATTGAACATATTAAAAGGGGTGTGTGTGTGTGTGTGTGTGTGTGTGTGTGTGTGTGTGTGTAATTGATTTGATAAAACAGTGTAATTCAATAACTGAAATTTGAGACTAAGAGAGTGATGGCATAGAGTAAAAGAACAAAAAAATTTTGTAAAGGAGAAAATTTCTGACACAAATATTTTACAGAAGGGCAGAAACTGAAGGGAGTGGAGGGGGATAGAGAGAGGGGCACAACCATGATAGGTGCAGTTTTGTCATTGAAAAGTATCTTTCCTACCTGCCTGTTCAGTCACAGGATGTGCATTTTTAGAAGAGAGATTCAGAGAGCTTAGCCTTAATTTCTGTACATAATCTTCCCTCAAAGGCAAAGAGATATATAAGAATGGGAAATAAAGCTAATTAGCTGCACAGGAGAGTGACCTGTTGTGTCAGAGCAGGCCAATACCCAGCCCATCATTAGTTAGTCTCAGGGGACTAAGTCTTTGAGTCACATTGGTTTCCCCATGAGAGAAATAGTGAAAGAGAAATTGCCTGATAATGAAACAGAGGGAAGAGGGAAGTTTCTGAGGCAATATGTTAGTTTGTATAAAAATATCCCTATATAGGTTACATGGTCTTTGGGATGAATAACTTGGAAGCACTGAGATGAGGCAATGAGGGTGTGAAAACATATCTTGTGTGAAGTATGTCATAGTACCAAACTTGAAGAAATAGATGTAAAGCCCTTGGTATGTAAAGATAATTTTTTCAAATGACAGTGGGGGAATTAATTGATCATTTTCCTCTTATCAGTTATAGCCAATGTTTACCTATGTTCCCAAACTTTAGAGTGTTGGGGATGCAGTTCTTCTTGAAAGCATTTGACCTTTATTTTCCTGAGTTGACTGGATACAAGTAAAATTTGTCTATTATTGGATCAATTTCTTAAGAGATCAGTGGAAGATAGAAATACAAAAGAGGAAAAATGTAGGGAGTTAAATTTTGAGTTATTTGTAAGAGGAACATGTTTACCTGAAGGAGATACTCTTTCAAAGGACCTATGACAAGGCATTGAAACAAGCCTATTGTCTCTCTGTAAGGAAGTAAGGCTTTAATCTATCTTTGGTGTGTATATACAAGGAATTTGATCTCCAGCCTATCATGGGGCCTCAAGTGTGAAGGTTCTATCTTTGTTTAGAGTTGTATTTGTTTAGGGTTGTATTTTATTTTTTCTTGTTAGGAAACAAGGGAAAATCATAATTCTCTAGAATAGTTGTAGAATGATGGTTAGTGTCAAATTAATTTTTGAAAAGTGTTGACATTCTAAAATGTATAAGCAAGGATAAAAACTGGAGAATAATGTGGGCAGATATATTAAAAAATAAATAGGAGTGCATGGTCAGTGGCTTGAATCATAGTAGATATATGATGAAGTAAAACAATTTAGTTGCTTAACAGAAACACAACTACTCTAAGACCAGAGGAAAATTTCTCCCCTTGCCTCCCTGACCCGTGGCTACTGCAATGCAGTGAACAGTCCAGAGCCCCATAAATCATTCTGTCATGTCAATGTGCTCCTGTCCTGATGTGTCTAGGTTCTAAATGGCCAACTGGATACCAGGTAGAGCAGCATATTAAGATGAATGAGGGAGAATCTAGGCAGAAATAAAATCCTAGGGAATTGGCCAGCCAGGCACAGAGCACACTGTGATTTGAGAGCCATCCATCCCCTGGGGCATGGATCCTGAGTTTGCTTGGAAGCAGAGAAAGCTGCTGGGCTAACAGAGGAGAAGGGGTTGTTAATGTAGAGTTTATGAGACCTAGAAGTATCAGAGAGAGCTGAGACCACTGATTTATAGGCTGCCCCAGCTAAAAATGCTTTAAGATTTGAACTGACTAAAGCCAGCAAAAGAAACTCATCAGTAGCTTTCACTGCAGAGGATTGAGGACAAAGAAGCATAGAAAATTGAGAAAAGGCAAAGAAAAGGAGATTAGGTACTTTAATCCTATTATTAATCAAATGTAAAAAGGAAGCCCAGAGGGCAGAGGATAGGGGACTTGGGGCAGCATGTGGCTCTCTGGAGCCTTCTCCCTCCCTTCTCACTTCCCAGAGTCCTTCCCCACTGCTGGACAGAAGTCCTGAACCCAACCCAGGTCACTGAGCTGGAGGGATGAGGAGCTTCTTGGCAGCATCAGCCTCCTCTTCCCAGGAACTAGAGGAGCTGGAGCACTTCATGCACAGACAGCTATGTTCTGGAGTACCTGGTGCAGGGGCTGCTGGCAGAGTACAGAGGCTGATAGTGAGAATGAGCAGGTACAGTCCCTCATCTCCCAGGAGGAAGTGCCAATGTTGGACCACCAGTGAAAGACCTAATGAAGAAGGGACAGCAAATTGCAGTAAGGCTGGACAGTAGCTGTTTCTACTCTCCCAAGTCAAGCCCCCCAACTTAGAGCTGAAGAAGGAGGTAACCAGGAAATGCTGGTGAACAGTTTTTTAAGTGTCCCAATAAAAGCCTGTTCTCGCTAAGCCAAGGTCCAGGAAAAGGGCAGCCTAGGCAGATAGAAAAGTTTAAATTTTTTGAAAATGTTTATTTACTTTTGAGAGAGAGACAGAGTGTGAGCAGGGGAGGGGCAGTGAGAGAGAGGGAGACACAGAATCTGAAGCAGGCTCCAGGCTCTGAGCTGTCAGCACAGAGACCCACTCAGGGCTCAAACTCATGAACTGTGAGATATGACCTAAGCAGAAGTCAGACGCTTTATGGACTGAGCCACCCAGGTGCCTCAAGATAGAAAAGTTTTAGACAATAACTGCTCTACTCCAGCCAAATAGCATAGAACAAGCTGTGGCCCCACCTTTACCTACACCAGCAAAGACCCAAGGGTGTCTAGACTACCACCCTCACAGGGCTATAACAAGGCACTCCCTATTTCCCCCCCTACCCAGGGTGGTATCAGAGAAAGCCAGGCAGGAATATGGAATTTTCATCACTGCAAGCATGTAATGAGGACCCCTAGCCACCCCCATGGTATTATTGGAGACCATGTGAGAACCTGAACTTCCATCTCCACTCAGCAGTTGAGGCGCTTCTCCCTGCTCTGTTGGGTTGTATCTGAGGAAGTTCTAATAGAGTTGGGACTTCCACTAATGTCCAGTGGTAGTGACGCCATTTCTATGGCAGGGTCAGTGGGGACTGTGTGGGGTCCTTGAACTCCCACTTCTACCTAGCTGTAACAAGTGCGCCCTTGGACTTCTACCTTCACTGGTGATGGTGAGACTGTGCTCCCTTTCCCCTGCCAGAGTGGTATCACAAAAAGCCATAAAAGAAATTAAAAAATCATTTCTTCTAGCAAGAACTGGAAATATCTCAAACTTAATGGAGAAACAACTACTAAAAGTCAACACTGCGAGGAGAAACTGGGCTTCATCAAAATTAAAAACTTTTACTCTGGGAATAACCTTGTTTAGAAGATGAAGAGATGAATTTCAGAGAGGGAGAACATTTTGTAAAACATGTATCTGACAAAGGACTACTATCCAGAATATATAAAGAATTCCCAAAACTCATCATTTAAAACAATCCAATTAGAAAATAGAAAAAAGACATAAAGAGACATTTTTCCCTGATGAGGATGTACAGATGGCAAATAAGCACACAAAAAGATGTTCAGCATCATTAGCTGTAAGTGAAATGAAAAGTAAACCTACAATGGGAGATCTCTACATACCTATCTTAATAACAAATTTTTCTTAAAAAATAGTGTCAACACCAAATGCCAGTGAAGATACAGTGAAATTGGGTCAGTCATACATAGCTGGTAAGAAGTTAAAGTGCTACAGTCATTCTGGGAAACAGTTTGGCAGTTCTTAAAAAAACAGAACCTTTAAGTATGATATCACCCAGCAATTTTACTCCTGTGTGTTTATGCTGGAGAAATGAACACTCATGTTCACACAAAAGCTTTACCAAATGTTTGTAGCAGCTTTATTAATAATAGCCCCAAACTAGAAACAATCCAGTTGTCCTTCAAAAGGTGAAAAGTTAAAATAAGCTGTGGTACTTAGCAATAAAATACAATCGGCTACTGAAACATGCAACAACCTATGTGAATCTCCAGGGTATTATGCCTAGTGAAAAAAGCTAATCCCCAAAAGTAATTTCATATGTATAACATCCTTGAAATGACAAGAGGATAAAAATGGGGAACATATTAGCAGTTCCTAGGAATTAGGGAAGGGAGAGGCAGAATTGTTGTAGACTCAGGGTCTGGAGTTCTCTCTTGTCCAGCAAGAGAGTGGATGCAGGATTGAAATGCGAGAGAGGCTAATGTCCCGGAAGAGACAAGAGTCTAGAGTAAGGGTGCTTGCTCCATTTTTATTAGGATTTGAAGGCTTACAAGTGTGCTGGATGTGCACAAAGAGACAGTGAAACTGTGAACATTAACTCATGGGTATGGGGGAAATGGGATTTTGAAGATATGCGGTGTTAGGGTTTTGGGTCAATGCAAAACTAAATTCTAGTACCAGGCAGATGGTTGTTTACAATAGGCATGAGGCACCACCTCTGTTACCTAAATTTGCCTAGCGGACAAGAAGGACAGAGCATGCTACCTCAGGGTCAACAAGGCATCTTTCTTTTGCTAATTTGCTCTGCTCAGGGCCACTTTACCCTGCCATCTACAGTCCTGTTTACATGCTTACCTATTTTGGTCCTTCCTTCCTGGGAAAACAGCTTTCTGCTATTGCCCTAAGTTGGGGGGGGGGCGTGTTTCTGCCCTGAATACCTAATCTTGTTTACCTCATTTTGTATGCTTCCTTCCTAAAATTTCCTATTCCTATACTTTTGTCCTATACCAGGGACCTTTGCCCTGTTTACCTAATCTTGTTTACCCAAACTTGGGTGTATTCATTCTGTGGTTTTCTAATTCTTTATGCCTTGTTAGCCCATTAGTGCAAGCTCAGGGAATTCCTAAGCTTATTCTCCATACAGGATGAAATGGGTGTGGGTGCAAAATGGTAGCAGAAGGGAACCTTGTGCTGATAGAAATGTTCTGTTTCTTGACTGTATTAACATCAATGTGCTGGTTGTAATATTGAACTGTATTTTTACAGGTTTCCGATGAGGGAAAGTGGGTGAAAGGTATATGAGATCTCTGTTATTTCTTACAACGTGATGTGAATCTATAAATATCTAAAATAAAAGTTGACTTAAGAAAAAAGAAATCCCAGACACTAATCAATAAATTATTCACATTGCTATTTTTTAACTATTTTGGCTTTATTCATTTATTTAAAGATAAATATTTATTGAGCATTTTCCTGTAATAATGTTAGTGATGTTATAGCAGTAACCTTGATGAACACAGCCCTTCCTTACATGGAACTTAAAATATAATGAGGAATACACACATCAAATTAGAAATAGCTATGTTACAGAAATGGTACTATGGAGTATGAACGAAAGGAGCTCTCTTGGACTCAGCTTCTGAGAAGATTTTCCTAACAGTATGATGCTGAAACTGAGATTTGAAGAATGGATAGATGTTAATAGGCAAAGCACGAAGGACCAATGTTTCAGACAGAATAATTAGCCACTGCAAAGCCTCAAAATGAGAGAGAATGAAGTTTTGGGGCAAGCAAAGGAAACAAAATTGCTTCTGGAATTTCAGGGCTAGAGCATGTCCTCTGAGGCTAGAGAGGAGGATGGGGGCCAGGTGTTGGATGGCCTGATAAATCTTGAAAAGGGGTTTGTGTTTTAATTTAAGAGTAGTGACAAGTATGTGAAGGGTCTTGAAGAAAACGATCGCATGCTTAGATTTGTATTTTAAAAAATCGCATTCTGGGGGCACCTGGGTGGCTGTCGGTTGAGCGTCCAACTTCGGCTCAGGTCATGATCTCACAGCTCGTGAGTTCGAACCCACGTCGGGCTCTGTGCTGACAGCTCGGAGCCTGGAACCTGCTTCATATTCTGTGTCTCCCTCTCTCTCTGCCCCTAACCCACTCGCATTCTGTCTCTGTCTCCCTCAAAAATATATAAACATTAAAATAAATAAATAAATAAATAAATAAATAAATAAATAAATAAATAAAATACAAAAATCTCATTCTGAATGTAGATAATAGGAATCAAGGCAAATAAGATGTGAAGTGGGAAGACATATAGGTGACTTAATATTCTGTTTGAAAAAAAGATGTGAAATCTTAGACAAGAATGGTGATATTTGGAGGAAAACAAAGGGATGTATTTAAGAGGTGTTTAGAGTAGGAATTCATAGGATTTCAATTTTAGTGAATACTGAGGATCAGGGAAGGGAGGAGTCTATTATTACTCCTGGATTTTGCATTGAGGAACTGGGTAAATATTGGTGCCAATTTTTGTGGTTGGGGATCTGGAAGAAGATCAGGTTCAAGAATGAGATGATTAATCTAAGGCCTGCTGAGTGGGAGAAGCCCTCAAAGCATCAGGTCAGTAGACAGATTTATGAAGTAGGAACTAAAGAAATAATACCCCAGCTTTGAAGTTCCTAGCTGACATGGTAAAATTAAAGCCAAGGGAAAGGAGCGCACCTGCGGATAGAATATGGAGTGAGAATAGGCCAGAGGTGTAATTCTGAGGAACACTGGTGTTGGAGCAGATGAGACAAACCCAGGAAACTGCAACTGGGAAGGAGTTCCGAAAGAGTTGGGGGAAAAACAAGAGACTGTAGTTTCTCGGAAGTCCAGTGGAATATTTGAAAGAGGGAGTGGTTAGCAATGATCAAGTAAAGAAGAAATTTCCACCCAGATGAATGCCAAAGCATTAAAAGAAGTGTTAATGATTAATTTGTATGGAGGAAGCAGAGATGTTTTTTGAAAGGTTTCTTGGAGAAACACAGGGCAAAAAATATAGACATTAGTTTCCTCAATTCAGCAGATTTTATTCACAGGGCAGTAGAAATAAATGAATGAAAAAGTTATATGTAAGTTTAATAAAGCATTTATTCCAAGTATAAAAATTCTTAATTAAACTGAATATGCTTTAATATGTTTGGCTTGTTATCCAAGGCTATCAAACTCAGATATATAAGCTCCTGGGAGATGTTTTATCTGACTAAGAAATCATATTCAAGGAAGCCAGGGCCTTTAAATATACACCCTTGGGTGATTATTCTTCTTTGGAACAGCTATTATTTCTATGCATTTTTTTTTCCCTGGGGAATAAACCAGTTGGTTGAATATTGGAAAGACTTCATTTTTACAATAGTAGAGAGGCAGGCAAAAGTGCAAAAAGCTCTGGTTTGTATTTACTAAAGTATCGGTAGCATTAAGGAAACTCTCTCTCACCTGTAATTCTAATTGAAACCTAAAACTACAATGGCATCCTAAACTGACAGTCAAGTTTGTGTTCCAGGCTCAACATAAGTAACACACAGTTTATTTTGTTCTTATTCTAAGTTAAAATAGGAATTAAAAATATAATTTATGGATTTTGATTTACTCAAAGTCACATTTTATCTATTAAACCCATAAGTTTACTATGAGATATATTTATCATTTTTGAGGTATTTTTGATAATGAGAATAAATACAATAAGCAAGTCCCAGAAAATGTCACTTAGAAAATGGCATTTGAATGTTAAGTTTACTTCTAGAAATCAGCTCAGTTTTCTATTCTCATCTCTGTTCTTGATGGAAGTAGATGAGGTCAACTTATTCTCTGTCGTTAGCCAAATAGAGTCACCTCTGATTCAACATTCAATTTCTACAGATGGGCTTTTATTGAACTATCTCCCCACATGGTGGCTCTTTTCATAGTAATGTCGACAGTCATATGACTTGCAGTGTTCTTGGTGAGCTTGCAGCATGTAGAATCTAGATCTCCATTCATTATTAGATACGAGTAGGATGCACAATCCGCTTGCCCAGTCTTCTCATGGCCACTCTCATGTCTTTGTTTCTTAATGTATAGATGGCAGGATTCAAGACGGGGGTGATAGCGAAGTCGACTATGAACAAATACTTATCCAGTGATGATGTAGGGAAAGGCCACACATAGAGAAACATGCATGGCATAAAAAACAAAATCACTACAGTGATGTGAGCTGACAATGTGACAAATGCTTTGGACAAGTCCCCTGAAGAACGTTTCCAGACAGTGACCAAAATGAAGATATAGGATATAATTAAGGAGAAGAAAGTAGCCATGGATATAAACCCACTGTTGGCAATGATTACAAACTCTAGCTTGTAAGTGTCTACACAAGCAAGTTTCATGACGCGAGGAAAATCACAGTAAAAACTATCTACTTCATTAGGGCCACAAAAGGGCAGGTTTATGACAAAAACAAACTGAGATACAGCATGGATTATCCCCACTATCCAGGCAGCCACTACAAAGGAGACACACGTTTTGGGGCTCATGATGGTCAGGTAGTGGAGAGGTTTACAGATTGCGGTGTACCGGTCATATGCCATGGCTATGAGCAGCACCATCTCAACTCCGCCCATGACATGAATAAAAAATATCTGTATCATGCATTTTGGAAAGGAAATGATGTTGCAGTCAGTGAAAAGATCAGAGATCATTTTGGGCACTGTGGTAGAGGACAGACCCAGATCAAGAAGAGAGAGGTTGGCCAATAGGAAGTACATGGGGGTGTGTAAATGAGAGTCAATAATTACCGTGAACACAATGAAGAGGTTTCCTAGGATAATTCCCATGTAGAACACAGAGAAGAACCAAAAGAGAAAAAGGTGCATCTCCCATGAATTTGAAAGACCAATCAATACAAATTCAGATACCACAGAGTCATTTGGTCCATCCATTGGCTCAATCAGTAGAGAAGACGCTGAAGTGTTCTGAAGGTAGAAAATAAGGAAGAATTGAGAAATATGGGTACTGAATATTGATATGCTTTTGCCCCTCAATGAATTTGTGGAAGATATGCTGTAATTGCCAAAATGTGAAGCTGGAAAACATACAGAGAAGGCAAATGAAAGGAAGATAAATGAATAGGAGAATTGAGATAATCATAAGTTCAACTAGAGAGAGAAACAATTATTTGGAAACATGGAGGAATTAGGAGCAAAGAGTAACACTTCCTGGTAAAGAGCCTCTTTACTCGTTGTGCAATAATTCAGTCTTTCTCAGTCTTTTCCATATACATTCAGGAAAACATCTTCTGTTTCGTGAATAGTTACCTATAATTTGAATGTTCAAACTCTTAATGATATTTGTACACACATTTTCTTGCAGAATGTACTCTCTGACTAATCTTTACTTCACACCTGTGAAATCTTGGGAATTAACACTCATTGTGACCAAGCCAATGAGTAAAAGCCAATGAGTAAAAGAGTGTTGAATGTAAAAGGAGTGGTAACATAAAATGAAAAGGCTTAGTCCTTTGATAGTTTACAATTCTTGTGATTGCAACAAGTCACTTGGAAAATTAAGATACATTTGAGGTCAAGTGAACCTCCCAACGCCAAAAAGAGAGTGTCAGAAGACTCAGAAAAATGGCTTTTCAGTACTTTGCTAGGATTGAGAGAGATTTTGTGCTTTTGAAAGGTGTGTTCTAGGATTAATGAGTGGCAATTTAAACACAAAACAGAAATAATTATGCTCACTGAATCAAAATATTTAATCATGATATACTAAGAGCATGTCAAAACTACTGGATCTCAAGCATTATGAGAGCTTGTCTTCAAATATTTGAAGCTTATTTCAGCTAAAATGCTATTTGGAGGTGTGCAAAATTGCTCCCAACAACTTTTTTCCAGGGGAATATCTGTTTTCAGTTTGAATAAGTAGAAAGGATGAAGATATATAAATTCATTTGGATCCATTCATTATTTAATTTAAAGTGAAAAATTAAAAGTACATTTAAGAGATAAGATATTAGAAGATATGCAGAAGGGTATTGAGAAGATTAGTACCAAAATGAGTGTGGCCATTATAAACAATGCAAATTTGGATTTGACATGTCCACTAAATTATAAAGTGACAAAACCTGGTTACAAATGAGTATGTGTTATGTGATATGCTCTTTACAAGTATACACTATAAAAATATGTAAATACATGAACATCTCAAGAAGATCACTGGATCAATGACATTTTAGGTAATTTTAATATTAAAAAACTTGACCATGTATATTTTGTTTTTTCTATATTGGCCACAGGTTTGTAATAAAAACTGTGAAAATTTAGAAAGAGACTCATAAATACAGAGAAGAAACTTGTGGTTGCCAGACAGAAGGGTTGTAGAGGGTTGTAGAGAAAGGGGTGAAGGGAGTGGTGCTCTATGCATCTCTGTCTCTGTTTCTCTCAAATAAATAATAGAGAAGGGCAAGAGAAAAAGAAGCATCTTGTGAGATTTATGGAGAGAGTAGAGAATGCATATATGTGAGAGAGGTGGATTATTACATATTTTTGGTACTAGATTTATAATTTAAAATTTAAGCCATAATTTCTTGGGGGTAAATGACAATTACTGGTATACTATGTAGAAAATCTTGGTGTTTTATGCCTAATTTTAACCAGAACTTTACACGTACATTCAATACGTGTGAATGAGTTTGGAGTTAAGGAATATTAATGATTGGCAACTGAATGGCTTTTTATAGAATGCTGGTGTGTTATTTGAAACATGCAAGTCTTACACTGAAAACAATGGGAAAGCATTAATATAAGCTATCTTTAGTTTGCTAATCAAATTTTATTCTTCCTAATATTTCCTAAAACAGAATTGACTGAAGAAATCTGTCTAAAGAGAAAAGCTACAGGTGTGTAGCGAAATCAGACTTACTAGTGACTGCGTGCTATGTTGTGATGATTACCCTGCTTACAGAGGATCCCATCTTCGCTCGTGATTTATCAGGAATTGATTCTAGTAATTAGTTTATTCTGAAAGATTGAGTTCATGCTTACAGCATGAGGAGAGGATGAATTCAATCTGCTTAAAATTTTTTTAGTTGTTTTTCTTGCTTAGAAAACATTAAGAATTAGAAATTCTTTGGAGGCAGAGTGTCAAAAGAGTTGGTTTCTATCCCTGCTGGATATTTTGACTTTAACATTCAGAACATAGAAAACTTTTTATGTAGGTAATGCAGAGAATCAGGTAGAACTCAGGTTTTTTTATTTTAGTGATTGAAAATTCCCACTTCTTAAGGGGCCAAGAGAAATTATCACCAACCTAAAACTGAAAACACAGAGAAGCAAAGCTGTCCCAAACTCATTTTGCCAGTGTCTTGTCACTGTTGTACCATATTTTCAGAACTAATGGATACCAGTTATTAATTCATATTCATTCTTATTCTCTCTTTATTTCTTGACCCAGTCATTGGCTAACATCATCAAATGCTTTATCAAATATGCCAAGTGGAGGGACTCCACTCCAGCATTCCCCATATGAGGACAGAGAATCATTTCCATTTGTTCAGTCAGTTAGGAGCATGAGTGGGAATGGAGTGGGCAAGAAATATTTACCATATTTGGTCTTCACAGTAGCAAATGTGAAGTGTCACCTAAGACTATGAAGAAAGTGGTGAGAGGTACAAGATTCTTGAGATACCAACCTACCAAAACCAGACATCATAAATGTTAATCTTTTCAGAAATATCTCCTTCGTCAGGGTTAATATAATTTTGTGATTAAAATAGTAAGAATGGTGTTCAAGGGACTGTAATAACTAAAGACAGAAGGAAAGTATACAAGTGGAAAAGAAAGAGAGAAAGTGGAATGGAAGAATAAGAAGGGAGAGATTGCTATGGTATTGCTCAACATTAGGAATATTTTTCTAACCTACCTGTTCTGTTCCTAGGGTGTGAAGCAGCATTTGTAGAATCTCAATATTTTTGTTTTCTGCATTGTAGTATAATCACCTTCAAGACAAAAATATATGTTTCTTCCCAGTGAGAATACAGTTAATTAGTGGTAGTAGGTGTTAGTGACCCACTGATATTTCTTAGATTTCTACTAACCAGCCTTTTATTGATTTCTCCTGGGTACCAGTTCTATGAGTCATGTTAATTTTCCCAAGAGGAAAAAAAAAAATATCAGAAGAGTTACTTGGTGATGAAAGGTAAAAAAAAAAAAAAAAAAAAAAAAAAGGAAGGTGTTATAATATCTCCTGTATATCAGGCAAGATAATATGCAGGATGGGTGGAAATAGGTACCATTTAGAACAGGAAATGTGAGCCTACTTAGATTTGCTGATTTGGGAAGAAGTCTACAATTATTGCAGATGCCCTCATTTATGGAGTGGCAGAGAATGAGCCCTATGTATCAGTTTTTTTTTTTTTCCAGAAGAAGCAAAAGACTTTATGTAAGTCTTATATGCATTCACGATTCATTCTCATTCAAGATGTTTTATCTGTTACTTATCCCAAAATTAATCACCAACACTAAAAATGTATTGAATGAATGAATAAATAAATATGTTGGCGTGACTATTCTATTCTTTAATCATATTGGATGATAACTGGACATAAGTGGTATGGGACCATGCTGAATTGTTGAACAAAAGGAAAAAAGCTTAAGAAATGTAATTCTGGATTAAGAGTTGGAAAATTATGACCTATAGGTCGAATTTGGACCACTGCCTGTTCCTCAAATAAAGTTTATCGGAACACAGCCACAACCACTTGTTCATGTATTGTTTATGGCTCCTTTGTGCTACAACAAGCAGAGTTGCATAGTTTCACCAGACACCATATGGCCCATAAGGTTTGGCCTGTTACACAAGAAACTTGATGACCATACCCGAGCTCATGCAAGTTAGGCAGAAGAAGAGGGAATAGTAGAGGATCGTCCACATCCATCTTCATCATCTTCATATATATTCAGGAGTAAAGATACAGATGAAGGTTGTGAAGTTAGTTGAAGTCCTGCAGGTCATGCCTCCACATACACTGCCTACACTCAATGGGCACATACTTGTGGGGTCCAGTTCAAACTGAATACGTATAGCTTTTATTTAACAATATTATTTAAAATGACACCACTCCTTCTCATACCTTTCCAAAAAATCAAAGAGGAGGGAACACTCCCAAATGCATTCCATGAGGCCAGCATAATTCCAATATTAAAGCCAGATCAGACACTACTAGAAAAGAAAAGTACAGTTTAGTGCTTCTGATGAACATAGATGCAAAATTTTTGGACAAAATACTGGCAAACTAAATTCAGCAGCACATTAAAAAGATCATTCAGAATGATCAAGTTGGATTTATACCTGGCATGCAAGGAGGGTTCAATGCACAAAAATCAATCAATATATCACATTAATATAATGAAAGAAAAAAAATATCATATGATCATCCCAGATGCAGAAAAAGCAGTCGACAAAATTAAACATCAAGTTTATAATAAAACACAGCGAATTAGCCATAGAAGCACATTTCAACATAGTAAAGGCCATAAGGATAAGCCCACTGCTAACATGATACTTGGTGGTGAAAAGTTGAAAGCTTTTACTCTAAGATCAGGAGTAAGACACAGTGCCAATTTTCACCACTTTTATTCAACATAGTTCTGGAAGTCATAGCTAAAGCAATCAGGTAAGGAAAGATATGAAATCATTAGAATTAGAAAGGAAAAAGTAAAACTGTCTATATTTGCAGATGGTATGATTTTATATATGGGAAATCCTAAAAACTCATCCCAGAAAACAGAGTACTGAACAAATTCAGTTTAGTTGCAGGATACAAAATTAACACTGAGAATTCAGTAGTGTTTCTATACACTAGCAATATATTTTCTGAAAAGGAAATAATGAAATCAATCCCATTTATATTAGCTATAAAAGACTAGGGAATACATTTTACCAAAGAGGTGAAAAATCACTACTTTGGAAACTACAAGGAATTGATAGAAAAGATACAAATAAACAGAAAGGTATCCATGTTCATAGGTTAGAAGAATTAGTGTTGTTGAAATGTCCATACTACCAAAAGCCAACTGTAATTTTGATGCAATGTCTATTAAGATTCCAATGACATTTTTTACAGAAGTAGAAAAAAACTCCTAAGATTTATATGGAACCTCAAAAGACTGAAGGTCAAATTCTGAGAAAGAACAAAGCAGGAGGCATTACACTTCCTGATTTCAAGCTATTTATAAAGCTACAGTAATTAAAACAGTATGATATTGGCATAAAAACAGACGAATAGACCAATGGACCAGAATTCAGAGCTCAGAAATAAAGCCAAGCGTATACATTCAACTACTATTTGAAAGAAAAATCAAGAACACTCAATGGAAAAGAGACAGTCTCTTTAATGCTGGGAAAATGGGATAATCTCATATAAAAGAATAAAGCTACATCCCTAATTTATACCACTCATGGAAAATAACTTGAAACCTTACAGACTTAAATATAAGACCTGAAACTATGAAACTTCTAGAAGAAAACTTAGGAAAAAAAAAACTCCAAGATAAGGATCTTGGTAATGATTTTCTGGAAATATACACCTAAAGCACAAGCACCCAAGTCAAAACACACAAGTGGGCCTACATCAAACTAAAAAAGCTTCTGCACAGCGATGGAAAGTATCAACAAAGTGTAAAGACAACTTGTGGGTGGGAAAAAGTGTTTGCAAACCATATAAGATTTATTATTTAATATCCAAAAGTTATAAAGAATTCATGCAACTCAATGGTAAAAGCCAAATATTCCAATAAAAAATGGGCAAATCAGGATACGTGGGTGGCTCAGTCAATTAAGCGTCTGAATTCAGCTCAGGTCATGATCTCACAATTTGTGAGTTTGAGCCCCACATGGGGCTCTGTGCTGACAACTCAGAGCTTGGAGCCTACTTAACATTCTGTGTCTCCTCTCTCTGCCCCTCCCCTGCTCATGATCTGTCTCTCAAAAATAAGCATAAGGCAAAGCACATGAATATTCATTTTTTCCAAAGAAGATGTATGAATGGCCAACAGGGACAGAAAAAGATGCTCATCACTGGTCATTAGGGGAGTGCAATAAAACTACAATTAAATATCACCTCATTCCTGTTAAAATGTCCATCAGCAAGAAAACAAACAAAAAAAAGTAAGAAATGTTGGTATGAATGTGGAGAAAAAGGTACCCTAGCACATTGTTGGTGGGATTGTAAATTGGTAACCCCACTATGGAAACACTATGGAGGTTTCTTTAAAGGTTAAAAATAGAACTGTCATAAGATCTAGCAGTTTCACTCCTGGGAATATATCCAAAGGAAATGAAACTAACTCAAAAAGATATCTGCACCTCCTCATTCATAGCAGCATTATTTACAATAGCCAAGACATGAAAGCAACCAAGGGGTCCACTGATGGATGAATGAATAAAGAAGATATATATATATATACACACACACATACATATATACATATATATATCTTCAGCATGGAATATTATTCAGCCATAAAAAGCAATGAAATCCTACTATTTGAGACAAGATGGATGGATGGATTTGGAAGGTATTATGCTAAGTGAAATAAGAAAGAGAAAGACAAATACTGTATGATCTATGTGGAATTTAAAACAAAAACAGTCGAATCTCAGAAAAAGATAAATTTGTGGTTACTAGATGTGGCGAGGGTGGAGGGGGAATTGGAAGAAAGCAGTTAAAAGATACAAACTTCCAGTTATAAGAGAAATAAGTAGTGGGAGTGTAATGTACAATGTTATGACTATCAATAACACTGCTTTATGATACTTGGGAAGTTAAGAGATTAAGTTCAGAGTTCTCATCACAAGGAGAATTTTTTCTTCTTCTTATCTCTTTGAGATGATGAATGTTAACTAAACCTATTTCAGTAATCATTTTACAATAAATATAAATCAAACCATCATGTTGTACAACTTAAACTTATACAGTGATATATCTCAATTATTTCTCAATAAACCTTGGGAAAAAGCTCTAACAGTAGGCCTCCCTTATTTGTGGGGGATGAATCCAATAGACCCAATGGATGCTTGAAACTGCAGACAGAACCAAACCCTAGATATACGATGTATTTTCCTGTATGTACATACCCAACTAGGATAAAGTTTAATTTATAAATTTGGCACAGGAAGAGGTTAACAACAGTAGCTACTAATAAAATAGAATAATTATAAGAATATATTGTAATGAAATCTATATGAATGTGTTCTCTTTCAAATTTTTTTGTAAGAAATATTTTCTTTTTTTCAAAATATTTAATTTTTAGTGAGAGTGGGTGGGGGGGGGTTGGGGCAGAGAGAGATGGAGAGAGACAATCCCAAACAGGGGGCAGCCTGAAACCAGATGCAGGGCTTGAGCTCATGAACCACCATGAAATCACGGCCTGTGACAAAATTAAGAGTTGGAAGCGTAACAGACTGAACCACCCAGGCACTCCTCTTTCAAAATATTCGATGTACTCTATTCCACCTTCTTGTTCTTGTGATGATGAGATGATAAAATGCCTATATGTTGAGATGAAGTGGGGTGAATGATGCATGTAGGCATTATGACATAGTGTTAGAATGCTGTTAACATTCTGATAAGTCATCGGAGGAGGATCATCTGTTTCCAGATTATGGTCAACCATGGGTAACTGAACCCACAAAAGCTGAACTGCAAATAAGAGAGAATTTCTATATTTTTGATGCTTTTTTTGTATTCATTTTCTCTCTAATTCATAATTGCTCCTCTGATCTTTGTGATTTCTTTTGGTCTGCCAAGTTTGGGCTTAGCTTGTTCTTTTTCTAGTTTCCTGGGGTGTAAAGGTTGTTTGAGATCTTTTTTTTTTTTAATGCAGGCATTTATCAATGTAAATTTTCTTCTTAGGACTATTTTTGCAACACCCCATAAGCTTTTCTATGTTGTGTTTCCATTGTCATTTGTTTAAAAATAGTTTTTGATTTTCCTTTTGGTTTCTTTGCCCCGTTAGTTGGTCAGAAGTATGTTGTTTAAATCCCACATATTTGCAATTTCCTTTGTTTTCCTCCTGTTACTAATTTCTAGTTCAGATTATTATTGTCAGAAAAGATATTTGGTATGATTTCAGTCTTTTACAATTTGTTTGGACTTGTTCTGTGGCCTAACATATGATCTATCCTGGAGAATTTTCCATGTCCACTTGAGATTTTGTGTTCTGTTGCTCTGATGAATGTTCTATATATGTCTGTTAGGTCTATTTGGTCTAAAGTGTAGTTCATGTCCAGTGCTTCCTAATTAATTTTTTCTGAGTATTCTATCTAGTGTCGAAGGTGGGGGTGTTGAATCCCTCTGCTATTTTTTGTGTTGTTTTCTATTTAACCCCTCATATCTGTTAGTATTTGCTTAATATATTTAGGTGGTATGATGTTCTGGGCATATGTATATATAGGAGAATATATATATATATATATATGTGAGATATATGTTTATGATTGTTACAGACTTACAATGAGTGGTCTCTTTTGTCATTATATAATGACCTTATTTGTTTTTGTTACAGGTTTTGACTTAAAGTCTATTTTGTCTAAGTATAGCTACCTCTGCTTTTATTTTTTTTTCTTTTGGTTTCCATTTGCATGGATATCTTTTTCTGTTCCTTTACTTTGTGACTTTGTATGTTCTTAAAGCTGAAGTTAGTCTCTTGTAGGCAGCATATAGTTGGGTTTTGTTTTTTTAGTCATTCAGCCACTTAGGCCTTTTGATTGGAGAGTTCAATCCATTTACATTTAGAGTAATTATTGACAGGCTAGGACATCCTAATGTCAGAAAGGATTCTAATGCCATCTTATTTATTGTTTTCTGATGTGTTGTAGTTCCCTGTACTTTTCTTCCTCTTTTGCTGTCCCCTCCTTTTTTTTGGTGAGCTGGTGATTTACCATAATGGTATGCTTCAATTCCCTTCTCTTTATCTTTTGTGTATGTACTCTAGATATTTGCCTTGTAGTTACTATGGGGTTGCTTACCACATCTTAGAGATATAACAGTCTATTTTAAGCTGATAGCAATGTAACTTCAGTTACATAAAAAATTCTCTTTTTGCTCTTGAAAAAGATAACCCTCCACCTTGAGATTTTGTGTTTTTTAAAGTGAGAATAGTTACTTTTTGTTACTCATCAATCATTTCAGGAAAAATACAGATATTTGTGCGCTGTCTGCCTTGGGCATTTCCTAACTGGCTAGAATTCATCAAAGCTTCAAGTTTGCACAGGATTTGGGGGTAATTTGGTTTAATTTTTTATGTTCATGGATTTATTTTCTTCTATATACATTCTTTGTGGGACAACTTTATAAAGACTTTAGCCATTCTAAGAATGGCCACGTAAACATAATTCAGTCCTTATTTTTTATTCTACAACATTTTCTCTTTTTTTAAATGTTTATTTTTGAGAGAGAGAGCCTGCAAGCCACATGAGCAGGGGGAGGGGCAGTAAGTAGGAAGCCAGAGGGTCTGAAGCAGTCTCTGTGCCAACAGCAGAGGGCCCCATGTGGGGCTCAAACTCACCCTGAGCCTAAGTTGGATGCTTAAATGACTAAGCTGCCCAGGCACCCCCTGTTCTACAACATTTTCTTATCACTTCCCGTGGAATGCAGTATCCTGTAAGAGACAGCTTTGTAACACATTTCAGTAAGGGTTTGAGGAGCCTGCCTTTGAAGTTGGTTGCTCTTCTAGCCTTGACTCCTCTCTCAGCACATGATCTTACATGAGGGGTCTTTTGTTTGTCTGCTCCCCCCAGCTTGGCAGGATAGAATGTTGCTAACCAAGTTTTCCTAAGATGGACACAACCTGCAGACCACACCACCAAATCAGCAGATCATACGGTAGCATACACCTGTCCATTGCAGAGGTCATGGGATAGGATTTGAAAATCTAACCCCTCATTTTTTTTTTCCTAATCATTAGGCCATACTCATTTTTCTTTTTTAAAAAAAAATTTAATTTTAACTCCAGGTAACACACAGTGTTATTTACATTAGTTTCGGGTGTACAATATAGTGATTCAACACTTCTGTACAATACCCAGTGTTCATCAAGACAAGTGTACTCCTTAATTGCCATCACCTATTTAACACTCTCCTCACCCCCCTCTAGTAGCCAAGTTTGTTCTCTATAATTAAGAGTTTATATCTTGGTCTCTCTCTCTTTTTCCCTTTGCTCATTTAGTTAACTTCCACATGTGAGTGAAATCATATGGTGTTTGTCTTTCTGTGACTGACTTATTTCACTTAGCATTATACCCATGGCTCCCTCCATGTCATTCTTGAAAGCTTCAGTAATTGCTTATTCATTTAGCAGAGTTTTTGTTGTTGTTGATTAAGATTTTTTTTTAATATATAAACTGTTAGGTCATCTGCAAACAAGGACAATTTTATATCTTTCCTCTAAATCTGTATACTCTTCTTTTGTTTTTTTTTTTTTTTGTCTGATTGCATTAACAAGGTCTTCTAGTACAATGTGGTAAGGTAAGTACAGTGTAGGAGTGGTAAGATGGGTTATTCTTGCCCAGTATATAAGTGGGAAAGACTTGAGTTTCTCACTAGCAAGTATCATGTTAGCTGTAGGTTTTTAAATTTTATTTACTGTGTGTGTGTGTGTGTATGTGTGTGTGTATAACCTTTATCATGTTGCAAAAATTTCCCTCTATTCCAATTTATTTTTATTATTATTATTATTTTTCAATATATGAAATTTATTGTCAAATTGGTTTCCATACAATACCCATTGCTCACCCAAAAGGTGCCCTCCTCAATCTCCATCACCCACCATCCCCTCCCTCCCACCCCCCATCAACCCTCAGTTTGTTCTCAGTTTTTAAGAGTCTCTTATGCTTTGGCTCTCTCCCACTCTAACCTCTTTTTATTTTTCCTTCCCCTCCCCCATGGGTTTCTGTTAAGTTTCTCAGGATCCACATAACAGTGAACATATATGGTATCTGTCTTTCTCTGTATGGCTTATTTCACTAGCATCACACTCTCCAGTTCATCCACGTTGCTACAAAGGGCCATATTTCATTCTTTCTCATTGCCACGTAGTACTCCATTGTATACATAAACCACAATTTCTTTACCCATTCATCAGTTGATGGACATTTAGGCTCTTTCCACAATTTGGCTATTGTTGAGAGTGCTGCTATAAACATTGGGGTACAAGTGCCCCTATGCATCAGTACTCCTGTATCCCTTGGGTAAATTCCTAGTAGTGCTATTGCTGGGTCATAGGGTAAGTCTATTTTTAATTTTTGGAGGACCTCCACACTGTTTTCCAGAGCGGCTGCACCAATTTGCATTCCCACCAACAGTGCAAGAGGGTTCCCGTCTCTCCACATCCTCTCCAGCATCTATAGTCTCCTGATTTGTTCATTTTGGCCACTCTGACTGGCGTGAGGTGATATCTGAGTGTGGTTTTGATTTGTCTTTCCCTGATAAGGAGCGACGTTGAACATCTTTTCATGTGCCTGTTGGCCATCCAGATGTCTTCTTTAGAGAAGTGTCTATTCATGTTTTCTGCCCATTTCTTCACTGGGTTATTTGTTTTTCGGGTGTGGAGTTTGGTGAGCTCTTTATAGATTTTGGATACTAGCCCTTTGTCCGATATGTCATTTGCAAATATCTTTTCCCATTCCGTTGGTTGCCTTTTAGTTTTGTTGGTTGTTTCCTTTGCTGTGCAGAAGTTTTTGTCTTCATAAGGTCCCAGTAATTCATTTTTGCTTTTAATTCCCTTGCCTTTGGGGATGTGTCGAGTAAGAGTATGCTGCGGCTGAGGTCAGAGAGGTCTCTTCCTGCTTTCTCCTCTAGGGTTATGATGGTTTCCTGTCTCACATTCAGGTCTTTTATCCATTTTGAGTTTATTTTTGTGAATTGTGTGAGAAAGTGGTCTAGTTTCAACCTTCTGCATGTTGCTATCCAGTTCTCTCAGCACCATTTGTTAAAGAGACTGTCTTTTTTCCACTGGATGTTCTTTCCTGCTTTGTCAAAGATTAGTTGGCCATACTTTTGTGGGTCTAGTTCTGGGGTTTCTATTCTCTTCCATTGGTCTATGTGTCTGTTTTTGTGCCAATGCCATGCTGTCTTGATGATGACAGCTTTGTAGTAGAGGCTAAAGTCTGGGATTGTGATGCCTCCTGCTTTGGTCTTCTTCAAAATTCCTTTGGCTATTCGGGGCCTTTTGTGGTTCCATATGAATTTTAGGATTGCTTGTTCTAGTTTCGAGAAGAATGCTGGTGCAATTTTGATTGGGATTGCATTGAATGTGTAGATAGCTTTGGGTAGTATTGACATTTTGACAATATTTATTCTTCCAATCCATGAGCAGGGAATGTCTTTCCATTTCTTTAAATCTTCTTCAATTACCTTCATAAGCTTTCTATAGTTTTCAGCATACAGATCCTTTACATCTTTGGTTAGATTTATTCCTAGGTATTTTATGCTTCTTGGTGCAATTGTGAATGGGATCAATTCCTTTATTTGTCTTTCTGTTGCTTCATTGTTAGTATATAAGAATGCAACTGATTTCTGTACATTGATTTTGTATCCTGCAACTTTGCTGAATTCATGTATCAGTTCTAGCAGACTTTTGGTGGAGTCTATCGGATTTTCCATGTATAATATCATGTCATCTGCAAAAAGCGAAAGCTTGACTTCATCTTTGCCAATTTTGATGCCTTTGATTTCCTTTTGTTGTCTGATTGCTGATGCTAGAACTTCCAACACTATGTTAAACAACAGCGGTGAGAGTGGGCATCCCTGTCGTGTTCCTGATCTCAGGGAAAAAGCTCTCAGTTTTTCCCCATTGAGGATGATGTTGGCTGTGGGCTTTTCGTAAATGGCTTTTATGATCTTTAAGTATGTTCCTTCTATCCTGACTTTCTCAAGGGTTTTTATTAAGAAAGGTGCTGAATTTTGTCAAAGGCCTTTTCTGCATCGATTGACAGGATCATATGGTTCTTAACTTTTATTAATGTTATGTATCACGTTGATTGATTTGCGAATGTTGAACCAGCCCTGCAGCCCAGGAATGAATCCCACTTGATCATGGTGAATAATTCTTTTTATATGCTGTTGAATTCGATTTGCTAGTATCTTCTAGAGAATTTTTGCATCCATATTCATCAGGGATGTTGGCCTGTAGTTCTCTTTTTATGCTGGGTCTCTGTCTGGTTTAGGAATCAAAGTAATACTGGCTTCATAGAATGAGTCTGGAAGTTTTCCTTCCCTTTCTATTTCTTGGAAAAGCTTGAGAAGGATAGGTATTATCTCTTCTTTAAACATCTGGTAGGACTATCCTGGGAAGCCATCTGGTCCTGGACTCTTATTTGTTGGGAGATTTTTGGTAACTGATTCAAATTCTTGGCTGGTTATGTGTCTGTTCAAGCTTTCTATTTCCTCCTGATTGAGTTTTGGAAGTGTGTGGGTGTTTAGGAATTTGTCCATTTCTTCCAGGTTGTCCAGTTTGTTGGCATATAATTTTTCATAGTGTTCCCTGATAATTGCTTGTATCTCTGAGGGATTGGTTGTAATAATTCCATTTTCATTCATGATTTTATCTATTTGGGTCATCTCCGTTTTCTTTTTGAGAAGCCTGGCTAGAGGTTTGTCAATTTTGTTTATTTTTTCAGAATAAACAAATTTTTTTTTTCAAAAAAATCTTGGATTCGTTGATCTGCTCTACAGTTTTTTTAGATTCTATATTGTTTATTTCTGCTCTGATCTTTATTATTTCTCTTCTTCTGCTGGGTTTAGGCTGCCTTTGCTGTTCTGCTTCTATTTCCTTTAGGTGTGCTGTTAGATTTTGTATTTGGGATTTTTCTTGTTTCTTGAGATAGGCCTGGATTGCAATGTATTTTCCTCTCAGGACTGCCTTCGCTGTATCACAAAGCTTTTGGATTGTTGTATTTTCACTTTTGTTTGTTTCCATATATTTTTTGATTTCTTCTCTAATTGTCTGGTTGCCCCATTCATTCTTTAGTAGGGTGTTGTTTAACCTCCATGCTTTTGGAGGTTTTCCAGACTTTTTCCTGTGGTTGATTTCAAGCTTCATAGCATTGTGGTCTGAAAGTATGCATGGTATAATTTCAATTCTTGTAAACTTATGAAGGGCTGTTTTGTGACCCAGTATATGATCTATCTTGGAGAATGTTCCATGTGCACTCGAGAAGAAAGTATATTCTGTTGCTTTGGGATGCAGAGTTCTAAATAGATCTGTCAGGTCCATCTGATCCAATGTATGATTCAGGGTCCTTGTTTCTTTACTGACCGTGTGTCTAGATGATTTATCCATTTCTGTAAGTGGAGTGTTCAAGTCCCCTGCAATTAGGACATTCTTATCAATATGTTGCTTATGTTTATGAGTAATTGTTTTATATATTTGGGGGCTCCCGTATTCGGCACATAGACTTTTATAATTGTTAGCTCTTCCTGATGGATAGACCCTGTGATTATAATGCCTTCTTCATCTCTTGTTACAGCCTTTAATTTAAAGTCTAGTTTGTCTGATATAAGTATGGCTACTCCAGCTTTCTTTTGGCTTCCAGTAGCATGATAAATAGTTCTCCATCCCCTCACTCTCAATCTGAAGGTGTCCTCAGGTCTAAAACGAGTCTCTTGTAGACAGCAAATAGATGGGTCTTGTTTTTTTTATCCATTCTGATACACTATGTCTTTTGGTTGGTGCATTTAATCCGTTTACATTCAGTGTTATTAAAGAAAGATACGGGTTTAGAGTCATTGTGATGTCTGTATGTTTTATGCTTGTAGTGATGTCTCTGGTACTTTGTCTCACAGGATCCCCCTTAGGATCTCTTGTAGGGCTGGTTTAGTCGTGACGAATTCCTTCCGTTTGTGTTTATTTGGGAAGACCTTTATCTCTCCTTTTATTCTAAATGACAGACTTGCTGGATAAAGGATTCTCGACTGCATATTTTTTCTCTTCAACACATTGAAGATCTCCTGCCAATCCTTTCTGGCCTGCCAAGTTTCAAAAGAGATATCAGTCACGAGTCTTATAGGTCTCCCTTTGTATTTTAGGGCACGTTTATCCCTTGCTGCTTTCAGAATTTTCTCTTTATCCTTGTATTTTGCCAGTTTCACTATGATATGTCATGTAGAAGATCGATTCAAGTTAGGTCTGAAGGGAGTTCTCTGTGCCTCTTGATTTCAGTGCCTTTTTCTTTCCCCAGTTCAGGGGAGTTCTCAGCTATTATTTCTTCAAGTACACCTTCAGCACCTTTCCGTCTCTCTTCCTCCTCTGGGATACCAATTATGCGTATATTATTTCTTTTTAGTGTATCACTTAGTTCTCTAATTTTCCCCTCATACTCCTGGATTTTTTTATCTCTCTTTTTCTCAGCTTCTTCTTTTTCCATAATTTTATCTTCTAGTTCACCTATTCTCTCCTCTGCTTGTTCAATCTGAGCTGTGGTCGTTTCCATTTTATTTTGCATCTTGTTTAAAGCATTTTTCAGCTCTTCCTGACTATTGCTTAGTCCCTTGATCTCTGTAGCAAGAGATTCTCTGCTGTCCTCTATACTGTTTTCCAGCCCAGCGATTAATTTTATGACTATTGTTCTAAATTCACTTTCTGTTATATTATTTAAATCCTTTTTGATGAGTTCATTAGCGTTGTTATTTCCTGGAGATTCTTTTGAGGGGAATTCTTCCGTTTGGTCATTTTGGATAGTCCCTGGAGTGGTGTGGACATGTAGGGCACTTCCCCTGTGCTGTGGTGTATAACTGGATTTGGTGGGCGGGGCCGCAGTCTGACCTGATGTCTGCCCCCAGCCCACTGCTGGGGCCACAGTCAGACTGGTGTGTGCCTTCTCTTCCCCTCTCCTTGGGGGTGGGATTCATTGTGGGGTGGTGTGGACCGTCTTGGCTACTTGCACACTGCCAGGCTTGTGGTGCTGGGGATCTGGTGTATTAGGTGGGATGGGTAGGCAATGTGCACAGGGGCAGGAGGGGTATGCTTAGCTTGCTTCTACTTAGGTGATCCACTTCAGGAGGGGCCCTGTGGCACTAGGAGGGAGTCAGACCCACCGGAGTGATGGATCCACAGAAGCACAGCGTTGGATGTTTGTGTGGAGCAAGCAATTTCCCTGGCAGGAACTGGTTCCCCTTGTGATTTTGGCTGGGGAAGGCGAGGGAGATGGCACTGGCGAGCGCCTTTGTTCCCCACCAAAATGAGCTCTGTCCTCCCGGGGCTCAGCAACACTCCCTCTCTTTGTCCTCCAGCCTTCCCCCTTTCGGAGCAGAGGTGTTAACTTATGACCTCCCAGATGCTAAGTCACGCTTGCTGTTGGAACACACTCCGTCTGGTCCCTCCGCTTTTTCAAGCCAGACTCGGGGCTCTGCTTGGCCGATGGGCTGCCCCTCAGCCCCAGCTCCCTCCCGCCAATCCGTGGAATGTGCACTGCCTCTCCGCCCATCCTACCCTCTTCTTTGGGCCTCTCGTCTGCGCTCGGCTCTGGAGACTCCGTTCTGCTAGTCTTCTGGTGGTTTTCTGGGTTATTTAGGGAGGTGTAGGTGGAAACTAAGTGATCAGCAGGACGCGAGGTGAGCCCAGCGTCCTCCTACGCCGCCATCTTCTTTATTATTATTTTTTTTAACGTTTATTTATTTTTGAGACAGTGAGAGACAGAGCTTGAACAGGAGAGGGTCAGAGAGAGAGAGAGGGAGACACAGAATCTGAAACAGGCTCCAGGCTCTGAGCTATCAGCACAGAGCCCGACGCGGGGCTTGAACTCACCAACCTGAGATCATGACCTGAGCCGAAGTCGGACGCTTAACTGACTGAGCCACCCAGGCGCCCCCCTCTGTTCCAATTTAACCTAGAGTTATTACCATAAATTGGTGTTGGATTTTGCAAATGCTTACACTTACATGTAAGCATGCATTAACATATATATGTAAAAATATACATATATATTTGAATAATATATAAACCTAGGCATATATAATTGAGTACATTGTTGCTATTATTATTTAAACAGTTATCTGTAAGATCAATTAAGTATAAGGAAAATAAGTTTTTATTTTATTTTCACTTATCCCATTTTCTATGCTTTTCCTTTCTTTGTGTAGATGGGAATTTCTGACCTACATTATTTTCCTTCTCTCAAATGAATTTCTTTTAATAGTTTTTTCAACGCAGGTCTAGTGGCAAATTCCCTCAATTTTTACATGTCTGAGAAAGTCTCTGTTCTTTACTTTTGAAGGATAATTTTGAGAGGTATAGAATTCTAGGGTTTTTCCCCTCAATATATTAAATATTTCACTCTATTCTCTTCTTGCTTGCGTGGTATCTGAGGAGAAGTTGGATATGGTTCTTCAGTTTGTTTTTTTATACATAAAGTTGTTTTTTTTCCCTGTGATTTCTATCATGGATTTTTTTAAAGTTTATTTGTTTTGAGAGAGAGAGAGAGAGAGAGAGAGAGAGTATAAGCAAGTTGGGGAGGGGCAGAGTCCCCACTGAACTTTTCTCTTTCTGAGATTCCCATTATGCATAAATCACACCTTTTTTAGTTATCCCACAGTCCTTAGTCTGTTTGTTTTTAAATTCTTTGTTCCCTTTGTCTTTAGTTTTCAAAGATCCTATTGATATATGATCTAGTTCAGAGATTGTTTCCTCACCTGTGTCCCACCTACTGATGAGCCCATCAAGGTCACTTTTCATGTCTGTTGCATTGTTTTTGATCTCTAGCATTTCTTTTTTGTTTCGAGGATTTCCATCCCTTTGCTTATATTGGCCATCTGTTCTCACATGCCATCTATCCATTGGAGCCCTTAGCATATTAATCAGTTATCTTAAGTTTCTTGTCTGAGAATTCCAACATCCCTGCTGTATCTAGCTCTGAAGCTAGTTTTGTCTCTTTTTTTTTTTTTTTTTGCCTCTTAGTATGACTTGTAAATTTTTCTTGATGCTGACATGATGTACTGGGCAAAGGAACTGTTGTAAATTGGCCTTAGTTAATGTGGTGGAGTGTGGGTGGAGGAAAAGCACTATGTAGTCTGATGATTAGGGCTTAGGCTTTTAATGAGCCTATGCCTCTGGACTGTGAACTCCACAGGTGTTTCTGGTTTTTTTGTTTTGTTTTGTTTTTGTTGTTGTCTTTTTTTGTTTGTTTGTTTTTTCAATCCTTATGAGGGATAGAATGGCAAGCATGGGTTGGAGTTGGGTATTTGCCTTCTCCAGGTCAGTTAGGCTCTTATAAATACCTCAGTAGTTTAGATTCTGGTTTGCTAGTTTCCCAAGGGCAGGGATTCTTAAGAAAAGAGTATTGTGGTGTATTTCAAAATATTTCCATTTCCTCTTCCTCTGCCAGAAACCTGAGGGGATTTTTCTCAGATATTTACTAGGGAATCTGATCAAGCTGTTGCAAGTAAACCTCACAATATTTTTGGGACCCCCTATGGCTGGTTTCCCCAGGATAGGTTTTAACTTTCAAAATTGCCTGTACTGAGACTCCAGAAATTCATCACTTATGGCTTACGTTTGCTACCCAGCTCTCATTCCCACAGCAGTTTCTGGTTGTTTGTGTCTGCTCTAATAAGCCATGACAACCTATATTTGTCTCTGTCTCTAATCTTGGAGACAGTAGTTTGCCCTGTGTCCTCCCGTTGCTTTTTGAATTCAAGAATTGTTGATTTTTCACTTTTTTCTAACTTCTATTTGTTGTTAGAATGGAATCATGTCCAGGCTCCTTATATGCAGAGCTAGGAACCAGAAACCTTTATATTTGTTTTTTATAAATTTAAATGTAGTGTAGTAAAATATAGTCTTTTCCTTTTTCATGTTTTCTATTTGTTTTGCCTTGCCTAAAATTCCAAAATTTATGCCACAATTATATAAATATCACACTATTAAAACGTGCTTTATAATATAATTTTTAAATAATTTTATCCAATTTATTTATTTTGAAGAGTATGTATCTGATTTTTTTATATGAAGAATGCAACTTTTTGTTCAAATTCTTAATTTTTGTGATTATGTGGATTTATTCACCTCTGTTTTGAGAATCCTCCTTTATTATAGGATAAAAATTAAATCTCATCTGAAGTCTCATTGAGAAGTCTTTGCATGGGTTCTTTGCATGGGTTCTTACTTCTCAGTTAAGCAGTTATAGTGACAGCCACTATTGAATGTTTGTTCATTTCAGAAGTACAGACGGATGCTAAACCCTTGATGTGGTTTCATCAGTTGGTGCTTTTAGCCAGCAACTTGATGGCTAGTTGTTCACATTAGGTTCTTTTCATGCTGTAAGAACAGCAGATAGTTCTTATTGGGATAAACATCTTTTCCAGGGCACCTGGGTGACTCAGTTGGTCGAGCGTCCAACTTTGGCTCAGGTCATGATCTTGTGGTCTATTAGTTTGAGCCTTGCATCAGGCTCTGTGCTGACAGCTCTGGGCCTGGAGCCTGCTTTGGATTCTGGGTCTTCCTATTTCTCTCTCTGTGTACTCCTCCACTGCTTGCACTCTGTCTCTCTCTCTCAAAAATAAATAAGCCTTAAAAAATAAAAAAAAAACAAAAACAAAACATGTTTTCCAAGTATGGTTTTGACTATCCTTACAGCAGTACCTTGGCCATTAAGCGATCCAAAGACACACAGAATGTCTAATGTCTTTCACAACATTGCTTTGGACAAAGAAGTATCTTGAAAGAACAACAGTGAGCACACAACCAAGTGATCCACTGATATGGCAATAGATGGCATTATGCAAAAGCTGTCAGACTAATAGAACATGGGAACAGCCTTTTAAAAATGCAAGTAAAGGTGTGAGTAAGTGTGCTTGGGGATAATACTTTGTGCTTTAACTTGTGGTACATACTTTGAACCAATGGGCATTATAAGGTATTGTATTCCAAAATGAAGAGGTCTGGAAACCCAAGGTAGTCAGTGAGAGTTGCTCAATTCACCACCACTTCCTTGGAGAATTGGAGCTTTCTGGACCTACAACTTGAACCTCTGCTGGGGTGGTGTATGTTTCTTCTGGGGACAGAGTAAGCATTTTAATAAAGCTAAAATTTTAGTAGCTCCCTGGTCATTTTGGTTTCCTTGTGTTTATAGATCAGCAGACAAAAAACAGTTACTACCATGCCAGATATAATTAACCTTCATTATCACCGAGAAGTAGAATGTCTGCTATATGTGGTGATAACTCTAAATGAGCAGTTGCAGTAATTACAGCCTGACAAAAGCACGGTAATCATGGATTTAACCTTCATTGGTAGGAAATGTGGATCTGGACAAGTGATCTAGATCAGCAGAAGTACAGAAAATATGTGAGGGGGATCTAGAATGGATTAGGGAGGAAGAAGATAGCGATTATCTTCCTGGAAATATGCAATGATGGAACCCATTAACACTTGTTTCATTAACACTCCTGCATTTGAACAATCAATGATGGAGTCATTTTACATGGAATGTGAATGCCTTTAAGCATGGGAAGACATGGAGTGTTTGTGATGCTTTTGATGCCACACACATATCCCTCTGCACTTAATATTCCTAAGAATATGGGGCGCCTGGGTGGCTCAGTCGGTTGAGCGTCCGACTTCGGCTCAGGTCATGATCTCACAGTCTGTGAGTTTGAGCCCTGCATCGGGCTCTGTGCTGATGGCTCAGAGCCTGGAGCCTGCTTCCGATTCTGTGTCTCCCTCTCTCTCTGCCCCTTCCCTGCTCATGCTCTGTCTCTCTGTGTCTCAAAAATAAATGAAAACATTAAGAAAAAAAAAGAATGTAAGATTGTTTTATACCATGAGCTGCAAAAATTTTCTGCCTGAGTACTTTTCTTTGGTTATCAGAACTGCTCAACCTACTACGTGGGGAAGCCTGGAACTGCCATGGGGTCATTGCCTCAGAACTACCCCAACACAGAAATACAGCTTCTTAGTCTCTTAAGTGAAACAACTGTATATTATAGAATGTGTACATTCTCCTAGAGAGCCATAGCAGAATTGAACCCCAATGTCCACATAGTAGAATACCCATTAATATACCCTCTGTTGGCATCTGTGTTTTTCCTGTCCCATGTCTCCACTTCTGAAAAAAATGTGTTCCTGGTGCTCCATCCAAATAAATTCTGGGCCTTGAATTTGTCCCTGTGTCTTCTTTTAAAGAATAAGAAAAGCCATTGGGCCATACACACACACATACATACAGCACACACACAGCAATTTAATGTGATGGACATTCATCCATCCATAATAACAAATTTACAAGTTATTTTTAAAGCTTATGAATAGCAGAAACAGTGTTATTACATTTTTATTGGCAAAATAACCAAAAATTCAAAATTAAAATGTTGTCAGATTATGCTATTCTCTGTTAGAATATCAATTCTTTGTATGATGAATTTACAACTTCATGATAGTTTTGGTAATGGTCTTATACTTCACAGATGAATTAGTAGCGGTAGTAGTGGCAGATGATAAGTTTGTGCAGGATATGTTAAATTTGAGGTGCTTATATAGGGATGGGTCAGCGTGCAGTGGGGTGTTTAGTTTTAGAGCTCCCTGAAAAAGATGTAGTCAACAAAATTTGGAGTTAGATATCCTTTTGTGCAGTCTTTTTATAGATAACCTTATGTCTTTGTTCCTTAGTGTATAGATAACAGGATTCAAGACAGGGGTAATAGCGAAGTCTACAACGAACAGATTTTTATCAATTGAAGGTGGGGGAGAAGGCCAGACATACAGAAACATGCATGGAGTGAAAAACAAAAACACTACAGTGATGTGAGCTGACAAAGTGACAAATGCCTTGGATAATTCTCCTGAAGAACGTTTCCAGACAGTGATCAAAATGAATGAATAGGAAAGGATTAGCAGGAAGAAGGTGCCCATGCTCATGAAGCCACTGTTGGCAGTAACGATAAACTCAAACTTGGCCGCATCTGTGCATGCAAGTTTTATGATCTTAGGAAAGTCACAGTAAAAGCTGTCCACTTTATTAGGACCACAAAAAGGCAAGTTTATAACAAATAAAAACTGAGACATAGCATGGATCACCCCAGTTACCCATCCAGTGATTACAAATGAAACACATATTTTAGGGTTCATGATGTTTAGGTAGTGAAGAGGCTTACAGATTGCTGTGCACCTGTCAAATGCCATGGCTATGAGTAACACCATCTCCACTCCTCCTATGATGTGGATGAAGCATATCTGTGTCATACAACTTTGGAAAGAAATTACTTTGTATTCATTTAAGAGGTCTGTGATTATCTTTGGAACTGTAGTAGAGGAAAGACCCACATCAATGAGGGACAGGTTGGCCAGCAGGAAGTACATGGGAGAATGTAGGTGAGAATCAAAAATTACCAAAAACAAAATAAAAAGGTTTCCCAAGATGACCCCTAAATACAGCAAAGAACATATCAAAATAAGAAAAAGTTTTTTCTCCCAAGAGCAAGAAAGGGCCAGTAACACAATTTCAGTGACCACAGAGTCATTTAGTCCACCCATTGACGGGGACAGGAGAGCTGATTTTCAAGTGACCTGAGGATAAAAATTAAAAAACAGTAAGCATCATGGGCAGAAAGATAGATTCATTATTTGCCTTGCTAATTAGGTTAGATATAATTCACTGAGAGAAGAAAAATGAATTTGGAAGAAAGAAAGTTAACAGCAAATTTATTATGGAGAGGGGATATGTGGGGGCACCTGGGTGGCTCAGTGGGTTAAGCATCTGACTTTAGCTCAGGTCATGATCTCGCAGTTCATGGGTTCAAGCTCTGTGCTCGAACGTCAGGCTCTGTGCTGCCAGCTTAGAGTCCTGTGCTGCCTGCTCAGAGCCTGAAGCCTGCTTCAGATTCTGTGTCCCCATCACCCTCTCAAAAATAAATAAACATTAAAATAATAAAGGCGATATGTGAGGAAAAATGTGACTGTAAATTTTGCAGATAGAGCCAAAAGGGGTTACTTTAATTTTCATCTCATACCTAAATCTTTAAAAAAATTTTTTTCTCAAAGAATTCTAGATCATTTTCCTAACAATTGCCCTAAGTGTTCTCACACCACATAAATATCAGCTTTTCTGTTGCACCCCCATTAATACTTTCATACTAATTCTCTATTCTCTTATCTGAACTTCTCTTAGCCCCTTAAAATTTCCCTTCTTCACTGGACTTATAGAGATGACCATGACAAAAGTATTTGAACATATCCCATCACTCCCTACATTGGGCTTTTTAAGTTTAAATGGAACTCAGATACACAGGCTTAATAATTTTAATGGTTTATTGCATGATTATCATATTAGTCCATGATCAATTTTAATAAACAAATTGCTTAATGACAAGCTAAAAATAAAATAAAATATTGCATATCTGAGAGCAAAGAGGAATAAATGTAACCAAAATTAATAAGTCTAATGATCACAGATAACAGATTTGAGTGTCTCCTATATTTAGGGAATTGTGGTAAGTACATTATTTCTTTCAAACCTCTCAATGACTAAAAGATAAGTTCAATTTTATTATCCCCACTTCACAAATGAAACCATGCCTGGGAAGGATGAAGTGGCAAAGCCAGGACCGTATCAAGAGCTTTAGGACTTTAGAATGCATTCTTCTTATTTTTAATATAATTTATTGTCACATTGGCTTACATACAACACCCAGTGCTCATCCCAACAAGTGCCCTCCTCAGTTCCCATCACCCATTTTCCTCTCCCCCCATCAACCCTCAGTTTGTTCTCTATATTTAGGAGTCTCTTATGGTTTACCTCCCTCTCTCTCTGTTTGTAACTATTTTTCCCCCTTCCCTTCCCCCCCCTTAACTTCTGTTAAGTTTCTCAAGATCCACATATGATTGAAAACATATGATATCTGTCCTTCTCTGACTGACTTATTTCACTCAGCATAATACCTTCCAGTTCCATCCACGTTGCTGCAAATGGCATGATTTCATTCTTTCTCATTGCCAAGTAGTATTTCCATTGTACATATAAACCACATCTTCTTTATTCTTCAGTTGATGGACATTTAGGCTTTTTCCATAATTTGGCTATTGTTGAAAGTGCTGCTATAAACATTGGGGTACATGTGCCCCCTATGCATCAGCACTCCTATATCCCCTGGATAAATTCCTAGCAGTGCTATTGCTAGGTCATGGGGTAACTTTATTTTTAATTTTTTGAGGAACCTCCACACTGTTTTCTAGAGTGGCTATACCAGTTTCCACAGCATTCCAAATATACTGTAGTCCTCTTCAAGGGTCTAGATGCATCAACCATTTTCTTTCATCTTTCATCTGAACACTTTATTTTCCTTGGTGTGTTACACGTTGTATCTCTCCTTCAAAAATTAAATCTGTGAAGGATGGGAGTGGGCTATCCTCCTTTTTTCCCTCTACTCTCTAAAACCCTTCTCAGGTAAGTTTATTTTAATGTATACATTCTATTTATTGAACAAGCCAAAACAAGCTTGCTTGCACTCCAGAAAAAACTTTTAGAGAAGTTGCCAGGGATTCAGCACACTATAGTCTACATATAAAAATGTCACATATGATAATGTTTTCAGTCTTTTTTACATACCTGTTGTCCAAATTTGATACTAATGATCTTGCATTGTTTTTGAAATTCCTTCCATCATTGGATGTTACATATGTTGCCATTCCCAAAGCATTTTCCACACTAGTTCATGCCAAGAGAACACATATCTGTTCTCAATTTGGGGTGGGGGGGGGTAGGTTCTTATCTTAGCCCTGGGGTGAAATATGATAATCTATATGACTTGGCCATGGATTGGTGTAAGAGGGGCATGTAGCCTAGACTTGATGAGATACAGAGTAATGCCTTCTGTGAAAGGTTTTATTTCCCAGATTCAAATATAAAGATTAATGTGACGAAGGCTCTTTGTCTAGCCTTTTTATTCCTGAATTCAATATTAAGGTGATGACTAAAGATGCAGTAATCATGAGCTCTGGGTGTCCACATGTTAAGGACGGTAGTATGAACAGATAGAAAAATAATCCAGTCTAAATGGTCTTTGACGTCTGCAAAGATCTACCTTCTGATATCTTGTAATGTGAGAAAAAATACTCCCTCCCCCCACTTATCTTTGAGTATTGATGTGACTCAAGCTGCAAAATATTTTTTTAATTCCAAACATGTAGTTTTAAGTACTCACCACTTATGGAAGATTTCAATATCTATAGCGCTATTCCTGGACTCTAGGATAATATATCCAAGGCTGTATTGTAGTACATAAATGGACATCCCTCAAGCACTTTCAAATTAAAATGTGCAGGGCTGAATTCATGATTGTATCCTCTTTTTAATCCCTTAGAAAATATCATGATCATTCTCTCAGATGCTTAATCCAGGGATCTTCGAGGCACCTTTTCTTCTCTCTCACCTTATATGCCAGTTGGAAAATTGTACCTTCTGAATATTTCTGTTTCGTCTCCTCATCTCCATTTCCACTGTCAGTTTTATTTCAGGTCTGTATATTTTTTGTACTTAATGACCAAAAAGCCTTCTGAATGATATCTCTGCCTCCAATCTTACCTACGTTTAGTATGTTCTACATTCTGCTTTCAGATTTGTCTATCTAAAGATCAAATATGGTCATGTTACTCTTCTATTTCATCTTCTGATTCTATCATGGATAAGCTAAAATTCAATAGCATATCACATCAGACCCTTTATAAACTGAACATGTTACTGTATTTTTTCACATTTCTCTGCTCTTGAATATGATTTCAACTGTGTTATTCCTGGTCATTACTATGTGGAAACATACTTGCCTATAAGACCTGATAGACTTGGTTGCCATTCTAGTTCTGCCACTTAGGGGCTATATAAACTAGGGCAAGCTAGCCAATGATGCCGATGGTATTTATTTGTCCATAACATAAATATAACAAATAAAATGTTGTGAGAATTTTACATTATATGAGTTTAACTATCTGACAGAAGTATTACTTCCCTTTTTCCTTATCCTTCAAAACTTAGATTAAATGCCAGCTACTCAGACGTATCTGTTGAAGACCCTAAGAAGAGTAGTGTCTATGAACTATTGTTATATCTTGTACATTCTTTATAATATACTATATTATAGTTTCTTTTGCATGTTAGTTCTTCATTCTCAACTATAATTTCTTTGAGAAAAACGGCTTTTAGCCAACTTTGTATACCCCCATATTTAGCACAGTTTCTTGCACAAGGTAGGCACTATTAAATAATAGTCTTCACTAACATTCATAGTAGAAAGTTCAAGAAGACATGATAAGCAAATCAGGGGCCTAGAAGCCCCTGTGGGAGATTTTGGTGGAGAGTAGATTTTCACCAAATGACTTTGGGGATTGAACTCATTGACATCTGCATACAAATGGTAGAATGGAAACCGGTTTAGATCAGCAACTTCCTTGTCATGACACTGTCCTCACAGAGTGACCTCAACACCCCACATTCCCAAGTAGACCCTCAATCGTATACAGTAAAACAAGAAAAAAAAAAGTACAAACCTTCCTCTTTATTTTTTGCCCCAAACAAAATGTGTATAGTTATTACAGAGTGTCTGGAACTTTCCTCAAAATACAGTTAAGTATTAAAGTATGCTATGGAAATAATACTAAGCTTAAAACATCACTGGGATATTTGGAAAAATTCAGTAATTCAAAAGAACAGTACACTTTTCATGCTTTAAGCCCCAGTGAAAAGCTGTTTGGTACATGAAGAAGGAAGAAAACTTTTAAATACACCTGAATCTATGTTCAGAAGAGTTTTTGATGCACATGGCATAAATTAGAACTTTGGATAGAGTAAATTGAAAAAATATATAATTTGTTAAGTTAAAAAAGATTATAAAACACTAAATATAGTGTAAATGCATATGTGTAGATATTCAGACTTTATAATATCTGTAGTTTGTGGGATTTTGAGTGATTTTTTCTCTTCCTAAATGTGGACTCTTATTTTCTGTTTTTACAAGTAATATTTATGCTTTTTCTAATTTTTAAAGGAAATTTTGAAATTAGTGAGGGGAAATAGGAAAAATGAAATGGGGGCAATTTTATAATGGCAATATTATGTAGTAACTAATAGCAAACATTCTGGAGACAAACTACCTGGATTCGAATCTCCATCTCCTTGATTTATGAGCTATGTGTCCTTGGGTGAGTTGCTTCACTTCTCTGTCCCTGAATTTCCTCATCTGTAAAATAGGGATGATAATAGTACTTACCTTATAGTGTTGTGAGGATTAAATGAGTTAATACATGGAAAACAGCAGAGCATGGTGTGGCATATAATAAGTACTTAATAAATTAAAAAAATAATTTTAATGATCTTTAAGACTTGATCATTCAATGCTTTCCAAACATAGAGATAGCTTGCTCTGCCAGATTGTGCTCAGTTGGAATGAAATAGCCAAAACATCATGTTTTATTTCCATTAATCTGATATCAGAGTGAAAAGGGGTTGGAAAATTAAAGCCCCTTCACGTACCAATTTAAAACTGATAAGGACTCCTTGAAGAGAAATTCGCCTCATAATACAATTGAACTTAAGAAAATGAGACCAGAACATACATAAAACGGTATGAGTGAAAATCATTCAAAAAGCACATGAACAAAAGGAACCTTGAGATACAGAGGAAAGAAGGTTTGGTAACAAAATGTAACTAGTTGCTAGGGAGTGAGAGAGCGGGCTTCATATGTACCTGCTCAGGTGCAGTTTTCACTCAGCAGGAGCTTCAAGAGATTGAGACACACAGACAGTTAACACCCCCTTTGAATCGCCACCATTTCTTCAGACAGAAACTTATAAATAGTTCATTCCATTAGGAAGGGAGTCAATTAGTAGGACTGGATAGCGGCACTGGATTGAGTCCATAATTACTTCAAATGGAAACCAGGTCTTCTGTGCATACTGCTTTTCCCAAGGGTAAATTATCACAATTTTCAGAAAAGAGATCCAGGGAAATTGAGCAGTTCAATGTGATGATGGTCTGTGATTTTGTGTTCTGATAATGTTTTTTCCCAAACGATAGAATTTTAGCTTTGTTACATATTCATTGTTATTGCAAGTTATCTGAACCATTGATAGTGTCATTTTGGCATCACTATCAAATTTAAGAAAACTATCACATTATACCTTAATGGATTTCTAACTTGGATTTTGAGAAATAATGGACTGGTATTTGAACAAATCAGGGGAGTTCCAAAAGTAGTACAAAGTTAGATTTCAAAGTCTCACTTGGTATTTTTAACAGCTTTATGGAGGTTTAATATGTATACTGTAAAATTTATCCAGTTAAATGTTCTACTTAGTAATTTCAAATAAATTTATAGAGTTGTATAATCATCATCATAATTAAGTTTTAGAATAATTTGATCACCCCAAAATACTCCTTGCAACTATTTGTAGTTAATCTTTACTTCCATTCCCAGACCTAGGCAACAAGGAATTTGTTCCATGCATCTAGAGATTTGCTTTAGACTGGATCTGATTTACCAAACCAAAGCTCCTTGAATGAAGGGAGGACTGTGTCCTCTTGAGTGAGGACCTTTCTACATAGCCACTATTTTATACTATATTTTTCCTATTCTTCTCCCAAAGGACTCTGAAATAATCAGAATTTTGGGCATTATTAGACACTGATTTTGAACTGTCACTAATTTCTGGAGAATGAAAATGCTACTGTGGACAACCAGTCAAAAATTAGGGGCTTATGGTGGTCAGGTGGCCAATGAAATTTTGTCTGTGCCCATCTCACAGTGTGCTCTGTGGTTTCCTAAATCCATTATTTTTTTCCTTTTTTCTAATATGAAATTTATTGTCAAATTGGTTTCCATACAACACGCAGTGCTCATCCCAACAGGTGCCCTCCTCAATGCCCATCACCCACCTTCCTCCCCCTTTAGTTATGTCTATAGTTTGAGGTAAAGATTGGCATAGATATACTAACAAATTGGCAGAATTCCAATATTGATTAACTAAGCCATGAAGTCAAAGCTGTTATGATAAGAAAGGACAAGTGAGCCAAATTAGACCTAATTAACATATCAAAATAAGAAACCAAAACAATACTTCATTTTAGAAAGAATTGTAGAGATTAGCACTACCATCAGTGGATTCAAAGATGTAGAGTTTTTTTTTTGTTTTTTTCTATTATAGTAAGAATACTTTATACTTGATCTGAGAATACTTTATATTCTTTCCTAATAGAGTTTTAAGTGTCCAAAACAATATCATTAATTATAGGGTAGATTGTTGTACAGTAGATTTCTAGAACTCATTCATCTTGTTTAACTGAAACTGTTATCCGTTGAATAGCAACTCTTAATTCCCTCCCCCCTACCCAGTCCCTGGAAACCACCATTCTATACTCTGTTTTTATGATGTGATTATTTTAGACACTTCAGATATGTGAGATCATGTAGCATTTTTCCTTTGGTGACTGGCTGATTTCACTTAGCGTAATGTCTTCTAGGTCCATCCATGTTGCGTATGGCAAGATTTCCTTCTTTTTTTGAGGCTCCATCGTATTCCATTTATGTATATAAAACATTTTCTTTATCATTCATCCATAGATGGATATTAGGGTATTTCCATATCTTGGCTATTGTGAATAATGCTGCAATGAATGTAGGAGTGTAGATATCTCTCTGTAATGAAATGATGCTGATTTCATTTCTTTTAGATGTAAACTAAGAAGTGAGATTGCTAGATAATAAGGTAGTTCTATTTGTAATATTTTGAAGAACTTCTGTACTGTTTTCTAAAATTCTGTACCAGTTTACATTCCCACCAACAGTGTACCGGAGTTCTTTTTTCTCCACTTTTTTTTTTTTTAACCAGCACTTGTTCTCTCTTGTCTCTTTTATAACCGCCACTGTAACATGTGGAATGGTATCATTGTCATTTTGATTTGCATTTCCATGATGATCAGTGATGTTGAATACCTCTTAATAATTATATTCGCCATCTGTATATCTTCTTTTGAGAAATTTCCATTCATGTCCTTTGCCCATTTTAAAATTGGATTATTTGTTTTTTGCTATTGAGTCATATGAGTTATGTATGTTAAGCCTTATGGGAGGTATAGTTTCCAAAAAGTTTCTCCCATTCTGTAGGCTACATTTCTACTCTCTTGTTTGTTTTGCTGTATAGAAATTTTTATGTTTGATGTAGCTCCACTTGTGTATTATTCTGTTTTTGTTGCCTGTCTATGGTGTCATGTTCAAGAAATCATTGCCAAATGTAATGTCATGAAGCATTTCCCTTAGGTTTTATTTTAGGAGTTGAATACCTTAAATCTTTACTTCATTTTCAGTTGATTTTTCTGTGTGACGTAAGGTAAAGGGTCCAATTTCATTCTTTGGAGTTTGGGTATCCAGTGTTCCAAATGCCATTTGTTGAGGAGACTCTCCTTTGTGCATTGTATTCTTGGCATCCTTGTCAAAGGTCGGTTGACTGTAATATGAGGGTTTATTTTGGGGCTGTCTAGTCTGTTGCATTGGTCTATGTCTGTTTTCATGCCAGTACCATACTTTTTTTAAACTACAATAGTTTTGCAATATATTTTGAAATCAGGATTTGTGATAATTTGTTTTTCTTTTCTTTTTTTTCAGTGTTTATTTTTGAGAGAGAGAAAGAGTGCAAACAAGGGAGGGGCAGACAGAGAGGGAGACACAGAATCTGAGGCAGGCTCCAGGCTCTGTGCTGGCAGCTCAGAGCCCTGACACTGGGCTCGAACTCAGGAGCCATAAGATCATGACCTGAGCTGAAGTCGGATGCTTACCCTACTGAGGCACCCAGGTGCTCCCATCATTGTTTTTCTTTCTCAAGATTGTTTTTGCATATTCAGGGTCTTTTGTGGTTCCATATGAATTTTAGGATTGTTTTTTCTATTTTTGGTGAAAAGTGCCATTGGAATTTTGTTAGGGATTGCACTGTATCTGTAGATCACTTGAGATAACAATGACATTTTAATAACATTAAGTCTTCTAATCCATGAATGTGAGCTATCTTTTCTTTTAGTTGTATCTACTTTAATTTTGTACATTTGTGTTCCGGAGTTTTCCACGCACAAGTCTTTCACCTCCTTGGTTAAATTTATTCTTATGCATTTTATTCTTTTGGTGGTGTTATAAATGCGTTTGTTTTCTTAATTTCCTTTTCAAATGTTTATTGTTAATGTATACACATACAATGATCTTTTGTATTTGATTTTGCATTCTGCAACTTAACTCAGTTTTTTATTCTATAGTTTTTTTGTGTATGTGTGAAGACTCATTAGGGTTTTTTACATGGAAGATCATTTGCAAACAAATAATTTTACTTCTATATTTCTGGCTTACATGCTTTTTATTTCTTTTTCTTGTCTAATTGGTCTGGCTAGAATTTCCAGTACTGTATTGGATAGAAGTGTGTGAGTGAGCATCCTCACCTTGTTCCTGATCTTAGAGGAAAATCTTTCTTTTTTTTCTCCATTGATTATGTGATTTTTATAGATAGCCTGTATTACATTGAAGTAATTTCCTTCTATGTCTTGTTTGTTCAGAGCTTTAATCATGAAATGGTGTATGAATTTTTAAATGATTTTTCTTCATATATTGACATGATCATATGATTTTTATCCTTTATTCTGTTAATGTGCCACATTAATTGACTTGTATATGTTGTATCTTCCTTAAATCTCAGGGATAAATTTCACCTGGTCATGGTGTATGATCATTTTAATCCATTGAATTTGGGTTTGCTTGTAATTTGTTGAGGATTTTTATATCTATATTGATCAAGGATATTGGCGTATGGTTTTCCCTTTTTGTAGTGTCTGTTTTTTTTTTTAAATGTTTTATTTAAATTCCAGATAGTTAACATACGGTGTAATATTAGTTTCAGGTATACAATATAGTGATTCAGCTCCTCCATACAACACCCAGTGCTCATCACAACTGTCTTCCTTAATACCCATCATCTGTTTAACCCCTTTCCCCACCCACCTCCCCTCTGGTAACCATTAGTTTGTTCTCTATAGTTAAGAGTCTGTTTTTTGGTTTACCCCCGTCTCTCTTTTTTTCCCCTTTGCTTGTTTGTTTTGTTTCTTAAATTCCACTTGTGAATGAAATCATATGGTATTTGTCTTCATCTGACTTATTTCGTTTGGCATAGTACTCTCTAATAACTCTATCAATGTCACTGCAAATGGCAAGATTTCGTTCTTTTTTATGGCTGAGTAATGTATTGTATGTATATATATCATTTCTTCTTTATCCATTCATCAATCCATAGACACTTAAGCTATTTCCATAACTTGTCTATTGTAGTCATAATGTGAGGCCTGAAACCATAAAAATCCTGTAAGAGAACATGGACAGTAACTTCTTTGACATCAGCCATAGCAACTTCTTTCTAGATATATCTCCTGAGGCACGGGAAACAAAAGCAAAAATAAGCTATTGAGACAACATCAAAATAAAAAGCTTCTACACAGTGAAGGAAACAATAAAACTAAATGTCTTGGTCTATTTTTGATATTAAGGCCTTCTAAATATTAATAGTGGCCTCATAAAATGAGTTTGAAATGTTCCCTTCTATTTAATTTTTGGAAGTGTTTGAGAAGGATTGACGTTAATTCTTTTTTGAATGTTTGGTAGATTCACCAGTGAAGCCATCTGGTTGTGGACTTTTCTTTGTTGTGAAGTTTTTGATTAGTGATTCAATCTCCTTACTCATTATTGGTATGTTCAGATATCTGTTCCTGATTCAGTCTTGGTAGGTTGTGTATTTCTAGGAATTTAACCATTTCTTTTAGGATATTCAATCTGTTGGCATGTGATTATTTATAATAGTTTTTATGATCTTTTAAATTTCTGTGTTAACAGTCTTAATATCTCATTTTTCTTTCTGATTTTTTTTTACTGGCCTTTCTTTTGTTAGTCCAGGTAAAAGTTTGTGAATTTTGTTTATATTTTAAAAAACACTTATAGTGTAATTAATTTCTCCCTTTTCTCCATTTTATTTGTGTAGCAAGCCATCTGCCCCTTCCCTCTGTTTTTGGTTTCCTTCAGGCATACAACCTATACTGGTTCAGCAACACTTGTAAAGGGAAGATACAAACTGGCCCCTCAGGTAGTGCACAAAAGGCTGTGGTCCTTGGATATAAGTTCCACTTTCTCTTTCTTCCATGGGAAAAGTATAGGGCTGATGTGATCTTTCTAGGCACTGAGCTATGCTGGTTTGGGGGGAGGACTTACACAAAGAGAAATCACTCTTCTTTCACAATTTAATATGGCTATCCTTGGTGTTTTGCTTACATGAGGTCCTACAACTGGATTCCAGACCTCTCAAAAAGGTATTTCGGTCTGTATGTTATTGTCAAATAAATGCTCCTGTAGGGGAATGAGGGCTGAGATTTCCTATTCCACCATCTTGCTGACATCACTTTCTCAAAGATGCAGAGTTTTGATTCCTACCACAATTTCTTTCCACTTGGCTATTTTACCTGTGCAGAAGTCTTGATGTATCTTTAAGAACAACAGTGTATTATGTTAAACTTAATCAGGTGATAATGCCACTTATACCTATTGTTCCATCTATGAATTCATTGCTGTATTAAATTACTATGCATCTGGTTTCTGGTACATAGTTATTGATTTACTAAATGCATTTGATTGTCTACATTTGTTAGCAAAAATTTATTTCCAGTATTGTTCACGTACAGTGTTATATTAGTTTCAGGTGTACAATATAGTGATTCAATAATTCCGTACATGACACAGTGCTTATCTTGGTAAGTACACTCCTTAATCCCCACCCCTCTTTCACTCATTCCCCTACCACCCCACCTCTGGTAACCAAGAGTCTGTTTCTTGGTTTCTCTCTCTCTCTCTTTCCTTTGCTCATTTGTTTTGTTTCTTAAATTCCAAATAGGAGTGAAATCATACAGTATTTGTCTTTCTCTGACTTATTTCACTTAGCATTATATTCTCTACCCCATCTATGTCATTGCAGATGGCAAGATGATATTCCATTGAGTATATACCATGTCATTTTTATTCATCTGTTGATGAATACTTGGGCTGCTTCCATAATTTGGCTATCGTAAGTGATGCTACAATAAACATAGGGAAGCATGTATCCCTTTGAATTAGTGTTTTTGTATTTTGGGGGTAAATACCCAGTAGTGTGATTGCTGGATCATAGAGTAGTTCTATTTTTGACTTTTTGAGAAACCTCCATACTGTTTTCCAGAGAGCCTGAAACAGTTTTCATTCCCACCAACAGTACAGGAGGGTTTCTTTTTCTCCACACCCTTGCCAAAATGTGTTTCTCCTGTTGTTGATTCTAGCCATTCTGACAAGTGTGAGGTGGTATCTCATTATAGTTTTGATTTGCATTTCCTTGATGAGTGATATTGAGCATGTTTTCGTGTGTCTGTTGGCCATGTGGATGTCTTGTTTGGAGAAATGTCTTTTCATTTCTTCTGCTCGTTTTTTAATTGGATTATTTGTCTTTTGGGTATTTAGTTTTGTAAATTCTTTATATATTTTGGATACTAATCCTATCTTGGATATATCATTTGCAAAAATCTCCCATTCTGTATGTTGCCCTTTAGTTTTGTTGATTATTTCCTTTGCTGTGCAGAAACTTTTTATTTTGATGTAATCTCAATAGTTGGTTTTTATTTTATTTCCTTGCTCAGGAGATATAGCTAGAAAAATATCGCTACAGCCAATGTCAAAAAGTTACTGCCTGTATACTCTTCAACGTTTATTTATTTTTGGGACAGAGAGAGACAGAGCATGAACGGGGGAGGGGCAGAGAGAGAGGGAGACACAGAATCGGAAACAGGCTCCAGGCTCCGAGCCATCAGCCCAGAGCCCGACGCAGGGCTCGAACTCACGGACCGCGAGATCGTGACCTGGCTGAAGTCGGACGCTTAACCGACCGCGCCACCCAGGCGCCCCCTGCCTGTATACTCTTATAGGAATTTTATGATTCAGGTATCACATTTAAGTCTTTAATTCATTTTGAATTCATTTTTGTGTATGATGTAAGAAAGTGGTCCACTTTCTTTATTTTGCAGGTAGATGACCAATTTTTCCCAGCACCATTTTTGAAGAGACTGTATTTTTTTTTCAATTGGATATTCTTTCCTGTTTCATTGAAGATTAATCAACCACATAATTTCGGGTTTATTTCTGGGTTTTTTTATTCTGTTCCATTGATCTATGTGTCTAATTTTGTGTCAGTACCATATTCTTTGCTTAAGGCTGGAATTGTGATGCCTCCAACTTTGCTTTTCTTATTCAAGATTGCTTTGGCTATTTGGGGTCTTTTGTAGTTCCATACAAATTTCAGGATTATTTGTTCTAGTTCTATGAAGAATGCTGTTGGTATTTTGATAGAGATTGCATTGAATATGTATACTGGTTCTGGTAGATATTTGTTCTTTTAATCCATGGGTATGAAATGTCTTTCCATTTCTTTATGTCACCTTCAATTTCTTTCATCACTGTTTTATAGTTTTCAGAGTACAGGTCTTTCACCTCTTTGGTTAGGTTTATTTCTAGGTATGTTATTATTTTTGGTGCATTTGTAAATAGGATTGTTTTCTTAATTTCTCTCTCTGCTGGTTCATTATTGGTATATGGAAATGCAACAGATACCTGCACATTGATTTTTTAGCCTGGGACTTTTTGAATTGATCAGTTCTAGCAGATTTTTGGTGGAGCCTTTCAGATTTTCTATGTATACTATCATTCATATGCAAATAGTGAAAGTTTTATTTTTCCCTTACTAGTTTGAATGCCTTTATTTCATTTTGTTGTCTGATTGCTGTGCCTAGGACTCCCAGTACTATGTTGAATAAAAGTGGACATCCTTGTTTTGTTCCTGGCCTTAGGGGACAAGCTCTCAGTTTTTCCCCATTGAGTATGATATTAACTGTGGGTTTTCTTTCTTTCTTTCTTTTTTTTAAGTTTATTTACTTTGAGAGAGGGAGAGAAGAGAGTATGTGGAGGAGGGGCAGAGAGGGAGAGAGAATCCTAAACAGGCTCCATGCTGTCAGTACAGAGCCTGAAGTAGGGCTTGATGAGATCATGACTTGAGCTGAAACCAATGTTTTCTTCATTGATTTCTTGGTTGGCCCTTTCATGGTTTAGTATTATGTTATTTAACCTTCATGTATTTGTGCTCTTTCCAGACTTTTTTTTTTTTTTTTTTTTGTGGTTTCCTAGCATTGTGGTCAGAAGAGGTGCATGGTATGACTCTGATCATTTTGAGTTTGCTGAGGCTTGTTTTATGTACTAATATATGATCTAGTCTAGAGAATATTCTGTGTGCACTTGAAAAGAATGTGTATTCTGCTGTTTTAGAATGGAATGTTTTGAATATATCTGTTAAATCTATCTGATCATGTATGTTATTTAAAGCCACTGTTTCTTGTTGATTTTCTGTTTGGTTGATCTGGACATCAATGTAAGTGGGGTGTTAAAGCCCCCTAATATTGTTGTATTATTGATTAGTTCCTCTATGCTTGTTATTAACTGTTTTATGTATTTGGGTCCTCCTATGTGGGGTGTATACATATTTACAATTGTTATATCTTCTTGTTGGATTGTCCCCTTTATTAATACATAGTGTCCTTTTGACTATCTATCTATCTATTTATCTATCTATGTATCTATATCTTGTTACAGTCTTTGTTTAAAGTTCTGTTTCATCCAATGTAAGTATGCTATTCTGGCTTTCTTTGGACATCCATTTGCATGATGAATGTTTCTCCATCCCCTCGCTTTCAATCTGCAGGTATCATTACATCTGAAATGAGTCTCTTATAGGCAGTGTATAGGTGAGTCCTACTGTTTTATTTACTCTGTCACTTTGTGTCTTTTGTTTGGAGCATTTAGTCCATTTGCCTTCAAAGTAATTATTGATAGATATATATTTATTGCCATTTTGTTACTTGTTTTGTGGTTGTTTTTGTAGTTTTGCTCTAATCCTTTCTTCTCTTGCTTTCTTTCATAGTTTTCTGGTTTTCTTTAGTGATATCCTTGGATCCCTTTTTTAAAAATTCTTTGCATATCTCATAGTTGTTTTTGATTTGTGGTTTTCATTAGGTTTGTATACAACATCTGCATATATCAATCTACATTAAGTTGATAGTTGCTTAAGTTCGAACCTGTTCTTTACTTCTCTCCCCCCCCACATTTAGGTATATTGTGTCATCTGTTACATCCTTTATTTTGTGAATCCCTTGGCTGATTTTTACAGATATACTTATTTTTACTGTTTTCTACTTTTTACACTCTCACTTATGGTCTTTTATTTTCCGCCCAAAGAGTCCCCTTTAATATTTCTTATAGGGCTGTTTTAGTGGTCATGAGCTCTTGCAGTTTTTGTTTGTCTGAGAAACTTTTTATCTCTCCTTCCATTCTGTATGATAGCCTTGCTGGAAAGAGTATTCTTGTCTGTAGAAGTTGTCCTTTCACTCTTTTGTATATATCCTGCCCACCCCTTCTACCCTGTCAAGTTTTTGCTGAGAAATCAGCCGATAACTCTTATGGGGTTTCCCTTGTACATGAAACTGTCTTCTTTTTTCTGCTTTAATTTTTTTTCTTTATCACATTTTTGCTATTTTGATTACTATGTGTCTTTATATGGAATTCCTTGGGTTAATTTTGTTGGGGGTTCTGCGTGTCTACTGGATCTGGATATCTATTTCCTTCCCCAGATTAGGGAACTTTTCAACTATGATTTCTTCAAATAAATTTTTAGCCCCCTTTTCTTTCTCTTCTTCTGGAATTCCCTATAATGCAAATGTTATTACACTTGATGGAGTCACTGTGTTCCCTAAGTCTATTCTAGTTTTGCATAATTTTTTTCTATCATTTGTTCAGTTTGATTACTTTCCATTACTCTGTTCTAGTTATTAATTAATTCTTCCACTTCTTCCAATCTGCTATTTATTCTATCAAGTGTATTTTAAATGTCATTTATCGTGTTCCTCATCTCTAATTGGTGCTTTTTCACATTTTCTATCTCTTAAGGGTCTCACTGATATCCTTCACTCACTTCTCAAGTAGATTGATTATCCTTATGATCATTACCTCAAATGTTCTATCAGGCATGTTAATTATATCTGTTTCATTTAGGTCTTTTGCTGTGGTTTTGTCCTACTTTTCATTTGTGACTTTTTCCTTTGACTCTTCATTTTTTCTGACACTCTGTATCTGTTTCTGTGTATTGGGAAAGTCACCTTCATCTCTTGCCCATGAAAGTAGTGTATTGAACTTAAACTTTTTTTTTTAATGTTTATTTTTGACACACAGAGAGAGAGAGAGAGAGAGAAAGAGAGAGAGAGAGAGAGAGAGAGAGAGCGCATGAGTGGGGGAAAGGCAGAGAGAGAGGGGGACACAGAATGTGAAGGAGGTTCCAGGCTTCGAGCTGTTAGCACAGAGCCAGACGCGGGGCTCAAACTCACAGACGCGAGATCATGACCTGAGCCAAAGTTGGACACTCAACCGACTGAGCCACCCAGGCACCCCTGAACTTAAAACTTTTAATTAAGTGATGCTGGCCCTCCTCCACAGCGAACACACACCTGCTGCAGAGACTGGCTGGCAGGGTGGGAGCATGATGCTGTAAGCTGTGTGTTCAGTTCCTCCTACAATATGGAGGAGGCTGTTGTAGAGACTGGGCCAGCCAAGCTGTTCAGTTATTCAGTAAAGCATGTGCAGGCTGGAGGTGCAGTTTTAACAAGGTGTGGGCATCTTACGTGGGAGGCGGAGAGATGCAGTGTTGGCAAAGTTTGTACACATCTTCTGGGGGAGGGAGTCCACAGCATCGATACTAAGACAGGCCTGGCTCAAGAGGGTGGGGCGTACTGTAAGCAAGTTAGGTAGTGAGTGGTGGAGTAGTGCTGGTTCCCACAGGTGGCTATGTATTTATGATGAGGGGGAGGAGGACGGAAATGGCACCTACCATCTCCTTTATTCCTAAAGAAGTCCCTCAGAGAACTGTGAGATTAGTAACCGACTCTTCCTCCCATAAACTCCAGGCACCTTTTTTAAACTGTTGCTTCCAAGTTGTATCTCTGTGAGCTATTCTCTGTGCTGTCCCTTTAAGGTCAGTGGGTCAGATTCCTAGCACCCTCTGGGCTCTCTCAGAGCAGAGTGTGCGGATTTTTAAAGTTCCAGGTTCTAAGTCCTGCAGGTTGTAAGCACTCATGAAATCTGGTCCCTTTGATTTTCAAAGTCATAGGGTACGGGGATTTCTCTTCTTTTTGTAGGCTCCCTGGTATAAGTAGTCTGTTTCTTGCTCCTCTCACACTCCCAGTTCCTTCACTCTAGTGGTCAAATCTGAGGGTTTAGGTTCCCACTGAGTCTTCACCTTTCCTAACCTCTTCAACATGGCCTCTCTCTACCTTCAGTTGTAGAATATGTTCGGCCAGTCTTTGGGTCCTTTTCTGGGTTGTTTACTCTTATGTAAGTGTTATCTAATTGTATCCATGGGACAAGGTGAGTTTAGGGTCCTCCTACTCTACCGTCTTCCCTGGGGGGGTTATTAGCAAAAATTTTCAGAAGCATTTTTTTCTTCTGGCAGATACAGCAACATACATTCACTATTCTGTCTCAGGGCTTTATCAACTCTCTAGTTTTCTATTCCAGAGGATATAATCCACGTCCGTTACAGTAATGATATAATGCTGTTGGACCAGATGAGAAGGAAGTGGCAAAGTTATAGACACTTTTGTAAGTCACATGTATGCCAGAGAGTGGGAAATATATTTTCCCCCAATTCATGGACCTGTCCCTTTGGGATAATTTCTAGGAGGCCAGTGGTCTAGGGTAGAAACAGTGATATTTGAAGTTACTGAGTCACATATGGATACTACATGGAGAATTTGTTAGCCCGTATGGGTGATCTTAGTACAGATCTTTATGATTTAAAATATTCTTCCGTCCTCTTTAGCTTTCTTATAATAAGAAAACATTTATGCAACACTAATTTGAAAATGCCCTTTTCTTGTTACATTATTTATAATAGCCAAGATATGGAAGCGACCCATGTCCATCAATAGATGAATGGGTAAATATATGGTATATATACACAATGGAATATTAATCAGTCATAAAAGGAATAAGATGTTCCCATTTGCAACAACATGGATGGACCTAGAGAGTACAATGCTAGATTAAATAAGTCAGAGAAGGAAAAACATCTGATTTCAACATATGTGGAATTTAAGAAATAAATGAGCAAAGAAAAAAAGAGAGATTAAAAAAAAACCTCTTAAATACAGAGTATAAAGTGATAGCTGCCAGAGGGGAGGTTGGTGGGAGGACAGGTGAAATAAATAAAGAGGATTAAGAGGTACAAACTCAGTTATAAAATAAATAAGTCACAGAAATGAAAAGCACAGCATCAGGAATATAGTAAATAAGATGGTAATAATATTATTTGCTGACAGATGGTAGCTACTTTGTAGTGATAAGCACTGAGTAATGCACAGAAATAGTCAATCGTATTGTACACCTGAAACTAATATAACACTGTATATTAACTATAATTCAATAAAATACTTTAAAAACAAAAAAGAAAGGAAAATAAATAAAAAGAAAAGAAAAGGAAAGAAAGAAAGAAAGAAAGAAAGAAAGAAAGAAAGAAAGAAAAGAAAGAAAAAAAAGAAAGAAAAAAAAGAAAACAAACATTTCTGGCTAGTTGCTAGGCCTTAGTAGAGACCAAATAACATGAGGTCAATAAGCATGAACTGAGTGAAAATCCATAATGACTTTTAAAATAGTGATATTTTCAACCCAGAATTATCTTATTCAGTTGCTGCTTTAAAAATCTATAGCAGGATGAAGTGATGTTTAGTACAGATCAAGTATCTTTGAAAAGTGGGATATACCTTGGCATTTGTTACCAAACACGGAGGTGGTTCTCTACTGCCAGCATCTGAAAGTCTACCTGACATATTCCTATAATGCAGAGTATTATATGTGGGGAAGAGTGGACATAGCAAGAAGTTAATGCACTCTATGAAAATTAAAAAGTACTCTAGCTTCCTTTACCTTAAATTAGGACAATTCTAAGCCACAGTTTATAGAGTCCCCCAGAGGACCATGATAGGCTCGAATCCATTACATTTATCAACATAAACATCCTTCACGTCTCCGTCTCACTTTCCAATTCATTAATGATGTTGTTTCCAAAAATCAGCTTTCAAATAAATTACAATCAAATTTTGACTTTGGATCTTCTCAAGGAGTACAAACTGAGTAAACTATGTAGAATTACTAGTCTCACATATATTTGATATAATGATTCCTAACATTCTCCAGAGCTAGTTGGCAGTTCATTTGCAAACCTGTGGGAAGCAGAAGAGATGTAATTATATCCTTCTATTGTAAAAATGATCATAATTTCAATTATAAATATTTAGTAGATAGTAATGCTGTCTGATAAAATAACCCATATCATAGTGGATTCACAATTCCCATGGTAGTAAGGGTGATGAGTAAATGCTTTACAGAAGTAGTAGAAATCTATTCAGTGACATAGATGTTATGTCCAGCTCCAGATGTGGCAAGTATCAGAAACCTAAGTGAAAATATCCAATAGGTTGATGGATGTATAGTTTCAGAGCTCCAAAGCCAGATTGAGTCAGCAGAATTTGACATAATGTCCCCATTTGCTCAATCTTTTTATTGATATCTTTATGTCTTTGTTCCGTAATGTATAGATGGCAGGATTCAAGACAGGGGTGATAGCAAAGTCAACAATGAATAGGTATTTATCAATTGATGATGTGGGGAAAGGCCATACATAGAGAAACATGCATGGAGTGAAAAATAGAACCACCACAGTGATGTGAGCTGACAGAGTGACAAATGCTTTGGATAAGTCTCCTGAAGAACGTTTCCAGACGGTGACCAAAATGAAGATGTAGGAAAGGATTAACAGGAAGAAGGTGCCCATGCTCATGAAGCCACTGTTGGCAGCAATAATAAACTCAAACTTGGCTCCATCTGTGCATGCAAGTTTTATGATCCTGGGAAAGTCACAGTAAAAGCTGTCTACTTTATTAGGACCGCAAAAGGGCAAGTTTATAATGAAAGCAAACTGGGACATAGCATGGATCACCCCAATGACCCAGCCAGCAATTACAAATGAAACACATATTTTAGGGTTCATGATGTTCAGGTAGTGAAGAGGCTTACAGATTGCTGTGTACCTGTCAAATGCCATGGCGATGAGTAACACCATCTCCACTCCTCCCATGATGTGGATGAAGCATATCTGTGTCATACAACTTTGGAAAGAAATTGTCTTATACTCATTTAGAAGGTCTGTAATCATCTTTGGAACTGTGGTAGAGGAAAGCCCCACATCAATGAGGGATAGGTTGGCCAGCAGGAAGTACATAGGAGAATGTAAATGAGAATCAAAAATTACCAAAAAGAAAATGAAAAGATTTCCCAGGATGATCCCCAAATAAATCAAGGAAAATACCAACATGAGAAAAACTTTAGTTTCCCAAGAACTAGCGAGTCCCAACAACATAAACTCAGAAACAACAGATTCATTTAGTCCATTCATTGACTTGGACAGAAGAGGTGATTTCAAATCGCCTGAGGATAAAACATGAAGAAAAGTGAGAATCAGTGGTACAAATGTAGTTTCCTATTTATCCTACTAGTTTATTCATATCCTAGAGTTAGAAATAATTTAATTGGAAAAGAAATACAAAGAAAACAGAATTACTATTTTTCCCTTCTTATTCCATTATCAGGCATTTTGTTTTCCTGTTAGAGATTTCAAGACATTTCCCCTGACCACTTAACTAGGTATTTCCACAACCGAAAAATCTCAAACATTTCTGTCACCTTCACATTGCTTTCATACTAGCAAATTCTTGTCAGCTAGATATTTTTACCTCACTGTTCAAATAGAGATCATCAAGCTGAAACTGTTTAATAAGTTTCACCTTGCTTCACCTCATCTGTGGGGGTTTTTTTGTACAATTTATCATGCAAGTCAGGTGTCCAAATTGAAATGCTTTGTTCAAGACACATTATTTTCATGGTGCATGCATGGACCTCTATATCAAATAAAATATTGGGTATGAGAGAAAAAATACCATTAGTAAGTAAGGAAATGTTTGTTAAGCAAATATAATATTAACAGATAAAACATATTAAGGGATTCCTCCATGCAAGCCACTGTACTCAGTACATCATTGTAACTTTATAAAATTCTATAATATAATCACTGTTTTATTAGATTCATTTTACTAGTGTAGAAACTGAGTCCCAGAAGGATTAATTGTCAGAGCCAGAATTTGTATCTATGCTTGCAGGATACCAGAATTCCTGATCTAAACCATGGCAGTATGACATTCAAGGACGGCCCCTTCAATTATATCCTGGGTCTTATGCAAGACCCATCAATTAATTTTCTTCCTCTTTAAATTTTCCTTGACCTGTAACTAAGAGAACATTAAGCATTATGACTTATTAGCATAGTGAACTCTCTTTTGAAAAAGTCAAATCTTTGTATCTTGTGTTCTTTTCTAATTTTTTTCCTCTCCAACTTGTCATTGGCAAGCTGGTCCAAACTTACTTTTATTCATAAGCTAAAATTAGTGTCCACAGGTCTCTTCCTTGTTAGGAAGAAGCTTTGGATCCTGGATATGTCACATAACACTTTCTTTTCAATCATTATTTACCTTGATCTTACCGCAGGATTTGATACTGTTTATCATGCCCTTCCTTGTTTCTGCAACTCCTTCTGACCTTGGCTTCTTGTCTTCTTTAAAGTCATTTCCCTTCCAACTTTTTGCCAATAGAAATTCCATTTGTTCAGGTAGTGAGCTAAAATCATTCCAATTAGGAGGGTGTAGGCCTATCCCACTTGAAAGTTTGTTATATGATTTTTCTTTTTTTTTTAATTTTTTTTAACGCTTTTTATTTATTTTTGAGACAGGGAGAGACAGAGCATGAACAGGGGAGGGTCAGAGAGAGGGAGACACAGAATCTGAAACAGGCTCCAGGCTCTGAGCTGTCAGCACAGAACCCGACACGGGGCTCGAACTCACGGACCGCGAGATCATGACCTGAGCCGAAGTCAGCCGCTTAACCGACTAGGCCACCCAGGCGCCCCTGTTATATGATTTTTCTAAACCAGTTACTATAATCTCATTTTCCTTGAGATGTTAAGATGGATTGTGCAGCCCAGAATGGTTCATTGAATTGAAAATCAATGTCATCTGTGGAGAGTTTTCTTTCCCAAATAAAAAGGACAAATCTTCATGTGCAAACGGATTTTCCTGATCCATATTTTCCTGATCCATATTTTCCTGAATTTGATGCTAATGTTATGGCTAAAAGTGAAGTAACCCTGACATTCGAAAGCTCACGTGCTAAAAGTAAGAGTAAAAAGTTAGAAAGGACCTGGAACCCCAAATGCATGAATAGTCACTTAACCAAAGCCATGAATGATCTCCCTCCTTCTGCTTTTTAGTACCTACATGTTCACTTTTCTATCTGTAGGTTTATCACTGCACTCCAGAGCAATATATTCATAGCTGTATACGATACACACAAATGGAAGTCTGACTTCCACCTTCAAGTTATCAAGCCAAAACCGAACTCATATTCCACACCATTGTTTTAATAAATATCATTACCATTTTCCCAGATGCCCAATACAGACACCTGTGTGGCACTCTTGTTTGTATTTCCCTTTCCACCTCTAGTTGCGCAATTTTTATTGGTGAATATTTCTTCATTTCTCTTCTCTTCATTCTATCGTTATTTTTTTTTTTTTTGCCTTTGGTCTATGTATTTTATCATCTTGACAGTTGAAAAGATCTCTCTGCTCCATTCTTCCTCAAGTCCAGTTGATTCTATAGTCTGATTTGAGATATGTCTGTCAAAAGTCAAGTTTGATCATGTGACTTTCCTACTTAAAGCCTCTGGTAGGTTTATCAAGAGAAAATTCTTGAAATCTCACAGCACATCACATAATATGCTGAGAAGAGATGAGTAATATTTGGTTTCAGAAGCTGTTTCCATGAAAATTTTAGGGAATGAATGTACTAAACAGTCACTGGAGAAGTTTCAAAACTGACTCTTTTTTTTTTAAATTTATTTTAATGTTTATTATTTTTGAGAGAGCGAGTGAGCACTAACAGGGGAAGGGCATAGAGAGAGGGAGACACAGAATCTAAAGGAGGCTCCAGCCTCTGAGCTGTCAGCGGAGAGCCAGATATGGGGCTCGAACTCACAAACTGTGAGGTCCTGACCTGAGCCAAAGTCAGACACTTAACCCACTGAGCCACCCAGGTGCCCCTCAAAATTGATTCTTGATAACATCTCTTAGTAAAATAGGAAATATTAAGAAATATTTTAACATGATTGTTTTAGTAGAATTTTTAAACCAGCAGTCAAAATCTGGTTATAGGTGAAATATCAAAATCAATAACATAAAGAAGGAAGCCTGCAGCACTGTTTCAATCATATGCTATGGACAAGAAGATTAAATCAAGTAATACTACTGAAGGGACTGTTGCAAAATATATTAATTAACAAATCACACAGTTGTCGACCTCAAAAACTTAAGACAAATATTAAGAAATATTAAATTTAGTAAGATCATTTTATTTTTTAAATTTTTAAATATTTATTTATTTTTGAAAGAGAGAGAGACAGAGCATGAGTGGGTAAGGGGCAGAGAGAAAGGGAGACACAGAATGTGAATCAGGCTCCAGGCTCCTAGCTGTCAGCACAGAGCCCAACTTGGGGCTAAAACTCAAACTGTGAGATCATGACCTGAGTGAAGTTGGATGCTTAACCAACTGAGCCATCCAGGTGCCCCTAATAAGATCATTTTAATAAATATAATGTCAAAAATAACCTGTTAAATAGAGAAACTTCAATTATAAGTGAACAAAATGTGTAGTGTATGCATTCTACTGAAAAAAAATTTTTCTGAAATATTTGAAAACTGTATGATAAGGGAAATGAAACCATGCAAATGGAGGGAAGGAAAGATGACAAGTAATAAAAATATCAATTCTCACTGACCAATTTGTGCACTAACTGCAGTGCTCATTTGAAGTCCAGTGGAAATCTTTTGGAATATTATAAAGTGATCCAAACGTCCGTTTCAAAACTCAGGAAATTTTCCAAAGGAAATGAAATGGGAATTGAGGACAAAATGAGAATGCTTTCTATAAAAGATGTTAGAATATGTCCTAAAACTATACTAATTAAATAGTGATTAATTTGGCTAAAGGTCAACAGATAAATAAAACAGTTAAGAATGTGATAAATAAGGGAATTTGACATATGATAAAAAAGGCATCACAATTATGTAGGTGATGAAGAGTTATTCAATCTACTATAACACTATATGTTAACTACACTGGAATTAAAATAAAAATAGATAAATTCAGAATATTCAATAGTTGTTAAACATGTAGCTCAACATTGCAAACATAAAGTTGTAAGTATCTTGTTATACATTTAACAATTTTTTTAATGTTTATTTTTTTGAGAGAGAGAGAGTGCCGCAGGAGAAGGGCAGAGAAAGTATCTTATTGTACATTTTATAGCAATGGAATTTCTGGATGATTAGAAGGATTAAATGTACAAGTAAAATTATAGAATTTTAAGAAAATAGGTATGAATTAATTTGAAAACTTCAGGTGAAGAGGTCTTTCTGTATTTACTCCAAGTTCAGAAAGTAGATTCCAGTTTTGTATTTATTTCTCAACAGAATGGATAAACCTGTTGCTGCTGTAGGTTCGGGGAAGCAGTGCTTCTCATTCTCAGCTCATGGGAGATATGAAGTGGTACAGTCACTCTAGAAGGCAGTTGAGTCATAAAAGTAAAAAAACAAAACAAAACAAAAAACCAAAAACACACCTCAGTAATCCTGTTGGAATTGTTTTGAAAGGAAATAGAGAAATGAACAAAATGTATTTGTAATGTTATTTTACTTATGAGCATTTTGAATAATGTAAGCTAATTGGAAACATTGTTTAAGAATAACAGAGTGATTAAATAAGTGGATATATTCATACACAGCAGGCTTAAAAATGAACATTAAATCTACATTAAGTGGGGTGAAAAGATTTCAGTAAGTTAAGGAAACATTTATAGAGAAAATCTTCTTATTTTGGGGTCTGGAATAACATTTTGCATGAGTAAATGTTTAGGATTCACCCCAAGTTTCTACAGGTGGTGGAATTTTAAATAGTTTTATGCTTTTTTTTTTAATGTTTATTTTTGAGAGAGAGAGAGAGAGAGAGAGAGAGAGAGAGAGAAGGGGGGAGGGAGAGGGAGAGAGGGAGAGAGAAAGCACCAAAGGGGGAGGGGCAGAGAGAGAGGGAGACATAGACTCTGAAGCAGGTGCCAGGCTCTGAGCTGTCAGCACAGAGCCCCATGTGGGGCTCAAACCCACAAACCTTGAGATCATGACCAAAGTCAGATGCTTAACTGAGCCATCCAGATGCCCCTATTCTTGTTTCTTTATCTCCAACTTGATTTGCTATACATCTAGGGGTAATATTTATTGTTTTTTAAGTTTGAAAGTAAATGTGTCAAAATAAATTGAGAGGATGGAAAGAAACATTTATATAGGAGCCATTTCCAGGAAACAGTACAACGCAGTGTTTAAGAGCACAAACACAAGGCCCAAACCGTTTGCATCCCCAGATCCCCCATTTACTGGCTATTTGTTCTATGTTAGTTACCAGACTGCTGGATGTATCAGTTTCTTCATTGCTGTAGGCAGATCCTAAGAGTCAGTAGCTTTTGTAATTGTTTTAAGGACTAAATGAATTGAAATAAGAAAACATCAGAAAATGCTTGGACATATAGTAAATGCTAAATAAGTGTTACCTATTGTGATAATTTTGATGATTTTCAGGAAACAGACCTAGCATTTCAGACTGGTAACTGATTGAATAAATCTGGCAGAAAGAAAGCTAGCATGCCCTTGTCATGTTGTTTCACTAGGAATACAATCCTGAAGGCATAGATACTGCTTTTTGTTTTAAGATACTAATATTTAGAGAAAAGGAGATGGAAGAGTCAATATACTTCATATACTATCTTTAAAAAGATACTAGAGCTTTGAAGAATATGTTTATTCATCATACAGTTTTAACTCTGAGAATAATACCAGAAGGATATTAAACAACATGAAAGAAAATCATTCAAGTTAAGTGAATTAACAAAAGAAAAGGGTGACTGAAAAAGAAATAAATTATGGGGAGCCAAAAAAGGGGTGATAATAATGGAGCCAGATACTGTAGAATTAAAGATTGAATTTCCACCTACCTGCAGGCTCTGGTTTCACCCTCCAGCTTCAAGGGATTGAGAAACACAGAGAGATTAACTCCCTTTTAGATTCATTGTTATTAATTAAGACACATAGTTAAAAATAGTGCTCACCATTAGGAATGAAACCAATTACGGGGCTGGGTATTAATGACTAATATCTATTCCATTATTGGTTGTCTATAGAAATTAGGTCTTTTATGAACATTGGGTTTTTCCCCAAGGTCAAGTTACATGAGCTACAGAACAGTGTGATAGAGAAATTGAACAGTCTGGTGTTACGAGTAGTAATTATGTGATTGTGACAGTATTTTTTCAAATTTGAGATTAGAGATGTGATACATTACAGATGTTTTATAGATTATAGAATTGTTGAAAGTTAACAGAATCATGACTCACTGATTGTGTCTGTTTGGCATCAATATTATGTAAAGGACTAAATACCACTACATACTCTTAATTGCTAGTTGCACTTAGGATTCTGAGAAATGGTAAATTTGTATTTGAAAAATATGAAAGCATCAAGCATAGATTGAATATAAACTCAAAAATGTCACTTGGAGTTTTAATAACCTGAAATAATTCTACATGGAAGTCTAGAGACAAAGGAATTTTTGTTTTTGGGAAAAAAGCAGTATGTTCATGGGTTAAATATACTTAAGTGATGTTTTTCAGTTTTCACAAATAACTTAAGCAAACAGAGTACTTTACCTAGGGCTTCACTGCAGGATTTGTTGGAGTTCCACCTGTACAGCTTTAACTTGGGATCCCTTTTGTGATGAAATGCTTTTCTGTTGAAAGGAAATGGAAGCTATTTAATTAAGAGGAATATATTTTCTGGAGGGATTACCTCCAGAACATCAGTCCTTTTTAGCTAAAATGCAAAACTTTTCATGGCAAATATACTGGCCAAGTCCCTATACATAGAACTAGAAAAGTACTGAATAACAAAATAAGGGGAACGTAATGAATCTGAGAATGATAATGCAGTCTGGTTAATGAAGTGTGAATTGTGTAAATGAGGAAGAATCAAGACAAGATAACAGTGCAGAAACAACTTACAAGAACCTGAGAATCTTTTCTCTGCAAGCTGAAATCCATAAATATTTATTGTTTCCTGATTAAAGAGTGGGAAGGCAATAGATTTGGCATTAATGAATTAAGGATACAGACTCTATTGACTACTGTTCTCCTACTCATCTCAGCAATATAAACTACGAGGAAAGGTGAGGCAATATGAAAATGCAATGATGGCATGATTTATTATCTATACTGACTAGATGAAAGTCAGAAGGAAATGTGATTCATTTTGTGGCCAGTTGTTCAGAAGCATGGGTGTATGGGTGTTTTGGTTCATGAATTATTAGTAAATAAAAAACCAACTTAGTTTACCATTTTACTTTTTGTTCCTAATTTCATAGTATTGGGTTTCCCAGGACAATAATTTACCTTACTTACAATACGTTCTATCACCGTATCATTATAATGGGGGTTGGGTAGGTAATTTGGTGTCTGAGGCAAACTTGTTTGCTGCTTGACCAGGCAATCTTTGGTGGTAACTCTTATTTCTGGTATTCCTCTTAGTATTTTGATCACAAATACTTTAGTGTTCACAACCAAGTGTTAGTGTCAGTTCTGGTACTCTGTGAAGCAGGAACCATGACAGAATTATAGGATAGTTCTAAGAGGAAATGTCTGTGAAGGAGAATAAGAGCAGTAGTGGGTAAGGAAAGCCTTCTTAACAAAATGCCATGTGGCTCTTGTGAAAAAGGAAGAGAAAGGAGGGAGATTGGATGGGGTAGCCTCAGACTGAAGTGCAGCTCCGAGAAACCCCGGTCAGGTTGATGGGGGCTCCAGCAAAGATTGAGCGGGAATGTCCGGGCTCTGGTACACCTACTGTTGTCAATCATTGGCTGGGAGAAGCCTGGAGGAGACCGTGGCCTCTGTGAATGGTGCTTTGGAATCTGAAATTGTTAACAACTGGAAACTGTCAGCTAAGTACATCTGCTGAAGCCAATTCTATCTTGAAGGGAGACATGAGTGGTCTCCTCATGACCCTCCTGTGGCTCAGTGCAGTGTTAGATATTCTCTACCTATTATATAGCAGATTTCACAACATTTGAAACCTTTGTTTGATGTTTCATTGTTCTGATACTTTTGATTTTATTTCAAAAGAATCTCATTTTTCTTTGTTAATACCTATTTGCTTCTAATTTTTTTTAATGTTTATTTACTTAGAGACAGAGTGTGAGTGGGGGGAGGGACAGAGAGAGAGAGAGAGAGGGAGACACAGAACTGGACGCTTAACCTAGAGCCACCCAGGCGTCCCAATACCTATTTGCTTCTAAATCACTGTTAGATCTGCCTTTATATTCCTCTTTACTCTCCAGTAATTTCTATTCTCTTGAAGCTTGCCATCTATCTAGGAAAACAAATGAAATGGGCAATATTGTATGTTAAATGCTATTATAAGTAGGTAGACAGTCCTAGACTGAGGAATCTATAGAAAGGATATGTAACTTTTAAACAAAAATGTTGCCTAGGAACAATAAGTTTATTTCTGTCTTGTGAATGTGTACCTCTTAATTCTCTTTATTTCACACATCCCCTCACCCACATTTCTTTTTATGCATTTTGTTTAGTGCCCTTGCCTTATTTAAATGGTCAGGACTTCCAATAAAATTCCAAATATTAGTGTTGAGAGGAAGCATGTTTTTCTCATTCCTAATCTTAGGTTAAAGGTTGGGATTGGAAAGTTTGGGGGAGCTTCCAATATTTTATCATTAACTGTGACTTATGCTGGAGATGTTTGTAAGTACTATTTCAGCTCGAATACTTTTCATTCTAAATCTACATTTCTGGGTTTTAACATGAAAGTGTATGGGATTTTATCAAGTGTTCTTTCTATATCTACTCAGATATGTGTATGATTTTTCTCCCCACCCCCCATTTTTTTAACCTGGTGATTGGTTTCCAATAGTTAGGTCAACCTTGCATTTCCAGTACTAAATTAATTTAGCATAATATTTTATTCTTATTATATATTGTTTCACTTTCTTCGCTATAGTTTTGGATGTTGCATGTATGTTTATGAGAGTGAACAGCATATGATTTTTCTTTTTTATGTCTTTATCTGATTTTCATGTAAAATTTATGTTGGCTTCATAAATTTGGATAAAGTGTTAGCATCTGGTGTGAAACCCATTCTTCCAAATTTGTGGACATCTTGGAGAAAAAAAATGTAGAAGGAATGATAGAAATGACCTCTCCATCTCCTTGGAGGAATGCTAATTGGACCACTTGTAATATTTTTTATTAGAAAGATAATGGAGAGTCTTCACATACGTAGCCCCTTTAGCAGGCTACACTTGACCTGTCTAGGTTGCTAATAGTAAATTAGCCTGGAATTTTTGGAATGATTGGATGGATTCAGCTGAAAAATGTCAATTAGCTATGCATTTGTCAGAGTAAATGTTGAAGATGTTTTATGACCAAAATAAGGTCCTTTTCTGTAAGGAGGCTATACACGCATCATTAGGGCCGAGTCTTCATTGTTCTGTCTTCTTCACGTGCAGCCTACAACAGCCTGAACAAACTTGGGGACTCTTCTTAGTGGTCTCAGGAGTCTCCATTCTTGACCTTTGTGTTCTGTATCCTTTGACTTATTGGTAAATTTTGATAGCGGATAATGTTTTTGATTGTCCAACTTTGTTATTTTGGCCAAAAAAAAAAAAAAAGGTGTTTCTTCTTTCTCTCTTCTCAAGAGAACATTATATAAAAAATATTTCTTTTTTCTTTTTAAAATTTTTATTTATTTATTTTAAATTTCTGTTTTCTTTCTTAAGTGTTTTGAGTATTCACCAGGGAAGCCTACTTTAGGCCTGCACTTTTCTTTGTGAAATACTGTATCAGTCAGGGATCAGCCATCAAAAAGGATGCACACATGATTTGAACAGAGTTTAATATAAAAATTAACCAGGTACAAAGTTGTTAACTAGGTATCTGAAAGCATATAAAGATAGCTCTCTGCTTTCATGGAGGTAACAGTTGTAAGAAGCAGCTTCTACTCCTAAGGGTGAGGGAGCAGAGACGAGAAATTGGAATTACTGAAATGTAGTTCTTTAGAATAGAGTCCTGTGGAGCTGATGAAAATCCCTTTTTGGAGGGAGTGTATCTTGGCTATTGCCTGTTTCTCTGAACTCAGAAGAGAGGCATGATAAGCCCGGGACCCGGATTTTTTGGAGATAGAGTAGCAGCATGCTAGTGTTATCTCTAAGAAAGCCCGATGAGGCTAATTCTCAAACTGTTGGAGAGACTGCACCCTGGATTCACCTGCTGCCATAGCAAAGAAACATCACTGCAGTAGCTGTGGTGATAATGCTCACACAGGCACAGCAGGCAGAGGGGGAGCCCATAGAAGCAAAGAGGAAGGAATCCCCTCCCCTGTCTCTAACTTGCAACCTCCCCCTGGCATGGTCTATCACCAGAACATAAAATGTAGACAGATGGCAGTACAGGAATGTGGTTTGCAGAGTCACCATATCAGAAAGCAGAATACAAAAGGGTGGGTTTTGAGCTGAGAGATAATCATAAAGTTTCAATATGTTTAATAAACATAGGTATATAAGGATATTTTTGCTTTAGGAGGTAGTTTCTTATAGGAATTTTCCTATTTTCTGTAAAACTTTAAATTTAGAGGTGTAAGATTGGACATATCATCTTATAATATTTTTAAGGATTGCAGCATCTGTATTTTTGATACTGGTTATTTGTGCCTTTTTCCCCCTTCTTGATCAGTCTTGCCAATGTATTGTCAATTTTGTTGGTCCTCTGAAATAACCAACTTTGGTTTTGTTAAGTGTTGAATGTAACATTTTTTTCATTTTGATTAACTTTTGGTCTTATTATTTTCCTCCTCTAGTTTCCTTAGGTGAGTTATCTTTAGATGGACACTTAGATCACTTGTATGCGTCATTTATCTTTTAAAAATATGTGCATATAGAAAAGTGCTTGCAAATGCGGCTATAGCTGCATTCCATATGTGCTTATGTATGTATTGTTTTTTTATTAGTATTTAGTTAAAAATTTTCTTAATTTCCATTGTGTTTCTTGTTGAAATATGGATTACTTAGAGGTGAATTGTGTTGACTTACTAATGAGTTAAATGAAGTTCATATGCTTAGAAACTAGATGGACAGTAGGATCTCATTTTATAGTCTATCAATTAGAATATTAATTATATTGTCTAGCAAGAACTCAATCCTGATCCAATGTTGTTTTATTCCTCCAGTACAGAGTTGTGAGAAAACGTTATATATAGCCTTCAAATCACTTATGAATAAATGGTGGTTCCTAAAACTAAAGACTTCTATTACTGAGTACAGCTGAGATAATTGCATCTTAAAAATATTCCAAGAAACCATCATATGTCCCCATGAATATCTGAAGGCTGATCTAAGTATTGCTTCCATGATTATGTGGTTTGGGGAAATATAACTTTCTGCAAACATCTCTTTTTTTAAATTTTATTTTTGATGTTTACTTATGTTTCACAGAGAGAGACAGTGAGGGACAGAGTATGAGCAGGGAAGGGGTAGAGAGAGAAGGAGACAAAAAATCTGAAGCAGGCTCCATGCTCTGAGCTGTCAGCCTAGAGCCTGATGTGGGGCTCAACTCACGGACTGTGAGATCATGACTTGAGCCGAAATCAGACACTCAACTGACAGAGCCACCCAGCCGCCCCAAACATCTCTTGATATAGTTGGCACTTCTCTTTTAAAAAAATATTTCAGGAAAGTAAAAATTGTAACTACCATTATTTATATAGTTTCATTAGGTCAGCTATGTCATCATCACTTTATTTTAACGGTATAGAGATTGAGATGTCATTATTAACAGTTTAGGTCTTGGTATACAGATAGTACACAATAAGTCATGGCTTTCTTCTTTTGTTCATGGGAGTAAACTAGAAATCACAATATTATAAAGGTGTGTCAGTATAATTTTAGTTAGCAAATGGCCTGTATCACTCAGTGCTATAATATATGCTCTATTACAATGGCAGTTTCATTCAAAAAGATCATAAGATGTTGACATGACTGTTTTGCCCAACCCAAGATTACTAACACTAACACCCAACGGCTCACATTTCCTTTCTCTATGTTTTACTATTTATGCATGCCATATCATACATTTTGGGGGCTTTCTGTTGAGGGCTTCCCTCGAAAGGAGAAGTTGGTTAGGTATATAGCCCAAAAGAACATGGTCTGTCCGAAATCTGTAGAAATAAAGGTTGTGTGGTATGTGGAATTTTGTGGTGGTGGTGGTGTTGTTAGAAGACCAAAAAGAAAGCCTTTCCTTTATTATTTTTTTTAATTTGCAATATATAACACGTGAAATACACAAAGCAATATAAGTAGGTCATGAAGAAAAGCGTGCAAATGAACGATGGTATGGTGGTAGATAGAACATACCAATGCCATCTTAGTTGCCTCAGCTCCTTCTGGAGTCCCTCTGTTTCCTGGAGGGAGCATTAGCTCTGCTCCTCTCAACGTGCAGCTTTCATTACTGACTCCAAAGCATCTGCTCTAGTTGTGTGCCAGCCACCAGGACAGAGGAAAGAGAAAATGGAGCTGATGTCTTTAAAGAGATGGCTGAAGTTTCACAAATTGCTTCTCATGTTCTGCTGCCAGAAGTCAGTCATGTGGCCACATCCGTCTGCAGAGACTAGGAAATCTGCGCTGCAGCTGGGTGGTCATGTGTCCAGCTGAATCTTGAGGGTGTTGTGTTAGTCATGGGAAGAATAGGCATATGGACCCTTAGCAGGCAGGCACTGACTTACAGTGTATCCCCATGTTTGGTTTTACAAGGCAACACAAGATTGTTTTTCAGGATGGTTAAGTCAACTTTCACCCACCAGCAGCCTATAAAATTTCCATTAATACACAGTAATACATATTGTCAACGATAACTGTTACTGACAGATGTTTTTCTTTAACATGTATGTCATTATGATCTAAAGTTACATTTTGTGATTACTAATGAGGTTGAGTGTCTAGTGTCCAGTGGTATTTCTTTTCAGAAATAAACACCTGGTCTAAATTTTTCCCACTGTCCCCCCTTTTGGATTATTTCTCTTTTTTATTAATTTCTGGGAAGTTTTTAGATTTTTGAATAAAATTATTGTGTTGTATGCATTGATGGTTTCATTTTGGCTTTCTTCTCTTCGCTGTAAATTTTTTTGCTTCAAAGGAACACATTCTTCCCGTCTACTAGCAATCCTTTCTTATTGCTTTAACATCAGGTAAAACTAGAATCATGAAATTCATTTATTCACATAAGAAAATAAGTAATGTTTCAAGAAGTTGTGAATACTTTTTCTGTTGTATTTAGCAAAAAAATATGTGAAGAGAAATTCAATGTTTGAATCAGCAGTTAAGACTTGAAAACTTGGGGCTCCTGGGTGGCTCAGTCAGTTAAGCATCCGACTTTGGCTCTGGTCATGATCTCGCTGTTCGTGGGTTCGAGCTACGCGTTGGGCTCCGTGCTGACAGCTCAGAGCCTGGAGCCTGCTTCGGATTCTGTGTCTCCCCTCTCTCTCTGCCCCTCCTCCGCTTATGCTCTCTCTCTGTCGCTCAAAAACTGAATAAATGTTAAAGATTTAAAAAAAAGACTTGAAAATTTGAACTATAAGGGATATGCTGTGGAGTACAAGGGCAATAACATTATAATTTGATTCATTTTTTTTCTAGGTAGATGTAGATCACTCAAATATCTTTATTATGCTCTCTAGCTAAGTTAGAATTAAAGTAAGTAAATCATGTATTATTAGAAATGAGAATAATGGTAATTAACTCATAGTGGTTTTGTAACATACATAAACTAGGTAAAATGCTTAGCATGGTATAGGGATTATTGGTAAACTAATGGTAGTATTTATTACTCTTATCATTATCATTATCAATGTTGTCATCTGAAAATATTTGAATAAATATAAAGGAATATTTGTACAATTATTATTTTCAATTATTATCCTCTCCAAGTGGTAATAATATAAGTGTTGGAGTTTGAACACATTTTCATAATGGAATAAACACAAACCATCCATCTGGGAAGACTTAAAGCTATCGGTATGATGAACAGGTCATGTTTCCAGTTCAGTTTATAGGTAAAAATGTGGCCAAATTTGGATGCAAAGGGTACATTTTCTGATTTAATGAGAAAACTAGGAATTATCCTTTGAATCCATATGCTGACTTATCAGTCTCTTTATGGCATTCCTAATGTCTTTATTTCTCAGTGTGTAAATGGCTGGATTCAGGAGAGGTGTGATTACTGTGTAAAACACAGCAAGAAACTTGTCCACCCAAGTGATGCTAAGTGGCCACAGATAGATGAAGATGCAGGGTCCAAAGAACAGCAGCACCACTGTGATGTGGGCGGTACAGGTAGACAGTGCCTTTGATGCTCCATTCTTAGAGTGAAGGCGCACTGTTACTAGGATATAGGTGTAGGAGATGAGTAGGATGATGAAGCAAGTTGTTGCCAAGACCCCACTGTCAGCATTTATCAATATTCCTAGAGTATGTGTGTCCATGCAGGCCAATTTGATCACCAAAGGGATATCACAGAAAAAACTGTCCACTGTTCTGGGTCCACAGAAGGGCAGATCTAAAATCATAGCTAGTTGGCTCATGGCATGCACAAAGCCAATGGCCCATGATATCAAAACCAGCCAGATGCACTTTTGTCTGTCCATGATGCTGGAATAATGGAGTGGCTTGCAGATGGCCACATAACGGTCATAGGCCATTGTCACGAGTAGCACCATCTCACCCCCTGCAAAAAAATGCACACAGAGGATCTGGCTCATGCAGCCACCGAAAGAGATGGTCTTATTATCCTTTAGGAAGTCTATGATCAGTTTAGGGGTAGTTACTGAGGAAAGGCAGAAGTCCACAAATGAGAGATTGGCTAAGAGGAAGTACATCGGGGAGTGGAGATGAGGGTCAGTGATGAATAAGAACACGACAAGGAGGTTGCCCACAACCGTCATCAGGTAAAGCATGGAAAATGGCAGTAAGAGGAAGTTCTGGAGCTCCCTTGAATTACAAAGTCCACGAAAAATAAACTCAGACACCACAGACTGGTTAGCTTCCTCCATTTAGTACGTTGTGTTCTCATGTGACCCAAAGGAAGAACTAAGAACTTCTAGAATGGAAAGAAAAATGTAATTAATGCTCAGGTGCTGGAGAGCAGATAAATAGTACTCATGTCAAAAATTCAAATCATACCATTGTACAAAAGCTCAAAATGGAAAATAAAGTTTTTGTGAATTTATAAGTAGGCACAGTCTGATGGCCCAGAAGGAGAGCTAAGTATAGAAGCGTAGGTCAAAAGCCTTACCTAGCTTAAGTATAGTTGTTATGGGAATAAAAAATGAATATTCTGGTTAAAAATTTCAATAGTAATATATTGGGTAAATAATTTCTCCAAGGCTTGAATGTGCCTCTTCTGCAGGAAAATGAGTAGCTTTAAATATATTCAGAAGTTATTTCCCAGAATCCGGGAAATAATCAAATGCTACATTTCTGACACAAAACTTGCTTCCCAGAAACAAATATTGCTTTGTGAAAATGTGGTAGCAGACTGAACCGATTATTTCACTGACTCTGGGAAAAACCGTTCATCAAATGACTTGAGAAAAGATAGTTGTGTTTCCAAAGAGACCCCAGTTACTGACTGTACCTTCCTAGTATCCAGTATTTCCCTGCATTTGGAATCTCTCCGTGGAAGAATATGACCACAAACTCCTGTTTCCCTTGGCCTGAGTAACATTAACATGCCTTGATGGTCCCTGGTTCTCGGTTCTCATTGATAACAGATTTCTTTTCTGAGGCTGGCCTAAATGAAGCATACATGAAAATTACTTTTCTTTTGACTGTTCTTCAGGACAAAATATAAATTCTAAGTTCGTTTGTATGTAAACTCTTCATTTCTATTGTTTAACTTGAGCTCTGTGGAAATACATATGTTTACTATTTTCTGTAAGCCAGGAGGCCAAGGTCTTTTTTCATTTTTCCTTCTCTTTTTCCATTTCTTCTTTGGTTTCTCTTCATTTCTCCATCTTTCTCATAACCTAATTTTTTTAAAAGTTCAGATTATAAAAGCGACAAACTAGCTTGAATTATATAGCACATCTATGTTAAGCACCTTGAAAACAGTTATCTGTCTTATTTATTCATGTGTTTGTATTCCTTCTGCCAGGCTTAAAGCATTTTGCATTTCCACCAGCAATGTATGAATTACCTGTGTTTTCACAGGATCTACAATGTGATGTTATTGTCATATGATGATGAGAAATGGCAAGTGTATGTAGTTTTAATTTCTTATTGTGATTTTAAGCATTTTCTCCATTTTGAAGGATGGTTTGCCTTTCTTTTTATTCCGTTTTTTTTCTGTTTTACTTTTTCCTATTAGGTTTTGTTCTTTCTCCTTCTAAGTATTTTTCCACAAAAAGTAAGACTTTATTAAAAAAAATCAACATGTGCTTATGATGTCCTTGTTAATATCATCTCACTATTGAATTCTAATTATTTATTTTAATGTCCTTTAATATATTTTTTGGTTAGAATACTTCACATAAACCTCACAAACTATGTGCGTACATACACAAATTACCTATTTTCCAAGTTGTAAAATAAAAAGTAAAAAAAAAACTAGAATATAAACAGGTCGTTGTGACTCCAAACTTCCAATATAATTTTCCTGCTAGAAATGGCACCTGGTTGAAACCTTGATTTTGACAAGACTAAGAAAATGAATAAAATTTCTTAAAAAAATTTTTTTAAGAAAATAATACAGGGGACCCTGGTTGTCTCAGTCGGTTAAGTATCCATCTGTACCTCAGGTCATGATCTCGTGGTCTGGTTCATGGGTTTGAGCCCCACATGGGGCTCTGTGCTGACACCTCAGAGCTTGGAGCCTCCTTCAGATTCTGTGTCTCCCTCTCTCTCTGCCCTCTCTCTCTCTCTCCAAAATAAATAAACATAAAAGTCTTCTGAGGTAAGACTTTTTCTTCTATGAAGAGGTAACAGAGACACAAATAAATGTAAATGGCTAGTAACAATAGGAGTGAGATACACAGGTTCACATTAAAATCCATTCAGTTTCATTGTTTTGAATTTTAGGTACTTTGCCCTACAGTTTTTGAGTGAAACATTTCTCCATTTGCTGCTTTGTTCAGGGGAAAACAAGTAAAATCCAAAAGGAATTAGGAAATGTCAGGATAAGTTGGAGGGTTTTTGAGAACCGATCTTCCCCAACCTGGGCATCTGGCAGCATTTAAGGTCATGGAAAGGCAATGCTGTTGTTAGTATTTGAAATGCTGTTAGGAATTCGGAAGTCCCAGGGATTTGTTGGGAGAGAAAACCCATAATCTTGCCCAGAAGACATGAACCAAATGACACATTCAGAACTCTAAGCTCTATAGATAGGTATGGAAAAAAAAAAATGCTTTAGGAAAAAAAAAGAAAGAATTTAGTCTTAACCTGTGGGGAAGACATTAAAAGCGTGAGTTCAAACATCAATTATCTGGGATATACTTACACTACACAGATCATCTCTGAAACCGGTTTCTTCGCTGCTTACTGAGAGGGCTTACTCCAGAGTCTGCTCTAGGTGAAATGAATTCCAGGTAATTTTCTGCCATGAGCATTATTGGAGGGACTGTGTCCTCCTCGGTGTGCCAAGTGTGCACTATGAAGAGTAGCCTGTGAGCTTGGAGGCTTTCCATCTCTATCTCTGTGTTTAAGTAGAGCCACGTATTTGGAAAGGTTTTCCCTGTCATGCTCTTGGGGGATCCTTAGCTTCCGAGGTTCCCTGAGGAAAAGCTGGGCGTTGAGGGCATCATGGAATAAAAATCCACCCTTTTCAAAGTAGATTCAAGTTAGTCTAGTAAATACAAGTGAAAGTATAAGAAAAAGGCGTTTCAAGCCTTTTATTTCTTTGTGTATTTTGAGGATATAACTTAATTTCTTTTGCCCTTTATCTACCATGTCATAAAGGGAACTAAGATATTGGTACCAATCCCAGCAGAAGTTAGATGATTTACATAGATGGGCAGGTGACAGCTAGCTCGTCTTTGGCATGTTGCAACTAGGCTCATGATTTAAGGGCCTACTTGAACCTCGCTTCTTGGATTTCAGAGAAATGTTAGGTCTCAACCTTCATGGTACTTCCTTATGCAGGGTCCTGTATATTAGTAGTTTGAGTGTAAACCATATTATAGGCATTTCTCTAAGTGTTGAAAAGATAAAGAAAGGATAGTTCTTAATTCACTCCTTTATTAAAGAAATAATATAAAAATGCATGTTAAGTTACTAGGATTTAAACTATTAACATTAGATTTATTTAGATCAAATTTTGAAGTATCTCTTCATCTGTCCTTTCCAATGTCATCCAGTCTTGCAGGTAACAGCTACCAATCCTACAGGGCATCCTTGTTACTGTTGCCATCAGTAAAGATGAGTATACCTATCAACTTAATGTCTTTAGAGAATTTAGCACTTTATCTGTCTTTTGTGTTTGTTTGCAATGTTGATTTTAAAGAAATTAGATGTGAAAGACTATTGATAAAAATGTTTCATTTCTTTCTTCTCTTATCCCTTATTGGCTCTGCTTTTGCTTGTCTTCTTGCTGTCTCATTGTCTCCCTCTAAGATTTCATCTGTTTCATGTCTAGATCTCAAAGCCTTTAATATATTTGCTCCATGATCCATTTTATACCCTGAGGCCTAGAACCCAAAACTATCTCAGCCTGAGAACAGAAGGATTCAATGCCTATTCACTTGCTTGTGTGCGACGACTCACTTTCCAGACAGCATCTGGAAAATGATAAAACATATCATCATGATAAAACATAGGTCCATTTTTACAGAGGAGAAGACAGGCAAAAAGAGGCTAAGTGACTTTCCCAAGCTTTACAGCTGTGACGTGAAAGACCAACAAGAGATACCCTCTGAGTAAGGATGCTGGTTCAGAGGTGAGTTTTAGAAAGTACACAATCACTGTGAAACTTAAAAAAAAGTAAAAACACTTGTAATGCAATATAGTATTTCATTTTATAAATGTTTTTGTAATTTATAGTTTTCACACAAACACAGTTTACATATAGCAAAATTAAATCTTTTAAGTATTCAGCTCTGTAGTTACACATACATGTATATTTTTTAATTTTTTATTTAAATTCCAGTTATTTAACATACAGTGTAATATTAGTTTCAGTTGTACAACATACTGATTCAACACTTTCATACAACACTCGGTGCTCTTCGTGACCAGTGCCCTCCTTAATGCCTATGACGTATGTAACCCTTCCCCTCACCCTCCTCCCCTCCAACAACCCACACTTTGTTCTCTGTATTTAAGAATCCCTTATATCCTTAGGGATAAAGTTAGGGATAGGATTGGTACAGCAATAAAGATGGATATTTATGGTGCTAGTGATTGTGAGAGTTTTTCAATGAATAGCTTCAGAGCATCTGTGATAGATTATAGTAGGTCATGGGGGCCAGTGGTGTTTAGTTCTTTATGAAGTTGTATATAGGTTAATACTTTTCACTTGATTAGTGTGAGGAATGTTTCAGGAAGGAGCATAGGTATAATTAGGCAGAATATTAATTATGAATGTGGTTTAGGAAGATGAATAAAATCTCTGGTAATAAAGTTTCATTAAAATTTTTTTTAATGTTTATTTATTTATTTATGTTGAGAGAGAGAAAGCACGAGTTGGGGAGGGCCAGAGAGAGAGAGAATCCCAAGCAGACTTCACACTATCAGAGCAGAGTCTGATGCAAGGCTCAATTTCACCAACAGTGGCATCATAACCTGAACTGAAATGAGTTCGATGCTCAACTGACTGAGCCACACAGGCACTCCACGTTTAAGTTTTACACAGTTACTGGGCCATGTTCTTTGGTGGGGATAGGTAAAATTAATTAGATTAATATTATCTCATTTATTAATGTGAAGGCACTTTTGTAATGCAGTCCTTATTTCTCTTGTCTTTTTCTACTGGGGGTAATGTAGAACAGATAGACAGTGACCTGGATTACTCAGATCTGAACTCAGATCACATAGAACTTTAATTGTTGAACAAACCAACCATTAATAATGGTTACAGCATTAGGGTGTCCTGACCCAACCTTGAGGTCATAAACCTTATGAAGCTTTGAATAAGATATTGCTGTTATCCCTAGGGTAAGTTGTTCTGTTGATCAGTATTTTGGATCAATAAGTGATAAACTATTTGACTGGTTGGTCTAGATTTTAATTACTTGAAGGTTATTTTTTTTTATCCAAGGTCATGTCAAACAAAATTGTTAGTCCATTTACAGTTTAATTATTATTTGGTTAAATTTTTTGTTCATTTTTGGACTGATTAATTAAAGCTCCATAGGGTCTTCTCTTCTTATGTCATTCTTGCCTTTTCACAGGAAAGTCATTTTCATTGATTAAGAGTAAGAGTAAATAAACCCTTATATGGTCACTCATACGAGTTCCTTTTTTCCGGAACAAATGATTATGTTGCCTTTACACAGTGAGGATACTGTAGCCATTAAATAGATGTCACTGGGAAAGCAGTGCCTCTAATACTAGAAATGCCAGAGGTAATGTTTTTTCTAAACAAGTGAGGTTTGTGTTTGCTGAGTTTCTTTGACTTTTAAAAATCTTTCCTTAAATGCATACCTGTGTTGCGTTAACAATTAATTTAATAAGTAATGAATTATTGGGTTAAATTTATTTTGTTAACTATCAGTGATTGTCCATTCTAATATAAGCTTATGCAAGGAGAAATAACTCATGTTACTCAAGTGAATGGTATTACTTCTATTAATTAATAGATTAATCCAGTATTAGGTTAGTAGTTGGTCCTTAGTGTTGGAATTTTGATAAATATATTGTTGACCTTGGATACTTTAATTGGTGACCACTTCTAGGCCAACTAAGGTGTTGTTCATTCTTACTATCCAAGGAAGGTTGTATCCTATATCTAAAGATTGTACCTTTTAGTTAATTAATTTATTTTTATTTATTTTTTGAAGCTTATGTATTTATCTTGAGGGAGGGAGAGAATGAGAATGTATTTATTTTGAGGGGAGGGGCAAGTGGGAGAAGGAGAGAGAGAATCCTAAGCATACTCTAGATTGTCAGCTCAGACCTGATGTGGGGCTTGATCTCATGTAATATGAGATCATGACTTGAGTAGAAATCAGGAGTCAGATGTTTAACTAACTGAGCCACCCAGGTGCCTGTAGGCTGTACCTGTTTAGAAAAGTATTTAAATTTATGTTGAAATTATTGTTTTTTAAGATAAGTTTAAAAATGAACTAAAATTCTGTTCTGGATGACCAGCCATCACTAGACGTGATAGGCTTTTCACCTCTACCTGTAAATCTTCTCACTCTTTGGCTACATAGGTGACTTTGTTCTTTATAATTGTTTGTGGGTAGCTTGTCTGGTTTTGGGGTAGTTAAGTTCTTTTTAATTGTTCTAAGTAAATAATTAGGCAAAAATAAAAGTGTAAACTTTGCTATTTAGTGCTTTTAATATTTCTTTTATCATTATTTTATGGTACCTTTTCTATAGCACCAACTAGAAATTTCATCTATACTCATAATTTAATTTAATTTTTAGATGTTTATTTATTTTTTGAGGAGAGAGAGAGAGTGGGGGAGGGGCAGAGGAATTGGGAGATCGAGAATCTTTAGCAGGCTCCATGGCCAGCATGGAGCCTGATGCGGGGCTCCATCTCACAAGTGTGAGATCATGACCTGAGCCTAAATCAAGAGATGCTTAACCAACTGAGACACCCAGGTGCCCCAAATATTTTTAATTTTAAATAAGTGTTTTTTTAATTCATTTATAATTATTGAGTTTTGTAACTTTGGGCTAGCCTTAGTTCAAGTGCTCATATTAAATAAAATCTCCTGGGTGTAAACCAGGTGCTTTAGTCAAGGTACACTTTGATCTGTCTAAACACACTTTCCAGGATGTTTACCTTATTACCTCCTCTTATATATATAATAATTACTAATAAGTTATATGTAAGTTTTGATATTTGAGGAAGGTGGTATGTGTTTGCCTCATGACCTATTTAATTAAGCTCTTTCGTCATAAGTTTTTACTCAATTCTCCTTTAGTTTTTAATTTTATAAAGACTTCAGTATAAAATTTAATGTTTTTATTTATTTTTTTTTAATTTTTTTTCAACGTTTATTTATTTTTGGGACAGAGAGACACAGAGCATGAACGGGGGAGGGGCAGAGAGAGAGGGAGACACAGAATCGGAAACAGGCTCCAGGCTCTGAGCCATCAGCCCAGAGCCTGACGCGGGGCTCGAACTCTCGGACCACGAGATCGTGACCTGGCTGAAGTCGGACGCTTAACCGACTGCGCCACACAGGCGCCCCAAATTTAATGTTTTTAGAATAGGGGTATAGCCCATTTCTTTCTCTTTTTTTAAAATATAATTTATTGTCAAATTGGCTTCCATACAACACTCATTGCTCAACCCAACAAGTGCCCTCTTCAGTGCCCATCACCCACTTTCCCCTCTCTCCCACCCCTCATCAATCCTCAGTGTGTTCTCTCTATTTAACAGTCTCTTATGGTTTGCCTCCTTCCCTCTGTTTGTAACTTTTTTTTTCCTCCTTCCCTTTCCCCATGTTCTACTGTTAAGTTTCTCAAGATCCACCTATGAGTGAAAACATATGGTATCTTTCTTTCTCTGACTGACTTATTTCATTTAGCATAACATTCTCCAGTTCCATCCATGTTGCTGTAAATGACATGATTTCATTCTTTCTCATTGCCAAGTAGTATTCCATTGTATATATAAACCACATCTTTATCCATTAATCAGTTGATGGACATTTAGGCTCTTTCCATGATTTGGCTATTGATGAAAGTGCTGCTATAAACTTTGGGGGTACATGTGCCCCTATGCATCAGCACTCCTGTATCCCTTGGGTAAATTCCTAGTAGTGCTATTGTTGAGTCATAGGGTAGTTCTATTTTTAATTTTTTGAAGAACTTCCACACTGTTTTCCAGAGTGGCTGTACCAGTTTGCATTCCTGCCAACAAAGCAATATTGAAGAAGACCAAAGTGGGAGGCATCACAATCCCAGACTTTAGCCTCTACTACAAAGCTGTAATCATCAAGACAGGATGGTATTAGCACAAAAACAAACACATAGACCCATGGAATAGAATAGAGAACCCAGAATTTGACCCACAAATGTATGGCCAACTAATCTTTGACAAAGCAGGGAAGAGTATCCAATGGGAAAAAGATGGTCTCTTTAACAAATGGTGCTGGGAGAACTGGACAGCAACATGCAGAAGAATGAAACTAGACCACTTTCTTACACCATATACAAAAATAAAAATGGATGAAATACCTGAATGTGAGACAGGAAACCATCAAAATCGTAGAGGAGAAAGTAGGCAACAATCTCTTTGACCACAGCTGCAGCAATTTTTGCTCGACACATCTCCAAAGGCAAGGGAATTAAAAGCAAAAATGAACTATTGGGACCTCATCAAGATAAAAAGCTTCTGCACTGCAAAGGAGACAGTCAACAAAACTAAAAGGCAACCAACATAATGGGAAAAGATATTTGCAAATGACATATTGGATAAATGGCTAGTATCCAAAGTCTATAAAGAACTCACCAAACTCCACCCCCCAAAAACATAATCCAGTGAAGAAATGGGCAGAGGACATGAATAGACATTTTTCCAGAGAAGACCTCCAGATGGCCAATAGACACATGAAATGATGCTCAGCTTCACTCATCATCAGGGAAATACAAATCATAGCCCATTTCTTTCTGTCCCATAAGCTACAACTTGACCTAAAGTTTTAATGTTTATGCTTATTATAATTTTAGGGTTTGCTGAAGGTGGTGGTATATAGACTGTATTTGCAAGAGTTGGCAAACTCTTATTGGGTTTATCAATTGTAGAACAGGCTCTTCTGAAGAGATAGAAAGCCCTGCCAAGTCCTTTGACTTTTAGGCTCTTGCTTGTAGTATTTTGGTGAACATTTTTTTTGTAATAATTATTTCAGCTTGGGGCTAATCATAGTGGGGTATTCATTCCCAGTTTGGGTCTTAGGTATCGTTTAGTCAAGAATATTAAAGTCACTGTTGTAGTTTATTTTTATGTTAGCTGTAGCTTTTTGTGTCCTAATTAAAATTTAACTTTATTGTGAAAATAGCTTTAATATACTTTATAATGAAATTACATCAGTTTGGGTTAATTGTATGACCATGGTGGCTGGGACAGAATCTACCATCCCTGGTTAATATAACTTTGTCAAGTTTTCATTTATGGCTTTTTTTTTTATCACTGCTGTTTCCTGTGGGTACGTGGTAAAGCAAGGCATTGTGAGCTACATTTTAGTGTGCTTGTTTGTCAACATACAAAAAGGCAGTTGGAAGGATCTCATTTTCTCTAGTAAAGTCAAACGGATTTATTGACCATGTTCATAGAGCGTAGCCTACTTACTTCTGGACACTTCAGATGAAAGAGACCCTGACTGCTACAGATTACACCAAAGCCCATGCCTGGTTTCTCCCCTTATCACTTTCCTTGAAATGTGTTACTAGTGTTTTGTGCTGATTTAAAAATCACAGGGTAGTGATAATATTATAAAATTAATTTATGTTAATAGCCAGATAAAGAATACTGTGGTAATAAAATTTAAAAACACAGGATGTTTAAGGTGTAGAAGTTTATCTTTAGGTTCCTAGAGTCTATATTTTTATCTTAAAATAGTCAAGATAGAACTTTCATTAAAGAGGGGGTAAACATGTGGAGATAAAAAAAAAGATCAGGAAAAGAGAACCTGAATACAGTTAACATGCTAGGAGCTTGCATTCACATTGTAATACCTAATCTCTATCCATACCTAATGAAATGGATTTTATGTTGAAAAATTACATCTCAGCATATTTTAATTGAAGTCACAGAGTTGGGAAACAGCGTGATTTGGGTACCATATTAGGTCCTGTGACCTCTACTTCTAAGGTGCCATTCTGATTCTGTTACATTCTAAAAGCTTAATTTTATTTCCATGGAAAATAACTGTTTTCATAGCATTTTGGAGGCTTCCTTCCCTATGATTCATTCAGGTTCTTCCTGACATAAACTTTTAGCAATGAATACCATTAGCAACCAATTTTTTGTTTGGAAATTTCTGGTAAGTGACATTCTGTCAGAGCCATCTCTTAATATAGGTGAATTGTGAATCATGAAGTTAGAATATTCCCTCAATATATAGGAAGCTCTCAGACTAGACAGAAGGCATCCCTTTTGGTACAGGAAGGTCTTTGCTTTAGAGTCCAGATGTTCCAGGAATTACCTGAGAAGAAACCCTTGATATTTCTGGAAACTTTATAAAACTTCCAAAACTGATTTGGTATATATGGTGGTTGGTTTTGAAGTACTGTTTTAAATGTGAGGGAAGAAGAGAAGTAAGAGAGAAGAGTTTATTATAGAGTATAAGATATATTACATTTGGAACCGTCATTATCTGTGATTGTATTTTTCTTCATGGATATAGAGCTGATTCCAAAATCTAACCAGGGCCTAAATACAGTCAAAACATGATAAAACAAACAATACACTTTGTTTGGGCAAGTTTTATTAGATAGTGTTATCCTCCCAAGGTAGATGTATTTATCATATAAAGTAACTTCTAGAGTAGGAAATGTTAGAAATCTGTGTTGTGGGTAGAGAAAAGCTTATAGACTGATTATCCATGCTATGTTTCTTGGAATGTCTTAATTACTGAGTTTCCCTAAATTGAGAGCATCATCTGATAATGTGCCTTTTCTGAAATTTGGAGCCAAAAATTCAAAGTGAATTTAATTACTGTATAACAGTCCTAGAGTTGGAAGTAAACTTTCAGTTTAAGTTTCTGTAGGTGTGAGAAAAATTTTATTTTCATCAATGTCTACAGTTTTTGTGTGGAACCAAGATTTCACTTCCCATTCTTGAGGAAGTCCGAAGTCTTTTGTGGGTAGCAGATGATGGCCAGTTGTGGGACCTGATCCCATAGGCTGGTCATGACTTGCAAAACCATGCTCCTGGATTCTGAATGGCCCACTTTGAACTGCTGGTTTGATGAGGCACATTGAAAGCAGAGAACTGTTTTCTATCACAGAATTCTCTGTGCTCAGTTACCAGTTTGGCTCTGTTAGAGTAAAATGTTTAATTAGCACTTCTTTCAGTTACAAAGCAGTATTAGGAGGCTGCTTTTAGTTTACTTTTTTTTTAATGTTAATTTATTTTTGAGAGAGAAAGAGAGTGAGAGAGAGAGAGACAGAGTGTGTTGGGGAGGGGCAGAGAGAGAAGGAGACACAGAATCTGAAGCAGGCTCCAGGCTTCAAGCTGACAGCACAGAGCCCCAAGTGGGACTTGAACTCATGAGCCATGAGATCATGACCTGAGCCGAAGTCAGACGCTCAACCAACTGAGTCACCCAGGTGCCCCTAGTGTACTTTTATTGGAGACGGTTCTTTACTATCAGCACCAGAAAGGCTATCTCATTGCTTATCTTTTGTTTCTTAAAATAGATGTTCAGTATTTACGGTGGGAAAGACTGGACAGGCCAAGGAGTTAATGCACCTAATACAAATGAAGAAATACTTCGAATACCTTGCCCTTCAATTGGGACAATTCTAAATCACAGAATCTCTACAGTCTCCTGGAGGAATACAGTTGGCTTGGACTCCGGTTATAGCAACATAAGCATCTTTCCTTTCTCAGTACCGCTTCCCTGTTCCCTTACTGATGAATCCTAAAATCAGCTTCCAAATAAACTACATGCAATACAATTTTGTCTTAGGGTCTTCTAAGGGAAACCAACCTAAGTAACTATGTAGAGCTACTACTCCTACATATATAACCCTTCAGTGTAATGGTTCCTGACATTTCCCAGAGCTGGGTTGTACTTTGTTTTCAAACCTTATGGGAAGCAGAAGGGATTTTCTTATATTACTTATTGTCAAAATAATCACAGTTTCAATCATAAAATATTATTTAGTAGATACCACTGCTGTCTGCTAAAATAATAAAATAATACCCTTATATAGTAGATTCACATCTCCCATGCTAACCAAAGTAATGAATAAATGCTCTACAGAGAAGTAGAATTTTGATCAGTGAGGTAGAAAATATATTAAGTTTATGTCTGTTTTAAATGTCAGATGCCTAGGTAGAAATATATAAAAGACAGATGGATGTATAGGTTGAGAGCTCCAATGATAGAACCAGTTAGCAGAGTCTGACATAATGTCCTTATTTGCTCAATCTTTTTATGGCTACCTTTATGTCTTTATTTCTTAACGTATATATGATGGGATTTAAGATGGGTGTGATAGCAAAGTCAGCAATGAACAGGTATTTATCAACTGACGATGTGGGGAAAGGCCATACATAGAGAAACATGCATGGAGTGAAAAATAGAACCACCACAGTGATGTGAGCTGACAGAGTGACAAATGCTTTGGATAAGTCTCCTGAAGAACGTTTCCAGACAGTGACCAAAATAAAGATATAGGAAAGGATTAGCAGGAAGAAGGTGCCCATGCTCATGAAGCCACTGTTGGCAGCAATAATAAACTCAAACTTGGCTCCATCTGTGCATGCAAGTTTTATGATCCTGGGAAAGTCACAGTAAAAGCTGTCTACTTTATTAGGACCGCAAAAGGGCAAGTTTATAATGAAAGCAAACTGGGACATAGCATGGATCACCCCAATGACCCAGCCAGCAATTACAAATGAAACACATATTTTAGGGTTCATGATGTTCAGGTAGTGAAGAGGCTTACAGATTGCTGTGTACCTGTCAAATGCCATGGCGATGAGTAACACCATCTCCACTCCTCCCATGATGTGGATGAAGCATATCTGTGTCATACAACTTTGGAAAGAAATTATCTTGTGTTCATTTAAAAGGTCTCTAATCATTTTGGGGACTGTGGTAGAGGCAACCCCCACGTCAATGAAGGACAGATTGGCCAGTAGGAAGTACATAGGAGAATGTAAATGAGAATCAAAAATTACCAAAAAGACAATGAAGAGATTTCCCAGGATGATTCCTAAATAGATCAAGGAAAATATTAATGTAAGAAAAACTTTAGTTTCCCAAGAACTAGAGAGTCCAAGCAACACAAACTCAGAAACCATAGAATTATTTAATCCATCCATTGACTTGGGGCAGAAGAGCTGATTTTCAAATCACCTGAGAATAGAAAATGATTAAAAGTCAGAATCAGTGGTACAAGTGTAAATTTCCTATTTCTTGCTAGTTTTTTCTTTGGGGTACATATCCCCAATTAGAAATCCTTTAATTGGATAAGAAAAAAATTAAGGATATGAAAACATTATGGTGATCAAGAGAATGATAACATAAAAAGGGAAGAAAATTATTAATATTTTCGATGGAGGTAAATGGTGTTAATTCCCTTCTATTACATTTTCAGATCCTTTTATTTTACCTCTCAAGGAATTCTAGACCTTTCCCTGATCACTTACTTACGTGTTCTCCCATCTGAATAATCTCGGCTACTACTGTCAGCTTCACATTAATATTCTCACACTAAACTTGCTAATTTTCCTTAACTGAATTTATTTCAGTGGTCAAATAGAGATCTTTAGGCCAAAATTGTTTAATGCCTTTCACCTTGTTTCACCTTGTATATGTGTTTTGGTTTTGTTTTTAAATTTGTGTGTGTGTGTAATTTTCCATGGAAATCAGGTGCTCAGATTGTGATTATTCATAATTTTGATTCATAACTATTATCATGGGTACATGCCTCTATATTCAATGAAAATGTTAGATACAAAGACTGAATGCTTAGTAAGTAAAAAATGTTAATTAAACAATTATAATATTAATAGATGACATGTTTTTGATGTATCCTCCATGCAAAGCTTTGTACCAAGTACATTATCTCATTTAAACCCCACAGAATTCAATTTGGAAAACTTTTTTTAGACTCATTTTACTAATGAAGAAACTGAGTCTTAAAGGGATCAAGTGTCAGAGCCAGGACTTTTACCCAGAGCTGTAGGACAACATGATCCATACTTCTGACCATGGCTCTGTGCTCTTGAAGGTTGGCTCTTTCCCATATACCATGGATCTTCCCTAAGGATTGATCAATTAAACTTTCTTCAACTTTTTGCTTCCTTTTACCTATTTACATAGTTAGTTCTTTTTTAAAAAATCAAGTTTCTGAATCTTGTGTCTCCTAATTCTCTTTTTCTTCCTAACTCCTCATTGGCGGTCCTCACTTTTTGTTTGCCAGTAGGCCAAAACAATTCAGTTTCCAAAATTCCTTGTTCATAGGAAGAACCCCTGGAATCTGAATACATCATACAGTAATCAATTTTTAGCATCATTTTCCTTGATCTCTCTGCAGGATGTGATAATATTTATCATGCCCTTTATTCTGTAACTCCCTTTGCTCTTGGCTCCTTGGCTTTTTTTTTAATTCTTTTTTTTAAAGTAATGTTTATTATTTATTATTTTTGAGGGTGGGAGGGGCAAAGAGAGAGGGAGACACAGAATCTGAAGCGGGCTCCAGGCTCTGAGCTGTCAGCACAGAGCCTGATGTGGGGCTCGACTCCCAAACCGTGAGATCATGACCTGAGCCAAAGTCGGATGCTGAACCCACTGAGCCACCCAGGTGCCCCTCATTGGCTTTTCTAAAGCCAATCTTCTTCCCACTTCTTGCCAACAGAAATTTCATTTTTTTCTGGTAGTTGGCTTAAATCTCTAGATTATAGAAGACATTAGCTCTATCTCCAGTTGACAAGCATGATTTTTATACATGATCTATACGTGATTTTTATAAAACAATTGTTGTAAACCCATTTTCCTTGGCCATGAATTAATCTAATATAGGGCATGTGACCCAGAACTATTCAATGGTAAACTAATATTGTCTGAAGAGCTTTCCTTCCAAATGAAAAGACAAAGCTTCATGTAGAGAAGGTTCTATTCATGGTCTTGGTTTTTTTGTTTTGTTTTGTTTTTTTTGTTTTTTGTTTTTGTGGGTTTTTTTTTGCATTTAATGGTAATGATATGTTTAAAGGTGCAGAAACCACAAAGTTGCAAAGCCCATATAATAAAATAATACAGTAAAAATTCAGAGAGGACCTAGAAACCAAAGGCATGTTGAATCATTTAACTAAAGCCTGCAATAATGTCCCTTCAGATTTATTCTTATAATGTGAGAAAAATAAGCTGTAATTTCTTTGATCCACTATAAACCAGGTTTTCTGTTAATTTGTTGAATGCAATTAGATCATTTTTATAACAGCCCTTCCCTAATTATTTCTCTGCCTTTCTGACCTCTCTGTAACTTTCACTAACACAGCAATCATTTTTACTCTCCTTCACCTTAATTTCTGGTGTGACTCAGAGTCTGTGTTAAGTATTTTATTTTTAAGTGTGTTGACAACACCTCTTTTTTTTTATATATATATATACGAAATTTATTGACAAATTGGTTTCCATACAACACCCAGTGCTCATCCCAAAAGGTGCCCTCCTCAATACCCATCACCCACCCTCCCCTCCCTCCCACCCCCCATCAACCCTCAGTTTGTTCTCAGTTTTTAACAGTCTCTTATGCTTTGGCTCTCTCCCACTCTAACCTCTTTTTTTATTTTTTTCCCTTCCCCTCCCCCATGGGTTCCTGTTAAGTTTCTCAGGATCCACATAAGAGTGAAACCATATGGTATCTGTCTTTCTCTGTATGGCTTATTTCACTTAGCATCACACTCTCCAGTTCCATCCACGTTGCTACAAAAGGCCATATTTCATTTTTTCTCATTGCCACATAGTATTCCATTGTGTATATAAACCACAATTTCTTTATCCATTCATCAGTTGATGGACATTTAGGCTCTTTCCATAATTTGGCATTGTCTGCACAGCAAAGGAAACAACCAACAAAACTAAAAGGCAACCAACGGAATGGGAAAAGATATTTGCAAATGACATATCGGACAAAGGGCTAGTATCTAAAATCTATAAAGAGCTCACCAAACTCCACACCCGAAAAACAAATAACCCAGTGAAGAAATGGGCAGAAAACATGAATAGACACTTCTCTAAAGACAACACCTCTTTTAACCATTCTCTCAGGAAAGTCTTCTATGCCTGTTTACCTTGGTCTGATAATAGGAAGGACTTAAAAATGCAAATTCTTCATCACATACCTCCACCTGTATCTTTTTAAAACCCTCATAAAGATTCTCATTGCTCTGAGGGGTAAAGATTTTATTCAATACTAGTTTACTTATTTTCACTAGTACCTACATGTTGAATTCTGAATCTGTAGCTTTATCCCTTGCTCCAGAGTAATATATCCAAAGCAGTCTGTGGTATACACAAATGCAAGTTCCATCTCCATCATCAAGTAGATATGTCAGAACTGAAATTACAATATTTTAATTTACTCCAATGCTTTGATAAATATCACTACCATTCTCTCCAGTGTCTGGTGTAGATACCTGGGTAGCACTCTATTCTTTCATTTCTAGCTCCAGTTGTATAACTTTATTCTCAACTATTTCTCATTTCATTTCCTTCTCCACTTCTATTGTCATTTTGTCCTTTACATCTGGTCTACATATTTTCCCATCTTGAAAAGGCTCCCAATTTAAAAGGCTCATGAATGATCTCTCTGTTCCATTTTTTCCATGTCCAGTCTGTTCTACAGTCTGTTTCCATATCTGTCTATCCACAGATCAAATGATCACGTGGTTTTCCTATGTGGGTCTATCAAGAGAAAATTTTTGATCCCACAGCATATCACATAAAGACCATGAGAAGAGATGAACAATACTTGATTTCAGAGGCTATTTCCATAAAGATTATAGGGAATGAATGTACTAAACAATCACTGGATAAATTTCAAAGCTGATCCCTGATAAAAACTCTTAGTAAAATAGGAAGGATTAAGAAATATTTTAATATGATATTTTAAATATAATTTTTAAACCAATAGTCAATGTCTGATTATAGATGAAACATTAAAATCAAGAACATGAATAAGGAAGCTTGCAGAATTGTGTTTCAATAATTTACTATAGCAGAAAGAGCAAATCAAGTAATGTTCTTGAAAGGATGATATCAAAAATATAATTATTCACAAATCATGTAATTGTCCATCTCAATAACTTGTAATTAAATGAAAAAAATAAGTCAGGATTATTTTAATAAACATAATAAATAATAAATAGTAAATAATAACTTAATAAAATAAAACAATTTAGAAAGGTCTCCTTTATAAGTGAAATAATTGTGCAACATATGCATTCTATTGAAAAAACGAACTTTTCTGAAACATTTGAAATGCAGATTGAAATGGGAAATGAAACCATGTAAATAGAGAAAAAAGATTCAAAGTTGTAAAAATAGCCATTCTCACTGAACTATTCTGAGCAATAATTGCAGTTCCCATGTTTTCACTCTTATGTGGTTCCTGAGAAACTTAACAGAAGACCATGGGGGAGGGGAAGAAAAAAAAAAAAGAGGTTAGAGAGGGAGGGAGCCAAAACATAAGAGACTCTTAAAAACTGAGAACAGACTGAGGGTTGATGGGGGGTGGGAGGGAGGGGGAGGAGGAGGGTGGGTAAGGGTGGGTGATGGGAATTGAGGAGGGCACCTGTTGGGATGAGTACTGGGTGTTGTATGGAAACCAATGTGACAAGAAATTTCATATTAAAAAAATGAAAAAATGAAAAAAAAAATAAAATAAAAGCCAAGTGGAGGGGCACCTGAGTGGCTCAATCGGTTAAGCATCAGACTCTAGGTTTCAGCTCAGGTCATGATCTCACAGTTTCGTGAGTTTGAGCCCAGCGTCAGGCTCAGCACTCTCTCACCCTCTCTCTCTATCCTCCCCCTCACTTGCTCTGTCTCTCCCAAAATAAATAAATAACCTTTAAAAAAAAAAGCCAAGCAGAAATATTGTGGAGCATTACAGAGTGATCCAAATGTCCATTTCAAAGTCCAGAGATATTGTGAAAAGGAAATGAAGTGGGTGCTAGGGGGTAGAAAAGAGAACACTTTCTGTAAAGGAGATTGGGATATATCATAAACCCATACTAATTAAACAATGATTGATTTAACTGAAGTTGAACAGATAAATACAACGAAACCCAGTTAAGAATGTGGTACAAATTAGGAAACTTAGTATATGATAAATAAGGCATTGCAATTAAATAGGATAATGGAAGGCTATATACTAAAATTAGAGTATTCGATGGTTATTAAATATGAAGCTCAACATTGGAAACATAAACTTGTAAGTATCTTACCATTCTTCTTACAGCAAAGTAGCTTCCAGATGCTTAGAAGGCTTAAGTGTAAAAATAAAATTGTAAAGTTTTAATAAAATGGGTACGAGTTAATATCTAAAACTGGAGATGGAAGAGGTCTTTCTATGTTTACTTCAAATTCAGAAAGCAGATTCCATTTTTTAAAATTTTCTCCTCAACAGAATAGATAAACCTGTTGCTGCTGTAGGTTTGGGGAACCAGTGCTTCTCATTCTCAGCTGATGGGAGATGTGAAGTGGTACAGTCATCCCAGAAGGCAGTTGAGTCATAAGAGTAAAAAATATTTTAACTGTAATTCAGAATCCTATGTCTTGGAATTAATTGAAAGAAAATAGACAAAATGCATAATGTTATTTTACTTTAGCATTTCTTATAATAGGAAATGTTTGTTAATAAGGGACTGATTATGTGGATATATCCAGTTTTAAAAGAGTTATTAGGTATCTACATTAACTAGCATGGGAAGATATCAGTAAGTTCAGAAAACTAGAGAGGAAAAAAAATATTTTTACTGGGGGAGGAGAGTACAAATGACATTTGCATGAACGGATGTTTAGAATTTGCCCCCAAATTCTACTTTAATTTGAATATAGTTACCACACAATGTTACATTAGTTTCAGCTGTGCAGCGTAGAGATTCAACATCTCTATAGGTTATGCTATGTTCACCCCAAGTATAGCTACCATCTGTGGCCATATAGGTGGTGGGATTTTAACTAAATTTATGCTTGTTTCTTTATCCCCAACTTGACTTCCTATACTTTTACAGGTAGTATTTTTTAAAATTTAAAATCAAGTGTATCAAAATCAGTTGAGAGAATCAGAACACTTATATAGGAGCCATTTCCAATATACAGCATAAGCACCAACACAGGGGCCAAACTATTTGTGTTTCTAGATGCTCCACTTACCTGCTGTGATTTCTCTGTGAGTACCAGACTGCCTTATGGGTCAATTTCTTCCTCTGTTAAAGGTAGACACTAAGAGTCGGTACTTCTTATGATTGTTTTGAGGACTAAATGAGTTGAAACAAGAAAACATGAGACATGCTATGGTATATAATAAGTGCTAGCAAAGCACTTATTTGCTATATAATAAGTGCTAAATAATTTTGATGATTTTCAGGAAACCATGGGAACAGTGGTTTAATTCCTCTGGCAAAGATAAAGCTAGCATGCTTTTCATATTGAATAGTAGGAATAGAATAGTAAAGACATAGATGTTACCTTTTATTTTGTGATACTAATATTTAGGGAGAAAGTAGATGAAAAGGTCAAAGTACTTCACATACCACTTTAACAAAGACCAAAGCATTCTGAAGAAATACATCTTATAATACAATTTTAATTGTGAGAATAAGACCAGAAGGAAATAACCAATGTGAGTGAAAATCAGTCAAATCAGGTGAGTTAACAAAGGAAATGGCAACTGAAAGAGAAGTAAATAGTGGAGAACATAGAAAGAGGAGGTAATTTATGGAACCAGATGCTGGAGAATTAAAGATGGGATTTCCATGTACCTGCGCAGGCTCTCTTTTCATCCTCAGCAGCTTCAAGGGATTGAGAAACACAGAGAGATTCAGTCTGTTTTGGCTTCATCATCATTGCTCTAGACAAATAGTTATAGATTGTATCGTTAGAAATGAAACCAATTAGCCTGACTGAGAATTAATGACTCATAAATGTTCCATATATTCACTGGCCCTTCCCCCTCACTGGCAAGAGGAATTTCCTTTTTGAGATTATCTTATATGACAGACTTCTGAAAGTTCCTGACTCTCCTCGATGGGAGAATATGTAAACTCAGTTCATTTTTTCATGAACTATTTATCTATATTATATATATTGATTTCAATGGAATTTTTTTCTTTTAATCCTTCCTTCCTATCTTTCTTCTTCCTTTCATTCTTTTTTTGCTTTGTCTCTCTTAATTTCTCCATCTTTTTTTTTTTTTACCTTTTTCAGGCTAGAAACTAGAAGATTAAAAAATTGACTACCTAGTGCTTATTAAGTACCAGTTGCTGTGCTAATATGCACTTTATAAGCATTATCTATTTCAATAATCACAGCACTTATTGCCATTTACTTGATTTTTTTCAAGGTCATAAGTTAGAAAGTCAACAGAACTGGAATATAAACTGAGGTCTTTCTGATTCCCAAACCACCAACGTAACTTCCCTCCTAGAGATGCCTTCTGATTTTGACAAGACTATAAAAATAGAAAAGGTTTTTATAAAATAAGACCTTTTATTCTATGAAGAGGTAACCCAGACACAAACATATGTAAGAGTCCAAAAACAATGTTCATATTTATTTTAAAATCATTTTAACTTCATTGTCTGTTTTCATAGGACAGTACTTAGGCCTATTAATGTTAATTACTAAGAGGACTGTTAATGTTAATGACTAAGATTTTTCTGCATTTACCACTACTTACTTACTTACTTACTTAGTTACTTACTTTATTTAAATTTAAGATTATTAACATACAGTGTAGTATTGGTTTCAGGAATAGAACACAGTGATTCATCTCTTACATATAATACCCAGTGCTCATACCAACAAGTGCCCTCCTTAATGCCCATCACCCATTTAGCCCATCCCCCACCCACCTCCCCTCTAGCAACCCTCAGTTTGTTCTCTATATTTAAGAGATATGGTTTGCCTCCCTTTCTGTTTTTATCTTATTTTTCCTTCCCTTCCCCTATGTTCATATGTTTTGTATATCAAATGGTGGAATAAGCTAAATCCAGAAAGCATCAGGATAAGAAAACATCTTCCCCAACCAGGGCATTCCAGAACCTCTAAGATTGTAGAAAGTCAGTGCTTTTTGTTAATGTGTCTAATGCTGTTAGGAATTCAGAAGTCCCAGGGATTAGCTGGGAGAGAAAAACCCATAAACTTTCCTGTAAGAATTTAACCAAATAGAACATTCAGAACTCTAAGCTCCATAGATAGGTATAAAAAATCTGCAAAATAGTTTTAAAATAGGGGGGAACCGGGGCCCCTGGGTGGGGTGGCTCATTCTGACAGTGCAGAGTGTGCTTGGAATTCTCTTTCACTCCTTCTCACTGCCCTCACCTCTCTCAAAACAAATAGACTTAAAAAAAAATAGGGGGGACGCATTAAAAGTAAAAGTTCAAAGAAAAATAATCTCTTATCTGGGATATACTTACCCTACACTGATCACCTCTGAAACCAGTTCCTTCACTGCTTAATGAGAGGGCTTACCTCCAGAGTCTGCTTTAGGTGAAATGAATTCCAGGTACCGTGAGCAATATTGGAGGGATTGTGTCCTCAGTGTGCCAAGTGTGTGCTGTAAAGAGTAGCCTCTGAGCTTGGAGGCTTTCCATCTCTATCTCTGTGTTTTAAGTGAGTCAAGTATTTGGAAAGGTTTTCCCTAACATGCTCTTGGGGGATCCTTAGCTTCCACCTTTCCCTGAGGAAAAGTTGGGCATTAGGGGCATCATGCAATAATCTACTCTTTTGAAAGCTAGATTCAAGTTAGTCCTTTTTTTTATTAAAAAATTTTTTAAATGTTTATTTATTTTTGAGACAGAGACAGAGAGAGCATGAGTGGGGGAGAGGCAGAGAGAGAGGGAGACATAGAATCTGAAGCAAGTTCCAGGCACTGAGCTGTCAACGCTTGAGCCCACAAGCTGTGAGATCATGACCTGATCTGAAGTCAGACACTTAACTGACTGAGCCATCCAGGCATCCCTCAAGTTAGTCCTTTTAAATACAAGTGGAAGTATAAAAGAAAGGAGTTTCAGATGTTATATTTCTTTTTTATTAGGAGGATGTAACTTTCTTTCTTTTGCTCTGTATCTACCATGTCATAAAGGGAAGCAAGATGTTGATACCAGTCCCAGCAGAAGTTAGATCATATATGGACAAGTTAGATCATATATGGACAGGTGACAGTTAGCTCGTCTTTGGAATGTTGCAACTATTGAACTTTGTTTCCTTGGATTTCAGGGGAATATTAGGTCTCATCCTTCACAGTACTTCCTTGAGCAGGGTCCTGTATATTAATAGTTTGAGTGTAAATCATATTAGAGGCGTTTCTCTAAATGATGAAAAGAGAATGAAAGGGTAGTTTCTTAATTCACTTATATATATATATATATATATATATATATATATATATATATATATATTTAAGTTTATTTATTTTGAGAGAGAGCGAGAGAGCATACCTGTATGCATGCATGCAGGTATGCAAGTTGGGGAGGGGTAGAGAGAATGAGGGAGAGAATCCCAAGCAGGCTCCATGATGTCAGCACTCACAAGGCTCAGTCTCATGAATGCAATATCATGACTTGAGCAAAAATCAAGAGACATGCTTAACAAACTAAGCCACCAGGTGCCATTTACTCCTTTATTAAAGAAATAATGATATGAATGCCATATAACTTAATAAGATTTAAACTATTAATAATAGATTTATCTGGAGCAAATATTGGTGACCCCTTCATCTGTCCTCTCCCAATCTTATCTCTTCTTGGAGGTAATCACTACCATTTTCAATCTTGTGGTACAGACTTCTATTATTGATCCTATCAATAGGGATAAGTGTACATATCAACATATATCATTGTAAATTTTTTTCTTAACTATTTGTTTGCAGTTTTGATTTTAAATAAATTATATATGAAAGTATTAATTTTTTTATGTTTTATTTATTTTTGAGGCCAAGAGAGACAGAGCATGAGTAAATGGGGAAGGGGCAGAGCGAGAGGGAGACACAGAATCCGAAGCAGGCTCCAGGCTCTAAGCTGTCAGCACAGAGCCCAAGGCGGCTCAAACTGATGAACCACGAGATCATGACCTGAGATGAAATCAGATGCTTAACTGACTGAGCCACCCAGCTGCCCATGAAAGTCTATTTTTATTAAATCTCTGTTTTCTTTCTTTCAACTTATCCCTTATGGGCCCTGCCCCTTTCCTTCCTCTTTACTATTTCATTTCCCCTTTCTTGGAATTTCCTTTATTCCTTTCATTTCTAGATCTCAAAACATTTATTTGCTCCATGAACCATTTTGTGCCCTGAGGTCTAGAATCCATACATAGAGATTCAATGCTTATTTACTTGCTTGAATGCTGTAACACACTTCCCAGGCACTATCTTGTATAATCATGATAACATATAGATCCTTTTATAGAGAGGAAAATAGGCAAAAAAGAGGCTAAGTGACTTTTCTAAGCCTTACAGCTGTTAAATGAAAGACCAATGAGAGGTACCCTCTGGGGAAGGATGCTAGTTTAGAGAAGAGTTTGAGGAATTATATGCTTACCATGAAACTTGAAAAAATAAAAGCCTTTGTAATACAATAAAGTACTCCTGGAGAGCTCTTGTTGTTCTATATCTTTTCCTGGCTGTTTGCTTGACTGTTTTCATTTTTGGAAAATATATAGCTGTGTACTTATGATTTCCTTAGCTTCCTGCTTTTCCAACTCTGCCCTGTCCATTATTTCTAATACTCTTTGGCTTACATATCATGGGCACATTCAAGGATGAATAGCAATCAGAAGTGAGCCAATTTGAGACTTATTAAGAACTACAAGCTCAGAAAGCAAAAGGAAGTAGTTATCTTGTAATCAGTCATCAGACATGTTTTAAAAGTACAACAGAAACAAAGCATAGGAGACTTCTGGTTTCCCTCTGACAGGTAAAGAGCTTGCAAGTTGTCACTTGAATTTTTACAACAAGGGAAAGCTGGATGATGAAAATCATTAACTTTTTTGTACCTGTAAGATAACTGAGGTCATAAGGCAAACTGCCACTTTGGAATCTGGAAAGAGAAGCATATTCAGAAAGACTCAAATGAAGTCTACATAACTGGAGAGGAATCCGCTGGAACTATGATGTTGTAGGGACGCTTAGATTGATAAATTTGGTGATTTGTTGTAGGCTTGAGTGTGGACTAGTGTGAGAACTTTTTGGGTGGCACATTTTTGGGGGCTTTACATCCAAGAACCCTTCCAGGTTATCACTGTAAACATTTGAGAAGGATCTTTTCCTCATGGTTATGGCTGGGGAAGCGCAAAGTAAACATTGTGAACTAAGAGCCTTTCCTACAACAAGGGACAGGTGAAATGACCTTGTCAGAATACAATTTTAAAATCCTTCCCAGCTGGGTAAGGAAATTTTTCCCAGGCTGACTTTGTCTTTTTTCTTTTAAGTCTTCCTGGATCCACCAACATAGTCAAAGGGGTAAGGGCTTCAAGAAAATACATTAAAAATGCTGCATTGAGGAAAGGAAGTAAGAGGCAGAAGAATTAAACAAGCTACATCACTGGAGATACAACCCTAAAACACAGACCCACTAAAGAATGGAAATCTAATCTCAGAAGATTATAGAAGTTCTCCTTCCTCCACAATGTACCACAATATGATCAGGGTTGCAGTATGATAACAAAAGATTACAAGAGACAGAATTGCATGTCACAGACTCTTTTCAAGGAGGAATACTTAGGGAAGCCCAAAGTCAAGAGATGAGGATAAAGCAAATGCACTAGAGAGTTTTGGCCTCCATAGAGCCAAGGAAGGAAATGATAAGGTTGATGATGCCCAAATTAAAATGCAAAAAGAAAGAGAAAGAGAAAGAAAGGAGAAGAGAATAGCCAAAAATTGTGAGACAATAAAAAGAGGCTTATTGTATGTTTTGGTGGGTTACCAGGGAGAGAAGGAGAAAAAGAAAAAAACAGAGCAGAAAAAATATTTGAAGTAACAATGAGTGAGAACAGTCAAAAAATGAGAGAACTGTAGATCGAGGGAGCCAAGAGAAGATAAAAAATGATAAATACAAAGCAAAACAAAATCCTCACATGTAAGCATATCCAATACAAACAGCAGAAATGAAGAGACAAACAGAAAAATCTAGAAGAAACCAAAGGTGGAAAGGACATCTTACCTGTAGAGGAACAGGGTAAGACGTTACAGTGAGCTCCTTATTAGAGCCATGCAAGCAAAAACAGTGGAGTGAAATATGTAATGAATTAAGAGAAAAAAACCAAACAAACATCAACATAGGCTTCTATGTCTAGTGAAATTTTCCTTCAAAAGTGAAGGAGAAATAACAAGTTTCGCAGACAAAAATTGGAGGATTCCATTATCAGAAAACCTATCGTGCAATAAATGTTTAAAAAAATTCTTCAGGCAGCAAGAAAATGACATAGGCCAGAAACTTGGATTTACATAAAGAAATGAAGGGCACTGGAGAAGGAATAAATGTTAGAATATATGTTTTTCCTTAACACAAAGGAACAAAGGAAGGTATTGTGTTATAAGGTAACTGCAAGTACATGTGAAGCAGTATAGTGTTATTTGAAAGTGCATGTAGGTTAGGCAAAAATGTATTTTAAGTCTAGGGCAACTACTAAAGATTTTTTAAAGTATAATTTATATGGTAAGAGGAGATGAAATTCAATCAATAACAAAACCAATATATATTTTTACAACTTTTAATCAAGTAAAATGCAACTAAAATTTTTAATCTGTAGAGTAATAATAATAATAATGATAACAGTAGTCATTAGAACCTTTAGATTGTGGGTAAAATCTTGCTCAGAGAAAATTTTATAGCTCTTCAACTTTTAACACAATCAAATAAGAATGAATAAAATATTGTAATTGTTTTTCAACTTTTGAATGTAAGTGATGGCTAATATAGTAAACCCAACTAACATGGCAGGGTATAATATATTGAAAAGTAAATATTAATGGATGTTCACAGTAGGATCAATGAACAAAGCCAAAATAATTTATTTGAAGAAAATATTGTAATTGAAATATTAGATAATGGTTTTAAATAATGAAAATAATTTCATAGTATTTTAATTGAGGATAAAAAAATCACAGGCACAGAAAAAATATAAAAAGAATTTTATATTTATTTTTAAAAAATGAACTTGAAATACAAAAATTAAATCGATCAATTTCAAGGTAATGTTTATTCTCAAAATGAACTCTATAAATTGTTTACAAAGAAGATTAAGCAGATCAGTTATACTAGGAAGAAACATAAGCAAACAAATTCTAAAATAAGCACAACTTCTCTCCAAAGTCAAGACATTTCTATAGTATATTTTTATTTTATTTAATTAATTCATTTATTATTATTTTTAAAAGTTTATTTATTCATTTTGAAAGAGAAAGAGATTGAGCAGGTGAGGAGAAGATAGAATCCCAAGCATGCTCCACACTGTTAGCACAGAGCCTGATGTGGGGCTTGAACTCACAGACTGTGACATCATGACCTGAGCCGAAATCAAGAGTCAGATGCTTAACCTACTGAACTACCCAGGTGCCCCCAAAGTCAAGACATTTCTATTTTTTATTTTTTATTTTTTTAATATTTATGTATGTATGTATGTATGTATGTATGTATGTATGTATTTATTGTCAAGTTAGCTAACATACAGTGTAGTCTTGAAGTCTTGGAAGACTACTAATCCAAGGCAAACAGTGTGCTTCTTTGATACCGGGGACTAGAGTGAAAGTCTTATGAAAAGATAGATACAGTATAGCTGTATTTCTGTCTTTGATAATTCATACTGCTGCCTTTCCAAGTTTATAGCTGGATTATTAGCAATATTTTTCTCATGCCTTCTACCTCTATTACTACATGGCTACTTAGAATTCTGTTTACTTGGGCTTTAATCTTTCCTCTGCAGCCTTTACATGAAAAATTATTTATATCCATACCACAGTTCCCACTTGATTTGGAGGTCCAACAAACATGCAGTATTTCATGTCATGTTTTGTAGGAATTTTAGAGATTAATGTCTTACTTCCCTGGTTTCCCAATATAAAAGGCTTAGCTCTTAGAAAAATTCTTAAAATAATACCACAAAATATATAGTGTGATTCCTCTTGTATGTAAAAATGGGATATAATGTATATGAATAGAAAACTTTTCAAGAGATGCATAAGAACATATTTAACAGTGATTACTTCTGGGAACTGGGGAAGGTGAGGGGAATTTAACACTCTCATACTTTTTGAAAAAATTTTTTTACCATATTTACATTAATATTGAATAAACTGGACATATATATAAAAATATTTTAAAGTAACATATTTACTTTTTAATATGGATTCTGGACATAATGTAAGGAAGCCATTTTTACAATAGACATTTCAGGCATCTTTTCAGTTCAATAGGCAATAGAATTTTGAGTAAGCACAATTGTGAAGACCTTGAATCATGAAAGCACAGGTTTGGCCTCCATGGAGAGTATTCTACACTCAGTATGAGATGTACACATGCAAAAACATTTTGTTCTTATGAACAAGCAGAAGATAGTCAATAAACATCAGTGACTAAAAGGCTGCACCCATGTTGCCCCACTCCCACATTGGTCATGTTTAGTTGTAATCATTCCTTTGATATTTCTCACTCTAAAAAGCATAGGCGAGCATGGAGCGTGGTGTAGGGCTGTTTTCACAATCCAACACCAACTACTTCATTTAGTCAAAACATCTGTTTAATATCATGGACATCAAATAATTGGTTTATTGACTAGGTTTTCTACTTTTCCTTTGTTTGTTGTCGTATCGAATGAATGGATTATGACTGCCATTTAGTTAATCTGATAAAGTAATATTTAAATCAGTGATTATTGAAATGTATTTTCCCAGCTCAGCAATAATGAATGAGTAAACTATTTTACCTTCCAACCACTGTTTTACTATCAAATGTATATTCTTTTTTTTTTTTTTTCAACGTTTATTTATTTTTGGGACAGAGAGAGACAGAGCATGAACGGGGGAGGGGCAGAGAGAGAGGGAGACACAGAATCGGAAACAGGCTCCAGGCTCCGAGCCATCAGCCCAGAGCCCGACGCGGGGCTCGAACTCACGGACCGCGAGATCGTGACCTGGCTGAAGTCGACCTGGCTGAAGTCGGACGCTTAACCGACTGCGCCACCCAGGCGCCCCTCAAATGTATATTCCTAATTAGACTTTAAAAGGAGAAGTTATATTAAGGACTCATAAATCCTTCTGTATGAGAAGGCTTTAGAAAGTATCTGGTATAATTTTACCCTATGGCAATTCTGTCAGATGATTATTCATTGATGCTGGAATTCTTCCGGTGGCAGAAATCTCACTTCCTAACCATAATAATAATAATCTCATGGAAGCAGATATATGTACACTCAGTTCTTTCATTCATCACAAAGTAATTAATTATTTTTTTTTTTTTAATTTTTTTTCAACGTTTTATTTTTGAGACAGAGAGAGACAGAGCATGAACGGGGGAGGGGCAGAGAGAGAGGGAGACACAGAATCGGAAACAGGCTCCAGGCTCTGAGCCATCAGCCCAGAGCCTGACGCGGGGCTCGAACTCACGGACCGCGAGATCGTGACCTGGCTGAAGTCGGACGCTTAACCGACTGCGCCACCCAGGCGCCCCAAATTATTTAATTAAAAATTGTAAATGGATTTCAGTAATTCTTCAGGGACTAGCTTCTATTAATTACTCATCTAGTCATTTACTTTGGATAAGTGTGATTGTAAAAATCATATTCGACTTTATGTCCTGTCTGTGCCTGTGAGATGTTTAAACAATTAATGCACAAAATTTTTCATCTATTTTTACGCTCCCCCAGGTTAGGCTTTATGAAGAACTTGGTGTAATACTTAACAAACAGAAAAGGATTAATAGCAATTTCATTGACAACAATTAAATTTACGTATGTATTTCAGCTGAAATCGTGCATTTAAAATTAATTCTTATACTAGCTTTAAATTCCCATGATTAAGATGTGTGAGACTGAATTTTATATTTGTTTAGATTTCTTTTCTGAACAACATTCCAGGCATTTAGTGTGGCTGATGTTAGGGCAGAATCCCAGAGTTATGTGAGTTCTCTGCTACCAGCCTTAAGTGAATGATGTGCTCTAAATTCTTATTTTTAATTTATGACGTCAAAAGAATATGTGATGAGATATTTGTCATATTGATTACAAAATTCAAAAGCTACCTAAACCTATGAACCCCTGTTGATATGCTATAACAATGACATAAAAGGGAAACGGTACAGTGTAGTGGTTAATTCCTCGATCTCTGATTTGAGTATCAGTTACACAAAATCAGCAGGGTAACCTTGGTCAACTTATTTTGCCTGAAACTTAACTTCATTAAAATGGGAATGCATGTGCAGACTTTCTCACTTAAACCTTTTCATTATGAATATGCTTCACAATAAATTTTGAAGTGTGCTTATTGAATGTGTTAATAGCTATTTCCTGTTCACTAAGTTTCACAGGTGTCTTGTAACATTCTACTGCCTGGAAATGTTGATTCTCCTTTAAAGGGTTCCCCAGGTGTGTTTGGTTGCACAAATGTTTGTTTTCCTTTAACTTAATTTTACTCTGTACCAAACTTCTATATTCCACCTTTCTTCAGACCATGGGGATTCTAGGGCAGAATTCCCGAGATGAATGGACTGAGGACTATTAGGTCACCAAAGTATAGTTTTGTCATTGAGAGCTGATGTTCCTGCTAGAGAAGCTCTAACTTAGTCTAGTTACATCGCAATAATAACCACAGGACATCACAGTGGAAAGATTTTAAAAATGACACAGGCGTATCTGAAGATATTGCTTTCTAATATCCTTTTCTTATCTTCATTTTTTTTGGGGGGGGTCAGGTGAGTAAAATAAAATTAAAGTTGGTAGTCTGCTGAAATTCCTGAATCATAAGGATTTTCTCTCTCTTTTTCAATTCAACAAACATTTATTGAATACCTCCTGGGTGCTAACTTTTAGCAGGGGGAAATGAAAACTTTTGTTTCAGGCTGCATACGTTGTTCTATATGTCTGGATTATACCCTGATTTATAGGAAGATATTTTTGTGCCTCGATCATAGCCTATTCCAGGGGGGCCTAGAATGACTTGGACAGTGATTATTAGGTACAGTGCTTTGGACTGTGCCTTGAAGGTTTTTGAAAACTCACTAAGAATAGACATACTTTTGGGACAGGTAAATTCTGCTGATTGTTTCTATTTATTCAAACTTACTTTACACAGAACTGAATTTTCTACTCCAGGCTTGATGTTATCCTTGAAGCTATAGGGAAATCTAAGTGTCACCAGAGAGGTATTCCAGGTTTCATGCTTGTGATGAGCATGCGTCCGTAGGAGTAGGGAAAGAATGAAGATGGGTAATGTTTTATTGGCCATGTCATATTTAGCAAACACACCTCTGGAAATGAAAATGTGTTATGTGTGTGAGTCTCACTTGAGAAGACTATACTTTTTGGATGAATTAGTTATAGTTCAGTACCTTAGAAAATTCAAGTGTAGAGAAAGCCATTTGAAGTTTACAAATCATTGGATTCAAAATAATTAGGAGCATATCTACACTTTCACAGAAGGATTGGTTTGTAGAAGGCATCATAACTTGTCTGGTAGGTCACAGAATCTTAGAAGACACAAGTCCGGGCCAGTGAGAAAAGTCAGTTAGGAGGATGCAGAGAAAACAGAAATGAGAGAGGCTTTCGGTGATTCTGCCTTCCCACAGCCAGAATCACACTGTGTTCCTTTGTAATATTATACTTTATTCCTTCCCACAAAATTAATGGGGGAATTCACAGAAGCTTTGTTTCCTCCTGTCAAAAATATAAATTCAATATACAAATTTACTATGTGATTTTCAAGGTTTGATATGTTTTGCACTGGACAGACATTACAAAAATATTTATTTCATACTTGTAACTTCTTCAAGGGCATGAACGAGATATTTGGAGATTATTGCATAGCTCATAGACTTCTCAGTGATAGGGAATGTATTCAAAGGAAATCTCTTTACAAAGACTTCTATAAACATACAAATACTGTCACCAGATAAAATTCCCTAAGAATATATTCTATAACGACTTCAAAGTTTCCAGAAGTGAGGGGAGGATATAGAATAATATAGTAAACCAACATTGAAAAAATAATTTTCCAAGAGACAATTTCTTTTTTTTTTAAGTTTTTATTTATATTCCATTTAGTTAACATACAGTGTGATATTAGTTTCAGGTGTACAATATAGTGATTCAACACTTTATACAACACCCAGTGCCCATCATAAGTGCACTGCTCAATCCCCATCACCTATTTCACCCATCCTCCCACGCTCCTTCCCATTTGGTCAGATTTCATGAGTATCAGTATAAGCATGTCAAAGTTAGTTTTAGAAATTTGGAATTCCTTAGGAATCTAAAGAAATTAGGGTGAAGAATTGAAAAATGTCGTAAGTGTTTCATTTATTTCTAACCTGTATTAAAAAGATGAAGAAGTAATAAAGGGAAGACTCACTCGAGGAATTAGAAGACAAAAGTTTGCATATACTCTCATAAACATTTTGATCATTGAACTAATCAAGATGAGTAGGAAAAAAAAGGGAGGAATAGTATAACAGCTAGATAGTGGTAATTTTCTATTTACTTTTTGACTATTTTTTTTATTGGGGAGAGGAAATTTTCATATGGCGAAATAGCCAATGATCTAAAGAATTGACAGAAGTGTGCACTGAGATAACTGTAGATGTCAATAGAATGACATGCAAGATAAATCCACATTTCAGGCTAGAGATAGTTTAAAAAAGGAAGGAAAGTATTTATGTTGATGATGACTGAGGAACATCACCAGGTCATTGTTTGTACATTGCCAACAACACTCATAGCTTCATCTGCCACTGCCGTTTCTAGCTCTTGCTTCATTTAATAGCAATCAAAAGATTCATTAGAAGCAAGAAACTAGCTCTGAGCTACAGTGAGGAGTGCTTTAAGATGTCAGGTTGGGGAATGCCCTGAACTGACAGGATTCAGAGATGAATGGAAAGACAGGAATTAAAGCTGTTAATGGAGAAATCTGAAACTTAATGTTTCATGGAGGGAATGTCAATCAACAACAGTGTTCAGGACCCAGTCTTGCTGCCTGTGCATCCTAAACTCTCAAAGACATGGAGTTAGACAGTGGACCCTGAGGGCAGCCTCTGTAGGATGGCAGGTTTCAACAGGATGGCACCCTTGTTAGGTCTCTTTAGCTTTTCTAAATTATGACTCATGTTATTCTGTGGGAAATGGTGTTAGCTGGACTCTCTCCTGTCGATTCTTTTTGTTAAAATTAAAATAAGACATACATGTGTGCTTCAAAAGTCAATTCTGGATTCACATTAGCCTTTGAATGACCCTCCCCTAACTTGTTGGATTCATTTTCTTGGCTTGTGATACAGTGGCAGGCAGGTTATGGGGTTTGTCGATGTGATTAGCCGTATTATGGACAGGATCAAAAATATATAAGTAATATATAATAAGAAACTATTATCAGGTCATCCATCCATTCATCTATGCACACAAACATTTACTGAACACTTGTTAATGGACCAGAATTTGTTACTAACGTACTGTGTCTCTTTAGGGAACTCATAGATGTGGTAGGAGTGACATACAGTATAGCCAAAGTAGTATCATAAACATTATGCTTGCACAGCATGGCCTGAGAACATAAAGGAATAAGGTCAGTTGCAGCTGGAAGAGGAAACTGTCCTCTGGAGGCGTTGTATGAATTGTACTCACGTATGAGAAGCAGTCAGCAGAAGTACACGATGCACATAGCAGTTCAGCCATAACAGGCAAGCAAGCAAGCAAACAAACGTTAACAAAAACAGGATTATTCAAGTAGTTCAAGAAAATTGGAGAGTATTTTGTGGGAATAGGGGAGAATTAAGATGTGAGTCTGGGGGCGCCTGGGTGGCTCAGTTGGTTGAGCGGCCGACTTCGGCTCAGGTCACGATCTCGCGGTCCGTGAGTTCGAGCCCCGCGTCAGGTTCTGTGCTGACAGCTTGGAGCCTGGAGCCTGTTTCCGATTCTGTGTCTCCCTCTCTCTCTGACCCTCCCCCGTTCATGCTCTGTCTCTCTCTCTCTCAAAAATAAACGTTAAAAAAAAAAAAATTAAAAAAAAAAAGATGTGAGTCTGGGAATAGACAGAGGATACATGGCCTCATATGAAGGAGTCCAAGTGAAGGAATAGAAGTCACTAAAGGAGTTTAAGCAGGACTATAACCAATCAGAGGACTCTCCCAGAAGCCATCTTCTTTCTTTTCTCTTACTCTCTCAATTGCTTACTTCTATTTCTCTTTTCTCCTCTTCTTCTATCTTTATAAGTTCGCTCCCTTTTCCTCTCTTTTTAAAATCATCTCCATACTTAATCAAGAAATGTATCCATTCTCTCTCTCTCTTTCTCATATACATATCTCCAGCAAAAGACAGTATTAAAAATATAAGTATATAAAGGTTGCACCTCAAGATGGACCCCTTGCTGAGAATTTTTGCTATATTGATAGTTTTGATTGTTGATGAGAAAAGAGTTGATCACTTATTAGTGAAGTTTCATGCCATTTTTTTCACTGTTTGTGTTCTATGTTTCCTTTTAACATGCTGTGCATCTTGAATTTTCAGTTTTGTATTTTTTTATTCTAAAATTTAAAAATTTTAACCTACTGTTATACTAGTTTCAGGTGTACAATATAGTGACTCGACAATTCTGTATATGGCTCACTGCTCATCAAGTTAAGTGTCTCCTTAATCCCCATCGCCTCTTTTACCTTCCCCCCACCCTGCCCCACACCACTTTCCTCTGGCAACCAGTCTATTCTCTGTATTTGAGTCTATTTTTCCATTTTTTCTTCTGTTGTTTGTTTTGTTTCTTAAATTCCACATATGAGTGAAATCATATGGTATTTATTTTTCTCTGACTGACTTGTTTCACATAGCACAGTACCCTTTAGGTCCATCCATGTTGTTGCAAATGGCAAGGCCTCATTCTTTTTTTATGATTAATATCCCATTGTAAATATATATACACCACATCATTAGTATCTACCTATGATGGACACTTGGGTTGCTTTCCAGATCTTGGCTATTATAAATAATGCTGCAATAAATATAGGGGTGCATGCATGTTTACAAATTAATGTTTTCATTTTCTTTGGGTAAATACCCGGAAATGGAATTATTTCTATGTATTAAAAAAGTCAGCTACATCACCTGGTCTCGAAAGTAGTTGCTTTATGAAGAAGAGATATTGGGGTGCCTTATAACATAATGCCCCCTATTCACCAGACCCTGTGCTTCATGGGTGTCTCCTATGTGTGTTATGTGTGCCCTAGTGTTTTGAGATAAGTAGATAAATCTCCTTCAGTATATTCCAGGGGCACTTTTCAAACTGCTGCTTCTCTGCAGATTTTTGTTATATGCTGGCTCTTTCAGGGCAGGCACTCAGTTTCCTATAGCCCTCATGCTCTCCCAGAGCTAAACCATCTGATTTTTAATATACCTGGAGTTAAGCCCCATTGATTGTAAAAACTGGAGAAGGTGAGCTCCACTGGTTTTCACAGCCAACTGTTATGGGGAGTCATCATCTCAGGGCAGGTCCCGCATGCCTAGTGTCTCTGGCAAGGAGTCTGATCCTCCTACATCTCTCTGTGTGTGGTATCTTCTGTTTGTGGTGAGTCTCCCAGGAGTTTGATTCCAGACCATGTTTCTGCCCCTCATACCCTTTTCCATATGACCTCCTTTCTATGATTAACTGTGGTAAGTCCGTTCTGCCAATCTTTGGATTATTTTCCGTTAGTTGTATTAATGTGGCTGTTATCTTGGTGTGTACATGGGACAAGGAGAGCTCAGGATCTACTCCATCTTCCCAGAGCTCCCCTGATCTAACCTTCACTTTTGTATTTTCAAAAATCAATGTTTTTTTTAATCAAATGCCAATTCTTTGTAAAAGGCATCTAAATGGCAGAAATAAGGATTTTAGAAAGTTAAAGTCATGTCTAATCAATCACATTTTACTATATTAATAATTCTAAAAAGTTAGGCATTTGTTTATGTGCATATACACACAAAGATACTATTGATTCTATTATGCAAAATTTTTCACCTCTGGTAGATCTATACCACTGTGGTTTTTTTTTTTAAGTTTATTTTATTTATTTTGAGAGAGAGAGAAAGCACATGTGAGGAAAGGCAGAGAGAGGGAGAGAGAGAATCCCAAGCAGGCACTATGCTGCCTCCGCACAGAGCCTGACACAGGACTCAGTCCCATAAGCCATGAGATTTTGACCTGAGCCAAAATCAAGAGCTGGATGCTTAACTGACTGAGCCACCTAGGTGCCCCTACATGGTCAACATATAGAAACGCCTGGCAGTCCTTGTATGTCACATCCATTGCCATTTACTTCTGTGATTGTTCCACATCTCTGTTTATTTCTGCTCTATTTTTCTTAGTTATTGGCCATGTTCTCCATAAAGAGCCCTTGTGGGAAGGCCTTAGCATCACCGCAGTAGTATTTCCTCTTGGCTCCAATACCCATCCCATGCCATGACCCCCAGGATGCCCATTTCTGCCTGACCTGGCAACTCTCAAGACTATTCTTAGCTATATAGTGTCCATGGTGATCCCATCTGCATACACAGTGCAGGGCTGTGCCAGGCTATACCCTGAGCATAATGTGAAGTGGCATAGGAAGAAGTCATGACAAGAGAAAGAATGGTTGTCAGTGATGTGGGGCCTGGAAGAAAGCTTGGTGGTAGCAGTGCAGGTGGGTGGGGAACCTGTGGAAATCAATTCACATGTGGAATAAGCATCAATATGTTTGGTTGTGAAAAGGGAAAGTAGTTTAGAAAATCTTATAAGGGAAAAAATTAATATAATAGTTGGATTCCTGTGAAAGTGATATTCAGTATTTTTTGATCTATCAAATACCAATTTTATATGGTTCAAACTTATATATATATATATATATATATATATATATATATATATACACACATACACACACGCACACACACACGCACGGAGCTCAACAATCTGTTGTTTTTTTATTTCTATTTTTCTAGGCATAATTAAAAATGTTTTCTATACATTTCCTTTTGTAAACTGTTCTTTTAAAATAAAGGTTTATTATTAAAATTTTCATATTTTTGTGCATTTAAGGTTGAATGCCTTTCCCATTTGGGTATACTGTTCATAATTTAATTCCTCATTTGAATTTAGGCTATTTTCATTTTTTTTCCTTTTTTCAATAATTGTATGACATTTGCCCAATAGGTACATTTTTTGGCTCATCTGTTCTTATTACTTTAAACAAAATTTCCTGTATAGGGAATCTTAGTCATAAGGCAATTCAAAGATATTTGATTGAAATTGTAGTTTGAAATTGTATTCTGGAGATGTTATATGAATTTGTAATGGGAATAATAGAGATTGTTTCATCATAGCTTCACTGATGATATATTATTCAGTTATTCATACATAATAGCAACTCCATATTGTTTTATTTACATTTCTTTGATTGCTAGTGAGTATGACTATTCTTCATGTGATGACTATTTATATTTATTATTCTGCCCAAGTTTTTATGTGTTTGTTCACTTAAAATTTGGTTTATCATTATATTTAACAAGTATTTCCCACATTTGTTTTTTTTTTCATAAAACGTTTATATAGAAGATTAAAATTTTTGAATCTGTAGGTGTCCTTTTTTTTCTGCATGAGTTGCACATGAGGGGATATGTTTAGAAAGACTTTTCTCACACAAAGGATTGCCTAAAAGTAAGCCTATATTTCTTCTATTTCCTGTTTCTTTTGTCATTTAAATATCCATTAAGATGCATTTTATTTACTGTTGTAAGGTAAGGAATTTAATTTTCTTTTGCCAAGTTTGGTAAGCTGTGTCAACACCATTTACTGATAAATTTACCCTTTCTATACTGATTTGAAATGGTCCTTTGATAGACTGTTAATAGATCTCTCTCTTGCTTTGGGATTACTGTGGGACATTCTTTACTTTGTAGCTACTGTAAACTCTTCAAAGTACTAATATTATTATTTCACTGCTCTACCTAGTGGCTTTCTGTCACTTTTAAGACATTGACCAAATTCTTTACACAGGGTAGAGGACTCTACCTTGATCAGACTCTTATTTATTTATTTGTTTGTTTATTCCAAATTGTTCTGTTTCTTCATCCTAAATGAGTATTTCCCATATCTTTCCTCTGGGTAGATCACTCTTCCTATCTTCCTCACTTATTTAACTCCTATTCATCATTTAGATTTTAGCACAAATGTCTTCTTCCAGGTCATAGCCGATGGCACTGCTGTGAGCTCTTATAATTCTCATAGCCCTTTGTTCTTTTCTTCAAATAACTTATCACCATTATAATCATCCACTTATATGATTAGTTATTTAATGCTTAGCTTCACAACTAGACTACAAACTACATGAAGACAGGGTATATATTATATCCCAGAATGTGGCACAGTGCCAGGTACATAGGTCTTCATGGTAGCTGCTCAGTGAACATTTGTTAAATCAATAAATTATTGTATGACTTTTTTTCAAAGGACTTTTGTGACCAAGAGTGAAATTTTTTCTGTAATGTCAGAATTTGAAACCCAGTGACATCTGTTTCTTTCAATAGCTCTGGTGCATCCTTTTGTAATTATTTTTATTTGTTCCTTTCAGGTAACACAAGGTCAATGAATAAGTCAAATTACTCTCCAGTGTCTGAATTTGTGTTGCTGGGACTTTCTACCTATAGACCAGTGCAGCATTTTCTCCTTGCTTTCTCTGCAGTGTTTTACGTAACAATTGTTCTGGGAAACCTTTTGGTTTTGTTCGCAGTGACCTTTGACCCATTCTTACATTCCCCCATGTACTTCCTTTTAGCCAATCTCTCATTTATTGATTTGTGTTTTTCTACCTTAACAGTTCCTAAGATGATTCATAACCTATACTCTGGGTACAAAACCATATCCTTTCAGGGCTGTGTCATCCAGATATTTGCTCTTCATGTCCTGGGTGGATCTGAGATGGTCCTGCTCATCGCCATGGCCTTGGACAGATATGTGGCCATATGCAAGCCCCTCCACTACCTGACTATCATGAGCCCACAGATGTGCATTTTGCTTCTGTCCGGTGCTTGGGTTATTGGCCTCATTCATGCAGTGGTCCAGGTAGCTTTTGTTGTCCATTTGCCTTTTTGTGGTCCTAATGAGATAGATAGCTTTTACTGTGACCTTCCTTGGTTTATCAAACTTGCCTGCACAGACACCTACAGAATGGAATTCATGGTTACTGCCAACAGTGGGTTCATTTCCATGGGCACCTTCTTCTTATTGCTCATCTCCTATATCTTCATCCTGGTCACTGTATGGAAACGATCCTCAGGTGGTTTGTCTAAAGCCTTTTCTACTCTGTCAGCTCACATCACTGTGGTGGTTTTGTTCTTTGGACCGTGCATCTTTGTTTATGTGTGGCCATTTCCCACAGTGCCAGTGGATAAGTTTCTTGCCATTTTGGACTTTATGATCACACCCATTCTGAATCCCATTATCTACACACTGAGGAACAAGGACATGAAGATGGCAATGAAAAGACTGAGTAGTCAATTCCTGAGTTTGAGAATGATCTCCTAAATAATTCACAAGAGGACAAGTTACTCTATGCATTTCCAGACAACTTCAACTAATACAAATGCTTGAATAATAATACAAAATTTACAGGGTACCTGGTGGCTCAGTTGGTTAAGTGTCCGACTTCGGCTCAGGTCGTGATCTCGCAGTTTGTGAGTTTGAGCCCTGTGTGAGGCTCTGTGCTGACAGCTTGGAGCCTGGAGCCTGCTTCAGATTCTGTATCTCCCTGTCTCTCTGCCCCTCCCCTGCTCACACTCTGTCTCTCTCTGTATCTCAGTAATAAATAAATGTTAAAAAAATACAAAATTTGGGTTTTTTTTCTAAAGTTACCATTTTATAATATTCAGAATAGATCACTGATTGTGAGGGTACATTGAACTATCAGATTAACTCTCTAGTTAACAAGTTGTTTGAAAACTGAATTAAAGCCGTAGGAGAAGTATGGGAAGTTGATGAAAAGCTTAGATTATAGATTTAGAATCTGCTGAAAGCACGGCCTCAGACATTAGACTGTCTGGATTCAAATTAATCAACTTGGAGCTAACATACTCAAACTTTTGAGGGAACTATGAATTATACAACTTTCCTTCAATTTAAACCTGGGATATGAATGATTCAATTTTATTGTTTTCTAAAAAACAAAAAATATATGAGAGAGTATTTAAATAGATACCCATTTGTTCCTGGAGGAAGAAGGTACAGAAAGGGAGTGTGAGGTAAATAGAATATGGATAAGGTAGTGTAATAAGGAAAGACTGAAATATGTGGGTGGGAAAACAAGAGTGAGAGCCTCAGAAACTGCGTGTTTCATATATTTGGCCTGTGGCTGCTACTCTTACCCTTGCTTGCCCAATTCCAATGGACTCATGCCATCTCCAGTTGGCTTAGGGCAAGGAAAAATGTATCTTCATTATAAATATAGAATATATATTATGTTTATATATCTTATTTCACAATTTTTGAAATTCTGACTTAATGTCTGTGACCAGCCAATATTCTTTAAATGTCAAATAGATATTAATGTGATCATTTAATGGCTGATATTATTATTATCCAATAATTATTCTGTCCAAACTGTTTGTTGACAATTTTTCTCTAGTAACTTGACTTGGGTAACTCTTATTCAAGATATTGGTTTCAAGTATACATGTGCTTGTGCATTTGTGTGTATAATCTGTAGAAATTGCAAAACTAATTTAATTTATATTTTGCTTTGATAACAAGAAGACCAAGACAAATTCACTGCTAGAGTATAAAAGGACTTTGTCCTGAGTGTTTGTGATTCTTTCTGGTTGTACAATCAGTAATATTTAATATTTTTCCTGTTCGTTTTTACTTTGTTGCTTAATATTTATATTTGTAATGGATTCTTATTGGGTACAATACATTGAAAAGGACAAACATAAAGTCAGATTCTGAGTGAAGAATTTGCCATACTTTTAAGGCGAGCGGAGAAGAGAGAAGACTAAATTTCTAAGCTCAAAAATTCTGAAGAACGGGGCACCTGGCTAGCTCAGTCAGTCATAGAGCCGGAATGTGCTGATTCTTGATTTTGGGGTTGTGAGTTTGAGCCCCACATTGGGTATAGAGATTACGTACAAATTAAAAATCTTTAAAAAAATTCTGAAGGGCAAAACTGAATCACCTAAAATCTTTAAGACTGAAGAACAAGAGAACCATTAAAATCATAATTAAAACTTATAAGGGAGGGGCACCTGGTGGCTTCCTAGGTTAAGTGTATCACTTAGGCTCAGGTCATGATCTCAGGGTTCAGATCCTCATTGGGCTCTGTGCTGTCAGTTAGGAGCCTGGAACCTGCTTCAGAATCTGTGTCTCTCCCTCTCTCTGCTCCTCCCAAACTTGTGCGCAGGAGCTCTCTAAAAACAAAACAGAACAACAACAACAAAAAAAACCATTAAAAAAAATAAGACTTGGAAGGGATATATCCAAGGAGCAGGCACAAATCAGAAGTATACTGAGACTTGTAAAAATTACATTCCGATTCAAATAAGCTCAGTACTGAGAGAGGGAAGATGGTGGCGTAGGAGGATGCTGGGCTCACCGTGCGTCCTGCTGATCACTTAGATTCCACCTACACCTGCCTAAATAACCCAGAAAACCGCCAGAGGAGTAGCAGAACGGAGTCGCCAGACCCAAGCGCAGACGAGAGGCCCATGGAAGAGGGTAGGAAGGGCGGCGAGGCGGTGCGCGCTCCACGGACTGGCGGGAGGGAGCCGGGGCGGAGGGGCGGTTCGCCGGCCAAGCAGAGCCCCCGAGTCTGGCTGGCAAAAGCGGAGGGGCCTGATGGACTGTGTTCCAACAGCAAGCGCGACTGAGCGTCTGGGAGGTCATAAGTTAACAGCTCTGCTCGGAAAGCAGGAAGGCTGGAGGACAAAGGGAGGGAGAGCTGCTGAGCCCCCGGACGACAGAGCTCAGTTTGGCGGGGAACAGAGGCGCTCGCCAGCGCCATCTCCCCCGCCCATCCCCCAGCCAAAATCCCAAAGGGAACCGGTTCCTGCCAGGGAACTTGCTCGCTCCGCGCAAACACCCAACTCTGTGCTTCTGCGGAGCCAAACCTCCGGCAGCGATCTGACTCCCTCCGGCTGCCACAGGGCCCCTCCTGAAGTGGATCACCTAAGGAGAAGCGAGCTAAGCCTGCCCCCCCTGCCGCCGTGCACCTTGCCTACCCACCCCAGCTAATACGCCAGATCCCCAGCACCACAAGCCTGGCAGTGTGCAAATAGCCCAGACGGGCCACACACCCCACAGTGAATCCCGCCCCTAGGAGAGGGGAAGAGAAGGCACACACCAGTCTGACTGTGGCCCCAGCGGTGGGCGGGGGGCAGACATCAGGACTGACTGCGGCCCCGCCCACCAACTCCAGTTATACACCACAGCACAGGGGAAGTGCCCTGCAGGTCCTCACCACACCAGGGACTATCCAAAATGACCAAGCGGAAGAATTCCCCTCAGAAGAATCTCCAGGAAATAACAACAGCTAATGAGCTGATCAAAAAGGATTTAAATAATATAACAGAAAGTGAATTTAGAATAATAGTCATAAAATTAATCACTGGGCTGGAAAACAGTATACAGGACAGCAGAGAATCTCTTGCTACAGAGATGAAGGGCCTAAGGAACAGTCACGAGGAGCTGAAAAATGCTTTAAAGGAAATGCAAAACAAAATGCAAACCACCACAGCTCGGATGGAAGAGGCAGAGGAGAGAATAGGTGAACTAGAAGATAAAGTTATGGAAAAAGAGGAAGCTGAGAAAAAGAGAGATAAAAAAATCCAGGAGTATGAGGGGAAAATTAGAGAACTAAGTGATACACTAAAAAGAAATAATATACGCATAATTGGTATCCCAGAGGAGGAAGAGAGAAGGAAAGGTGCTGAAGGGGTACATGAAGAAATAATAGCTGAGAACTTCCCTGAACTGGGGAAGGAAAAAGGCATTGAAATCCAAGAGGCACAGAGAACTCCCTTCAGACGTAACTTGAATCGATCTTCTGCACGACATATCATAGTGAAACTGGCAAAATACAAGGACAAAGAGAAAATTCTGAAAGCAGCAAGGGGTAAACGTGCCCTCACATATAAAGGGAGACCTATAAGACTCGTGACTGATCTCTCTTTTGAAACTTGGCAGGCCAGAAAGAATTGGCACGAGATTTTCAGTGTGCCAGACAGAAAAAATATGCAGCCGAGAATCCTTTATCCAGCAAGTCTGTCATTTAGAATAGAAGGAGAGATAAAGGTCTTCCCAAACAAACAAAAACTGAAGGAATTCGTCACCACTAAACCAGCCCTACAAGAGATCCTAAGGGGGACCCTGTGAGACAAAGTACCAGAGACATCACTACAAGCATAAAACAGACAGACATCACAATGACTCTAAACCCGTATCTTTCTATAATAACACTGAATGTAAATGGATTAAATGCGCCAACCAAAAGACATAGGGTATCAGAATGGATAAAAAAACAAGACCCATCTATTTGCTGTCTACAAGAGACTCATTTTAGACCTGAGGACACCTTTAGATTCAGAGTGAGGGGATGGAGAACTATTTATCATGCTACTGGAAGCCAAAAGAAAGCTGGAGTAGCCATACTTATATCAGACAAACTAGACTTTAAATTAAAGGCTGTAACAAGAGATGAAGAAGGACATTATATAATAATCACAGGGTCTATCCATCAGGAAGAGCTAACAATTATAAATGTCTATGCGCCGAATACCGGAGCCCCCAAATATATAAAACAATTACTCATAAACATAAGCAACCTTACTGATAAGAATGTGGTAATGGCAGGGGACTTTAACACCCCACTTACAGAAATGGATAGATCATCTAGACACACGGTCAATAAAGAAACAAGGGCCCTGAATGAGACATTGGATCAGATGGACTTGACAGATCTATTTAGAACTCTGCATCCCAAAGCAACAGAATATACTTTCTTCTCGAGTGTACATGGAACATTCTCCAAGATAGATCATATACTGGGTCACAAAACAACCCTTCATAAGTTTACAAGAATTGAAATTATACCATGCATACTTTCAGACCACAATGCTATGAAGCTTGAAATCAACCACAGGAAAAAGTCTGGAAAACCTCCAAAAGCATGGAGGTTAAAGAACACCCTACTAACGAATGAGTGGGTCAACCAGGCAATTAGAGAAGAAATCAAAAAATATATGGAAACAAACGAAAATGAAAATACAACAGTCCAAACGCTTTGGGACGCAGCGAAGGCAGTCCTGAGAGGAAAATACATTGCAATCCAGGCCTATCTCAAGAAACAAGAAAAATCCCAAATACAAAATCTAACAGCACACCTAAAGGAAATAGAAGCAGAACAGCAAAGGCAGCCTAAACCCAGCAGAAGAAGAGCACTAATAAAGATCAGAGCAGAAATAAACAATATATAAGGATGAGCATATAACCAGTTGTATGTTATCAATTATCTAGATCTTGTATTAGGTCATGTTTCCATCAGCGTAATTTTATCATTAAATAAACAAGCAAACACAAAATGGGCATGGAAAAATAGTGAGAGTATGTTATGAATCAAGAATTATAATCAATTTGGGATTCCTGGCTGGCTCAGTTGATAGAGCAGGTGACTCTTGATCTCAGGGTTGTAAGTTCAAGCCCCATGTTGGGTGTAGAGATTACTTAACAATAAAAAATCTTTAGAAAAAAAAGAATTATGATCATTCAATAAATACTGTAGACCTGAGGTAAAGTGACATTTTTTAAAATGACATTGTTTAGGGGCTGTATGTTAGAAAAATAGTTTCTATTTATAAATTTGAAAAACTGACACAATATTTAATACATTATTGAAGGTTAATTTTTTAAAGTTATTTAGTTTTTTTTTATATATGTGAAATTTATTGACAAATTGGTTTCCATACAACACCCAGTGCTCATCCCAAAAGGTGCCCTCCTCAATAACCATCACCCACCCTCCCCTTCCTCCCACCCCCATCAACCCTCAGTTTGTTCTCAGTTTTTAACAGTCTCTTATGCTTTGGCTCTCTCCCACTCTAACCTCTTTTTTTTTTTTCCTTCCCCTCCCCCATGGGTTCCTTTTAAGTTTCTCAGGATCCAAATAAGAGTGAAACCATATGGTATCTGTCTTTCTCTGTATGGCTTATTTCACTTAGCATAACACTCTCCAGTTCCATCCACGTTGCTACAAAAGGCCATATTTCATTTTTTCTCATTGCCACGTAGTATTCCATTGTGTATATAAACCACAATTTCTTTATCCATTCATCAGTTGATGGACATTTAGGCTCTTTCCATAATTTGGCTATTGTTGACAGTGCTGCTATGAACATTGGGGTACAAGTGCCCCTATGCATCAGTACTCCTGTATCCCTTGGGTAAATTCCTAGCAGTGCTATTGCTGGGTCATAGGGTAGGTCTATTTTTAATTTTCTGAGGAACCTCCACACTGCTTTCCAGAGCAGCTGCACCAATTTGCATTCCCACCAACAGTGCAAGAGGGTTCCCGTTTCTCCACATCCTCGCCAGCATCTATAGTCTCCTGATTTGTTCATTTTGGCCACTCTGACTGGCGTGAGGTGATACCTGAGTGTGGTTTTGATTTGTATTTCCCTGATAAGGAGCGATGCTGAACATCTTTTCATGTGCCTGTTGGCCATCTGGATGTCTTCTTTAGAGAAGTGTCTATTCATGTTTTCTGCCCATTTCTTCACTGGGTTATTTGTTTTTCGGGTGTGGAGTTTGGTGAGCTCTTTATAGATTTTGGATACTAGCCCTTTGTCCGATATGTCATTTGCAAATATCTTTTCCCATTCCGTTGGTTGCCTTTTAGTTTTGTTGGTTGTTTCCTTTGCTGTGCAGAAGCTTTTTATCTTCATAAGGTCCCAGTAATTCACTTTTGCTTTTAATTCCCTTGCCTTTGGGGATGTGTCGAGTAAGAGATTGCTACGGCTGAGGTCAGAGAGGTCTTTTCCTGCTTTCTCCTCTAAGGTTCTGATGGTTTCCTGTCTCACATTTAGGTCCTTTATCCATTTTGAGTTTATTTTTGTGAATGGTGTAAGAAAGTGGTCTAGTTTCAACCTTCTGCATGTTGCTGTCCAGTTCTCCCAGCACCATTTGTTAAAGAGGCTGTCTTTTTTCCATTGGATGTTCTTTCCTGCTTTGTCAAAGATGAGTTGGCCATACGTTTGTGGGTCTAGTTCTGGGGTTTCTATTCTATTCCATTGGTCTGTGTGTCTGTTTTTGTGCCAATACCATGCTGTCTTGATGATGACAGCTTTGTAGTAGAGGCTGAAGTCTGGGATTGTGATGCCTCCTGCTTTGGTCTTCTTCTTCAAAATTCCTTTGGCTATTCGGGGCCTTTTGTGGTTCCATATGAATTTTAGGATTGCTTGTTCTAGTTTCGAGAAGAATGCTGGTGCAATTTTGATTGGGATTGCATTGAATGTGTAGATAGCTTTGGGTAGTATTGACATTTTGACAATATTTATTCTTCCAATCCATGAGCAGGGAATGTCTTTCCATTTCTTTAAATCTTCTTCAATTACCTTCATAAGTTTTATATAGTTTTCAGCATACAGATCCTTTACATCTTTGGTTAGATTTATTCCTAGGTATTTTATGCTTCTTGGTGCAATTGTGAATGGGATCAGTTTCTTTATTTGTCTTTCTGTTGCTTCGTTGTTAGTGTATAAGAATGCAACTGATTTCTGTACATTGATTTTGTATCCTGCAACTTTGCTGAATTCATGTATCAGTTCTAGCAGACTTTTGGTGGAGTCTATCGGATTTTCCATGTATAATATCATGTCATCTGCAAAAAGCGAAAGCTTGACTTCATCTTTGCCAATTTTGATGCCTTTGATTTCCTTTTGTTGTCTGATTGCTGATGCTAGAACTTCCAGCACTATGATAAACAACAGCGGTGAGAGTGGGCATCCCTGTCGTGTTCCTGATCTCAGGGAAAGAGCTCTCAGTTTTTCCCCGTTGAGGATGATGTGAGCTGTGGGCTTTTCATAAATGGCTTTTATGATCTTTAAGTATGTTCCTTCTATCCCGACTTTCTCAAGGGTTTTTATTAAGAAAGGGTGCTGGATTTTGTCAAAGGCCTTTTCTGCATCGATTGACAGGATCATATGGTTCTTCTCTTTTTTTTTGTTAATGTGATGTATCACGTTGATTGATTTGCGAATGTTGAACCAGCCCTGCATCCCAGGAATGAATCCCACTTGATCATGGTGAATAATTCTTTTTATATGCTGTTGAATTCGATTTGCTAGTATCTTATTGAGAATTTTGGCATCCATATTCATCAGGGATATTGGCCTGTAGTTCTCTTTTTTTACTGGGTCTCTGTCTGGTTTAGGAATCAAAGTAATACTGGCTTCATAGAATGAGTCTGGAAGTTTTCCTTCCCTTTCAATTTCTTGGAATAGCTTGAGAAGGATAGGTATTATCTCTGCTTTAAACGTCTGGTAGAACTCCCCTGGGAAGCCCTCTGGTCCTGGACTCTTATTTGTTGGGAGATTTTTGATAACCAATTCAATTTCTTCGCTGGTTATGGGTCTGTTCAAGCTTTCTATTTCCTCCTGATTGAGTTTTGGAAGAGTGTGGGTGTTCAGGAATTTGTCCATTTCTTCCAGGTTGTCCAATTTGTTGGCATATAATTTTTCATAGTATTCCCTGATAATTGTTTGTTTCTCTGAGGGATTGGTTGTAATAATTCAATTTTCATTCGTGATTTTATCTATTTGGGTCATCTCCCTTTTCTTTTTGAGAAGCCTGGCTAGAGGTTTGTCAATTTTGTTTATTTTTTCAAAAAACCAACTCTTGGTTTCTTTGATCTGCTCTACAGTTTTTTTAGATTCTATATTGTTTATTTCTGCTCTGATCTTTATTAGTGCTCTTCTTCTGCTGGGTTTAGGCTGCCTTTGCTGTTCTGCTTCTATTTCCTTTAGGTGTGCTGTTAGATTTTGTATTTGGGATTTTTCTTGTTTCTTGAGATAGGCCTGGATTGCAATGTATTTTCCTCTCAGGACTGCCTTCGCTGCGTCCCAAAGCGTTTGGACTGTTGTATTTTCATTTTCGTTTGTTTCCATATATTTTTTGATTTCTTCTCTAATTGCCTGGTTGACCCACTCATTCGTTAGTAGGGTGTTCTTTAACCTCCATGCTTTTGGAGGTTTTCCAGACTTTTTCCTGTGGTTGATTTCAAGCTTCATAGCATTGTGGTCTGAAAGTATGCATGGTATAATTTCAATTCTTGTAAACTTATGAAGGGTTGTTTTGTGACCCAGTATATGATCTATCTTGGAGAATGTTCCATGTACACTCGAGAAGAAAGTATATTCTGTTGCTTTGGGATGCAGAGTTCTAAATAGATCTGTCAAGTCCATCTGATCCAGTGTCTCATTCAGGGCCCTTGTTTCTTTATTGACCGTGTGTCTAGATGATCTATCCATTTCTGTAAGTGGGGTGTTAAAGTCCCCTGCCATTACCACATTCTTATCAGTAAGGTTGCTTATGTTTATGAGTAATTGTTTTATATATTTGGGGGCTCCGGTATTCGGCGCATAGACATTTATAATTGTTAGCTCTTCCTGATGGATAGACCCTGTGATTATTATATAATGTCCTTCTTCATCTCTTGTTACAGCCTTTAATTTAAAGTCTAGTTTGTCTGATATAAGTATGGCTACTCCAGCTTTCTTTTGGCTTCCAGTAGCATGATAAATAGTTCTCCATCCCCTCACTCTGAATCTAAAGGTGTCCTCAGGTCTAAAATGAGTCTCTTGTAGACAGCAAATAGATGGGTCTTGTTTTTTTATCCATTCTGATACCCTATGTCTTTTGGTTGGCGCATTTAATCCATTTACATTCAGTGTTATTATAGAAAGATACGGGTTTAGAGTCATTGTGATGTCTGTCTGTTTTATGCTTGTAGTGATGTCTCTGGTACTTTGTCTCACAGGGTCCCCCTTAGGATCTCTTGTAGGGCTGGTTTAGTGGTGACGAATTCCTTCAGTTTTTGTTTGTTTGGGAAGACCTTTATCTCTCCTTCTATTCTAAATGACAGACTTGCTGGATAAAGGATTCTCGGCTGCATATTTTTTCTGTCTGGCACACTGAAAATCTCGTGCCAATTCTTTCTGGCCTGCCAAGTTTCAAAAGAGAGATCAGTCACGAGTCTTATAGGTCTCCCTTTATATGTGAGGGCACGTTTACCCCTTGCTGCTTTCAGAATTTTCTCTTTGTCCTTGTATTTTGCCAGTTTCACTATGATATGTCGTGCAGAAGATCGATTCAAGTTCCGTCTGAAGGGAGTTCTCTGTGCCTCTTGGATTTCAATGCCTTTTTCCTTCCCCAGTTCAGGGAAGTTCTCAGCTATTATTTCTTCATGTACCCCTTCAGCACCTTTCCTTCTCTCTTCCTCCTCTGGGATACCAATTATGCGTATATTATTTCTTTTTAGTGTATCACTTAGTTCTCTAATTTTCCCCTCATACTCCTGGATTTTTTTATCTCTCTTTTTCTCAGCTTCCTCTTTTTCCATAACTTTATCTTCTAGTTCACCTATTCTCTCCTCTGCCTCTTCCATCCGAGCTGTGGTGGTTTGCATTTTGTTTTGCATTTCCTTTAAAGCATTTTTCAGCTCCTCGTGACTGTTCCTTAGGCCCTTCATCTCTGTAGCAAGAGATTCTCTGCTGTCCTGTATACTGTTTTCCAGCCCAGCGATTAATTTTATGACTATTATTCTAAATTCACTTTCTGTTATATTATTTAAATCCTTTTTGATCAGCTCATTAGCTGTTGTTATTTCCTGGAGATTCTTCTGAGGGGAATTCTTCCGCTTGGTCATTTTGGATAGTCCCTGGTGTGGTGAGGACCTGCAGGGCACTTCCCCTGTGCTGTGGTGTATAACTGGAGTTGGTGGGCGGGGCCGCAGTCAGTCCTGATGTCTGCCCCCCGCCCACCGCTGGGGCCACAGTCAGACTGGTGTGTGCCTTCTCTTCCCCTCTCCTAGGGGCGGGATTCACTGTGGGGTGTGTGGCCCGTCTGGGCTATTTGCACACTGCCAGGCTTGTGGTGCTGGGGATCTGGCGTATTAGCTGGGGTGGGTAGGCAAGGTGCACGGCGGCAGGGGGGGCAGGCTTAGCTCGCTTCTCCTTAGGTGATCCACTTCAGGAGGGGCCCTGTGGCAGCCGGAGGGAGTCAGATCGCTGCCGGAGGTTTGGCTCCGCAGAAGCACAGAGTTGGGTGTTTGCGCGGAGCGAGCAAGTTCCCTGGCAGGAACCGGTTCCCTTTGGGATTTTGGCTGGGGGATGGGCGGGGGAGATGGCGCTGGCGAGCGCCTCTGTTCCCCGCCAAACTGAGCTCTGTCGTCCGGGGGCTCAGCAGCTCTCCCTCCCTTTGTCCTCCAGCCTTCCTGCTTTCCGAGCAGAGCTGTTAACTTATGACCTCCCAGACGCTCAGTCGCGCTTGCTGTTGGAACACAGTCCATCAGGCCCCTCCGCTTTTGCCAGCCAGACTCGGGGGCTCTGCTTGGCCGGCGAGCCGCCCCTCCGCCCCGGCTCCCTCCCGCCAGTCCGTGGAGCGCGCACCGCCTCGCCCCTACCCTCTTCCATGGGCCTCTCGTCTGCGCTTGGGTCTGGCGACTCCGTTCTGCTACTCCTCTGGCGGTTTTCTGGGTTATTTAGGCAGGTGTAGGTGGAATCTAAGTGATCAGCAGGACGCGCGGTGAGCCCAGCATCCTCCTACGCCGCCATCTTCCCTCCAATCAAAGTTATTTAGTTTTGAGAGAGAGAGAGCGGAGGAGGAGCAGAGGGAGGAGACAGAATCTCAAGCAGACCCTGCATCATCAGCGTGGAGCCAGACATGGGCCTCAAACTCACAAGCCATGAGATCATGACCTGAGCTGAGATCAAGAGTCATACCCTTAACTGACTGAGCCACCCAGACACCCCTGACTTAATTTTTTAATGAATAAATAGATGAATCAATCATTTTTTGAATCAATCATTTTTAAGAGATATTAATACTATTTTGACAAAATGACAAAACTTTTTAACTAATGAACATAGTTAAGTACAAGAGCAGATAAACTAATCAAATACAAGGTAGTTAAAGAATAAATGTTCTAGGCATAAAGATAGGATAAATCATGAGCACCAGGAAGAAATATTCTCTGTTCATGAAATTCAAAGCTTATATAACCTGTAAGAAATTACTTATAGCCTCAAGTGTACCTCGGCCATCATGAAAGGTTTAGTTTTGAATATCACACTTTAAAATGTGTATTAAAGCCATTTTGCCAGACGTGGTACGGGACCATTGAATATAAAATCTGGTGTTAGGTTTCTGATTCAAAACAAGATGGCTTCTGAGAAACTAAAATCTGCAAATCTCTGGGTGGACTAAAATAATCCAAAGTTTATAATTAACTCTGGGAGAAAGATATGCATCAAGTTACTTGAGGAAAAGAGTGTTTGTGTGTGTGTGTAACAAATGGGAGTTTCAGAGTTAGATAAATTCCTTCATTTCCAACATATCCACAGGAAGCTATTTCCATTCAGTCTCATTTGCTTTAGCCTGAGAAACCATGATTTTTGAAATCTATTCTTTCTAACAATCTTTGGCAGATAGTTCTTTCCAAACTATCTCTTGTAATACCAGAGTAAATGGAAAATATAAATTAATTATATTTCTTATCAAAAAGTTAGAGAAACTTTAAGTTTTCCTTTAAACTAGTCATTTTGCTGCGTAAATTATTTTAAAGATCTAATAAACCTATAAAACTGGACAAGAGATTCATATTCTTTCTCTCTCTTTCCCTTTTTTCCTTTTCTCTCTTCACAGTTTCCTTTCTCCTTATTTTTTTTCCCATATCCTTCTGATTGTTCCCTGACCTTCTCTCTTTCAAAAATTTCTTGATCTGAAGGGCTTTGCTACAATGGATCAATTATCTCCAGCAGCCACTACTAGTTTTTGATGACTGGTGTTCACAGTCCTCTATCAAAGCTGGAAACCAGCTATACAGTATTTTTTTTTCCATTTTTTATTTTTCTATATAATTCAGAGCTGTAATAAACACTTTTAACCATTGTTTCATAATCATGATAATAATCATACTTATTTTACTGCTGAAAAGATGAGTTAAAAGGTAAATGCCCAAAGGGAACACAGTTAATAGTCTATTTGGAGTTAGCTTCTGTAAAGAATGTTGGTTTGGAGAAAAGTTCAGTTTGGCTGAGAACTATGATTTCTATGAATCAAAAATAATAAAACTCTTCATAAGATTGCATGTCCAATGAAGAGATAATTGACATAAGAAGAAATATAAATGGTCAGTAGATCTATGAAAAGTATTCTCTGTATCTATAATCATTCTATTATTTTTCTTGGCACTAACTGCTTCTGGTTTCCTCTAATTTAGTCTGTTATCCTCACTGTTGTCTATTATAAAATTGTTGATGTTGTTTAAATCCACAAGAGTTACCAGATACCAGCAATGAAAATAACGACAGAGTTATAAAGTACTGGATATAGGAGGGCCTTTTAATTTTCTAGTGTGGTCAACAAGAATTTATTGAATTTATTTTTACTATGTACTCTGATCACTTTTGGACACTGTAGATGAAAAAAAAATAGGTTCTCTAGGTTATACTAAAGAAGTAAAAACCTATGCCTGCTTGCTCACCTAATACTTGCTTTAAAAGTTGTTAACATTATTTTAGTTGAATTACAAAAGACAAAATATTACTCCTAAATTAACTATATTAATAGTCATATTAATAACACTGTTATAATTTATTTTCAATCATGTCCTAGGTGGGAGAATTAAATCTTGATTCCAAGGGTATAATAGTAAAATCAAATGACTTAAAGCAGAACTCCCCAAAGAGAATCAAAACTTAGGATGGGGGTGCGGGGGGAAGGAAAAAGGAAGAAAGTAAGGAAGGAAAGAAAGAAAAGGAAGAAGAAAGAAAGAAAAGAAAGGAAGGAAAGAGGGAAGGAAGGAAGGAAATTAGACAATACCTATTTTTTTGTTTTGAACTATGAATTTCAGGGCCATGTAAAAACTAAGTCTCCCTTTTTCTTTCTGTGTCTGCCTGCTCTCTCTCTCTCTCTCTCTCTCTCTCTCTCTCTCTGAATACCCACTGTATTTTCACCTACATTGTCTAACTTAATCTCTACAATAACCCCATGAAATAGGTCCTGAGGTTGGTCCCCATTTGTAACCTGTTAAAAGTCTCAGAACAGAGAAATAGTGTGGCTGGGGTGGGGAGTGGGATGCACACCCAATGTTTGTGACTCTAGTCTTTTCTCCTTCTTTGGTATCATTCCGCATTTCCTACTCTTCATTTCCAAAAGCATAATTCCATTCTCATGGTAACTATTGACTGTTACAACTTATGAGAGATTTCATTCCATATTTTCTATCAGGATTTTTCCTGAGCTAAATTATTAACAGTCCATTTTTCCATGTTTGGAAATTTCTGTTATTTATGCCTACATACCTGTGCCTGGAACATAATCCAGAAAAACTGTAGCCCCTGATGACTGTGGTGCTGTGAGAACCCAAATACTTCCTCAACCAGGGCATTTAGGGAGCTGTCAGACTGAATAGCAGGTGTTCTTTATGATGCTGTATGGAGTCCATAAGTCCCAAATGTAGCTAGGAGAAGAAACCCTTGATATTTCTGGAAACTGCAAAAATTCCAAGCCATCCCAATTAGTATTAATGGAAATATAGTGTTAAAACATTGTAAAATTGTCTTAAATGTGATAGAGGAAGGGAATTAAGGGAGTAGTTAAGAAATTTAGAGAGTATAGACTGTACCTTCCTATCAGAGAGACCCCATATTTGACCATATTTTTTCCCATGGATAAAGTATTGTCTATATTCTAACTAGAATCTGAAATAAACTCATATTGCAGCAAAACAAATAATCCATTTTCTGTTGTGACCAGTATCCATGTGAGAGTGTGAGGTATATATTCATTGTAGAGACTACCTTCTGGGGTAGGAAAATTTCACTTACCCAAGCTATCTATGCTCCTTTAGGACCTCTTAATTTCTGAGTTCCTCTGAATTGAGAAAATCACTTGAAAGTGTACCTTTTGCTAAAATCAAAGACAGACCTGGTCAGTGCAATTAATTATAAAAGTTCCACTGATAGAAGTTAAGCACAGTTTTAAAACATTTCTTTGGCTAACTTCTTAATTTAATAATTACATTATTTTAAAACAAAATTGCTATTTCTAGTCCCTTCAGGAGCCAGATGACTTAGGTGAGTGGTCAGAGAAGACCAGTCAAGACAAATGAGCTGGTTGCCGATATACTCCACCTGTGTATATGATAGAACAGCCAGCCTTGAATTGCTGGTTTTGTGGGGTTTCAATGGAGGGTAGAAAAACATTTTGAAGTGTCGAGAATTTCTGTGGTTACATGAGCAAAGTTCTGGGTTTATATTGGGTGAAAGTCAGCATTATTAATATCCTTTTAGGTAACAAAACAATAATGGAAGCCTACCTTTTTATTTTCACTTACAAAGCATTACGTAAATCAAGTATTCTTGATCAGAATGCAATGCTTTAGAGGTCTGAGAAGGAAATATGATAATATGCCTCTATCTGCCTTTTCTTGTTACTTTTGTTTAACCACACATACACAAGTCTGTTCACGTTTTTGGTGGTTGTTTCAGTTTCCTTTTAATTCAATTACACAATTATGTGTACACATATCCACATATTTTTGGGAGGAGTCTTGTTTGTTTTTGAATAGATAAGATATAGAAATGTACTTTAATTTATTTTAAATTTATTTAAAATTAATTTATGCTTAAGTATCTTTCTTTCAATGGTGATTACTACTCTTAGAAAAACAAAGAGAAAACTTATTTAAAACATATTTCATTTTTTGTTCAAAAGTAAAGATATATTTATATTTTTTAATTTTTAAAAAATGTTTATTTATTTAGAGAGAGAGAGATAGAGAGTAAGCAGGGGAGGGGCAGAGACAGAGGGAGACAGAGAATCCCAAGCAGATTCTGCACTATCGGCATGGAGGCTGATGCAAGTCTCGAACTCATGAACTGAACTGTGAGATCATGATCTGAGCTGCAGTCAAGAGTCTGACACTTAACTGAATGAGCCACCCACATGCTCAGGTAAAGGTACATTTTTAAAATGTTCTCTTCACAGTTTAAGGATGGATGCTTGGGGTTTGGAAAGCTAATGTAGAAAAACAATAAGGTATAAGGATGGGATTGCTGGACTTGACATTAATTATGTGGATAGTGTCAGTGATGTGAATCCACTAGTCAGCTTGGCTAAAGATCAGGCAAAGGAAGGTGGTATCTCAAGACATAGCCTAGAAACATCACTACGTTAAAGTATAGATGGTTATGTTTAAGGAATGGAAACCACATGTAAACTAGTAAATAAACCAGTTATTGCGTTGTGTGAACATTCTAGACAGTCTGGAGAATACAAACATTTTAAATTATGGCAACTACACTAAAATAACATTGAATATGTAGTGAAGCAGAGTTACATACCTTCACCTCTACCCCACGTTAGCTCATCAGGAAGAAGTGGCTGTGATGCAGTGTATTGCAAACATTCTGTTGTTTATTTCCTTCTCTTCTCATGGTTAGAAAGCATTTGCTAAATAGGCATTTCACTAGTCCTGACTGGTGGGGGACTCTACACAAGTTCCAAGCATTTACCAAGTATAGACTTCATAGTCACTATCCCTGTGTCTGGTACATTCTATGTAGGTATTCTAGGGAGTAAATGAGTCCTAAATTTCAGCTCCACCAAGGAAGAAGAAACCATGGTAGAGAAGTGGGTCAATGTGTTCAACTGAGAGAGGTTTTAAGATTGTTATTCTTTGAGGGAGAATGGAGTAGTTACCTAATTAGATCTTGCTCACTTATCCATAGGTAAAACTAAAAGAGTGAAAAGTCTCAGAGACTTCACCTAAGATGAGCATTTATGTAGCAAAGGGCACTTAGATATATCATCTTCCTAAAGTGGGTCCAATCAGGCAGAGGGAAGTAATTTTAAAGGACTGAGAAAAATGTAATTGTGATAGAGAATGAGAGCAATACCTCTTGCTTATATTAATATATTCACTTACCAGGGATTTTTATTTTATTTTATTATTTTATTTTATATTTTATTTTATTTTGAGAGAAAGAGAGTGAGAATGTGAGTGGGAGAGAGAGAGAGAGAGAGAGAGAGAGAGAGAATCTTAATCTCCAAGCTCAGTGTGGAGCTCGACAAGGGGCTTGATGTGGGGCTTGACATAGTTGACATAGGGCTCAATCCCATGACCCAGGGATAATGACCTGAGCCAAAATTAAGAGTTGGATGCTCAACTGACTGAGCCACACAGGTGCCCTGATTTACCAGGGATTTTAATCACTTATCAATCAATCATCCTGGACATTAGCAAGTCACTTTGGGGACCATATTATATTGTACATCATAATCCTAAAGCACGTGTCAACATCCACAGCAGACTAAGGTTTTTACTAGAATGTTGCTGGCCAGTAGATCAGCCACGCTGTATGAGAGTGATTATGAAACCTTGAATAAGTGCCTGGTAGTAGTAAGCAGAGAACCCACAACAGCATAAGCTCAGGTATGAGAGTTAAAACACATGCACACAACTCAAAAAGACTCAAAACTTGGAGGCATCTGGGTAGCTCAGTCGGTTAAGCATTTGACTTTGGCTTGGGTCATGATCTCATGGTTTGTGGGTTTGAGCCCCCATGTAGGGCTCTGTGCTGATAGCTCAGAGCCTGAAGTCTACTTCAGACTCTGTCTCCCCCTCTCTCTCTTCCCCTCCCCCACTGTTTCTCTCCCTCTCTCTCTCTCTCTCAAAAAAAAAAAAAAGAAAAGAAAAGAAAAGAAAAAAGACTGAGGGCGCCTGGGTGCTCAGTCAAGCCTTTCACTTCAGCTCAGGTCATGATCTCATGGTCCATGGATTTAAGTCCCACATTGGGCTCTGTGCCGGCAACGTGGAGCCTGCATGGGATTCTCCTTCTTTCTCCTTCTCTCTCTGCCCCTCCCCTGCTCATGCTGTCTCTCTGAAAATAAATAAACTTAAAAAAAAAGACTCAAAACAATTCCTATTGGATTTACACTATTCACTAATGTTTAAGGTGGAGGAAGGAGGTAAAGTTTAAATAACGATGTCTGCAAATGAGTTGTTGCCAACTTAAAAAGGGATACATGTGTATATATCACAGGGGATGTTAGGAAAAAGACATAGACATTCATTTCTTAAATTAGGATTCTGGATTATGTTAGGAAGGGCCATTCTAAGACCACTGACTCAAAAATAATTGTAATTTGGAGTTAAGTAATTATTACACAAAAAGGAATTTACTTACTTAGTAGTAGGTAGACTTGTTGAATGTTGGCCTGGATCTTCTCCCAGACTGAGCAATAGATTAGTGTCACTGAGGTCTCTGATCATCAGACTGCTCATAATTTTGTTTGTGTTGACCACCTGAATTCAAATGGGCTTGTATGAAATAATGGGGGGGCAATTAAATTCTGTTCTTTTATTTGACTTTATTATTTTTTACATCAACTGCTTGTTTGAAGAAAAAGTAGTAAATATTAAGGCAACTTAAACTGAATTGTTTTTCTAAGTTGTTTTCTCACCAATATTTGAAAAATACCTTTTTTTTTGTCTTGAATAGTTTGGATAGACAACTAGATTAAAAATTTCAATGGCTTTTAACTTGTACTTCTGTATTTCTCCAGCTGCTAGGCAATGGGGCTCCTAATCCATTACAATGAAAAAAATTCTGAAAGACCCAGCCTGATTAATATAATTATAAATAAGACCAAGACATCTATGAGCTAAGAATTGTGCGCAGGTAATCAGGAGGGAAGAATTAAGCGGTGTAATTATGGATATGTTCCACTTCCTACATTTTTTTTTCAAGTGTCAATCTATTAATCATTCAGATGTTCATCAGCCAGAACACTGGGCCTGGATAAGCCACTTTTCCTTTCTGTCACCTAATGACACAAATGTGACACAAAAGCAGCCACACCTGCAATGCCTCTTCATGCAATGTATTTGGAAGATTGAACAATTCAAGTTTTATTTCCCTGTGGATGAAGGATCAACAGGCTATTAGGATATTGCACAGAAAGGCCTGAATCTGCAAAACATTTATACTTCAGGGTGAACTTATTCTAACACCAATGTGTCAACTTATCTGAGACCCCAGGATGCTCATCCAGGCACTGAGTTTCCAGCAGGCAAACTCTCAGCAGGAAGGCCACCTTATTCCTCCTCCCTCTGCCTTTCTAGCATAGGAGGTGCACCTGCAGCATCTTGAGTCAGGCCGGGTCGTGTCCAGCATGGGGCCAAAAGTGGGGCTTGAAATCACAACCCGAGGTCAAGACCTGAACTGAGATCTTGGATCTCGGATCTCGGATATCTTGGATGCTCAGCCAACTGAGCCACCCAGGCGCCCCCACTTCCTACATTTTTAACAGTACTATTTTGATGATATCCTCATAAGCCCCTAAGAGATAACATTTTTTGTGTTGTTAAGGATTATTTTACTTCTATCTTCAACTTCTTTCCATCCAGATATAGAAGCCTGGGACATATAAGGTTATGATTTCTCTAACCTACTGTTTTCAAAACAAAGTTTTGTTTGGTGGAGTCCCACCTGCTTGGTGCCTATAGTTTCTAGCCCATCATTTTCTAGCAGTCTACTCAAGGAAGAGACTGAGTTAAGACTGTATCTTATAAGAAGTACTAGATGTAAATATATGTAGTGTAGATCCCTTACCTTAAAGAAGGTGCTATTAGATTGGTAAGTCAACAGTGGTAAGACACTGAACAGCAGACGGTGGTATACAATTAAGGACTACAAATTTCAAGGATTAAAGTCAACGTGGGCAGCACAGATTGGTGAAAGTACTATGGGATATGGCTAATTTGATTGAATGATAGACTCTCCAAAGATACCGAGAGTAAAGAATGTGATTTCAAATAGTGGAGACCCCTATTAGCATAATACATGAAAGAGGACAGCATTCAGTATAAACCGGGGAGCCCAGGCTTTAAAGACAGGCAAAAGTAGCCTGAAACTTGGCACTGTCACTTGTGAACTATCCGAACTTAGTCAAGTTACAAACTCTGAGCCTCATATTCTTTTATCTAAAATGGGATTCTTGTGTTACCTTAATTTTTTTTGTATATTTCTGGACTGTATCCAACCAATCTAGCTCAGGTAAACAAATAAATGCATAATATGTAAAATGGTGATAGTAGTGGACCCGATTTAGTTTATACAACACACCAGTATTCACTCTTGCCTTCCTTGCTTTCTTTCTAGCCCCAGTATCCATAAGAATGATTTTCTTTGCCTCTGCTAACAACCAGGGGCCCAATATGGTTGCTTCTATAGATCCCTGATATCTCTCAGGCATGATAAGACATTGTTCTGTCTCCTTCTCAGACAAGAACTTAGAGTTTTGAGGGAAAATCAGAGAGCAAACAAATACTTATGTAAATAAATAAATAAATAAATAAATAAATAAATAAATAAATACCTGAAAGCTGTACATAACTTCTGTGGAAGAAAAGGTATATAGTGCTGTGAGAGAGTGAAAGAGGAAATAATTTTTTATTAGTTAATTTTTTTATTTGACTATAGTTGACACATAATATTACATTAGTTTCATATGTACAACATAGTGATTCACTTTCTCTTTATATCATGCTATGATATAAAGCACACAAGTGTAGCTACCATCTGTCACCATACAACATTGTAGTATATACCATTGACTATATTCCCTAAGCTGTGCCTTTATCCCATTACATTCATTCAATAAGTGGAAGCCTATATCTCCTATTCCCCTTCCCCCATTTTGCCTGCCTTCTCCCAGCAACTATCAGTTTGTTCTCTGTATTTATAGGTTCATTCTGCTTTCTGTTTATTTACTTGTTTTGTTTTTTTAGATTTCATGTTATAAGTGAAGTCATATGGTGTTTATCTTTCTCAGACTTATTTCACTTAGCAAAATACCTTCCAGGTCAAACAAAATCAAAGTCATCACAAATGGCAAGATCTCATTCTTTCTTTGGCTGAGTAATATTCCATTATTAGATAGATAGATACAGATATAGATATAGATATATACCACATCATCTTTATCCATTTGTCTATTGATGGACATTTAGGTTGCTCCATATCTGGGCTATTGTAAATAATGCTGTGATAAACATGGGAGTGCAGGGGTGCCTGGGTGGCTCAGTTGGTTAAGCGTCGGACTTCAGCTCAGGTCACGATCTCGCAGTCTGTGAGTTCAAGCCCTGCGTCGGGCTCTGGGCTGATGGCTCAGAGCCTGGAGCCTGCTTCCAATTCTGTGTCTCCCTCTCTCTCTGCCCCTCCCCTGCTCGTGCTCTGTCTCTCAAGTAAAAAAACGTAAAAAAAAATAAATAAACATGGGAGTGCATATATCTTTTTGAAAAGGTGTTTTCATTTCTTTGGGTAAATACCCAGTAGTGGAAAAATTGAATCATATGGTGTTTCTATTTTTAATTTTTTGAGGAACCTCCTTAGTGGTTGTACCAATTTACAGTCCCACCAATAGTGTTTGGGGGTTCCTTTTTCTCTTCATCATTGCCAACACGTGTTATTTCTTGTCTTTTTATTGTAGCTATTCTGACAGCTATGAGGTAATATCTCATTGAGGTTTTGATTTGCATTTCCCTGATGATTAATGATGTTGAGTTTTTTTTCATGTGTCCTGTTGTCCATCTTATGTCTCCTGTGGAGTAATGTCTATTCAGGTCCTCTGCCCATATTTTAAATGGGGTATTTGTTTGTTTGTTTTTTGGTGTTAAGTTGTATGAGTTCTTTATATATTTTTATGTTAATCCTTTACTGGATATATTATTTGCAAATATATTCTCCTATTCAGTAAGTTGTCTTTTGTTTTGTTGATGGTTTCCTACATGGTGCAAAAGCTTTTTATTTTGGTATAGTCCCAATAGTGTATTTTTGCTTTTGTTTCTTTGCCCGTGGAGACATATCTAGAAAAACGTGGCTATGGCTAGTGTCAGGAATTATTGTCTGTGTTCCCTTCCAGGATTTTTATGGCTTCAGATCTCACATTTAGATCTTTAATCCATGCTGAATTTATTTTTGTACAGGGTGTAATAAAGTGATCCCCAGTTTTATTTTTTGCATGTAGGTGTCTAGTTTTCCCAGCACCATTTGTTGAAGAAACTCTCCATTTTTCTTTAATCCATATTAAAAGTAGCTCTTGTGATTGGTGTATTGCGGGAGGTGAGGCTTAATGCATAATTTGTGTTGCTCCGGAGATACCACACGTTTGGTTCTTCCTCCCCCCACAGAAGCCCCCTTCAGGGTATCTCCTCCCTTCAGGGCATCCTAATACATAGCCCCATTTCATACGCCATCAATTCCTTTTTCTTCCCCTGGGTGCCACTCCCGAGCACACATGACCCACAGTGTATAAGTGCACATGGTTTGGAACATAAGCATCTTCAAAATTCATTTTTTGAGAGGGAATGTTAGGGTCATGAGCCAGCTGCGTCCCCTGCAGTGTGCATCCTTATCCACATGTGAACCTCTGTTGGGACTGTGACCTGGGAGGAGTCTGCTCTTCTGTGTCACCAAGCACTTGGAGCATGTACCTGCCAGTGTAGATGAGCAACTGTCTGGTCACCTGGGTGGTGTGGCACAGGACCTGCAGCCGGCTCCTCAGCAGGGCCTTGGCTCCTATACACCAGATGTTGTAGGACACCAAATATATCTCATACATGGTGGTCTTGATGTTGCATATTTTTGCCTCCTTTGTCATAGACTGATTGGCCATACAAGTGTGGGTTTGTTCTAGGCTTTCTGTTCTGTTCCGGTGATCTATGTATCTGTTTTTGTATTGTGGCTTTTTAAGGTTTATTTATTTATTTTTAGAGAGAGAGACAGAGAGAAAGAGAGAGAGAGTGTGTGTACACAAGGTGGGGAGGGGCAGAGAGAGAGGGAGAGAGAGAATCCTAAGCAGGCTCCACACTGTCAGCACAGAGCCCAACACAGGGCTCGATCCCACCAACAGTGAGATCATGACCTGAGACCTTGGTGATTAAATCAAGAGTTGGCCTCTTAACTGAACCACCCAGGTGCTCCAGTACCATACTGTTTTGGTTATTACAGCTTTGCAATGTATCTTGAAATCTGGGATTATGATACCTCCAGGTATCTTGTCTTCTTCAGGATTGCTTTGGCTATTATTTATTTGTTTATTGTATTACTTATTCTAGTTTTGTGAATAATGCTGCTGATATTTTGATAGAGATTGCCTTGAATCTGTAGATTGCTTTGGGTGATATGAACATTTTAACAATATTAATTTTTCCAATACCTGAGCATGGAATAACTTTCCATTTTTCCATTTGTTTGTGTCATCTTCAGTGTCTTTCATCAATGTTTTATGGTTTTGGGGATAGAGGTCTTTCACCTCACTTAAGTTTATTCCTAGGTATTTTATTTTTCTGGTGCAACTGTAAATGGTGTTATTTAAAAAATTTCTGTTTTTCTCTTCCTGCTACATCATTATTAGTATACAGAAACACTACCATATTTTGGCTGTTAATTTTGTACCCTGCCACTTTACTGAATTCATTTATTACTTCTTGTAGTTTTTTTTTTTTTTTTTTTTTTGGTGGAGTCCTTAGGATTTTCTACGTATAGTGTGATGTCTTCTGCATATAGTGACAGTTTAACTTCTTCTTTACCCATATGGATGCTTCTGATTTCTTTTTCTTGTTTGATTATTGTGGCATAGCATATTCAGTGCTATGTCAGATGAAAGTGGTGAGAGTGGACATCCTTGTCTTGTTCCTGATCTTAGAGGAAAAGCTCTCTGTTTTTCACCATTGAGTATGATGTTAGCTATGGTTTTTCATATATAGCCTTTATTATGTGGAAGTATGTTTTCCCTAACCCCATCTGGTTGGGAGTTTTTATCATGAATGGACATTGAATTTTATCAAATGCTTCCCCCCCCCCATCTAATGATAAGGCAATTTGATTTTTATCTTTTTTGTTTGTTGATGTCATTTATGACATTGATTGATGTGTGAATATTGAACCACCCTTGCAGCCCAGAATAAATCCCACTGGATCATGGTGAATTATCTTTTTAATGCATTGCTATATACCATTTGCATTTTGTTGGGGATTTTTGCATCTGTGTTTATCAGGGCTATTGGCCTATAGTTTTTTTTTGTGTGTGGTATCTTTTTCTGGTTTTGGTCTCAGGGTAATTCTGGCCTCAATTGTGTCATAGACTCTGGGTCTAGAGTTCTTTCTCGTCCAGCAAGAAAGTGGGATGCAGGATTAAAATGCGAGAGATGTCCAGGAAAAGACAAGAGTCCTGAATAAGGGTCCTTGCTCCGTACTTATTAGGATCAGAAGGCTTACAAGCGTGATGGATGTGCACAAAGAGACAGTGAATCTTTGAACATTAACTCATGGGTGTGAGGGAAAGGGGGTTTTGAAGATATACAGTGTTAGGGGTTTAGGTCAATATAAAAATCCTGGCTCAGGGCAGATGGATGTTAACTGCAGACAAGAGGCTCTGTGTCTGTTTATCTTAGCCAGCCTAGGGGATAAGACAAATAAACCATGCTGCCTCAGGGTTAACAAGGCACCTTTCTTTTGCTAATTAGCTCCTCTCTGGGCAGCTTCACCCCCCACCATGGTCTATAGCCCTATTTACCTGTTTACCTAATTTGGTCCTTCCTTCCTATGAAAGCAACTTTCTGCTGTTGTACTAAATTGGGAGGTGTTTTCACCCTGAATACCTAACCTTGTATACTTCATATACATTTGTTTTGGGGCTTTTGCCCCTTGTCTCTATCTTGGGGGCCTTTGCCCCGCCCTCTCTATCCTTATTTGACTAATCTTGTTTACCCAAATTTGGGTGTGAGCATCCTATGGCTTTGTAATTCTTCATGCCTTGTCAACCCGTTGGTGCAAGCCCATGGAATTCCTAAACTTATTCCCAACTTCTCATTTTATATATGTGTGTGTGTGTGTGTGTGTGTGTGTGTATATGTATATGTATATGTATATACATATATATGTATATATATGTGTGTATATATATGTGTGTGTGTGTGTATGCACACACATGTATGTATGTATATATATGCCACAAGAAATAAAAGTGGTTTAAAATCAGGTTTATTTCAAAGCACAATAAAAAGCAAGAGAAACTACAATCTTGGGAGAAAGCAATTATCAGAAGCTGAGTCAGATATGACATATTTTGGAATTATTGTATAAGGAATTTAAAATAATTATAATTAATACATAAAGCATTCTAATTGGAAAAGTAGACTATATGCAAAAACAGATTGGTGAGGTAAACAGAGAGATAGAAGCTATATGAATCAAAAGGAAATGCTGGAAATCAAAAACATGGTAAGACAAATGAAGGATGCCTTTCATAGGCTCATCACTAGATTGGACATAACAAGGATGGAATCTTTGAGCTTGAAGATACATCAGTAGAAACTTCCCAAATTCAAATACTTGGAAGGAAAAAAATGACAAAAATAATCATATATATTATTCAAGAATGGGGTACAATAATAAAAGGATATATGTATAATTGGAATAACAGAGGAAAAGAAAGAGGAAAAGGAGAAGAAATATTTGAAATAATAATGGCTTGAGAATTTTCCAAAAATAATGACAAACATGAAAAAAAAAAGAAACAAGAAAAAAATCTATACATAGGCATATTATATTCAAACTGTAGAAAACAAAAGAGAAAATCTTGAAGGAATCCAAGGAGGGTAAACATTATTTATAGAGGAACAAGGATAAGAATTCCATCAGACTTCTTGTCATAACCATGTTATGGTTGAAACAGTGAAGTGAAATATTTACCTTGTTAAAAAAATTAATCTAGATTTCTATGTTCGGCAAAATTATCCTCCAAAAGTGTAGGAGAAAAAAAAAGTTCTCAGAGAGAAATCACTCATTCTTCAAGAAGACATAACATTCCTTAGTATGTATGCACCTAAAAACAGACCATGAAAATACATGAGGCAAAACTTGATATAAGTCCAATGAGAAATAGACAAATCCACTATTATAGTTGGAAACTTCAAGTCTCTGTTTTCAGTAATTGATACATCCAGAAGGCAGAACTTCAGTAAGCTCATAGTTGCTCTCAAAGGAACCATCAATCAGCTTGATCTAATTATATTTATAGATCACTTCATCCAACAATAACAGAATATACATTCTTTTCCAGTTCACATGGAATGTTCAGCAAGATAGATCACTTTCTGGGTCATAAAACACACCTCAAAAAGAGTAGAAATCAGACAAAGTATGTTCTCAAATCACATTGGAATGAAACTAAAAATCAATAACAAAGATAGCTGGAACATTCTAATGCATTTGGAGATTAAGCCATACAATTCTAAATAGCACATGGATCAAAGAAGAAGTCTTAAAAGATATTAAAAATGTTTTTTTTTAATTTTTTAAAATCTATCTTTATTTTTGAGAGAGAGACAACAGAATGCAAGTAGGGAAGGAACAGAGTGAGAGGGAGACACAGAATCCAAAGCAGGCTCCAGGCTCTGAGCTGTCAGCACAGAGCCCGAGGCAGGGCTCAAACTCACGAACGGTGAGATAATGACCTGAGCCGAAGTTGGATACTTAACCGAGTGAGCCACCCAGGAGCCCCTAAAAATGTTTTTAACCACATGGAAATTAAACTACAATTTATCGGGGCGCCTGGGTGTCTCAGTTGGTTAAGTGCCCAACTTCCACTCAGGTCATCATCTCGTGGTCTGTGAGTTCGAGCCCCGTGTTAGGCTCTGTGCTGACAGCTCAGAGCCTGGAGCCTGCTTCGGATTCTGTGTCTCCCTCTCTCTCTGACCCTCCCCCGTTCATGCTGTGTCGCTCTCTCTCTCAAAAATAAATAAATGTTAAAAAAATTTTTTTTAAACTACAATTTATCAAAATGTGTGGAACACAATGAAAAAAGTACTTAGAGGGAAATTTATACCATTAAATTCATATATTAGAAAAGATAAAAGATCTAAACTCAGTACTTTAAGCTTACATGTTAGGAAACTGAAAAAAAAGAGAAAGAACAAGTTAAGCCTAAAGCGAGTGAAAAAAAGACATAAATATTTGAGCAGAAATCAATAAAATTTAAAACAAAATAGAAAAAACCAACAACATTAAAAAGGTAGTTTTTTGAGCAAATCAATGAAAGTAATAAACTTCCAGCCTGGCAAACAAAAGAAAGAGAGAGAAGACACAAATACCAATATTAGAAATAAAAGAAGGGTCATTACTAATGATTCCACGAATACTAAAAGAATAATAAGGAGATATTTTTTAACAACCTTAAGCCCACAAATTTGATACCTTAGATGAAATGCATCAATTAATTCCTTGAAAGACACAAACTACCAAAACTTACCTAATAGAGAAATAGATAATATGATAGGCTTATCTGTAATAAAAAAATGAATCAATAATTAATAACCTTCAAAAAATGCAACTTGCCCAATTCATTTCACTGGTGAATTTGCCAAACATTTATGGAATAAATGATACTAATTCTCTACAATTTCTTCCAAAAATAAAAAGCAAAGGGAATGCTTTCTAGCATTATTCTTTGTTTTAAGAAAAAAGTTTATTTATTTATTTTGAGAGAGTGAGAGAGAGAGGATGAGTGGGAGAGGGACAGAGAGAGAGGGAGAGAGAATTCGAAGCAGGCTTGGCACTGACAGTGCATAGCCCAATGCGGGGCTCGAACTCACGAACGGTGAGATCATGACCTGAGATGAGGTGAAGAGTCTGAGACTTAACTGACTGAGCCATCCAAGTGCCCCTTCTAGTATTATTCTTATACCCAAATCAGATGTTGACATTATGAGAAAGAAAAACTGGAGACCAATATCTTTCATGAACATACATGCAAAATCCCTAACAAAATATTAGCAAATCTAAATCAACAATATTTAAAAAGATTATACCCAAGACCGATGGGGAGTTATTCTAGTTACACAAGTCTTGAACATTTGAAAAGCATTTAAATTATAACAGGCTAAAGAACAAAAATCGCATGATCATATGAGGTGATACATTAAAATATTTGGTGCATTTTGTGTTTGATAAAATCCAACACCCATTCATGGTGAAAACTTTCAGCAAACTAACAATAGAGTAGAATTTTCTCAATTTGGTGAAAAAACAATTATGAAAACCAACAACTAAAATAGCTAACATCTCACTTGAGAGGGAGAATCTGGTTGTTTACCCCCTAATACTGCAACAATATTTCATTTCTCCTATTCAACATTATACTGGAAGCCCTCACTAGTGCAATAAGACTAGAAAAATATTGGGTATGTAGACTCAGAACAAAGAAATAACACTGCGTTTGTTCACAGATAACATAATTTTCTACGTAGAAAATACCAAACAAATGAGAAGAAATCCTCCTGGAACTAATAAGCAATTATAGCAATGTCATAAAAACAAAATTCATATTCCAAAGTAAATTGTTTTCCTATATATGGCCCTACACAATTGGAATCTAAAATTAAACAATACCATTTATATTACCATGAAAAATGAAACATTTAGGTAAAATCCTATGAAATATATATGTGATATATATGCAGAAAGTTATAAAACTCTGTTAAGATACCAGAGACCCAGGGTGTCTGGGTGGCTCAGTCAGTTAAGCATCCAACTTCATCTCAGGTCATGATCTCATGGTCTGTGAGTTCAAGCCCCATGTGGGGCTCTATGCTGGCAGCTCAGAGCCTGCAGCCTGCATTGGATTCTATGTCTCAAGCTCTCTCTGCCCCTCCCCAACTCATGCTCTGTCTCTGTCTCTCAAAAATGAATAAATGTTTAAAAAAAGTAAAAAAAAAAGATATCAAAGAATATCTGAATAGTGGAGAATATTGTTAAGATGTGGATTATTCCTAACTTGATCTAGAGAGTTAATGCAATCCCAACCCAAACCTCAGCAAGCTGTTTTGTGAACTTTGACAAATTGATTCTAAACTTTATATGGAAAGAAAAAAATCTGGATACCCAACACAATACGGAAAAAGAGCAAAGTAGGAGACAGCTACTACTTGAATTCAAGGACTGCTATAAAGTTACAGTAACCAAGATAATGTGGCATTAGTGTAAAAATTGACATGTCTGGCAATGGAGGAGAGGAGACAGTCTATAAATAGACCCATGAAAACGGTCAACTGGTCTTTGACAAAGGAGCAAAGGCAATTCAGTGGAGAGATGATAGTATTTTCAATGGTTTTGGGATAATATGACATTCATATGCAGAAAAGGAATGAAAACATAGGCCTTTTGTCTTTCAATAAAATAACTAAAAATGGATCATACAATTAAATATAAATTGCAAAACTCCAAAACATCCAGAAGTTAAAGAGGACAAAATCTCAGTGATCTTGGATTTGGAGAGGAGTTTTTTGACACAATTCCAAAAAAACATGATACATGGAAGAAAAAATTGATAAGTGGAACTTTCTAAAATTTAAAAACTTCTGTGAAAGACCATGGTAAGAGAATTGAAAGACAAACCAAAGATTGGGAGAAAATAGTTGGAAAACACATATTTGATAAAGAAATATATCCAAAATATACAAGGAATTCTTAAAGCTCAACCCTAAGAAATAAACAGGTCGATTACAAAATGGGCAAAAATTCTAAACAGACCAAACCCCACCATAAAAGATATACAGATGGCAAAACAAACAGAGAAACAAACACACCCCCACACACACATACACATGAAAAGACACAACATCATTTGTCATTGAGGAATTTCAACTTTTGACAACAAATGAGATACAACTGTACACCTATTAAATTGGCTTAAAAAACTGACAACATTAAATGGTAGCAAGGATGCAGAGCAAGAGGAACTCTCTTTAACAAAACTGTGAGAAGTTTAAAGTGTGCATCGTGGTGATTTGACATACATATACATTGTAAAAACATTATCCTCATTATAAAAACATTAATTAACACATCCATCACTTTACATATTTATTTAATTTTTTTGTGAGAAAACTTAAGTTCTACTCCTTTAGCAACTTTCAATTATACAATACACTGTTATCAACTATAGCAACCTTGTTTTACATTAGATCTTCATACCTTATTCATCTTAGAGCTGAAAGTTTGTACTTTTACCAACATCTCCCTATTTCCTCCTCCCCTCCCTTCCCCAGTCCCTTGCAACCACTTTGTACTCTCTGTTTCTATGCTTTTTTCTTTTATTTCACATATTGGTGATACCATGTAGTATTTGTCTTTCTTTTATACCTCAATAAAACTGAAAAATTTTTTTCAAAACTCCCATTCACTGCTGGTGGAAATAGGAAATGGGACATACATTTTGGTAGTTTCTTACAAAGCTGATGATAATATTACCATAAGATAAAGCGATAGTATTCCTAGGTATTTACCAGATTGGTTAAAAACTTATGTTCCCATAAAAACTGCATGTATATAGGAACTTTATTCATAATTACCAAAAACTATAGAAAACCAAGATGTCCTTCAATAGGTGAATGGATTAAAAAAACTGTGGTATATCATACAATGGATTATTTAGCAATAAATAAAATAAGGTATCATGTCATGAATGTATATTCAGGAAACTGAAGTGTATATTGCTAAGTGAAAGCAGCAAATCTGAGAAGGCTGCATACTTATTCCATCTATATGACATTATGGAAAATGCAAAACTATGGAGGCAGTGAAAAGATGTGTGGTTATCAAGGGTTCAGGGGTTCAGTGGGGTGGATGAATAGGTGAGGTACAGGAGATTTCAGTGCAGTGATACTATTCTATATGATAGTATAATTTTCGATATGTGGTTTTATGCATACTGTGTCATCAATAAGAACCTAAAAGGAATGATGCCCTGGCAACAATGAGCATGCGTAGTGCCCAGATGTTTGTTTCTAATATCATCTCCAGTAAAAGGAACAGACATCCTTCGAGAAGTGGCTGATTATAGAAATAGGGCAGAAATACACAAGATAAGCCTGGAACATTCTGTAATGCCAGAAAATAAGGAAATGTTCAAATATATACACACTCACCCATTTTGATGGAGGATATCAGGGTATATCAGGAACCAAATGAAAGAGCTCCCACTGGGCTAAACTGAAAAAATTTGTAAAACAAAATAAAATAATATTTAATCCAAATAAGTATCTTAATCCAAGTTATAAAATAAATATCCATGAGCCCATATTGATATAAATGATTGAATAAATTAATGAGTAGGGTAGAAATTTTCCATACAGAAGAATTGCAAGTAAATTATATAGACACTCTAACCTAAACCTAAACCTGGAGGAACATAACCCCTCATTTCTTAAATACGGGTTCAGCATGATGATTTCTTTCCAAAGTGTACAGTATGGAAAGCAGGGAAAAGTAACTTTACAATGAAGAAAACTGACAAACACTATTTCAGCCTGATAATCAAGGCCACGAGAAATGAATATAACCTTGATAGGAGGTGATTAAAATGGCACTTTATTTGTGGTGTTCCTCCCCCAAACCCATGACTCTGGTCTAATCATGAAAAAAAAAATCAAATACATTCCAATAGAAGGGTATCCTACAACATTTATGACCAGTGCTCCTTAAAACTGTCAAGTTCATTAAATACATAGAAAGTCTAGGTAAGTATTACAGCCAAGAACAGCCTAAGGAGGTATGACATCAAGAAAAAATAAATAAATAATTGTGTATCAAAGTACAATATCAAGAAAGTGAAAAGATAGTATGTTAGAATTGGAGAAAATATTTGCAAGTCATATATCTGATAAGGGTCTTCTATTCACAATATTTAAGGAACTCTTATAACTCAACAGTAAAAATAAAAACCAACTCAATAAAAATGGGCAAAAGACCCGAATAGACATTTCTCCAATGAAGATATACAAATGGCCAACAAACACATGAAAAGATACTCCACATTGTTAGTCATTAGGGAATTATAAGTCAAAACCACAATGAAATACCGCCTTTTGACCATTAAGTTGTCTATTAGCAAGAAAAAAAAACAAAAAAACAAAATGAGTGTTGGCTAGGATGTGGAGAAATTAGAACTTTTGTGCATCATTAGTATGAATATAAAAAGTGACACCCACTGTGGAAAACAGTATTGCATTTCCTTAAAAAGTTAAACAGGGAATTACCATATAATCCATTAATTCTACACCATATAACCCATTAATTCTACTCCTAGGTATTTATACAACATATTTGAAAACAGGTAAAAAAAAATCTTGTGCATGTATATTTTTAGTAGAACTTTTCACAATAGCCAAAGGTGGAAACAATGCAAATGTTTATCATCTGATGAATGGAGAAACAAATGTGGTTTATCCACACAAAGGGATATTACTCAATCATAAAAAGAAATGTACTGATATACACTTCAATATATATAAACTTGAAAATTCTAAATGAAAGAAGCCAGACATTAAAGGTCACATATTGTTTTGATTTTATTTATATGAAATATTCAGAATAGGTAAGTGCATGGAGACAGAAAGCAGATTAGTGTTTGTCAGGAGCTGGAAGAGAGGAATGGCCAGTGACTGCTCGATGGATATGGAGTTTTCCTTGTGGTGATGGAAATATTTTGGAACTAGATAGAAGTTGTGGTTGCAAAGAATTGTGCCATTGGATTCTACCCTTCAAATGATCTTGTGTTGTGTGAATTTTCCCTCAATAAAATTAAATACCTGAGAAAGATAAATGAGGACATATTATTTTCTATTATGAATTAAGATTTTAGTTGTCCACTTTGTTTTGGCATATTGTTTTTCAGTCATAGTTGGATTAGGTTTACCTTTCCCTCTGCTAGATATTTAGGTGAAAATTCAGTTTTGATCTAAAAAAGTATCTTAAAATTCACACACTAAGTTTTTGCTCATTTTAAACTCTCCAGGTCAGATATTATGTAGAATTTAGTTTAAAAAATTTTATATAATGAGAATAATTATTAACAATTTAATAACAATCAAGTTTATTAGAACAATATGTTGAAATGGAGCTCTTATAATAGTGTTACAAGATATGAGAATGTGTGATATTTTTTCTTCTTTGTGTCTTAAAAACAGACATTGCTTTTCTAAGCAGTTAGAGACATTCAGTACATCTGAATTCAGTTAATGAATAAAAAGATCACTGCACTGAATCCCAAGGAACATGAATTCTAACTATTTTCTGCTATTAACTGGATATAACTGACAACCTGTTTCTTCATCTTATAGGGAGGAATATTGCATTTCCATCTCACCATTTTGTTTGAAAAAATAAATGAGATAATATGTGTAAAAACACTCAGAAAATTTAAAAGACAAATCTGTAAGTTCTTATTTTTATGTTATAGCAATCATATAAAAGGATGCAGTAGAGTGTAGGATTAAATCCATGTACTTTGAAATAAAAAAATAACGGTTTTTGAATATAGATCTGACTCTAGCATAGTGACCTTTGCCAACATGTTTAGTCTTTTTCTGGTATATAATATTAGTATCTCTAAAATGGGGATGTTAATTGTATAAATGAGGTAAAAAGCAAGTACAGTGTTTCCAAGGATAGTCCATGGATATGCTTTCAAAAATATCCTAAATAATTCTTAATGAGTTTGTTAGTAACTATTCCTTTTTCACTGGTATTTGATCTAAATGATAATTAGTTTATAAATAGACATTAAAATTTTAGAAGATGCTAACTTTCCTTAAAGATATTTTGCTGTCATAGTTTATTATACGTAGTTTCCTTTGCTTTCCATTTACTTATTTAACCAAACTTCTAATACTCTTTCCTTCTCTTAATGCCATGCCATGAGAACTAAGTAAAACTCCCATGATGAATGGCTTGGGGACTCAGGTCATGGAACCATTAAGTGGTCCCCAAAAGGTGTTGTTAGATTATTGTTAGAGCAGGAGCAGCTGTGAGAAGCACTACCCATATAGCATCAAAGAGGGAAACATTTTTTTGAAAGATCCAGTAACAGTGAAAATATTACTTTCTGGGTTAAAAAAATTTTTTTTTGGCCAGGTAAGTGGAGATATTATGTCAATAGCCTGCTAAAATTATTGGCTATTCTTTTTATCCTAACAGTGTATACATTTATGGCACAACATTAGAAAATCTCTCCCTCTTTCCTTTTTTTTCAAATTCCATTTCTGGGTGGAGATTTCCACTGGGTGGCTCAGTCGGTTAAGCAACCAACTTCGGCTCAGGTCATGATCTCATGGTTTGTGGATTCGAGCCCCGCGTTGGGTTCTGTGCTGACAGCTCAGAGCCTGGAGCCTGCTTCAGATTCTGTGTCTCCCTCTCTGCCCCTCCCTTGCTTGTGCTCTCTCTCTCCCAGAAATAAATAAATAAAATTAAAAAAATAATAAAAATAATAAATATCCATTTCTGTTTTCCAATTTGACAAGCACTTTTTGGACACCCAGTGGTGCTGGTCTCTCCAAGGGAAGTGAGAATTTTCATTTCAGGCTGTATGTATTGCTCCATAAGCCTAGATTATGTCTTGATTTACAGGGAAATTTCTGAGTCTTGATTGTATTACATTTGGATAGAGACTAGAAAAGATCTTAGCAACTGGTTTTAATGTGAGTAACCTTATACCTGCCATATATTTGTGGCAATTTCTAGAGTGGCAATTGTTTTCTATTCTACTGGAAACAGTTTTCAATAGGAATAAAGTATAAAATCAAAGTCTTTATCACAAAACCATTACCATCAACTATCCATGCATCTATATACATATGCATGCCCACATCCATCCAACCACTCATCTTTTTCCCCAAACTCACAACACTCACATGGGCCAGCATTTATGACTAAGCACAGTCCCTTCTCTCAAGAAGCTCATAGACCTAGCAGGGGAGATGGAGAGACTATTTAAGTGTAAATTATATTATCATGAAAAATTTATTATGAAAGGTTTGCAAGTATGATGTGAAAGCATAGAAGGGGAATATCTAATCCAGACTGGAGGAGAGTGAGACATCATTGACTAGTTGTGGAATAGATGGAATGAATTTTTATAATAAGAAATAATCAGCTAAATGAAAAAAGTCAGGGTGCCTTAAGTGCAGAACAAAAGTATGGGTAAAGCTGAGCATTCATGAAGGAGCAAGGTAGTTCATGACATTTGTGAGGTGCTAGAAAGATGGACAGCTCCCAAGAGTTTTATATGCCAAAATGCTGTGATGTTGAGAGAGCAGGAAAAATTACTGCGTAATTTTAAGCAGTAAGTAGGCGACAGAAGAAACAGGAAATATTCTCCTGGTATGTATGTTAACTGCCTCTCTTAAAACCTTTATGGTAGTCCTTGCTTCTATTCCTCTCTCTTTCTTTTCTTTCATTGCTCCTGTCCTTTCTCGCTCCTCCCTTCTCCTGCCTTTTCCTACCCTCTCCTTTCTTACTAGTATCCATCAACTAAACAATAGCAATAGACTGCTCACAAGTCACTTTATCATGGCAATGAATCTCTGAGAACATTTTTAAAGTGACGGTTGTGATACTTTTATGACTATACAGTTGTTCACACATTTGTAAAATTTTATTTCAATTTTTAAATGCTTATTTGAATATTGATATCACTATAATCTGAATTTGAAAGGGTGCACATCTTGAACCCCTTATTTTGTATTTAAAAATCATACTTTTTAAGTCAAAAACAATAAAAGTTGTTTCAGATCATTTAAACAGAACAGAAATACAGACTTGAGGAAGTGAAAGCCACATGTAATCTTACTTTTCAGGACTTACTATTTATAATATTTTGTATTCATTCTTGGAGAATTTTTTTATTCAAACACAAAGTTTCATATTAATTTTATGCACTTTCTTTTCACTTAAAATTTAAATATTTCCAGATCTGTATGTGTAGAATTATTTAGTTGATTTTAAGAACTTCAGGGTGGGGCGCCTGGGTGGCGCAGTCGGTTAAGCGTCCGACTTCAGCCAGGTCACGATCTCGCGGTCCGTGAGTTCGAGCCCCGCGTCGGGCTCTGGGCTGATGGCTCAGAGCCTGGAGCCTGCTTCCCATTCTGTGTCTCCCTCTCTCTCTGGCCCTCCCCCGTTCATGCTCTGTCTCTCTCTCTGTCCCAAAAATAAATAAACGTTGAAAAAAAAAAAAAAATTTAAAAAAAAAAAAAAAAAAAAAAAAAAAAAAAAAAAAAAAGAACTTCAGGGTATTCCATTATATAAATATACTAAAATGTGATTAATACCTTTTCTATTGATTGACATGGGCCAACAACATTCTATTATTTGTATACATGTGTGTATCTGTTTGTAAATACATATATATTATATGAACATATGTGCTGCATGTACATAATATTTGCTCTTATGCTAGTACTTCTAGGAATATATTTGTACATTTTAAATTCTAACAAATATCAATTTATAATCCCTTCATCAATGTATAAGAGCACCTTTTTTTTGAAACCTTGATAATACTGAGAATTCTCTTTCTCTGTTGATCAGTAAAACACAAAACAATGAAGATTGATGATGATCACTGATGATGATGAGACTAAATATCAATAAATATGTTTATTGGCCAGTTGTATGTGTTGTTGCTGTTCCTGGTGTTAGTTACCTGTGCATGCCTTCCCACTTTTTAAAGTTAGACCTTCTCCTTGTAGAGTTAATATATTGATTTTTCTATCAAATATACCACTCTGATTGATGAGAATATTTTTCCTATCTATTGAAATGTGTCAAATTAAGACCACTTGTTTAATAAAGGATTTTTTAACATTTGGAAGATAAAGAAAATAGAAAAACAGGGAAAAACACCTAATTTTCCTGCAACTAAGAAAAAAAATAATCTTTTATTTTTACTGACTTTTCTGTTGGTCGTTAAAATATTTTTATTTATTTTATACAGTTGGGAACATACTAAATGTGTGTCTTTTTGTATTCAAGAATATCCATATTTTAAAATATCCACACATTGTGTGCTCAAAATCTTTAGATAGAGTTGATTATAGGTCCTTTGAGATATCATATCCACTGCTATTCAGTTCTGTAATTACCCCATTATTCTTTGCTAATCTTTATGTATTTTATCTCAGTTATTGGCTATAAAATTCTACATCCATTGCCCTTGTGGTGGGTCCTCTTAGTAGGACCTCTGTAGTGTTTCCTTTTGGCTACAGTAACCCTCAGGATTCCTATTACTGCCTGGCCTGACTCCTCTCAAGTCTATTCTTGGCTATAGTGGGAGCATGGTGCTCCCACCTTCTTATGCTGCTTTCCTGCTGAGGAAGCACAGACTTGTGACATGCAGGAACCTGGGTATGATGTGGGGTAATAAAAGGGAAGAATGATGACATAAGAAAGAATGGTTGTTAGTAGTGTGGGGCTGGGGGGAAAATTGGTGGTGGCAGTGCATTGGGGGAACCACGTTACTTAATTCAGGCATGAAATAAGCATCCATAATTTAGTTTGGTTGCTTAATGGTAGTTTAGAAAATTATGTAAGAAACAAATTAATTAATATATTAGATTGAAATTTATAACATTAAAATTTAATCATCTTTGGACCTACAGAAAGAACAATTCCATATGCTTCAAACTAATAAATACACAGAAGTCCAGAGAGTAACAATTTATTGATAAGCATAGAAGATAAGAATTTCTATTTTTTTTTTCCTGGACATATAAGTTTAAAAAATGGGTTTCCTATTCATTTGTTTCTCTCAGATCTAGGGTTAGGGTTAGGGTATGTGCCTAATATCCTGCTGTTCAGAGACCTCTCCCAAGGTTATGGATTAGGGGTTAGGATTTCCTATTCATCTTATTTGATAACCATTTCTTTTTATTCAATGAAAATTATTCATATATTTTCATGTTACTGACTTTTATTTCATTATACATGTTTGAATGGCTCCTCAGGTGGAATTATCATTAATAATTTAATTCTCTATTGTAGACATTTAGGTTATTTCTAATATTTTTTAATAAGTATGGTTCTAATATATATGTAGCCCTATAGCTTATTTTTTAACTAATCTATTCTAGCATTAAGCAAATTTTCTTCAAGTGATATTCTTGGTCATAAATGAAGGATAATTGAAACTTTTTGGTGTGTATTATTATTATTTTTTTTCAACATTTATTTATTTTTGGGACAGAGAGAGACAGAGCATGAACGGGGGAGGGGCAGAGAGAGAGGGAGACACAGAATCGGAAACAGGCTCCAGGCTCTGAGCCATCAGCCCAGAGCCTGACGCGGGGCTCGAACTCCCGGACCGCGAGATCGTGACCTGGCTGAAGTCGGACGCTTAACCGACTGCGCCACCCAGGCGCCCCTGGTGTGTATTATTATTGTCATGTCAAAGAATTCTGGTTTATTTTTTATTGAAGTATAGTTCATATACAATGTTATACTTGCTTCAGGTGTAGAGTATAGTAATTCACCAATTCTATACATTTCATAGCACTCACCATGATAAGTGTAGTTACTGTCTGTCACCGAACAATATTATTACAGTATTATTGCCTATATTCCCTAGTGAGCTACTTATTTTATAATAGGAAGAGTACCTCTTTGTTTTAAAATTTTTAAATGTTTATTTAGTTTTGAGAGGGAGAGACAGAGCATGAGAAGGGGAGGGCCAGAGAGAGAGGGAGACACAGAATGTGAAGCAGGTTCCAGGCTCCAAGCTGTCAGCACAGAGCCCAACATAGGGCTTGAACCCATGAGCTGTGAGATCATGACCTAAGCTGAAGCTGGACACTTAACTGACTGAAAACATACTGTTTTCCACAGTGGGTATGCCAATTTACACTCTCACCAATAATATATAGGGAGGGTTCTTTTTTCTCCACATCCTTGCCCAAACTTGTTATTTCTTGTTGTTTTGATTCTAGCTATTCCAACAGGTGTGAGTTGATATCTCATAATTTTGATTTGCACTTCCCTGACAATTAGTGAGTGAGCATCTTTTTACTTGTCTTTTGGCCATTTGTAGGTCTTTTTTTGAAAAATGTCTATTTGGGTACTTTGGTGATTTTTTAAAATTATTTGGTATTTGGTATTTGGTTTTTTTGGTATGAGTTTTATAAGTTCTTTGATATTTTTTGATATTTTTTGATATTAACCGCTTGTCAGATGTATTATTTACAGATATCTTCTCCCATTCATAGGTTGCCTTTTTTGTTTTGTTGATGGTTTCCTTCATTGTGCCAAAGCCTTTTAGATTGATGTAGTCCCAATAGTTCATTTTTGCTCTTATTTCCCTTGCCTGAGGAGACATATCCATATGCATGTTGCTAAGGCCAATGTCCAAGAGATTACTGCCTATCTTTTATTTTAGGAATTTTATAATTTCAGGTCTCATATTTAGGTCTTTAATGCATTTTGGGTTTATTTTTATGTATAGTGTAAGAAAATGGTCCAGTTTCATTCTTTTGTATGTAGATGTCCAGTTTTCCCAACACCACTTATCGAAAAGATTGCCTTTTCCTTATTATTGCCTCCTTTGTCAGAGATAAATTGTTCATATAATTATGGGGTTGTTTCTGGGCTCTTTATTATGTTCCATTGACCTAACATGTCTATTTTTGTTCCAGTTCCATAATATTTGATTATAAATGATAGCTTTGTAGGATATCTTGAAATCAAGGCTTGTGATAATTCCAACTTTGTCCTTTTCTCGAGATTGTTTTGGCTATTTGGAGTCTTTTGTGTTCCATACAAAGATTAGGTTTATTGGTTTTAGAGCTGTGAAAAATGCTATTTGTATTTTGATAGGCATTGCCTGAAATCTGTAGGTTTCTTTGGGTAGTATGGACATTTTAGTGATATTAATTCTTCCAGTTCATGAGCATGGTATATCTTTCCATTTCTGCATGTTGTTTTCAATATCTTTCTTCAATGTCTTATAGTTTTCAGAGCACACTTCGTTGATCTTCTTTGTTAAATTTATTCTTAGATATTTTTTCTTTTGGGTACAATTGTAACTGGTGTTTGTGTGTTAATTTCTCTTTGTTACTTCATTATTAGTGTATACAAATGCAACAGATTTCTGTATATTAATTTTGTTTCCTGTTACCTTACTGAATTGATTTACCAGTTCTAGTAGGTTTTTTTTTTTTTTTGAGTCTTGAGGATTGCCAATGTAAAGTATTATGTTATCTGCAAATAGTGACAGTTTTACTTCCTTCTTATCAATTTGGATGTCTTTAATTTTGTTGTTATTGTTATTGTTGTCTGATTGCTGTGGCCATGACTTCCAGTGCTATGTTGAATAAAGGTAGCACTAAGGGACATCCTTGTCTTGGTCCTGTTGCTAGAGGAAAAGCTCTCAGTTTTTTTTTTTTTTTTTTTTTTTTTTTTTTTATCATGGAATATGATGTTAGCTGTGTGTTTGTCATATGTGGCTTCTATTATGTTTTGGTATATTCTATCTAAACCCACATTGTTGAGAGTTTTTATCAGGAACAGATGTTCAATTTTGTCAAATGCCTTTTCTGTATGTTTTTATATGATTATATAGTTTTAATTCATTTTGTTAGTATGATATTGATTTACTTGTGAATAGGGAACCATCTTTGCTTCTGTGGCATAAATCCCACTTGATTGTGGTGAATGATCCCTTTAATATATTGTTGAACTCAGTTTGCTAATATTTTATTGAGTATTTTTGCATGTCTATTCATAAGGAATATTGGCCTATAGTTTTTCTTTTTAGTAGTGTCTTTGGTTTTGATATTGGCGTAATGCTGGCCTAATAGAATGAATTTGGAAACTTTCCTTCCTCTTGTATTTTTTGAAATAGTTTGAAAGAAATTGGGAATAAATCTTTAATTGTTTGATAGAATTCACCTGTAAATCCTGGTCCTGGACATTTGTTTGTTGAGAGTCCCCCCTGCCTCCCCAACTCAGTTTCATTACTAGTAATTTGTCTATTCAGATTTTCTATTTCTTCCTGATTCCATTTTGAAAGGTTGTATGTTTCTAGGAATTTATCCATTTCTTCTAGCTTGTCTAATTTGTTGGCCTTTTTGTATCTATTTTGAATGTACCTTCTGGAGAATTGTATTAGTTTGTACTACCATTATCAGTGTATGAGTGTGTCTGATTCCTCACAGCCTCATCCATGACAATCATCATTTTTTTAAACTTAGACAATTTGTTAGAACTAAATAGCACTCTAGTGTAATCTTAGTTACATTTATCTTATTAAAGAGTGTTTTATTTTTCATGATTATGATTAATAGACATTTTGCTTTTGTCAATAGTCTTCATATGTTCTACTCATTTTAAAATTGATATATTACATTTTTGAAATGTATTTGCAAGAGGTAATTTCATATTACAAATATTAATCATCTGGGAGTGCCTGGGTAGCTCAGTCAGTTGAGTGTCTGAGTCTTGATTTCAGCTCAGGTCATGATCCCAGGCTAGAGAGACTGGGTCCTGTGTTGGGCTCTGTACTGAGTGTGGAGCCTCCTTAAGATTCTCTGTGTCTCCCTCTACCCCTTACCTTGCTCGCATGCACATACTCTCTCTCTAAACAAACAAACAAACAAATCTATTTCCACAGTGTTTTTACTTTTATTTTTATAGCACTCTTATCTTCATGTAAAAATACCTATGTGTATATCTATATATACTGTCCTATATCTGTGTATATCGACATATAATGTGATTTTGATTTCCATGTCTTGGTTACTGTCAACTATTTCCTCCTTGTTTTGTTAATGAAGGGTGTTAAGAATGAATTTTCCATCTTAATGTTTGTTTTTAGTATTTATATATTTCTTGTGTTTTTTTCTTAACATTTAAGTATTCATTAAAAATTTCCTTATGTTTATGTTAGAAGGCAAAGATCTCCATTTATCCAAGTTCCATCTGCTGTTCCAATCTTGTTAGTTGGATACTTCACCCTATCCACACTGATATGATTCTTCAGTAGTCTCACTAAGTTTACTTTAGGCCTTTCATTCAATTCCTTACATTGAAGCCTTGTGACTGTTTGACAGCAGAAATATATCAAGCCACTCCTTAAAATCCCTAATAATTCTCTATTGCTCATAGGATATAAAGCAAAGTTCAATTTATGGATACAAACTTTCATCCTATCTGGCCTGTTACTCCAGCCTGATCTCAATTGTTTATCCCTTTGCCCTGCTAACCTTCCTGTTTCATGATCTTTGCACTTGGCATTTCCATAGTGTGGGCTCTACTTTTCAGTAGTAACTCCCTGTTAAGCAGAATCTGATCAATCACCACTTGGATGAGCCACATTGTTCTTATGGTACTCTGTTCTTTAAAGGAAAAGAGGGTTCTATCTGTCTCTAAAGCTATTTAATGTCTAGATCCACCATTAGCCTGTAAGCCTCCTAAAGTCAGGGTCAGTGTTTTACCTCAAAACTGGACATATGGTAGCCTTCAATAGGAATATTAGTTATACTATGTGTGTATATTAGCTGAACAGATAAATTAACATGATATTTTAAAAACACCTGTTGGCTGTTACTAAAGATTTCTTCTTAAAACCAGATTTAATGAAAGGTTAAATCTGTTTTAAAATAATAATTTTTGGTAAATTCCTTTTTTATTGTTTTGTTTTTGCTCTTTTAGGTATCACCAGGTAAAGCCAATGTTTGAAACAAATTACTCTGAAGTGTCTCAATTTGTGTTGCTGGGACTTTCTACCTATAGACCAGTGCAGCATTTCCTCCTTGCTTTCTCTACCGTGTTTTATGTAACAATTGTTTTGGGAAACCTTTTTGTTGTGTTTACAGTGACTTTTGACCCATATTTACATTCCCCCATGTACTTCCTTTTAGCCAATCTCTCATTTATTGATTTGTGCCTTTCTACCTTAACAGTTCCTAAGATGATTCATAACCTATGTTCTGGGCACAAAACCATATCCTTTCAGGGCTGTGTTATCCAAATATTTGCCCTACATGTCCTGGGTGGATCCGAGATGGTCCTGCTCATCGCCATGGCCTTGGACAGATATGTGGCCATATGCAAGCCCCTCCACTACCTGACTATCATGAGCCCACAGATGTGCATTTTGCTTCTGTCCGGTGCTTGGGTTATTGGCCTCATTCATGCAGTGGTCCAGGTAGCTTTTGTTGTCCATTTGCCTTTTTGCGGTCCTAATGAGATAGATAGCTTTTACTGTGACCTTCCTTGGTTTATCAAAGTTGCCTGCACAGACACCTACAGAATGGAATTCATGGTTACTGCCAACAGTGGGTTCATTTCCATGGGCACCTTCTTCTTATTGCTCATCTCCTATATCGTCATCCTGGTCACTGTATGGAAATGTTCCTCAGGTGGTTTGTCTAAAGCCTTTTCTACTCTGTCAGCTCACATCACTGTGGTGGTTTTGTTCTTTGGACCGTGCATCTTTGTTTATGTGTGGCCATTTCCCACAGTGCCAGTGGATAAGTTTCTTGCCATTTTGGACTTTATGATCACACCCATTCTGAATCCCATTATCTACACATTGAGGAACAAGGACATGAAGATGGCAATGAAAAGACTGAGTAGTCAATTCCTGAGTTTGAGAATGATCTCCTAAATAACTCATGGGAAAACAAGTGGTGCCTTCTGCAAGCAATACTGTATGGATAAGTGTTGAAGGGTTATATACTATCTTAAGACAATTAATTTTTCAGTAGAACAAAAATCTCAGATAGTTTATTCCATGTTAATGGTCAGTGGTGTGGTTATATGCATATTTATTTATCTAAGACCATTTTGCCTATTTTAAAATTTTAAAATACTGAAAACCTGCATTTTGTGTGGCTCATGAATTTGAAGTCACTGTGCTGTATTTGCAGAGCAATGGTGTAAACAAAGTTTTCTGTGTTACTGGATTGGAATATATTCTCATGTAGACAGAATGATTGATTCTTACAACTTTTTTTTTCGGGGGGGGTGAACAAAGCATTTAAGTTGGTTCAGGTGTGCTGCTACTTTTTCCTTTTCTTTGTTACTTATGTTAACAGATATACTCCATTACATGAATATAATTTTTGTCATAGATTATATATTGTCTGATATTCACATAAGCAGAAAACAACAAAGTGGGCAAACAACAACAACAACAACAACAAAAAACAGTCAAACAGCTCTTAGTATTTGCGATCATATTAAGATCTGGTTTCCAAGTGGGCAAAGTTATAACTTCTTCCTCTCAACTCTGCTTTTAACTATTCCCTTTAAATGTGTACTGGTGTTAGAAAGATGTGAATTAAGAAATAACATATATTAAAGAGAATAGAACTAGGATGGGGTTTAGAAAATGTTAAAGACAAGGAACTCCTATGTAGTATTGCCACATATCTTTATGTAGCATGGATACAATGCAATACTGAATACCACTCCATGCTCAAGCATTAAGCCTGTGCTGTTTAGACTTATAGGCCTGACAGTTCACCACCCCACGAAGCAAAACGATGCCTTTTGAAAATGCTTACGTATTGAAATTTTATTGTTTCATTTTGTTTTTAAAGTTTATTTATTTTGAAAGAGAGAGAAGGAGGAGCAGAGAGGGAGGGAGAGACAGAATCCCAAGCAGGCTCCGCATTGTTAGCACAGAGCCTGATCCTGCAGATAATGAGATCCTGACCTTAGTGGAAATCAAGAGTGGGATGCTTAATTGACTGAGCCACCCAGGCACCCCTGACATTTTATACTGATATTGAGATGGAATTTGCTTCCTTATGTATTTCATATTGTATTTCTTATTTGTAACCTAGAATTGTGCCTAATGAAATATCTTCCATAATGTCTCCTCCTTTTATGTCTGAAAATAAAAATGGCAATATAATATCTTCTACTGTTAAGATAAACATTCCTTCTGAGGCTACACATCTTAAGTCTTTTTAAGCAAAATTCCTCATTTAGAAATTTTCATGAGGGTTATGTATGTATGTATTTATGAGGCAGCCTGAAATGTCAACTTAATTTTCTGTTAAAACTTATTTCTTTTGGAATCTGGGCATAAGCTGATACTGATTCTAGCCACAAAGCAGAGAAAAATTATATGATAATATTCTATCATAAGTGAAATGTCATTAAACCTGTAACACAAGATATATAAGAACATTTGGATCAGAAATTCAAAATCTCTAACTGAAAATGAATAATTTGGAAATAAAAAGTAAGAGCCAACTTATACTCAGAACAAAATTTGAACAAGACAAAATCATTTCAGAAATGAGAAATAAACTACTAGGTACTCAAAAGAGACCAGAATGGCCAAAATTACAATGAAGGATACAGGAAACAAAGATGAAAAGAATCAAGAAAATAAAACCCAGTTAAAGACAAAAGTAAAAAATTTTCAGAGAGAAAGTTGTATAGAAGTAGGCAAATGATATTCAATATTTGTATAATTTGAAAATGAGACAATATAATAGAATTAACATTTTATACTGTTATTAATGTGTCAGAAATAAAAGACCGGAATCTGTATAATGAAATACCTTATAGTCATCTTGGGAAATCTGATCCAAGATGGTCAATTTCAAGATGTATACTAATAAAATTATTGCTATTTAAAGTATTGTATCTTCTGAGCCTCCTTTCAAAGTAACTGAAGTAACCTAAATAGGACAGAAAATCAGGCTGGCGGCAATGTATAGTTGCCCTTAAGGTATAGTTAGTCCATCCTTCAAATCTATCAGTATTAAAGAAAAATGATGTTAAGAAAGTAACATTTTGTACAATGTTGGATGTATAGCAAAACAACAAAATAGGACAGATTTATTGACAGTCGTTGATAAACAGTGTTCAATCTAAGACAGGTCAAGTGGGAAATACAATAATTGAAAATTAAAATTATCAGAAATATGATCACACTAAGCTAGATGTTTTGGGTCTGTGGATATATATCAGATTTTTTAACCTAATTATAATGAATACACTTTTCAGGTGTACATGTAACATGTAACTGGATACACCAGTGAATGGTTATTTAATGTCTAGTTCCTTCACTAGGGAGTATACTTCCTGAAGGCAGGTGAAAGTTTTATGCCAGAACTTGACACAGTATCTGGTGTTTATTGGGTATTTTCAGTAGGAGGTCAGGGATGGAATGAATGAATTCTTAAAAGCAGCTTGTTCCTGGTAATGAAGATTGTTTCCAATTGCCCACATTTGGAAACCAATTGAGATCTTCTTTCAACATTTCTAACATACTATATTTCAGTTTTTTTTCTTTCATGTGAACATCCATGAATAGAGGAAATTAATTTGTGGTGAGTGAATTTACATTCCTGACCTTTTATAAATTTTGGCCAATGCAACACTTCCTATTTTTCATTTCCTAAAACATGTTCATCACCCAAAATAAACCCCATACCAGTTAGTAGTCAGTCCCAATTCCCTTCTCATCGCATTTCCTGGCAACCATGAAACCACTTTTTGTCTCTATGGATATGACTATTTTGGACATTTCATATAAATGGAATTTTGTGTGTTTGTGTGTGTGTCTGGCTTCTTTCACTGGGCATAATGTTCTGAAGGTTCATCTATATTGTAGCATGTATCAGAATTTCATTCATTTCAATGGCTGAATAATATTCCATTGTATGACCATACCACACTTTGCTTTTCCACTCATATGTTGACAAATATTTGGATTGTCTCTACCTTTGGCTATTGTGAGTACTGTTCTACAAACATTTGTGCTATTTTTTTGTTTGCTTGTTTGAACACCTGTTTTCAATTATTTTGAGTGGAATTGCTGTCATATAGTAACTTTATGTTTAGCATTTTGAAGAACTGTTAAACTTTTCCACAGTAGCTGCACCATTTCACAATCACATCAGCAGTGTATGAACATCCTAATTTCCCCATATCCTCAGCAACACTTGTTATTTTATTTTATTATTTTTTTATTATGGCCAATCTAATGCATATGAAGTAGGATCACATTGTGGTTTTGATTTGCATTCCTCTAGGTGTCGAGCACCTTTTCATGTGGTTCCTGGTTAGCCACTTGTTCATCTTCTTGAGAGAAATGTCATCTCATATTTTTTGTCGTTTGTGGTTTTTTTTTCCCTTGTGATACATTTATTTCCCAAGCTTCTTTTTTTTTTTAATTTACGTCCAAATTAGTTTTGTCGTTTATGTTTTTATTATTGAGTTTTGAGAGTTCTTTATATTTAGACCTGTATTAGCTTTCTAGGGCTGTCATAACAAATTAACAGCCTTGGTGGTTTAAAACAGAAATTTGGTCTCTGCAATTTTGGAGGCTAGAACTCTGAAATCAATCTGTTGGCAGGGCTACGTTTCCTCCAAGGCTCCAGGGAAGAATCCTTCCTTGCCACTTCCAGCTCTGGTTGCTCCAGATGTTCCTTGGCTTGTGACTATAAGAGTTCATCCTCTACCTCCATCTTCACATGGTCTTATCCTCTGTATTCTTGTCTTTTCCGCTTTGTCTTTTATTAGGACAGTTGTTAATTAGATTTAGAGCCAGCCCAGGTTCTCCAAATTAATGTCATCTCAGCACCCTTATTACATTTGCAAAGACCTTTTTTTTCCCCAAGGGAGGTCACATCAACAGTTTCAGGAGTTGTGATATAGCATATAGACCTATCTCTTTGAGGGCCACCACTCCACTGGCTACAAGACCCTCATCAGAGGGTCTTACAACTACGTTCTCTCATCCGCAGGTTTTATTTTCACTTTCTTGAGTGGAGGCTTTGACACAAATATTTTTAGTTTGGATGAAGTCCAGTATACCTATTTTTTCTTTTGTTGATTGTGCTTTGGGTGTCCTTGTAAAGAAACCATCGCCTACAATAAACAAACAGCAAATAATAAATATACTATGAATTTCTAGGATTGTATCATCTGTGGTTTTTGTTTTGTTTTCCATTCATGGCCTGGAGAAGCTGAGATGATAATGAGGAGCATGGTTTTGAGGTGTGTCTGCAGACAGAAACCACATTATGCAGGTATTGAAAAACATCACAGTTTGAACTTTATCCTAACAATAAATGGATGGCCTTTGGGAGCTTTCATAGTATGTATGTTTGCTTTGTGAAAGACACTGTTAAGTGTTTTATGTAAGTTATGCATTTTATCCTTAACATGCTATGAGAATGTAGTGCTATTTTACAGAAACTGGTTTAGAGAAGTTATGTTTCTTCTCAAAACTCCTACACTGACCCCCTTTCATAGGTGTGAGTTTCCAGTGTGTGGGGTCCTCTAAGCTTCTGAGTTTTAATAATGCCAAACTCTCCCCTTTATTCCTGCAGCCCTGAAGCTGGTATTTTTTTTTCCTTCAGCTGCTTTTAAAATGATCCCTTAGTGCTTTAAAAAGTCTGTTTTTAGTTCTTCAATACCTAGGTAACCATCTTTAAATGATATTTTTTTATTAAAAGAACAAGTAAGTCTTTTTTTGGTGTGTTCTAATTTTAAATTTGTAACAGAATTGGTCCCAGGAAGTAGCTCCTTAAATATGGGGATTGGGAATTGGCTTGGTCTTGTCCTTGGGAATGAGCACAGCCTGAGATCCTTGCCCATGGGAAATGGCATGCTAGTGACCCATTACCAGTAGGCAGTGGCATTACAAATAATTGTGTTGATTGTATTGAAGGCTAACTGAAAGCAAGTGGCTATTGTACTTGACCATTTTGTTACTAATGATGATTTTAAGGAGTGTGGTGAGTGGTGGATTCTTCTGAATACTTATAGAAAGAATTGACAAACTCAGATTTTTAAAAGTTGACTTCAGGTTGTAGTCTGAGAACCAGAAAAACATTATGGCAGCTCTTAAATATCTTACTTCTGTACATATAGATATGATCCTGCTGAAGTTGGCCACAAAATTTATTTTTGTAGTTTGCAGAATAACAATATAGTTTGTGAAATTTAGGGCATTACTTAGGAAGAAGTGGAAATATTTAGAATTAAACATGTAGGGGCACCTGGGTGGCTCAGTTGGTTAAGTGTCCAACTACGACTCGGGTCATGATCTCCTGGGTGGTTCATGAGTTTGAGCCTCCCTTTTGGCTGTCAGCACGGAGCCCTCTTCAGATCCTCTGATCCCCTCTCTCTTTGCCCTTCTCCCACTCATGCTCTCTATCAAAAATAAATAAACATTAAAAAAAAACATGTAGGGGCACCTGGATGGTTCAGTTGGTTAAGCTTCTGGCTTCAGCTCGGGTCATGATCTCATGGTTTGTGGGTTCAAGCCCTGCATCAGGCTCTGTGCTACAGTTTGGAGCCTGGAGCCTGCTTGGGAGTCTGTGTCTCCCTCTCTCTCTGCCCCTCCCCCCCGCCCACACTCTGTCTCTCTCTCAAAAATAAATAAACATTAAAAAAATTAAAAAAAAAGTGTAAACATTCTTACAAACTTCCAATTATTTCCCTCTTTTGTTCATTAAAATATGCAACATAAAGCGGTAAAGTGTCCAAAGCTTATTGGAGGCAATCTTAGTGACCAGCCAACTATGTTATTTAAGTAAAATACATGGTACTATCTTTAAAAAAAAAACTAAAAAAGTACCTCTTACATTTTCTGCTAGTTAACAAGTGTATTTTTAGCAACCCTATAGGATATACAGATGCAAAAGAAGTTTCAGACATGCTGCTTGCTTTACAGTAGCTTAGCAACTTTTTCACCTTTTACTTCTGGCTTTATCCAAGAGGGGTTATTCAATTTTAAGAATCTCTACCAGAGGCATTAGCACATTCTATTAAAGCATGTTTGAAATTCTTAGCTGTAATTCAGAGAATTTTCACAAGAAGTGTAATAATAACTTTGGGAATAACTTGAAAAAACAGGGAAAGGAGACAAATTGAGTTACTCTTTTAGGAGTATTAAAATATGGCAACACATTTTCCATGCTCTTCTGGATTCAATGTCCATCCACTAAGATTTTTTTAAATAATAATTTTTCTAAAACTGTGAGAATCTTATCATTTATGTTTTTTCAAGGAGAGACTTGGACTCAGCGAATTTAATCATTGCCTAAGATACCCCCTTGGTGAGGTGTTCAGGAAGTAAGTCCAAGTTCCTTCTGCTAGCTTAAGGTGCTTTCTTTTTCTCTCAGGTTCTGAGTTTTATCTTATTTCTGTAGTAATTCAGTTTTATATCACTTCTCACCGGATATATATCCGTTTTTACTTCTATCTCTATGTTAAAAGTTGTTTTAAGATAAAATACTCTATCTGATGTGAAAAACTTTATCTCCTTAAATGGAAAAAGCCACTTGAGTCAAGATAGCTGGAATTTGCTAATATCCAGTAGCCATCAAAGAATGGAGATCTTCCAAAAGCTGACCTGAGAACTTCTCTGTGGTTCTGCATGATGATGATATGTACACCTTTGTCAAAGAGACCATAGAAGCTCCCATAGGAATAGGATGGGAGGAGAAAAACTATATTACCTTCTTTAAAGGTCAGAAGTTAAACAAGCCACACTCAACTCGAAGCAAGTGGGCATGGGTAATGCAGATACATACAGATATTCTAAAAATTACTTTAAGAAGAGAGTTACAGAGAACATGAGATAACTTACTAAACACAAATTTTCTCTAAGACCAGATTGCTATTTCCTCTTCTCTTCTGATTTATGCTTGAGACGACATTCGCAGTTGGGTGGAGACAGTATCTGTAGAAGTACTTTCCCTCAGGCTGACACATATTCACCACTAGAAGGAATCCTTTGGGTGAAATTCTCCTATTCTGTATTCTGGGAAGAACAAGAATCATGAAAATACATTGGACATCTCTTGGGGACTTCTTTGTCAAGAAAAACTTTTTCATATTCTAGAAATCAGAACAAGGAGACAAGACAAATTACACTTTAAACAGCTATGGTTTAACATTAGTGAAGTTTTAAAGTATTTTTCATTTAACATATAAGTACTCAGGACATGTCTTTTGCAATATTAATCTCTAAGTAGATTTATATCATCAAATTCAATTAAGGTTTTACTTCCAGTTGCCAGAGGAGTCATATCCTGACTGGTATGATACATAACCAACATCATAGGTGACCTCATGATGAGAAGCTCTCTGTACCCACCTGCCCAATCTTAAAGTTAATATAGCGGCCTTAAGTGGATTCAGCCATGTATAGTGTCCAGACAGTCTCAACACCACATCACTCTCTCAAGGCTGTATCCTTGGGGCAGCTTCTGGGAGGGAGGAAGGTATGTGGAATGCACATTCCAAGTACAGGGGAGGTGGGGGGAGCCTCCCATTGCCCAGTTCTAACTCATGGATCAACTGGTGATCATGTCCTCTCGATGACCTCCCCTTCCAATTCTCTGATTATATTTTTAAAAATTATTTCCCCTTGCAGCTCTATCAGTTTTTGTTGCATATATTTTAAAATTCTGTTATTTGGGACATAAATAATTAAAATTGTTACTACCTCCTGATTAATTGATTTCTTTCTTAGTATGAAATAACTGTCTTTATCCCTGGTAATATTCTCTGCTCTGAAATATACTTTGATACTAAAATAGCCACTGATGATTTCTTTTGATTTGTGTTCATATGGTAAATATATATCTCATTCTTTTATTTAAATTTTTAAATGGACTTTTTCTTTAGAGTAGTTTAAGATTTACAGCAAGATTGAGTGGGATGTACAGAATTCCCATATACCTCCTGTACTCCCACATACACAACCACCTCCACAGTCAACATTTGATATTACAGTGGAACATTCCTTACAATTAGTAAATCAACACTGACATATCACTATCGCTCAAAGTCTATAGTTTACATTAGGGTTCACTTTTGGTGTTGTACATTCTGTAGGTTTTGGAAAATGTATAATGACATGTATTGACCATTGTAGTATCACACAGAATAGTTTTACCTCCCTGAAATCATCTGTGCTCTGCTTACTTACTTTTCCCTCTTTCCTAACCCCTGGAAACTACAAATTTTACTGATTCCATAGTTTTGCATCTTCCAGAATGGCATATACTTGGAATCATACAAAATATACCCTTTTCACATTGGCTTTTTTTTTTTTTTTTTTTTTTTTTTTTAGTAATATGCATGTAAGTTCTTCTGTGTCTTTTTGTGGCTGGATAGTTTATTTACTTTTAGCACTGAGTAATATATCATTGTCTGGATGTAATACAGTTTATATATCCATTCACTGTATGAGGCAGATCTTGGTTGATTCCAAGTTTGGGAAATTTTGAAAAAAACCTCCGTGAACTTCAGTATGCAGGGTTTTGTTCCAATGCATTTGGGTAAATAGCAACCAGCACAGCTGGATTGAATTTGGTAAGAGTTTGTTTAGTTTTGTAAGAAATTGCCAAATTGTCTTCCAAAGTGTCTGTACTGCTTTCCATTCCCAATCAGGATTGGAGTTCCTGTTGCTCCATATGCTTGCCAGCGCTTGATGTTGTCAATGTAGGTAGTAAGTAAGCCTAATAAGTTTATTGTGGATCTTGTTTTCATTTTTAGTTCTCTAATGATACATGATGCTGAACATCATTCACATGCTTATTCGCCATCTATATATTTCTTTAGTGAGATGTTTGATCAGGTCTTTTGCTTATTTTTTAATCAAATTGTTTTCTTATTGTTGTGTTTAAAGAAATATTTGAGTATACTGGATAATAGTTCTCTCTCAGATATATCTTTTGCAAATATTTTCTCCAAGTCTGGCTTGTTTTCTCATTCCCTTGACATTGTCTTTGGCAGAGAAGTGGTCTAAATTTCCATGCAGTCCAGACTGTCAGTTACATCTTTCGTGGACTGTGCCCTTGGTGTTGTATCTAAAAGATAATTGCCACATAAAAGGTCATCTAGATTTTGTCCTATGTTATCTTCTAGGAGATTTATTTTTTTTCACTTCACAGATCTGTGATCTATTTTGAGTCAAATTCTGTGAAATGTGTAAGGTCTGTATAGATTCTTTTTTTTTTTTTTTGCATGTTGATGTCCAGTTACTCAAGTGTTATTTGCTGAAAAAACTATCTTTGCTCCATTGCATTGCCTCTGCTACTTTCAAAGATCTGTTGCCTAAATGTATGTGGGTCTATTTCTGGATTGTATATTTCATTCCACTGATATGTGTCAACACCATATTGTCTTGGTTACTGTAGCTGTATAGTAAGTCCTGAAATTGAGTAGTGTCAGTCCTCTGACTTTGTCCTTCTCCTTTTCTTTACATGTTTAACCTATCTGTCTTTATATTTAAAGTGGGTTTCTGTGCTGTAGTATATCATTGAGTCTATATTGATGGAAGATTGGTTTATAGTTTTTTTGTTTGTTTGTTTTTATTTTGTGCTGTTTTTGTCTGGCTTTGGTATCTGGGTAAAACTGCCCACATAGAGTGAGTGGGCATTCCTCCATTTTCTGGAAGAATTTTTGGAGAATTGGTCTTATTTCTTCTTTAAAAATTTGGAGAATTTATCAGTGAAGCCATCAGGGCCTGGAGTTTTCCTTTGAAAAGTTTTAAAATTATGAACAAAATGTCTTTATTTCTTACATGTCTCTTTAGATTTTCTATTTCTTATTGTGTCTTTTAGGCATTTGTTCATTTTATATAATTTATGTAATTTGTTGGCATATAGTTTTCCATACTATTCCTTTAAAATGGTTTTTATTTTTTTTAGGGTCCCTAGTGGTGTTTCTTCTGTGACCTTGATTGTTTCAAACAATAGGCCTTGGACATAGATTTTCTGCATTTGTCTCCAAATGAAGTCCCCTCCCTCAGGCGGGGCTTCCAGACCCCTCTTGTTTACAATGTTCACACTGGGCATCTCTCCATATCATGAGGCCAGATCCAAGAGGGGAAATGGGAGCCACTAGATATTAAGGCCACAGCATTTGCTTACTTTGTGTCTCTGTGTTATATTTTGGTAATTCTTACAATATTTAAACTTTTATATATTTGTTAGGGTTATCTGAGATCATTGATCTTTGTTGCTTTCATTGTAATTTTTTGGGGTATATGAACCATACCCATATAAGATAGCAAATTTAATTGGTAAATGTTTGTGTTGACTGCTCCAACAACTGTTCCCCCATCTCTCTCCATCTCCACAGGGCTACCTATTCCCAGAGGCAAACAACATTGATATTAGGCCAGTTAACAATCCTACAGTGGCCTTTAGGTGTCCAAGTAAAAAGAGGAGTCACACATCTCACCTCAAATTAAAAGCTAGAAATGATTACGCTTAATGAGGAAGGCATGTTGAAAACTGAGACAGGCCAAAAACTAGGCCTCTTGTGCCAAACAGCCAAGTTGTGAATGCAAAGAAAAAGTTTTTGAAGGAAATTAGAGGTGCTGTTCCCAAGAACACATGAAATAGTAAGAATGCAAAACAGCATTTTTGGTGGTAGGCAGAAAGTTTTCGTAGTTTTGGATAGAAGATCCAACCAGTCTCAGTATTCCCTTAAGCCAAAGCCTAAGCTAGCACAAGGCCCTAACGCTCTTCAATTCTAGAAAGGCTGAGAGAGGTGAGGAAGCTGCAGGAGAAAAGTTTGAAGTTAGCAGAAGTTGGTTTATGAAGTTTAAAGCAAGAAACTACCTCTAAAACATAAAAGTGCAAGGTGAAGCTGCGAGTACTGATGTAGAAACTGCAGAAAGTTATCCAGAAGGTCTAGCTAAGACAGCTGATGAAGGTGGCCACAGTAAACAACAGAATTTCAATGTAAATGAAACAATCTTATATCTAAAGAAGGTGTCATCTAGGACTTTGACAGCTATGAAGGGAGAGTCAGTGCCTGGCTTCAAAGCTTCACAGACAGGCATACTTTCTTGTCAGGGGCTAATGCAGTTGGTGACTTTACGTAGAAGCCAGTGCTCAGTTACCATTCTGAAAATCCGAAGGCCCTTAAGAATTATGCCAAATCTTCTCTGCTTTGCTCTATAATTTCAACAACAAATCCCGGTAACAGCAAATCTGTTTACAACATTATTTACTGAATACTTGAAGCTCACTTTGAGACAACTCCTTAGGAAAAAAGATTCCTTTCAAAATAATACTATTCATTGACAACGTACCTGGTCACACAAGAGCTCTGGTGGAGATGTACAATGAGAATAATGTTGTTTTCCTGCCTGGCAATGCAACATCCATTCTGTAGCCTGGCGATCAAGGAGTAATTTCAATTTTCAAGTCTTATTATTTAAGAAATACATTTTATAAGGCTATAACTGCCACAGATAGTGATTCCTCTGATGGACTTAGGAGAAGTCGATTGAAAACCTTCTGGAAAGGATTCACCTTTCTAAATGCCATTAAGAACATTTTTGATTCATGAAAAGGTCAATATAGCAACATGAACAAGAGTTTGAGGAGCTTAAACTTTATTTCTGAATTCATAGTTTTAGATGGAACTAACACCTGTCAGCTTTCAAGATTCCTCAGTGCTCGAAGACTTCTCCAGTCCCAGTAATTGTTCCCTCCCTGCCTTCCCCAAGCACTCCCAACTATAAACATTATGTTGCTCTTTTATTGACTCCCATTCTTTTCCTCATTCCTCAAATGGTAAGGTCCAATTTGTTGTTTTCTTTACTTTGACCTAGTCAGTCTTTCCAGAGCCCCTTTTCCTTTCTTTGTTTTCTAGCTCAATATACAACGAAAAGAAAGTGGGTGATGAATTTTTGCTCTTCCCACTGAGGATAGGAATTGGACAGGGCTGCTGAGCACATCATACAGAAAAGGGAGCCCAGGCTCAGGGAAGTAGAGGTAATTATGGGTGAGGTCACTGGAATTAAGCTGATCCCAGGTGATCTCATTTTGGTTGTTTATGCAGGTTCTGTATTGTATAGCATCGTGTTATACTTTCTAAACTCTTTGTTCTTTCTAGCTGCACAGGAACAGTTCCAAGATCAGCAATACATCTCCTATAATTTCTTTATTGGAGCTGGTGTAGTCTAAACAACCACATCAAAAGAAAACCCTAAATAAAGCTATCTGTTTAGGTACAAAAATGCTTAAATTTTCTTAAATTAGCATGGGTTATTGATAGCTGGCTATAAGTTTTAATAGCTTAATTTAGAAGCAGCCTCACTCTCTTTGAAAAGGCTTGTAAAAAAGATAGATTCAGGAAATTTAACTCCATATCAAGAAGAGATACATGGACCTACATAAATGAATCCTCTTGACTTTATCACTGTTTTGCTTTGTCCTTAATGCCTACATAAAATTCTCAGTGGATCTTTTCCTAACAAGTTGAGTCATAATTAATGCTTCTCATCTCTGTGCCCTCATGGTACCTAGTGATATAATTATTTGTATATATATAGAAATATATATCTTTCTTCAAAGACTATAAATTTTTAAAATTTATTTATTGTCATGTTAGCTCCTAGCATGCTGCCTGGCAAAAAAATCTTTCCTCAATGACAAATGCAGTCATTTATTGAGATTCTGCTATTTGCCATATTATGTTTTTAGGAAATTCATGTAAATTATCGCTCTTAATTCTCATAGCTCTGACTTAAATTTTCTTTCTAGCTCATCCAGAATCTCTGACACATCGTTCCAAACCTGAGTGTGCTTTTCACTACTGATTATAACAAACTCAGCTAACATTTGCTATTTTGTGTGAGCTTTAACAGGCAAGTGGTTTGACTTTATTATCTTTGCAACATCTCTTTTGCTTACCAGTTCAGAGACAGTTACAGGCAATGTGTTGAGATGGGAAAATTTCTAGATGGCTGCGAATCTTCTGAATTCATAATTCTTTTAGAAGGATCAGATTGATAAGATGTATAAACTCCAACCTAGATTTCTGAATATAGTTTCTATTGGTATCAGGTAGTGTGTACTAGAAAATTCTCAGAATCTTCAGTAGGTGATTCTATTGGGAATTCTGTCTGTTGAGAGAATAATGCTTCACAAAAATGTGTTTTGTGATGGTTTCATCTTTTAGAGCAGTAACAGTTTGAAAGGACAGATGAGGTGAGACCACTAGGGAGATTAGGGATATTTTTAGAGCTGGTGGCTTACTTTCTTCTCTTGTCTTCAGGTGGCTATGCAACCATTAAGTTTTAAAAATTTTTTTGGTTGTAAAACTCTCCCATGGATAGAGATATGAGATGGATGGAATATAAGTCATGTACTTGCATCTTGGCTGTGAATCTGGTTGAGAAATATAGTTTTTATTTTATTTTATTGTATTTTATTTATTTTATTTTTTAAATGACTTTTTAATGTTTGTTTTTGAGAGAGAGAGAAAGAGAGAAAAAGGCAGAGGATTCAAAGAAGGCTCCACTCTGACAGCAGACAGCCCAATGTGGGGCTCAGACTCACAAACCGTAAGATCATGACCTGAACTAACTGAGCCACCCAGGTGCCCCAGGAAATATATCCTTAAAAAAATCCCTTATTGGCAAGGCAGTTACACTAATGGGATTACCAAAATGTGAAGGTGTTCAAAGCTTTTAATAGAAGACACAAAACATAGAATTCTCTACATATAAATCATTTGCAATGAACTCAGATATTAATGCAAAAACATGTCACCTCCTTACCCCAGGGAAGATGTGATCGGATTACTTCCCTAGAATTTAAATGTGGTTCAATCCCTCTCTAAGTGTCCTACAGTGGGATAGGAGAGATGGGGAGCAAGTTTTCAGTGTTTGTACTTTGAATCAAACCTCACCAGCAGAGAATATGGAATTCATACAGGATGCTGTTATAATGTAACTATGAAAACAAAATAATGACATCCCTGATATATTGGCATCCAGATATTAGTGAATATAGACTCTTTAATTGAGGTCAAACTCTGGTGACACCGATATGAGAAGAAAGTGAATGATCTGAGAAACTAGAGTAAAATTTATGAGAATATCTTGAAGCATATGGTAGCCCTGATCTGACATGAATACTTTAGTCCCAGGCAGATGAGGGCTTGTGAGGGTTGTGTGACAAGCTGCCACAGAACATTTGATTTGTGCTGCTTTTCTTTTCTTTTTTCATTATATTTAGTAGAATATTTGATACACACAGCTGTGATGAAGAATGGGAAAGATCTTTATGACCTGATACGGAGGTCATGTGACTTGTCATTTCTAGGATACAGTGTCAAATGAAATGACCAAAATAATGTCTATAGTATGCAAGCAAAGAGGAAAATAAGGGGGGAAGGAACCATATAGCTTCACATTTGTGCAAAATTAAACATAGGAAACAAACCACCAAATAATGAGATTAGTTACTTACAGGCAGTGAGTGCATGAAAATTAAAGAAAGATTGAGGAATTGTTGAAGATTACTTTAAAACAAGAGACATGGCATTGGAATACAACTTGTGATCCTGGATTGGTCCTGGACCACATACTTTCTTTTCTTAAAGGACATTATTGCCATAATTGGCAAAAAAAGGAATAAGTTTGATAGATTAGACATCCATATCATATTAATATTCATTTCCAAATTTGAAAATTACATTTTTTTAGAAAATACATACTGAAGTAGCTAGAGGTAAAAGAGCATTATGTCTAGAACTTACTCTCAAAATTCAGAAATAAAAATATATGTGTATACATATAATATACATATATCACATATGTATTATATACATATGAATATATACACATATAATTATATCTATATACACATATAATTTAATATATGTAAATATCTATTTATCTTATATTTACATAGATTTATATATGCAAATATATTTTTTGTATACCTATACTATATACCTTTATATGTACCTATAAAAGCACTGTTAAATATTATTAATATTACAGCAGAAATGAACTTTACTAATTACCTATAATAGGCAAACTTAAAATTATGTTTGCAAGTTGAAAATATGGATGATACTATAGAAAAAATTAAAACCTCTGTTAGGAGATAAGGATTACATTTTGATTAAATGGAAGGACATATCATGCTCATAAATTGAATGACATAACATAGCAATGACATTAGTATTGTCCTAAATATATGTATTCTACTGCTAAATACTGTCCTAAATATATGTATTCTTACCTGCTTTTTTTATTAAATTTTTAAATTTAAGTTTATTTATGTTGAGACAGAGAGAGAGAGAGAGAGAGAGAGAGAGAGAGAGAGAAAGTAAGTATGAGTGGGGGAGAGGCAGAGAGAGGGAGAGGGAGAGAATTCCAAGCAGGCAAAGTCAAGAGTTGGATGCTAAACCTACTGAGCTGCTCATGCCCCAAAATTTAGCTGCACTTTAAATGAGCTTACAGTGAAACCTACATAAAGGTGCATGATTTTCTAAGTGAACTGTGAATAGAATAACAAAACGGGTGAACATATCAACTAGATATTAAACCATATGTCAAGTGAGAGCACCAAAAATAATAAGGTAATGATAAAAGACGAATAGATGGAACTGAGTAGAAAACTCAAGTCATGTATGTATATGCATACAAATGTCTTCTGAGATACATATATGTAAGAGTGTACATATGAGATATACATATACAATGTACATATAAACATATATACACACACATATATACATATTTACACACACACACACACACACACACACGTACTTATGTGATGACCAAGCAGAACAGTAAAGAAAGGACAGATTGATTTGTAGTTGCTTCTGAGACTAGTGGTACTAAGAGGAGAAGAATAAATTTGGGTCCCTACCTTTCAAATATACAAAGGTGGTCTGCCGAAACCATTTTCGGCACATTTTAACCACAAAATGTGGTTAAAACCATTTTCGGCACATTTTAACCACAAAAATGTGAAAAATATGATCATAATAGAAGAAAATGTTGAGGAATATCTGTGTGGTTTATGGTTGAGGAAGAATTTCTTATAATCATATCTTTTTTAAATGAATAAAAAGACAAACGTTTAATAAGTTCCTGAACACAAATTTTTATCCAGTCAAGGAAACTAGAGACAAGAGTAATGCATGAGAAATTCAAAAGAAATATTTGTAATCTATTAATTAAAGTTATATTAATATCTAATCACTTTTGCCAAATAGAACTTTCTATGATAATGAAAATGGTTTATACCTACCTGTCTTGTCCCATTTGGTAGCCACTATTTACATATATCTATTAAACACCTGAAGGAGACTAATATGAGTTAGTCTCCAATTTTATTTTAATTTATTTATTTTAATTCATTCAACTTAGAATTTAAACAGACATATAAGGGGTGCCTGGGTGGCTCAGTTGGTTACGTGTCTGATTCTTGATTTTAGCTTAGGTCATGATCTCGTGGTTTGTGAGATCAGCCCCTAGTTGGGCTCTACACTGTGCTGACAGTGGAGCCTGCTTGGAAGGAACTCGCTCCCTCTGCCGCTCCCCGACTTGCACTTTCTCTCTGTCTCAAAATGAATATAAAAACTTAAAAATAAACAGATATATATGTTACCAGCTACTGTATTGAACAGTGCAGAAGTACAGCATGCAAATCAACAAGAAAAGCTCAAAAACTTAAGTCGGCCAGAATCTTAAAAGAATAGCCATAGGAAAACTTGAATAGCTAATAGGTATGAGAGGGGTACAAAATTCACTGATAACCAAAAAAAAAAAAAAAAAAAAAGCAAAAAGAAGGCAAATTAGAGCAACAAGATATTCTTTTACATTTAAACAAAAATTTAGAAAGGCTAATTACAGTAAATTTTTTAGTGGGGACATGAGCAATGGGAATTCTTGCTGTGTAGCTGGAATTAGAGTCACCCTGGAAAGCAGTTTGTAATATTTAGTGAAATTATGTGGGTAAATGCTTTATTATCCAGTTTTGCTTCTTTTGGGTGTTTATCTCAGAGAAATGCTTACTCCTACATAGGGCTGTTGGACAAATATTAATCATGAAATCATTTATGGTAATAGGAAATCATAAGCAGTTTAGCTGTCCATCATTTGATGAGTAGGTAGTAACGAGAGTTTACTAGTGAATAATAACAATGCTTTGAATAACAATGCTTTGATGAACTCTCTTTGTATTAAAACAATATGAATTGTATTCAGAGGAAAAGAAAATAGAACGGTATTTTTGTAAATTAATGCACATAGATTTATAAAATAAGGAAATTGTCATATTTAAAGGGGAATAAATATATTTAGAATGAGATCATTTCAGTGAAGAATTAATTTAGGAAGAAAAGATAAAAATAAATAGACTCTTATGTACAATAAACTGCGGCATTGTTTTTATCTCGATGCTACATAAAGGATACTATAGAAAAGGGAAAAACGACTGATAAATGACATCTAAATCTTTTCCTCTCTGCATGATATAAAGAAGCAATTAATTAATTAAGTCCTGTTATGAAGAAGAGTGTCTCTCAAATTTTGGCTACAATTTCCCTTAAAAATTACAAGGAAGAATGAGCTTATGTATTTGACAAGGTAAGTCAGTGACACCTGAAATCTAATTAGTCACTCAGTCAAGCAGTGTTTATTAAGTAACTACCGTATGGCAGACATGTGCTAGGGATGTTCCAGTGAGTACGGTAGACATGGTCCTTGACTTCATGATTCCTTTATGTTCTATTGGGAAATATAGATAGATGTAAGCATTTGATTAAATAATTTACAGTATGACAGACATAAAAAACAGCAATCTAGGCTGCTTTGGAGTCCTGCAACAGAGTTCTGCTCACGTTTGCAGGATTAGGGAAGGCTTCTCTCAGATGAAGTCAGAGCTCTCCCTGAAAATGAGTAGGTGTGAGTTTAGAGAAGATGGTGGTAGGTGAAAGAGCTTATAGTCCTTTTAAAACTGAGCTATCGTTAATGTATTTTAAACCTTTTCAGAAAATAGAAAGAGAAAGTTACACAATGAACAATTCTAAAACAAACCAAAACAGAAACAACTGGTAAAATAATTCTGATAAGATGAAAAGCAAAATAAAATCCATATTATTACAAACTGGAGCTTCAAGTACAAATTCAAGGACATGTTGACAATATTAAGTCAATCCACTAGTGTAACAGATTAAATGAAGAAAGATACAATTATCTCAAAATGTGCATAAATTTTTCATAAATTCAACAATCATTTATGATTTTAAAAGATTGGAAATTAATAAAAGAGACATATCTTAATTTTAAAAAATATAGTCCATGATATTTTGTGAACAAACGCTGTAAATTCAGGGTTAAAAAAATGCCTTCCCTTCAGCATTGTACTGATTGTTTTAGCCAAATTAAATCCAACCTACTAAAATATCACTAAATATATTATAAAATAAAATATAACAAAATGAAAAGATATGCTACACTGATGAACTAGAATAATAAAAATTACAAAGTTGTTAATTTTTTCTAAGTCTATAAATTCTGATTTCAATTGCTATTCTAAATTGTTTCTCTAGAATTTGGTAAGTTATCCTAAAATCATCTGAATGAGTTGATTGACAAGAACAGGGATATATTTAAAGTAGAGCATTTTGAGGGTGCAGATTCCCTATGACAAATAGCAACTATGTTTAAGATTGTGTAGTGTTTTCCTTGAGAAATAAAATGTCCATTAGAAGGGGTGACAGAGGCCAGGAATGGATGCCTGGATACTCGGCATATGGCAAGGGTAACAATCAGTAGGGAGAAACTATTTAGTAGCTGGTATTTGGATGATAATTTATATTCATATAAAAATAAAGTAGATTCCTATCAGATACCAATATAAAATTTAACTTCCAGTTGGATTAAATAATTAAATGTGATGAGAAAAGTTTAAAATTATAAAAAAGAAAAGAATATTTTGGGCTATCAAATGTAAAGATGTATTACATAAAAGACAAAATCATAAACCTAAAGGAAAAGATAATTAAATGTAACAATTTTAAATTTTATAAATTTATAAACATCACAAAGTGTTAATATAATCTGTAGGAGTGAAGATGCTTTCCTTTCATGTAATTTGTGTGTGTGTGTGTGTGTGTGTGTGTGTGTATATATACACACAGTATATACATATATATTCGCTATATATATATGTAGTGAAAAGGCAACCCATAGAATGGAAGAAAATATTTATAAATTATATACAATGTAACATTGTGTATCAACTATATTCAAATAAAAAATTAAAATAAAAAAGTTAATATCCACAATATATAAAGAACTTCTATAATTTAACAACAACAACAACAAACAAACAGTTTAATGGGCAAAGGATTTGAATACATATTTATCCAAGGAAAATACACAAATAGCCAACAAGTATATGAAAAAATGCTCAACATCACTAATTATTAGAAGTACAAATCAAAACCACGCTGAGGTATTACTTCACACCTCTTAGGGTGGTCACTATCAAAATAAAAAGAAGAAGACACCAGAAAATAACAAGTGCTGGCAAGGATGTGGAGATGTGGAAAAATTGGAACCTTCTGCACTTAGTAAGAAGGTAAATGGTGCAGCCACTCTAGAAAACTATGGGAAGTTTCTCAAAAAATTAAAAGTAGAAATACCATATTATACAACAATCTGGCTTCTGGGTATATATCTAAAAGAATTGAAAACAGGATCTTGAAGACATATTTGCACACCTGTGTTCATTGCAGCATTATTCCCAATAACTTAGAGGAGGAAAAAACTTAAATATCCATCAGTGGAGGAATGGATAGAGAAAATGTGGCATATATACATAATGGCCTAGAATTCAGCTTTACAAAAGAAAAAAAAATCCTTACATGCTACAATATGGTTAACATTCGAAGATGTTATGGTAAGTGAAATAAGCCAAGCACAAAATGACAAATACTGCATGATCCACTTACATAAATCTCTAGTAGTCAAACTCTTGGACACAGATGGTTGGAATGGTGTTTGCCAGGAGCTAGCAAGATGTGGAAAGGGGAGTTTTCGGTAAATGAGGATAGAGTTTTACTTTTGCAAGATGAAAAAGTTCTAGAAATCTGTTGCACAAAAAGGTACACATAGTAACAATACTTTACACTTAAAAATATATAAAATGTAAAAAAAAATTTAAATGTTGTATGATTTTTGTCACAATAAAAAAGAACCAGAGAAGCACATATTTAAACAGATAAATCATCAAAACATTAAACTGAGTAAAAAAATACATTTTAGAATAATAACATTTATATAAATTCCATTTATATCAAGTTAAAAACACACAAAATGTTTTTATGCACAATGTATGAAATATGAGGGAAATGATTTTAAGAACATACAAAGGAATGATACTTGTGGGTTGATGATAATGATGACCTTTGCTACAATAAAAGAACTGGGTGTAGATGGTTGCTTGGGGTCTTGATTATCTCTAATAAAATATTTTGGTAGTGAAAGAGAATCTAAAATGTGGCAAAATGTTAGAAATTTGATAAAACTACATGCTATATCAATGTCTACCCTTAATTCTATGATTGAAATAATTCATAAGAAATAAATACAAATATACCCAAAGAACCCAATGAACTTTAGGGACCTGGTTCCCTTAGGTTTTGAAAATAAAATTTTAGTCTAAAATATGGCATGCATACATGGCTCAAAATACTATTTTTAAAACACTCTTTAATCTATAATTAGTATATTGCACATATTGCTTAAGAGGCAATGAAGAAAGAATTGGGTAAAAGCCTCTAAAAATGTTCCTGGGTGTTCAGAAGAGAGCAGAGCATTTGGATTTGATATCAAAGAGGCTATACAATGTCATTTTATTCTAATATCCATGAACCATAGATGAAACATTATAATTTAGTACACTTTATACAACTTGGAGAGCTTGCATACTTCCTGTTTTGTTGTAGTGTTATTTCCTGGAACATAAGGGGGCTTCTTCATTTTCCTTTGTCCATGGGGATTAACACAATATTAATGCTCTTACTGGATTCTTGAGAGATACATGAGAACAAATATGTGTATAAGCATAAATGAAAGAATAAGGTAAAATGAGCTGTGTGTAACATATATATCAGGTGGAATTTCTATTTTTTAAGAAAGAAATATGTGTTTCTTGTAAGTAGATGACAGATCTATCTTCATAGAAACTAGCCTGTTTGCCTTGTTAACAAAAGTAATAATTCTTACACATATTAGGATCCACAAAAATCTGAGCTTATGTGTTTGTGCGTGCGTGTGTGTGTGTGTGTGTGTGTGTGTGTGTGTGTGTTTAAGAGTTTAGAAGAGTTGGGGGGTGCCTGGGTGGCTCAGTCGGTTGAGCCTCTGACTTTGGCTCAGGTCATGATCTCGCAGTTTGTGAGTTTGAGCCCCATGTTGGGCTCTGTGCTGACAGCTCAGAGCCTGGAGCCTGCTTAGGATTCTGTGTCTCACTCTCTCTACTCCTTCCCCTCTCATGCTCTGTCTCTCTCTGTCTCTCAAAGATGAATAAATGTTAAAGAGTTTAGAAGAGTTAGGATGAGCATGAGGTGTTGTATGGAAACCAATTTGACAATAAATTTCATGTTTAAAAAAAACAGGGTTAAAAAAAAGACTTTAGAAGAGTTCATACAATCTTATGCACATTTAGTCAACTAGAGAATTTAGCTGAAAGAGCCCTAATTCTGAATTAAAAATAGATAAATACATTCCTATTTAATTCCTCTTTATTTAATGAAATTTAGTCTTGGACATTTCTAGGTTTCCGACTATACTTGGTGAGCCAGTTTTTTTCTTTTTAATTCTTTATTACATTGAAAAATGATTAACCCTACCTGGATTGAATTTTAATTAAAACAATTATTCTTCCAAAAAATAAAACATGTTATAGAAATGTTATAATGGAACATTTGATATTTTTAATATACATTATGTATATTTTTTAAATCTACAAACAAAATGAATTAATATCAACTTATTCTGAGATGTACTGTACATGAGTTTTGCATTGAAAAGCTTTATCATCATGATTGTTGCCTAGAAGATCTGTCTGGATCTGACATGTTGGGTCCTCAGCCTACTCATGGCTGCTTTCATCTCCTTATTTCTCAGAGTGTAAATAATGGGGTTCAGTAAAGGTGTAATAATTGAATAAAACACAGAAAGAAATTTATCCACTGAAAAGCTGCTGACAGGCCAAGCATAAATGAAGATACATGGCCCAAAGAACAGAGTGACCACAGTAATGTGAGCGGACAGTGTGGACAGAGCCTTGGAGAGTCCACCAGAAGATCGACGTCGGACAGTTACCAGAATGACAGTGTAGGAAATGAGCAAGAGTATGAAGCAGATGAAAGACAACAGTCCACTGTCAGCAGTTACCAGCAACTCCAGAACATAGGTCTCAGTGCAGGCAAGTTTTAGAACTAGGGGAAGGTCACAAAAAATATCGTCCACTATATTGGGACCACAGAAGGGCAAGTTGATAGTAAAAATCATCTGGCTCATCGTATGCACAAAACCGACAACCCAGGACAGCAGCACAGAGCTGGTGAGGACTCGACGGTTCATGACGGATGTGTAGTGAAGAGGTTTGCATATTGCAATGTACCGATCAACAGCCATGACTATGAGAAGAGTCATCTCACTGCCCCCTAAAAAGTGGAGGAAGAACATCTGAGCCATACAACCCCACAAGGAAATAGTTTTGTTCTCCTTGAGAAAATCTGTGACCATCTTAGGGGTTGTGATTGTAGAAATACACATATCCAGAAAGGAGAGATTTCCAAGGAGGAAGTACATTGGTGTGGAGTACAGATGTGAGTCAAAGGTTACGGTGACCACGATGAGAAAGTTTCCTGCCACAATAGCTGCATAGGCCAACAAAAATATGAAAAAAAAGAAAATTTCAAGTTCCCAAATGTTGGTGAGTCCTAACAAAACAAACTCTGATATCATTGAGCTATTCATTGTATCCATCTAGTCTATATAGGGGTTTTCAGAAAGTCATTAAAATGTAGAAAATCTGAAAAAAGTGATGATTTAAACTTTGATAGTTTTGAAGATATGAACATATAGAAAGTAGCATTTGATTCCTATAGAAAGAGAAAAGATGAACATTTCTGAAAAAATACATTCAATTTATTGATTTAAGCAACATTCACATTACCAAATCTATTTTCAGCCAGAAAAGCACCAAAGATAAGAAATTTATTGTAAAATTTTGTAAACAGTGTTTGCAGGTATAGAATGCATCTCCGCGTTGATATGTTGTTTCTATCATGAGTTTATGAATTTATGAACCATGAGTTCAATGTGTCAATGAGTAAAAGAGCCAAACAACCATTAGTCAAATGATTTAATTCAAGTGGGTACTAATACAGTCGTGTAACTTTGTGGTGATGGTGCTTAGTATTTGATCTTTTGCTTCTTTCCCCTTCCCTAATATAAAATATTCAGATATGTGCATGTGAGTTGATATATTTTTTTCAGCGACTTGCTTTAGGGTAATTTATTATATCAGTTATACTATATCATCACCCCTCCCTTTTATCTTAAAGAGGTATAGCAATGATTTCACTTATTCCTGAAGCTATAATCTGGTTATGGATTATCATATGTTCTTATTGCCCCCCCTAAATTATAATAAAACAAGCTTCCTAGGAAGTTTCCAGGCAAGGACATAAATGTTTCTCAGTTTCCAGGTTTCTCTCTTTCTCCCTTCCTCCTTCCCTCCCTCCCTCCATTCTTTCCTTCCTTACTCCCTACCTTCCTTTTTTCTTCCTTCCTTCCTTCCTTCCTTCCTTCCTTCCTTCCTTCCTTCCTTCCTTCCATCTTCATTTCATCCTTCCCCTCCTCCTCCTCCCATCAATGTTGTCCTCCTCTTCCTCCTTCTTCTGAATAGCGTTGTGCATTCAGAACAAAACTTGTGTCCTCCACTGCTGAGCCTTTTCGCCTATTTTCCTGAATGTATTATTGCTGGGTTCTTGGCTGGAGTTTTTTTTTCCTTGTCCCTTTATATTGTGTATATAGATGGTCTGTGAACAACGAACAAACCCTTTACAAGTAGTGTTTATGTTTCCTTGGCTCCTAAATGCTTATCATTATTGTACCCAGTGCTTTCCTCTGACACTGTTTTGCACTTGTGTGCAGACTGACTCAACTCTTATCTTGGCTCCCACATCCTTGACACTTGTACCCTGTATATGTATCCAGATTGGTCTGACACTGTTGGCTTACTTTTATCTACTTTTAATTTTGATTTAGATCTTTTGGTCCTAGCATGTTTTTCTTTCTTCTTAAAAAAAAAGCTATTAGTGATATACACCAAACACATAGGCGAAGGCTCATACATATACAAACAAAAAGCACGATACTTACAGCACATTCTAGTCCTGGAGCACCAAAACACAGCATGCAAAACCTACTCTGAATTTCTTTTTTTTCTTTTTTCTTTTGCTTAGTAGTTCAGGAAATATTCAGAAATTTTGGTTTAGCCTAACTATCAGAATTAAAAAAAGAAACTGAATCAAGAATAAAGATTTAAATTCTGCCCCTGGCCTCAACATTTACTAGAGATGTATACTCTTAACTTTTGAACGTTGATTTATTTTTCCATAAAATGAAATAATACCTACTCTACTACCTCATAGATTGTTATGAGACCCCAGGGTAACATATTTGGAATATATTTGTATATTTTATTAAACAACCATAGATCCTACATAGGTACAATCACATAATTCTATCTGTAGCATTATCTCATTTTCTGATGATTTTAAGGATGCTTAAACCAGTAGGAACCACAGAAGATTCTTACCATGTAAGACTTGGTAAAGAAGACAGCGTCAAAGTATTTTTCTCTATAAATATAAATGATGTAATTACCTTAGTTGTCTTCATTATAAAGATTTAACACCATCATTGTTATTCCATTTCATGCAGTACTTGAGTCTGCGTACTAGTTATGTATAGCTTCAAATTATGCATTTCTCAGTCTTATGGTACTAACAGGAGAAAATCTTGAGAATTATAAAAGCGATTTTGTAATATTTAATATGTAAAATTGGAAAATTAAAAGAAAAAATGGATATTTATTAATTTAGTTTTTTAAACTATTTTCAAGCCTCTTCATTAAATATATCCATCATATAGATGGATTCCATTCTGTTACGATAGATGAAATCATTCATTATGACAATTTATACACATGACCAAAGATAAAATATCTTTAAAATCTATATTTTTCTGCTCAGACACAGACAAAAATAAGATAGAGTATGAAAAAGAAAATAATTCTTCCTAACATAAGTCACAGTTAAACCTTAAGTGGAAAGTTTAAACTTTTGCATGGTCTGTATTATACAGACATGATGAGCTGAACAGGAATGAAAAATAATTGGATAAAAGTGGATAGGGCCTGGTTTGGTTTCTCTGTAGCAGGAATTTGTCTGAGAATGGGATGCTTGACCTGTGACTGGAGAGCCTGGCTCTTTCTGTGCCTTTTTTGTGACTAAAGTATGGAAACGTACTGCACTCTTTTCCACTGAGGGCACTTGTCTGGGGAAGAAAAGCTGTGGGATGCCCAATACTGAGTCTCTGTATTCAGTAACAAAGTCTTTTCCATACATTTCCACAAATGCACTTAAACAATATATGTGGAAATGTGTAACTGGCAGTTCTTTTAATAAGAATAAAGGCTGTGCACTTTTTAGTGATCTTGAGGGTTTTTTTAAATGAATAATCTTATGAGAGAATTAGGCCATGCCTACATTATCTAACCCAAGGGGAATATTCACTTTTATAGGCAAAATTCAAATTCTGCCAAAATAGCCATTATAAATATTTTCCTGATTAAAAAATAAACTTTTACAATTAATAGAAAAAGACTTAACATTATAAATACACAAAGGACTTTATTCTCATATATTGGTCAAGTTTGAAATATTAAAGTAACTTTTAAATGTAGTTAGGGGGCACTGGGTGGCTCAGTTAGGTTAAGTGAGAGACTCTTAATTTGAGCTCAGGTCATGATCTCATGGTTCTTGAGTTCGAGCCCTGGTGTTGGGGGTCTGTGCTGATAGCACAGATTCTGCTTTGGATTCTCTCTCTTTCTGTCCTTCTCTCTGCCCTTCCCCTGCTTATACACACACTCATTCTCTCTCTCTCTCTCTCTCTCTCTCTCTCTCTCTCTCAATACACACACACACACACACACACACACGTTGGAAGAAGACCAGTGGATTTAGAAAAATAGAAGATAGTCCTTGGCTTGCACAATTACCAAAAACAAATATATTACCAGTACAATTAGATAATTATATTGAATAGAAAGTTATATTACTTCAGTGAAGAAAATACTTGTAGACTTGAGGGAGAAGATTTTTTTAAAAAATACTGATTGATATTAATCATTGCTCTCACCTAATGTTCCCTAAGTGTTTTCTGTGTTGAAATACATACTGAATGTATGAAGGTAAAAACATATGTGAGTAAATTAATATGAAAAAAATAAGTCAATGTTTCCCATTTTATTATTTGAAGTGTTGATAGATTACATTTTAGACTTATCACAAATGCTAAACTTAGCCAAGTAAGAATCCGATTTTTCCATTATTTTACAACACTCTAAATTCTTTTAGTTTTTTTATCCCAAACATATTAAACTAACCCAAGTTTGTATTGCAAAAAATAAACTCGCACTGTAAAACTGACCCCTAAAATCAGGAATGTGAGTGCTATTTATCAGTCAGACTAGCTGTTCCTCTTACTGAAATTAGATACATTTGTGCAGTTGCTAGTTGACCCAAATTATCTTTTACTGTTGCCCTCATTATCAGATAATATGGTTATCATTCAGTTCTAAGTTTCTGTAAAATTCAGTTCTGAGTTTTTCTTTTATTAAAGTGTGCAACTGCAGTTTGGTGTTAGCACTGCTATCTAAACCTACCAGTTCTAGCTGAGGAGTGGTCTCTTTAAAGACGTGCAGACACAGTGAGATCCTGAATATATATCTTTTTTACACCATGAATATATATGACCATCATTTGCAGTTTTTTTAAAAAAAGGACAAGAATCATATACATAAGGTATAGGCTTGTGATCAACTCCCAAAGGGAATTATTAAAATAAATATGCTAGGGTTCCCTAGAGTTCAGAGCAAGGACCTCTTCTCTCATTATTTATTTATTTATTTATTTATTTATTTATTTATTTTTTATATATATGAAATTTATTGACAAATTGGTTTCCATACAACACCCAGTGCTCATCCCAAAAGGTGCTTTCCTCAATACCCATCACCCACCCTCCCCTCCCTCCCACCCCCCATCAACCCTCAGTTTGTTCTCAGTTTTTAACAGTCTCTTATGCTTTGGCTCTCTCCCACTCTAACCTCTTTTTTTTTTTTTCCTTCCCCTCCCCCATGGGTTCCTGTTAAGTTTCTCAGGATCCACATAAGAGTGAAACCATATGGTATCTGTCTTTCTCTGTATGGCTTATTTCACTTAGCATAACACTCTCCAGTTCCATCCACGTTGCTACAAAAGGCCATATTTCATTTTTTCTCATTGCCACGTAGTATTCCATTGTGTATATAAACCACAATTTCTTTATCCATTCATCAGTTGATGGACATTTAGGCTCTTTCCATAATTTGGCTATTGTTGAGAGTGCTGCTATGAACATTGGGGTACAAGTGCCCCTATGCATCAGTACTCCTGTATCCCTTGGATAAATTCCTAGCAGTGCTATTGCTGGGTCATAGGGAATTCAGCAAAGTTGCAGGATACAAAATCAATGTACAGAAATCAGTTGCATTCTTATACACTAACAACGAAGCAACAGAAAGACAAATAAAGAAACTGATCCCATTCACAATTGCACCAAGTAGCATAAAATACCTAGGAATAAATCTAACCAAAGATGTAAAGGATCTGTATGCTGAAAACTATATAAAACTTATGAAGGTAATTGAAGAAGATTTAAAGAAATGGAAAGACATTCCCTGCTCATGGATTGGAAAAATAAATATTGTCAAAATGTCAATACTACCCAAAGCTATCTACACATTCAACGCAATCCCAATCAAAATTGCACCAGCATTCTTCTCGAAACTAGAACAAGCAATCCTAAAATTCATATGGAACCACAAAAGGCCCCGAATAGCCAAAGGAATTTTGAAGAAGAAGACCAAAGCAGGAGGCATCACAATCCCAGACTTCAGCCTCTACTACAAAGCTGTCATCATCAAGACAGCATGGTATTGGCACAAAAACAGACACACAGACCAATGGAATAGAATAGAAACCCCAGAACTAGACCCACAAACGTATGGCCAACTCATCTTTGACAAAGCAGGAAAGAACATCCAATGGAAAAAAGACAGCCTCTTTAACAAATGGTGCTGGGAGAACTGGACAGCAACATGCAGAAGGTTGAAACTAGATCACTTTCTTACACCATTCACAAAAATAAACTCAAAATGGATAAAGGACCTAAATGTGAGACAGGAAACCATCAGAACCTTAGAGGAGAAAGCAGGAAAAGACCTCTCTGACCTCAGCCGTAGCAATCTCTTACTCGACACATCCCCAAAGGCAAGGGAATTAAAAGCAAAAGTGAATTACTGGGACCTTATGAAGATAAAAAGCTTCTGCACAGCAAAGGAAACAACCAACAAAACTAAAAGGCAACCAACGCAATGGGAAAAGATATTTGCAAATGACATATCGGACAAAGGGCTAGTATCTAAAATCTATAAAGAGCTCACCAAACTCCACACCTGAAAAACAAATAACCCAGTGAAGAAATGGGCAGAAAACATGAATAGACACTTCTCTAAAGAAGACATCCAGATGGCCAACAGGCACATGAAAAGATGTTCAACGTCGCTCCTTATCAGGGAAATACAAATCAAAACCACACTCAGGTATCACCTCACGCCAGTCAGAGTGGCCAAAATGAACAAATCTTCTCTCATTATTTAAGTGGATTGTGTGTTCATGAAGTATATCAGCCATGTGAACTTTCTCTAGTAAGTGCTTCATACTAACTCAGGTGTTTTGGTTGGGGCAGGACGAGCACATTGATAGAAAATTGATCTATTATAGATTATAGTCTTGAGGAAATAATAATTCTATTAATTTGATTTCCTCAATCTGAATATTTGTGATTAATTTGGTAATTGTATTTATTCAAGTAAAGTTAAAATATTACCCACACTGAACAAAGCATATAAGGAAATTCACAAGTATAGGCCAATTCTTAGCAGAGAAAAATCTCCTTTTAACATGTAAAGGGAGAGAGAGAAAAAGAGAGCAGAAAGAGCTTGAATGAGCAAGCTGGGGAGGCTTTCACCATGGTAATCGATAAAGGAATAATGGTAATCAATAAATGGTTAGTGGAGTTTTGCAATCAACCATTCTAAAGATAGAGAATTTTGCTAGCTCTTTATAATTATATAGAACTTCATGGTAACTCAAAAGTATTAAAAAAGATCTGTAGCAACACCTTTACAAAACAATGTAATTAAGCAAATAAAATTCTTAAAGCTATCAGTGTAACAATATGATTGCAGATGAGTTCATATGGTACAGAAATTTTTCTGAATACTCTTAAATATAACTCTTCCATGCTTGTCCAATTAAAAGCCTCTTGAAAAGATTACAAGAAAGCGAGGGTAACAAATATATGATATATGTGGTGCCACATTAATTTCCAAAGGCCACAACAGACATTGTTAACAAATTTTTCACACTTTTTGATTGAAACCAATAATTTGTTTTTTAATTTAGTTCCTTATACAGCCACAGCGATTAGAATTGCCATGAAAAATAAACCTTTTAAGAATATTTATGGTGAGTAAGTGTGTGTCACAGTTCAGTGTGGCATTTGAGATGCTTCAAGAAGAAGACTCTTGGGGCGCCTGGGTGGCGCAGTCGGTTAAGCGTCCGACTTCAGCCAGGTCACGATCTCGCGGTCCGTGAGTTCGAGCCCCGTGTCGGGCTCTGGGCTGATGGCTCAGAGCCTGGAGCCTGTTTCTGATTCTGTGTCTCCCTCTCTCTCTGCCCCTCGCCCATTCATGCTCTGTCTCTCTCTGTCCCAAAAATAAACGTTGAAAAAAAAATTAAAAAAAAAAGAAGACTCTTAAATATAGAAATCAAAAGATAATATTAGAACAGTATTATGTGCTCTGACCTAATTGTCCAAACCAGTTGGTAAGGATGGCATACATAGAATTTTTCAGAATAAATCTGAACTGTTAGAAGCACACAATCTGGAGCCAAACTAAAGTAGGACAAATATATTTTTAAAAGGATGAAGAAGGGGATAAACAGGGAAAATATCTAAGTTTGATATGCAAAGTACATTGTAAAGCTTTTGCACTGCAAAGAAAACCATCAACAGTACAGAAAGTTATCGTACTGGCTGGGGGAAGGTGTTTGCAAGTAATATATCCAATAAGGGGTTAATACCCAAAATATGTAAAGAATTCATACAACTGAACACACAAAAAGGAAAAAATCTGACAAAAATGGGCAGAGGACCTGAACAGACATTTTCCAAAGAAGCCATATAGATGGTCAACAGGCTCATGCAAAAGTGCCCAACATGACTAATCATCAGGGAAATGCAAATCAAAACCACAATGACATAATACCTTAAACTTGTCAGAATGGCTAGAATCAAAAAGACAAGACATAACGATTGTTGGTGAGGATGTGGAGAAAAAGGAACCTTGTGCACCTACCTCTGTTGGTGGGATGTAATGTACAGGCACTGTGGAAAACATTATGGAGATTTCTCTAAAAATTAAAAATAGAATTACTATGTTATCTAGTAATTCCACTGTTGGATATTTAACCAAAGAAAATGAAAACGCTAATTTGAAACAATTTATGCACCCCCTACATTTATTGTAGCATTATTTATAATATCCAAGATATGGAAGCAACCAAAGTGTCCGTTACTAGATGAATGGATAAGGAAGATATTATACATGTGCATGCACACACACACACACACACACACACACACACACAGAGAGAGAGAGAGAGAGAGGAATATTACTCAGACATAAAAAAGAATGGAGTCTTGCCATTTGCAACAACATAATGATCTACAGGGTGTTAAGTGAAATAAGTCCGACAGAGAAAGACAAATACTGTATGATTTCATTCATGTGGAATCTAAAACACAAAATAAATGAGTTAAAAAAAACAACAAAAACCAGAATTCGACATATAAATACAGTGAACAAACTAATGCTTGCCAGAGGTGAGGCAGGTAGGGGGATGGTGATGGTAAGTGGGAGATATAGGTTGCCTGTTATGGAAAGAACAAGTCACAGGAATAAAAGCCACAGTATAAGAAATACAGTCAATGAAATTATAATACTGTTTTATGGTGACAGATGGAGCTACACTTGTGTTGAGCATAGCATAATGTAAAAGTTTGTCAAAACCCAATGTTGTACACCTTAAAGTAATGTAATATGTGTGTCAACTATACTCAAAGAAAAATTTTCAAACAAAAATATTTTTATTTTATTTTATCAAAAACTCAAATAAAAATATTATTTTTCTAAACTGAGACATTTAGGGGCACTTGGGTGGCTCAGTCGGTTAAACATCTGACTTTGGCTCGCGTCATGATCTCATGGTTTGTGGGTTCGAGCCCCATGTCGGGCTCTGTGCTGACAGCTCCGAGCCTGGAGCCTGCTTCAGATTCTGTCTCCCCCTCTCTCTGCCCCTCCCCCCATTGTGCTCTGTCTCTCTCTCTCAAAAATAAATAAATATTTAAAACAATTTTTAAACTGAGACATTTAAAAATGTTTAAAAAGACTTCAAAAAAGATGTCCCCAAGATGTTCAAATACTTTTAGGTTTTCTATTTGCCTTTGGAAGTCTTTACAGTTTCCACATACTCATTGTTTGTGTTTATTTAAGAAATTCAGGTTTACTATCTGAAACAGCCCAAAAACTATTCCCTCTGCTTTCACTTTTGATGCATTATATTCTCTACTTATGAGGACTGAGGTATATACCAAACTGTAATAAATATGGCATCCCCTCCTTCCCTTTCTCAAAACACTTCGATGGCTTTACATTGGCAATAAAAAGGAACCCATTAGGCCTGAAAACTCTGGTCTCTTCCCTTCTATAATATCTCAGCACAGGGGTGCCTGGGTGGCTCCATGGCTTAAGCATCCAACTTCAGCTTATGATCTCATAGCTCGTGAGTTCGAGGCCTCTGTCAGGCTCTTTGCTGACAGCTCAGAGCCTGGAGCCTGCTTCAGATTTTGTGTCTCCATCTCTCTCTGTTCCTTCCCCCCTCACACACACTCTCTCTTTCTCTCTCAAAAATAAATAAACATTAAAAATTTTTTAAAAAAATCTCGGCATAGATCTTTTCCCTTTCATTCATCCGTCTCCTTCACAAGGTTTACTTTTAATACTTACAAACTCTTTCTCACTTCACAATGTCTATGTACACTGGCCTTTTCCTGGAATATTCTTTTCCTTGCACAAATGTCTAATTCTAGGGCTTTCTTAATGTGTTGGTATAAACATCTCTCCTTAAAGTGATCTTCTGAGACAACCACTCCTAACATAGATCTCTCACTTTGGTATTCTCTCCAGAGCAGGGACCAGGTCTGTGTCTATAACCACAACCATATATCTGTATTGCTTTGGACAGTGCTTGGTACCTAGTAAATATTTTTTTATTGTTTCATAAATGACTGAATTCAGTTGAAAAATCATTGTGTACATGTTTTCTGGTACAGCAAGCTGCACTAAGCAGTTCATGGTTTTAATCTGTAATATTTGTGTTGATATTGATTCTTAGAAAACTATTTGAGTACACAAAGGTATGTTGGAAACATTTATTTTTAGGCATATTTTTTTTACATTCTACTAAAGATGATTAACATATTGAGGCTATATAGTGAGAAAGTACTCTTATCCCCATTCAAATCACAATGCCTCTGTGAAGACTCCGTATGGTTAACAAATATTGATGGATGTTTTCACACCTATGAAGTTACTTAATATAACTTTAGAAATAAAAATTGATAATAAACACCATATAGTGTGCTCTCTTACTAAATTTACCCATTTTTACATACTGGGCCATTAAAACTATACAATTTTTGTAAGAAGACATGTGATTGGATATTTTAAACAGTCATCAGGGTCGTTTCCCTGACTTCTAAGGAAAGAAAGTACAAGGAAGTAATGAATGCACACTAATTTATGTATTAAATTACTGCTATGAACACTTTCCATTAGATTTTTAATAAAACTGACCTTAATATTCCACGAATCTTGAGGGAGGAAATTGAAAGTCTTTAAATTTTTAATTTTGATTGTTCTGATAAATATTAAATTTGATATTTAATATCAAAACCCCAATAGCAGAGAACACAAAACAGTCAGCTGTTATAAACGTTCTTTAGGAAGTGAGCCAAGAGCCAATATGCTGGCTGCTGAGTCTCTTAATGGCTGCTTTCATTTCTTGATTCCTCAGAGTATAAATAATTGGATTAAGGAGAGGGGTGATTATAGAGTAAAACACAGAAAGAAACTTATCTACAGAGTAACTCTTGAACGGGAAAACATAGATGAAGATAGCAGGACCAAAGAAGAGAGTGACCACAGTGATGTGAGCAGACAGTGTGGACACTGCCTTAGAGGATGCACTGGAGGAGTGCTGCCAGATGGTGACCAGCATGACAATGTAGGATATGAGCAGGAGAATGAAGCAGATCAGGGACAGGAGTCCACTATTTGCAATCACCAAGAGCTCTAGGATATAGGTCTCAGTGCAGGCAAGCTTGATGACCAGGGGAAGGTCACAGAAAATGCTATCCACAACATTGGGACCACAGAAGGGTAAACCTACCGTGAAAACCATCTGGCTTGTGGTATGTATGGACCCAATTGCCCATGAGAGCAGCAGAAACCCGATGAGCACCCTGCGATTCATGATGGTCTGATACTGCAAGGGCTTGCATATGGCAACATACCTGTCTATGGCCATAGCTATCAGAAGAGACATCTCTCCACCCCCAAAGAAGTGCATAAAAAACATCTGAGCCATGCAGCCCCACAAGGAGATGGTCTTGCGTTTTCTAAGGAGGTCTGCAATCATTTTGGGAGTTGCAGCAGAAGAAAGACATAAATCAAAAAATGACAAATTTGCCAGAAAGAAATACATGGGGGAGTGAAGATGCGTATCAACTATCACAGAGATCACAATGAGGAGGTTTCCTACTATGATGGCTACATAGACAAGGAAGAAGACTGCAAAAAAGAATATTTGAATTTCTCGAGAAGTGGAAAGTCCCAGCAAGATGAACTCAGACACACTTGATCTGTTGTTGGGGACATCCATTCATCCTTTCGTATGAGTTTATCAGAGGTTGCCTAGAAGAGGGAAAAACACACAGAATGTCATAGGGACTGACAAGTCCATAAACTTGATCTTTACTCACATACTGTCTCTTATCCAGGCAAACAACCCTGTTGCTACTATGACTACTTCTTTCATATTTTACAGGAGATATTTCACTGGACCACATAGTATAGAAACTGCAGGGAATGGAGACAACTAAATAAAATGGGTGTATTGGTTGGTAGGGGCAAGGTCAGTTGGACATTAGAGAAAACCTCTCCCTTCTTGTTCAGCTGCAGATCAGACTGTGTGTGAGCATTTAATTTATTAGAATGATATAAAGGAATTTTGGAAGGCAAAAGCAAGATAAATTTTATCTCTTGCAGGAAGTGCATTTACTGACATTTTTTGTGACATTCCAGTATGCAATAAAAAGTTTGCCATATTAAATATTACTGAAATCACATAAAGTGCATTATGATTCTTGAAAAGAACTAATTATAGATCATAAACATATATATTGTTGTTAGAAGATTGAATGTGGAGACAGTTATATCATTAACTGAGATCAAACCCAATTACTGAGGAAAGTTTAAGGTTTTTAGACTTGAATGACGCAGATTGACTCTCAAAACTACAGATGCTCATCTAAATATTGCCTAATTCTTCATTTCATATGATCAGACATAAAGTGTCCCATCTGTGCATTCTTATCCAGTTGTTGGAAAATTGGATCAAATAACCATTTTTATGTAATATTTTTTTAATCTTTGTTTATTTTTGAGAGAGAGTGTGTGACCAGGGGAGGGGACACAGAATCCAAAGCTAGCTCTAGGCTCTGAGCTGTCAGAACAGAGCCCGATGCAGAGCTTGAACTCACAAGCCGTGAGATCATGACCTGAACCAAAGTCAGATGCTTAACCGACTGAGCCACCCAGGCAACCCTCTGATATTTGTTAAGTCATATGTTATAACATATCTGAGTGTATAGAAATACCTAAATCACTACTAGTAGGACTAGTGAAGTTTTCCTTTGTAGTCTTGTTCCTCTTTCCTCCATTAGTGAGGGATAAAGAGTACAGTGAATCATTTATCTTTGTAAACATGACCTAACAAAACTTAAAATGTGATATATTCTTTGAAGAGAGTACTGTCTTGGATTACTTAGCCTACTTGAACTTGTACTTCCTAACAATTATTTTCTTTAAAGTTCCTTTAACTTTTACCTTTGTCAAAGATGGAAAAAAGTCATAGATATTATGTTGCTTGCTGACTGAAGTGGATTCAGCCAAGCTAAATGAACTTTTAAAAAATACACACAAGTAAAAAGAATAGGTCAGTGCTCAATCAATTTAAATGCACCTACTTAAGACCTTCCTTGTTTGGCTGATTTTAGCTCTACTTTTCAAGTCTTATTCCAAGCATGTTGTTGAACTCCAGTCTTTTCCTTGCTTTTATGAGAGCCTAGACCCAGGGCTAATGCAGATTGTCAGAAAATAAAATAGAATATATGTGATTTGGGGAGTATATTTCAACCTTTTAGTTACACAGTTCAAATTTTTTTTTTCAAAATAATTTGGTAGCATTTTATTTTATTTTATTTTTTTTATATGAAGTTTATTGACAAATTGGTTGTATATCTAGATAACCATAATAAACATTTAATCATATTCTCTTTTCTATGCATGGTTACTATCACTAAGACACACAGTTCTTGTAAATGGCCCATAATCTTCCATTTTTGACACTATCATTCAGAGTAGCATAAAAATTTCTTCTTTCACAAGGTAATAAAACCAAAAATGGACATCTTAGTTCTCATTCAAAGATGTGAATCTATATTTCTTCTTTGTGCTTTGCACTCTTATCTATAAGACAATGATCTTATCTAAACTATAGTCCTTGGACCTTCTGTATTTCTCTGAAGTATGAAATAAGTGCACCTTTAGGTACACAAGGGTCTGGCAAAGACAGAGTTCTAGACAAAATGCTATTTCTCATTTTTTTCTGGCTTAATAAGTGTTTAACTACTTGGTCATTTCCAGACTGTTACCATAGGAAAGTTGCATTTTGTCATATGGTTTTCTAGCAATTTCTAACAAGTATAATGATACCATCAATATTTTATGAGTGGTGACATTCTATTATTTTCAAACTAACGAATCAAACATTTTATCCTTGCATTTTTAAAAACAATAAAGGAACTTTCTCTATATTTCTGCTATAACTGAAAGAATAAATTCATTCAACCTGATATGTGTAGCCAAAAAATTTGAACATACCTAGATTTCTCTTCTCTAAGAATAATTTATTTAGCCTGCATTGCTGGATCATAATCTTACTTTCCAGTAATTATTGGTATAGTATTGTCTGATTTTTGTATTTTTTCAATTGTAACAAGATCAGGTTGGTTCCAGTTTAATTTTCCCCTTTCATCCCTCCCCTCAGTTATCATTTTTGGCATATGTATGTACCATTTATAGACACATTTAATGTTACTAATGAAAATAATGTGATCAGTGCGTTATATTGGTAGAGTAGCATGTCAGGATTATGTAACCTACCAGTATGCACTTGGACCTCAGAAGTAACATCAGTATGAAATGGATGCTTAATCTTCATCATTCAGTGACTTTATTTTCTTCTCTGGCCTTCAAAAGACAGCAGTATATAAGTGTATCCCTTGGTAGGAGGCACAAAAGAGAGAACTTGTTTGATTGTTTTAGATTCCTTAGAGACTGGCAGTAAAATAGTAATTGGGATTATTAAAAAAGACTTTTGACATTACAGAAATGAGATGCATTTTTCATCTATAAAATTGAAAATATTTTATTTATTTTTTTTTTAAATTTTTTTTTTCAACGTTTATTTATTTTTGGGACAGAGAGATACAGAGCATGAACGGGGGAGGGGCAGAGAGAGAGGGAGACACAGAATCGGAAACAGGCTCCAGGCTCCGAGCCATCAGCCCAGAGCCTGACGCGGGGCTCGAACTCACGGACCGCGAGATCGTGACCTGGCTGAAGTCGGACGCTTAACCGACTGCGCCACCCAGGCGCCCCAAAATTGAAAATATTTTAAAGGCAACAATCCATAACTCATGTGGTAGTGGAGAAATAGGAACAGAGTTGAATTATGAGAATTTTGTATGATCATTCTTTTGCTGTAGTTTGTTTTCTCCAAAAAGCATTGATAAATGTGATATTTAGGACAAATATAAATATTCTAGATTATTTAAATTCTACATTTTATTAAGGCTGAGATTTTCACGTTTAAACTTGAATCTTTCTGGACTTTGAGAAATAATGTGAAATGATTTTTCATCATTGCAATTAAATAATACTTCATTCCACTAAGAATTTGTTATGCTTTCTTTATAACCTTTTTAAATTTCCTGATAGATCAGACTCTTCTTCAGGTTGCACCCATTTACTGTTTTGTTTCCCTGATAATTTTTGAGGAGGTACTATATATTTTATTACTCATTAGTTTATAGTATATTTAATGTATGGAAAGGCAAGTCTGATCTCATTTCTTTTTCAATTCAGAGTGATCTTGACTATTTTCATAACTTTTTATTCTAAATTAAATTGGTTTATTTTCTAAGTTTAAATAAGTTCCACTGATGTTTTGATTTCACAGTATTAAACAATATGAAAGGCAGAAAAAAGAAACAGAATTACAAAATTGAGTCTTTCTTCCTGAAGGATTCTATGTCACTGTAAATGTCTACCTACTTGTATGACACAACAAAAATTTCCCATGTTGATCATCAACACATTTTTTGGGGGGGTAGTAACACGTGTTTTGTTAAATGTAAGTTTGCATATTTCCTACTTTGATGCCCTACTTAATATAATCTTTTCCTTAAGCATAATTGATTTTATTGCTATTGTTTCCATTTTTTTACATATTTACATGGTACATGGTTTCTTTTTTTTTAATATGAAATTTATTGTCAAATTGGATTCCATACAACACCCAGTGCTCATCCCAACAGGTGCCCTCCTCAATGCCCATCACACACCCTTCCCTCCCTCCCACTCCCCATCAACCCTCAGTTTATTCTCAGTTTTTAAGAATCTCTTATGGTTTGGCTCTCTCCCTCTCTAACTTTTTTTTCCCCTTCCCCTTCCCCATGGTCTTCTGTTAAGTTTCTTAGGATCCACATAAGAGTGGTACGTGGCTTCTTGTGGAAAGTTCTTTTGTAATTTTTTCCCCAGTTCATTGTCTTCTTTGTTTTAGGTTACTGGTAAAAGGATCAACAAACATTAATAACATTTTTTCTAATACATTTCTTGTGCCATATTCCATTAACTAGAATTTTAGAGTAACTTGTTAGTTTCTCAAACATGACACTTCCATCTTTCTTGAAAGTGAAAGCTCATTTTCTTGGAATCAGGTGTCTGTGCACTTCCATGATGTTTCCAGCACTGGCTGCAAGGCTGCATCTCACTAACCTGCGCTAATCACAGTTCTTCATTTTCCTCACCAGTGCTCAGTTTAGCAATGTGTCCAGCCCATGTATGCAGTCTGGTGAGTAGATTTCTCCCATCCTTCCTTAGTAACAGATGCCTGAATTCATTAAGCGACACTGTGCTACCTTCCTTACAAGTAGAAGTGGCAAAGATATAAGTAAGTGGTAAGATGTAGGTAAACAGTATTATCACGCAGCTACTTGGTGAAAATTTATTGTAAGGGCTCACTCCTGAGAGAGTTATGCCCTTTGTCTCCCAACTTCACATTTTCTCAAGTCTAATTAGAAATGTGTTAGTTTTTATACTAACATTTAGTAATGTAAATATAGTTAAAACGCTGCCAGTTAGACAATATACATATATAAAACAGAAGGATGTTAAGTAATTACTCAAGTGACAAAATATCTGAGTTGTTAACAGTAAATGTTCAGGGAAACCAACGATGATCATCAGCAGGAACCTACAACAAAAACTAAGCTGGAGGGGCAAGAGAAGATGCAGTCTTACCGCACGCAGCCCAAGAGTGTGATCATGTATTCATTTTCTTCTTCTTGCTTAACACATTTCCATAAAGATAGGGACTTCTTTCAACACAAATTTATTATTTTACACTCATGTAGGTCCAAAATCCAACATTGGGACAGGGGATTCTGGGAAGATGGTGGCGTAGGAGGACGCTGGGCTCACCGCGCGTCCTGCTGATCACTTAGATTCCACCTACACCTGCCTAAATAACCCAGAAAACCGCCAGAGGATTAGCAGAACAGAGTCACCCGACCCAAGTGCAGACGAGAGGCCCACGGAAGAGGGTAGGAAGGGCGGCGAGGCGGTGCGCGCTCCACGGACTGGCGGGAGGGAGCCGGGGCGGAGGGGCGGCTCGCCGGCCAACAGAGCCCCCGAGGCCGGCTTGCAAAAGCGGAGGGGCCTGACAGACTGTGTTCCGACAGCAAGCGCAACTTAACGTCTGGGAGGTCATAAGTTAACAGCTCTGCTCGGAAAGCGGGAAGGCTGGAGGACAAAGGGAGGGTGAGCTGCGGAGCCCCCAGACGACAGAGCTCAGTTTGGCGGGGAACAAAGGCGCTCGCCAGCACCATCTCCCCCGCCCATCCCCCAGCCAAAATCCCAAAGGGAACCGGTTCCGGCCAGGGAAATTGCTCGCTCCTCGCAAACACCCAACTCTGTGCTTCTGCGGAGCCAAACCTCCGGCAGCGATCTGACTCCCTCCGGCTGCCACAGGGCCCCTCCTGAAGTGGATCACCTAAGGAGAAGCGAGCTAAGCCTGCCCCCCCTGCCGCCGTGCACCTTGCCTTCCCACCCCAGCTAATACGACAGATCCCCAGCATCACAAGCCTGGCAGTGTGCAAGTAGCCCAGACGGGCCACGCCACCCCACAGTGAATCCCGCCCCTAGGAGAGGGGAAGAGAAGGCACACACCAGTCTGACTGTGGCCCCAGCGGTGGGCTGGGGGCAGACATCAGGTCCGACTGTGGCCCCGCCCACCAACTCCAGTTATACACCACAGCACAGGAGAAGTGCCCTGCAGGCCCTCACCACACCAGGGACTATCCAAAATGACCAAGCGGAAGAATTCCCCTCAGAAGAATCTCCAGGAAATAACAACAGCTAATGAGCTGATCAAAAAGGATTTAAATAATATAACAGAAAGTGAATTTAGAATAATAGTCATAAAATTAATCGCTGGGCTGGAAAACAGCATACAGGACAGCAGAGAATCTCTTGCTACAGAGATCAAGGGACTAAGGAACAGTCACGAGGAGCTGAAAAACGCTTTAAAGGAAATGGAAAACAAAATGCAAACCACCACAGCTCGGATGGAAGAGGCAGAGGAGAGAATAGGTGAACTAGAAGATAAAGTTATGGAAAAAGAGGAAGCTGAGAAAAAGAGAGATAAAAAAATCCAGGAGTATGAGGGGAAAATTAGAGAACTAAGTGATACACTAAAAAGAAATAATATACGCATAATTGGTATCCCAGAGGAGGAAGAGAGAAGGAAAGGTGCTGAAGGGGTACATGAAGAAATAATAGCTGAGAACTTCCCTGAACTGGGGAAGGAAAAAGGCATTGAAATCCAAGAGGCACAGAGAACTCCCTTCAGACGTAACTTGAATCGATCTTCTGCACGACATATCATAGTGAAACTGGCAAAATACAAGGATAAAGAGAAAATTCTGAAAGCAGCAAGGGGTAAACGTGCCCTCACATATAAAGGGAGACCTATAAGACTCGTGACTGATCTCTCTTTTGAAACTTGGCAGGCCAGAAAGAATTGGCACGAGATTTTCAGGGTGCTAGACAGCAAAAATATGCAGCCAAGAATCCTTTATCCAGCAAGTCTGTCATTTAGAATAGAAGGAGAGATAAAGGTCTTCCCAAACAAACAAAAACTGAAGGAATTTGTCACCACTAAACCAGCCCTACAAGAGATCCTAAGGGGGACCCTGTGAGACAAAGTACCAGAGACATCACTACAAGCATAAAACATACAGACATCACAATGACTCTAAACCCGTATCTTTCTATAATAACACTGAATGTAAATGGATTAAATGCGCCAACCAAAAGACATAGGGTGTCAGAATGGATAAAAAAACAAGACCCATCTATTTGCTGTCTACAAGAGACTCATTTTAGACCTGAGGACACCTTTAGATTCAGAGTGAGGGGATGGAGAACTATTTATCATGCTACTGGAAGCCAGAAGAAAGCTGGAGTAGCCATACTTATATCAGACAAACTAGACTTTAAATTAAAGGCTGTAACAAGAGATGAAGAAGGACATTATATAATAGTTACAGGATCTATCCATCAGGAAGAGCTAACAATTATAAATGTCTATGCGCCGAATACCGGAGCCCCCAAATATATAAAACAATTACTCATAAACAGAAGCAAACTTATTGATAAGAATGTGGTAATTGCTGGGGACTTTAACACCCCACTTACAGAAATGGATAGATCATCTAGACACACGGTCAATAAAGAAACAAGGGCCCTGAATGAGACATTGGATCAGATGGACTTGACAGATATATTTAGAACTCTGCATCCCAAAGCAACAGAATATACTTTCTTCTCGAGTGCACATGGAACATTCTCCAAGATAGATCATATACTGGGTCACAAAACAGCCCTTCATAAGTTTACAAGAATTGAAATTATACCATGCATACTTTCAGACCACAATGCTATGAAGCTTGAAGTCAACCACAGGAAAAAGTCTGGAAAACCTCCAAAAGCATGGAGGTTAAAGAACACCCTACTAACGAATGAGTGGGTCAACCAGGCAATTAGAGAAGAAATCAAAAAATATATGGAAACAAACGAAAATGAAAATACAACAATCCAAACGCTTTGGGACGCAGCGAAGGCAGTCCTGAGAGGAAAATACATTGCAATCCAGGCCTATCTCAAGAAACAAGAAAAATCCCAAATACAAAATCTAACAGCACACCTAAAGGAAATAGAAGCAGAACAGCAAAGGCAGCCTAAACCCAGCAGAAGAAGAGAAATAATAAAGATCAGAGCAGAAATAAACAATATAGAATCTAAAAAAACTGTAGAGCAGATCAACGAAACCAAGAGTTGGTTTTTTGAAAAAATAAACAAAATTGACAAACCTCTAGCCAGGCTTCTCCAAAAGAAAAGGGAGATGACCCAAATAGATAAAATCATGAATGAAAATGGAATTATTACAACCAATCCCTCAGAGATACAAACAATTATCAGGGAATACTATGAAAAATTATATGCCAACAAATTGGACAACCTGGAAGAAATGGACAAATTCCTGAACACCCACACTCTTCCAAAACTCAATCAGGAGGAAATAGAAAGCTTGAACAGAACCATAACCAGCGAAGAAATTGAATCGGTTATCAAAAATCTCCCAACAAATAAGAGTCCAGGACCAGATGGCTTCCCAGGGGAGTTCTACCAGACGTTTAAAGCAGAGATAATACCTATCCTTCTCAAGCTATTCCAAGAAATAGAAAGGGAAGGAAAACTTCCAGACTCATTCTATGAAGCCAGTATTACTTTGATTCCTAAACCGGACAGAGACCCAGTAAAAAAAGAGAACTACAGGCCAATATCCCTGATGAATATGGATGCCAAAATTCTCAATAAGATACTAGCAAATCGAATTCAACAGCATATAAAAAGAATTATTCACCATGATCAAGTGGGATTCATTCCTGGGATGCAGGGCTGGTTCAACATTCGCAAATCAATCAACGTGATACATCACATTAACAAAAAAAAAGAGAAGAACCATATGATCCTGTCAATCGATGCAGAAAAGGCCTTTGACAAAATCCAGCACCCTTTCTTAATAAAAACCCTTGAGAAAGTCGGGATAGAAGGAACATACTTAAAGATCATAAAAGCCATTTATGAAAAGCCCACAGCTAACATCATCCTCAACGGGGAAAAACTGAGAGCTTTTTCCCTGAGATCAGGAACACGACAGGGATGCCCACTCTCACCTTTGTTGTTTAACATAGTGCTGGAAGTTCTAGCATCAGCAATCAGACAACAAAAGGAAATCAAAGGCATCAAAATTGGCAAAGATGAAGTCAAGCTTTCGCTTTTTGCAGATGACATGATATTATACATGGAAAATCCGATAGACTCCACCAAAAGTCTGCTAGAACTGATACATGAATTCAGCAAAGTTGCAGGATACAAAATCAATGTACAGAAATCAGTTGCATTCTTATACACTAACAATGAAGCAACAGAAAGACAAATAAAGAAACTGATCCCATTCACAATTGCACCAAGAAGCATAAAATACCTAGGAATAAATCTAACCAAAGATGTAAAGGATCTGTATGCTGAAAACTATAGAAAGCTTATGAAGGTAATTGAAGAAGATTTAAAGAAATGGAAAGACATTCCCTGCTCATGGATTGGAAAAATAAATATTGTCAAAATGTCAATACTACCCAAAGCTATCTACACATTCAATGCAATCCCAATCAAAATTGCACCAGAATTCTTCTCGAAACTAGAACAAACAATCCTAAAATTCATATGGAACCACAAAAGGCCCCGAATAGCCAAAGGAATTTTGAAGAAGAAGACCAAAGCAGGAGGCATCACAATCCCAGACTTTAGCCTCTACTACAAAGCTGTCATCATCAAGACAGCATGGTATTGCGACAAAAACAGACACACAGACCAATGGAATAGAATAGAAACCCCAGAACTAGACCCACAAACGTATGGCCAACTCATCTTTGACAAAGCAGGAAAGAACATCCAATGGAAAAAAGACAGCCTCTTTAACAAATGGTGCTGGGAGAACTGGACAGCAACATGCAGAAGGTTGAAACTAGACCACTTTCTCACACCATTTACAAAAATAAACTCAAAATGGATAAAGGACCTAAATGTGAGACAGGAAACCATCAGAACCTTAGAGGAGAAAGCAGGAAAAGACCTCTCTGACCTCAGCCGTAGCAATCTCTTACTCGACACATCCCCAAAGGCAAGGGAATTAAAAGCAAAAGTGAATTACTGGGACCTTATGAAGATCAAAAGCTTCTGCACAGCAAAGGAAACAACCAACAAAACGAAAAGGCAACCAACGGAATGGGAAAAGATATTTGCAAATGACATATCGGACAAAGGGCTAGTATCTAAAATCTATAAAGAGCTCACCAAACTCCACACCCGAAAAACAAATAACCCAATGAAGAAATGGGCAGAAAACATGAATAGACACTTCTCTAAAGAAGACATCCGGATGGCCAACAGGCACATGAAAAGATGTTCAGCGTCGCTCCTTATCAGGGAAATACAAATCAAAACCACACTCAGGTATCACCTCACGCCAGTCAGAGTGGCCAAAATGAACAAATCAGGAGACTATAGATGCTGGAGAGGATGTGGAGAAACGGGAACCCTCTTGCACTGTTGGTGGGAATGCAAATTGGTGCAGCCGCTCTGGAAAACAGTGTGGAGGTTCCTCAGAAAATTAAAAATAGACCTACCCTATGACCCAGCAATAGCACTGCTAGGAATCTACCCAAGGGATACAGGAGTACTGATGCATAGGGGCACTTGTACCCCAATGTTCATAGCAGCACTCTCAACAATAGCCAAATTATGGAAAGAGCCTAAATGTCCATCAACTGATGAATGGATAAAGAAATTGTGGTTTATATACACAATGGAATACTACGTGGCAATGAGAAAAAATGAAATATGGCCTTTTGTAGCAACGTGGATGGAACTGGAGAGTGTGATGCTAAGTGAAATAAGCCATACAGAGAAAGACAGATACCATATGGTTTCACTCTTATGTGGATCCTGAGAAACTCAACAGGAACCCATGGGGGAGGGGAAGGGAGAAAAAAAAAAAAAGACGTTAGAGTGGGAGAGAGCCAAAGCATAAGAGACTGTTAAAAACTGAGAACAAACTGAGGATTGATGGGGGGTGGGAGGGAGGGGCGGGTGGGTGATGGGTAGTGAGGAGGGCACCTTTTGGGATGAGCACTGGGTGTTGTATGGAAACCAATTTGTCAATAAACTTCATAAAAAAAAAAAAAAAAAAAAAAAAAAAAAAAAAAAAAAAAGACATCCAGATGGCCAACAGGCACATGAAAAGATGTTCAGCGTCGCTCCTTATCAGGGAAATACAAATCAAAACCACACTCAGGTATCACCTCACGCCAGTCAGAGTGGCCAAAATGAACAAATCAGGAGACTATAGATGCTGGCGAGGATGTGGAGAAACGGGAACCCTCTTGCACTGTTGGTGGGAATGCAAATTGGTGCAGCCGCTCTGGAAAGCAGTGTGGAGGTTCCTCAGAAAATTAAAAATAGACCTACCTTATGACCCAGCAATAGCACTGCTAGGAATTTATCCAAGGGATACAGGAGTACTGATGCATAGGGGCACTTGTACCCCAATGTTCATAGCAGCACTCTCAACAATAGCCAAATTATGGAAAGAGCCTAAATGTCCATCAACTGATGAATGGATAAAGAAATTGTGGTTTATAGACACAATGGAATACTACCTGGCAATGAGAAAGAATGAAATATGGCCTTTTGTAGCAACGTGGATGGAACTGGAGAGTGTGATGCTAAGTGAAATAAGCCATACAGAGAAAGACAGATACCATATGGTTTCACTCTTATGTGGATCCTGAGAAACTTAACAGGAACCCATGGGGGAGGGGAAGGAAAAAAAAAAAAAAAAAAGGACGTTAGAGTGGGAGAGAGCCAAAGCATAAGAGACTGTTAAAAACTGAGAACAAACTGAGGGTTGATGGGGGGTGGGAGGGAGGGGCGGGTGGGTGATGGGTATTGAGGAGGGCACCTTTTGGGATGAGCACTGGGTGTTGTATGGAAACCAATTTGTCAATAAACTTCATATATAAAAAAAAAAAATCCAACATTGGTCTTACTAGGATACAATCAAGTTGTTGGTAGGACAATATTCCCTGCTGGAGGCTTTGAGGGAGAAACCATTCCCAGACTCATACTGGCTTTGGGCCAAATTTAGTTCCACATTGTTGTACAATAACATCTCCATTTCTATGCTGATTTTTAGTCAGGGGTTATTCTCACCTTCTAGACTTTGCCTATATTCCTTGGTCATGTCTTCTTCCTCTTCAGAGCCAGAAACAGTGAATCAAAGCTTCCTCAAGTCTCATCCTTCCTGGCTTCTTTTTTCTTTGGATTCATGAAAAGTTCAATTCTTTTAAATATTCATGCATTACATTGAGGCCATCCAGACTATCCAGGATAATCTCCCCATCTCAAGGTTTATAACCAATCATATCTTTAAAGTTCTATTTGCCATATTAGTTAACATATTCACACGTTTCCATGATTAGGGTGTGGACTTCTTTAGGAGACAGTTATTCTGTGTATAGCGTCTTGTATACAAAGGTGGGAAATGTAGTGGCCGATTTCACTAGGTGAACTAGATTCACAGAAGTGTTGCTGAGTTCCAGAGTAAGCCATAGAACTACTGCAGACATTTGGGCTAAGGCAGCGTGTGTGTGTGTGTGTGTGTGTGTGTGTGTGTGTGTGTGTTTTATTCTCCTTTCCTCCCACTCTTTATTAATCTAACATTGATACCCATTTGTAACCATCTGGAGGTCAATTGACTTAGTGTGCTGGAAAAGCCTTCTTCATGGATTGGGGCTTGCAGTAATACAGAGCAAATTTGTAGAAATGAAAAGAATGGATTGGAAGGAAAATGGGTCTGTAATGGCACACATCATTTTCTTATTCATTATGTCTGGAATATTAATATGGCGTGTGGAATTTTTACAAATATTTTGTGACAAACTATTTTATTTTATTTTTTTTCAGTATATGAAGTTTATTGTCAAACTGGTTTCCATACAATACCCAGTGCTTATCCCAAAAGGTGCCCTCCTCAATACTCATCACCCACCCTCCTTTCCCTCCCACACCCATCAACCCTCAGTTTGTTCTCAGTTTTTAATTGTCTCTTATATTTCAGTTCTCATCCACTCTAACCTCTTTGTTTTTCCTTCCCCTCCCCCATGGGTTTCTATTAAGTTTCTCAGGATCCACATAAGAGTGAAACCATATGGTATCTGTCTTTCTCTGTATGGCTTATTTCACTTAGCATCACACTCTCCAGTTCCATCCACGTTGCTACAAAAGGCCATATTTCATTCTTTCTCATTGCCAGGTAGTATTCCATTGTGTATATAAACCACAATTTCTTTATCCATTCATCAGTTGATGGACATTTAGGCTCTTTCCATAATTTGGCTATTGTTGGGAGTGCTGCTATAAACATTGGGGTACAAGTGCCCCTATGCATCAATACTCCTGTATCCCTTGGGTAAATTACTAGCAGTGCTATTGCTGGGTCATAGAGTAGGTCTATTTTTAATTTTTTGAGGACCTCCACACTGTTTTCCAGAGTTGCTGCACCAATTTGCATTCCCACCAACAGTGCAAGAGGGTTCCCGTTTCTCCACATCCTCGCCAGCATCTATAGTCTCCTGATTTGTTCATTTTGGCCACTCTGACTGGCGTGAGGTGATACCTGAGTGTGGTTTTGATTTGTATTTCCCTGATAAGGAGCGACGCTGAACATCTTTTCATGTGCCTGTTGGCCATCCGGATGTCTTCTTTAGAGAAGTGTCTATTCATGTTTTCTGCCCATTTCTTCACTGGGTTATTTGTTTTTCAGGTGTGGAGTTTGGCAAGCTCTTTATAGATTTTGGATACTAGCCCTTTGTCCGATATGTCATTTGCAAATATCTTTTCCCATTCCGTTGGTTGCCTTTTAGTTTTGTTGGTTGTTTCCATGGCTGTGCAGAAGCTTTTTATCTTCACGAGGTCCCAATAGTTCATTTTTGCTTTTAATTTCCTTGCCTTTGGGGATGTGTCAAGTAAGAAATTGCTACAGCTGAGGTCAGAGAAGTGTTTTCCTCTTTCTCCTCTAGGGTTTTGATGGTTTCCTGTCTCACATTCAGGTCCTTTATCCATTTTGAGTTTATTTTTGTGAATGGTGTGAGAAAGTGGTCTAGTTTCAATCATCTGCATGTTGCTGTCCAGTTCTCCCAGCACCATTTGTTCAAGAGACTGTCTTTTTTCCATTGGATATTCTTTCCTGCTTTGTCAAAGATGAGTTGGCCATACGTTTGTGGGTCTAGTTCTGGGGTTCCTATTCTATTCTGTTGGTCTACGTGTCTGGTTTTGTGCCAATACCATGCTGTCTTGATGATGACAGCTTTGTAGTAGAGGCTAAAGTCTGGGATTGTGATGGCTCCCGCTTTGGTCTTCTTCTTCAAAATTCCTTTGACTATTCAGGGCCTCTTGTGGTTCCATAGAAATTTTAGGATTGCTTGTTCTAGCTTTGAGAAGAATTCTGGTGCAATTTTGATTGGGATTGCATTGAATGTGTAGATAGCTTTGGGTAGTATTGACATTTTGACAATATTTATTTTTCCAATCCATGAGCAGGGAATGTCTTTCCATTTCTTTAAATCTTCTTCAATTACCTTCATAAGCTTTCTATAGTTTTCAGCATACAGATCCTTTACATCTTTGGTTAGATTTATTCCTAGGTATTTTATGCTTCTTGGTGCAATTGTGAATGGGATCAGTTTCTTTATTTGTCTTTCTGTTGCTTCATTGTTAGTGTATAAGAATGCAACTGATTTCTGTACATTGATTTTGTATCCTGCAACTTTGCTGAATTCATGTATCAGTTCTAGCAGACTTTTGGTGGAGTCTATCGGATTTTCCATGTATAATATCATGTCATCTGCAAAAAGCGAAAGCTTGACTTCATCTTTGCCAATTTTGATGCCTTTGATTTCCTTTTGTTGTCTGATTGCTGATGCTAGAACTTCCAGCACTATGTTAAACAACAACGGTGAGAGTGGGCATCCCTGTCGTGTTCCTGATCTCAGGGAAAAAGCTCTCAGTTTTTCCCCGTTGAGGATGATGTTAGCTGTGGGCTTTTCATAAATGGCTTTTATGATCTTTAAGTATGTTCCTTCTATCCCGACTTTCTCAAGGGTTTTTATTAAGAAAGGGTGCTGGATTTTGTCAAAGGCCTTTTCTGCATCGATTGACAGGATCATATGGTTCTTCTCTTTTTTTTTGTTAATGTGATGTACCACGTTGATTGATTTGCGAATGTTGAACCAGCCCTGCAGCCCAGGAATGAATCCCACTTGATCATGGTGAATAATTCTTTTTATATGCTGTTGAATTCGATTTGCTAGTATCTTCTAGAGAATTTTTGCATCCATATTCATCAGGGATATTGGCCTGTAGTTCTCTTTTTTTACTGGGTCTCTGTCTGGTTTAGGAATCAAAGTAATACTGGCTTCATAGAATGAGTCTGGAAGTTTTCCTTCCCTTTCTATTTCTTGGAATAGCTTGAGAAGGATAGGTATTATCTCTGCTTTAAACGTCTGGTAGAACTCCCCTGGGAAGCCATCTGGTCCTGGACTCTTATTTGTTGGGAGATTTTTGATAACTGATTCAATTTCTTCGCTGGTTATGGTTCTGTTCAAGCTTTCTATTTCCTCCTGATTGAGTTTTGGAAGAGTGTGGGTGTTCAGGAATTTGTCCATTTCTTCCAGGTTGTCCAATTTGTTGGCATAGAACTTTTCATAGTATTCCCTGATAATTGTTTGTATCTCTGAGGGATTGGTTGTAATAATTCCATTTTCATGATTTCATGATTTCATGATTTTATCTATTTGGGTCATCTCCCTTTTCTTTTTGAGAAGCCTGGCTAGAGGTTTATCCATTTTGTTTATTTTTTCAAAAAACCAACTCTTGGGGCGCCTGGGTGGCGCAGTCGGTTAAGCGTCCGACTTCAGCCAGGTCACGATCTCGCGGTCCGGGAGTTCGAGCCCCGCGTCACGCTCTGGGCTGATGGCTCAGAGCCTGGAGCCTGTTTCCGATTCTGTGTCTCCCTCTCTCTCTGCCCCTCCCCCGTTCATGCTCTGTCTCTCTCTGTCCCAAAAATAAATAAACGTTGAAAAAAAAAATTTAAAAAACCAACTCTTGGTTTCGTTGATCTACTCTATAGTTTTTTTAGATTTTATATTGTTTATTTCTGCTCTGATCTTTATTATTTCTCTTCTTCTGCTGGGTTTAGGCTGTCTTTGTTGCTCTGCTTCTATTTCCTTTAGGTGTGCTGTTAGATTTTGTATTTGGGACATTTCTTGTTTCTTGAGATAGGCCTGGATTGCAATGTATTTTCCTCTCAGGACTGCCTTCGCTGCATCCCAAAGCGTTTGGATTGTGGTATTTTCATTTCCGTTTGTTTCCATATATTTTTAAATTTCTTCTCTAATTGCCTGGTTGCCCCATTCATTCTTTAGTAGGGTGTTCTTTAACCTCCATGCTTTTGGAGGTTTCCATACTTTTTCCTGTGGTTGATTTCAAGCTTCATAGCATTGTGGTCTGAAAGTATGCATGGTATGATTTCAATTCTTGTATACTTATGAAGGGCTGTTTTATGACCCAGTATGTGATCTATCTTGGAGAATGTTCCATGTGCACTCGAGAAGAAAGTATATTCTGTTGCTTTGGGATGCAGAGTTCTAAATATATCTGTCAAGTCCATCTAATCCAATGTGTCATTCAGGGCCCTTGTTTCTTTATTGACCGTGTGTCTAGATGATCTATCCATTTCTGTAAGTGGAGTGTTAAAGTCCCCTGAAATTACCACATTCTTATCAATAAGGTTGCTGATGTTTATGAGTAATTGTTTTATATATTTGGGGGCTCCTGTATTTGAAACATAGACATTTACAATTGTTGGCTCTTCCTGATGGATAGACCCTGTGATTATTATATAATGTCCTTCTTCATCTGTTGTTACAGCCTTTAATTTAAAGTCTAGTTTGTCTCATATCAATATGGCTACTCCAGCTTTCTTTTGACTTCCAGTAGCATGATAAATAGTTCTCCATCCCCTCACTCTCAATCTGAAGGTGTCCTCAGGTCTAACATGAGTCTCTTGTAGACAGCAAATAGATGGGTCTTGTTTTTTTTTTTTTTTATCCATTTTGATACCCTATGTCTTTTGGTTGGTGCATTTAATCCATTTACATTCAGTGCTATTTATAGAAAGATACGGGTTTAGAGTCATTGTGATGTCCGTAGGTTTCATGCTTGTAGTGATGACTCTGGTACTTTGTCTCACAGGATTCCCCTTAGGATCTCTTGTAGGGCTGGTTTAGTGGTGACGAATTCCTTCAGTTTTTGTTTGTTTGGGAAGACCTTTATCTCTCCTTCTATCCTAAATGACAGACTTGCTGGATAAAGGATTCTCAGCTGCATATTTTTTCTGTTCATCATATTGAAGATTTCCTGCCATTCTTTTTGGCCTGCTAAGTTTCAGTAGAGAGATCAGTCACGAGTCTTATAGATCTCCCTTTATATGTTAGAGCACGTTTACCCCTTGCTGCTTTCAGAATTTTCTCTTTATCCTTGTATTTTGCCAGTTTCACTGTGATATGTCATGCAGAAGATCGATTCAACTTACGTCTGAAGGGAGTTCTCTGTGCCTCTTGGATTTCGATGCCTTCTTCCTTCCACAGATCTGGGAAGTTCTGATCTATTATTTCTTCAAGTACACCTTCAGCACCTTTCCCTCTCTCTTCCTCCTCTGGAATATCAATTATGCGTAGATTATTTCTCTTTAGTGCATCACTTAGTTCTCTAATTTTCCCCTCATACTCCTGGATTTTTTTATCTCTCTTTTTCTCAGCTTCCTCTTTTTCCATAATTTTATCTTCTAGTTCACCTGTTCTCTCCTCTGCCTCTTCAATGTGAGCCATAGTTGTCTCCATTTTATTTTGTAACTCATTAGTAGCATTTTTTAGCTCCTCCTGGCTGTTCCTTGGTCCCTTGATCTCTGTAGCAATAGATTCTCTGCTGTCCTTTATACTGTTTTCAAGCCCAGCGATTAATTTTATTACTATTATTCTAAATTCACTTTCTCTTGTATTGTTGAAATCATTTTTGATCAGTTTGTTAGCTGTTGTTATTTCCTGGACGTTTTTCTGAGGGGAATTCTTCTGTTTCGTCATTTTGGATAGTCCCTGGAGTGGTAGGGGACTGAGGGGCACTTCCCCCATGCTGTCTTGAATATCTTGAGTTGGTGGGCGGGCGCAGTCAGACCTGATGTCTGCCCCCAGCCCACCGCTGGGGCCACAGTCAGACTGGTATGTGCCTTCTCTTCCCCTCTCCCAGGGGCGGGATTCACTGTGGGGTGGTGTGGCCCTTCTGGGCTACTTGCACACTGCCCAGCTTGTGGTGCTGGGGATCTGGCATATTAGCAGGGGTGGATCGGCAAGGTGCACAGGGGCGGGAGTGTCAGGGTCAGCTAGCTTTTCCTTTGGAGATCGGCTTTGGGAGGGGCCCTGCGGCACTGGGAGGGAGTCAGACCCGCCGGAAGGATGGATCCCCAGAAGCACAGCGTTGGGTGTTTGTGGGGTGCAAGCAAGTTCCCTGGCAGGAACTGGTTCCCTTTGGGATTTTGGCTGGGGGATGGGCGAGGGAGATGGCGCTGGCTAGCACTTTTGTTCCCCACCAGGCTGTGCTCTGTCCTCCGGGTCTCAACAACTCTCCCTCCCATTGTCCTCCAGCCCTCCCTTTCTCTGAGCAGAGCTGTTAGCTTATAACCTTCCAGATGTCAAGTCCCTCTTGCTGTCGGAACACACTCCGGCTGTCCCCTCCGCTTTTGCAAGCCAGACTTGGGGCCTCTGCATGGCTGGCAGGCCGCCCCTCAGCCCTGGCTCCCTCCCACCAGTCCGTGGAGCGCGCACCGCCTCGCTGCCCTTCCTACCCTCTTCCGTGGGCCTGTCATCTGCCCCTGGCTCCGGAGACTCCGTTCTGCTAATCTCCTGGTGGTTTTCTGGGTTACTTAGGCAGGTGTAGGTGGAATCTAAGTGATCAGCAGGATGCGTGGTGAGCCCAGCATCCTCCTACGCGCCATCTTCTCTCTCTCTTTTTAAAAATAAATAAATAAATAAATAAAATAAAAAATAAATAAAAATAAAAAAAATGACAAACTATTTTAAAAAAGAGCATACATATAGGAAGTTTTGGAGGCTCTGGTCATATTGTGACCCTGCCATGCCAACGTTGGACTAAAATGCTATGATTTCTTTTACCCTAGGGAAAAAAAAAAAACCTTCTATTTAATTTAATTGAAACACCATAATCATGGTTGATTACTAGCAAGACCAACAGCTACAAATACAATTCTAGTCAAGGTCATGTGGTACACAGTTACCTAAAAGGAAGTTAAGTGAAATTTTCAATATTCCTATAATAGGCCATAAGAAAAATAACATTTCCTCTCCCCAGATAAGTGAATGTAAAGGACCAAGTGTGAGGATAAAAACCTCATTCATTTAAGATGGCAGGTAATGCCACATTTATGAAGTTTTGGAGAGTTTATACAGGGCAAGGATGCTGAGGCATCACTTTAAAAGTTAAAATATTGCATCTTGTACCATCACCATACACTAAGAAGAAAGATTAATGTCTGGTAGTCCTCTCCAAGTTTGCAGTATATTCCAACTTGTATATATTACTTATTTATTGATTGACATGAGGCTTCCAATTTTGTGAACTTAGTTCAGGAAAGACATCTTTGCAGATCTAGTACAGAGTAAATGCAGTCTTACTACTAAGGCCATATATCCAGGTACATCCAACAGTATTAAAATTACCTAGCTGGAAAATAGACCTTTTATAAGTTATGCCATATCCTAACAGAATCACAATGTAGTTTCATAGGATTATGTAGCATGGCTCTTCCATGTGCAACAGAGAACTATACATGAGTTGGAAATCAGCTTGTGGCATTCTACTATGCCCCAGTAGATATGGACCACCTGATCATGGCACTTCAACAGACTATAGGGATGGAGCTGTCCATCATGCTTTGTGTCATTTTATATTGACTGATTAGAGAGCATCACAATTTTTAGATTGTATCCTGCTATCTTGATATGGCATCTTCTAGAACGTAGTGTATGCTCTTACTTAATGGCATTATATGTATTCTTTTTCCCAGTAATAAGATTCTGCAGGCTTGGGAGCAAGGATATTCCTCATATAGCTTCAATCCCTGTAAAACACTTGTACAATTTATGCTTTATTTTCCCACAACTTCATGCTCTCTAGTTCTAGAAGAACTCCTTTCACCAATGACACAGTAAGATTTCCATTAACTTCAGGCTATTGCTGCTACTCATTCACTTTGCATTTTTCTTTCTAAGAGACATGAAGGCAAGGAAAGGTGTCACCATCTTGTAAAGGGTAATTTACTGTGATCATCAGAAGAGATAGTACTACTACTATACAGTGATTAAGAATGGTCATGGGAGATTTTTTTAAATCTGAATTGAAATATGGAATTGAACTATTGTACTTCTCAAGTGAAAAAAATGCATTGGAAGGTATTACAGAGATGACAGTGAAGAGGAAAAAAATTAGTGAACGTGAAGGCATAGCAATAACATTATACAAAATGAAACATGAAGAGGATAAAAATAATTTTTATTATACAACTCTCTTTAAAAGGTAAATGATAGTACACAGTGAATGTAATAACAATATGTTGTTGAATGTATTATCTCAATAGGTAATAATACTCATTAATATAAAACAGCACAAACAGGCAAATGGAAGTACAATGTTATAACTTTCTTATATGATACCTGGAAATATGTAATATTGAATTTAGACTGTGATACATTAAAATGTACAGTATGTATTATCACCCTAAAATAAACACTAAAGGCTTCAAGAAAAGAGATAGCTAAGAGGTCAAGATTATTACTATGAATAAATTGAACTCAATAATAAATATAAACAAAAGAAATATAAATAACACTCAGTGTTCAAGAAAATACATAAATAAGACAAAAGTGGAAAAAACAGATGAAACAAATATAAAATAAAAAGATGGTCAATTTTAACTGAACTGTGTCTATCTATTATCATGATATCTGTAAATGACCTAATAACCTATTTAAAGGCAGAGATTATTGTATTGGTTAAGATTTATGTTACATACAAGAAACTGTATTAAAAATAAAGAGCCATACAATGAGAAAGAATGAAATATGGCCCTTTGTAGCAACGTGGATGGAACTGGAGAGTGTTATGCTAAGTGAAATAAGCCATACAGAGAAAGACAGATACCATATGTTTTCACTCTTAGGTGGATTCTGAGAAACTTAACAGAAACCCATGGGGGAGGGGAGGGAAAAAAAAAAGAGGTTAGAGTGGGAGAGAGCCAAAGCATAAGAGACTCTTAAAAACTGAGAACAAACTGAGGGTTGATGGGGGGGTGGGAGGGAGGGGAGGGTGGGTGATGGGTATTGAGGAGGGCACCTTTTGGGATGAGCAGTGGGTGTTGTATGGAAACCAATTTGACAATAAATTTCATATATTGAAAAAAATAAAAATAAAAAAAATAAAGAGCCATATAGATGAAGAGTAAAAGGATAGTAAAAGAAATACTATGTTACTATATTACTATTTAACCAGACTGTGTTGTCTCTATTTACTATTTATCTTAACAAATTACCCCAAACTTAATGACTTAAAATAGCAAAACTTTATTCTCATACAATTCTTTAAGTCGAAAGTCTGATCCAGCTCTCATTGGGCTATACTTGGAGAGTTGGCAGAGTTCCATTCCTTTCCAGAGACTATAAGAGTATCTGTTTCCTTCCCTTTTTCAATTAAACCAAAATGAAGCAGAGAATGTGAAAAATATAAATAAACATAAAACATGTGACAAGAAAGAAAATTTTAATCCAGTCTATATCAATGATAATCCTATTATGTGTCTATCATTTTTTCATGACTATTGTCATGCATTTACACACACACACATACACACACACACACACACACATACAAACCCTAAAAGACATCATACCATTTTTTGTACAGTGTGTAGTACATATATATTTACATATATCAACATATTTGACAAGCTACCACATTTCTCTTTGTGATATTCCAATGTACCAATTAATAAAATCTCTGTGCCTTTGTACTAGTCATCTTCTCTGTCTAGAATTTTCTGTCCCTGGGAAATTGCACAGGTATTTCTCTCAAGTCACCTGGATATCAGCTAACTACCACCAACAAGACCTTGCTTAACAACCAAAAGCAAAGTAACTTCCATCTCCTGTCAAACTCTATCATGGCAGTATTTTTCACTTGCTTCAGAGCACTATCTCTCTTGGATATTATGGGTTTTTTTTTTGGGCCAATTTAATACTTTAATCTGTCTTTATCTATTTCAATATAACCCCAAGAGACCTAGAATCTTACCTGCCTTATTCACATACCTAGAATAGTGCCTGAAAATTGGAATTGCTTAATAAATTCAGTATTTCCTAAAATGACTGACTCACATAGTACACTAATAAATAAATGATTTAATTAATTCCAACTGAACTTTCTCCTTTGTTGCATGTCTCACTCTTCTATTCCATTCAGCAAACCATGTGACGACTCAGTAACCTCCTCATGGAAGCTTTTACTTCCTGGTTGCGAAGGGTATAAATCACAGGGTTCATCAAAGGAAAGATCACTGTGTGAAAGAGAGAAACCACTTTGTCGGCTGGGAAAGCTCTGAAGGGACGAGTGTAGATGAAGATGGCAGGTCCAAACATGAGAAACACAATGATAATGTGTGTGGTACATGTGGAAAGAGCCTTGTGTTTGCCTTCAGAGGTGTGTCCCTTCACACGATAGAGGATGACAGCATAAGAGGCCAGAAGCCCCAGGAAGCACAGCAGGGTAAGCAGGCCACTGTTGGAGACCATCAGGAGCTCCACCACAAAGGTGTCTGTGCAGGCCAGCTTGATGACCTGTGGCACATCACAGAAGAAGTTATCCAGCTGGTTTGGGCCACAGAAGGGCAAGTGGAGAATAAGGGCTACTTGCACAATGGAATGAGTAAAGCCCCCAAGCCACAGAGCCAACAGCAAGGCACAGCAGATTCTAGGGTTCATAACAGTGGTATAGTGCAAAGGATGACAGATGGCCATGTAGCGGTCAAAGGCCATCACAACAAGAAGGAACATCTCCCCTGCCCCAAGAAAGTGCAAGAAAAAAAGCTGAGTGATGCAGCCCCTGTAGGAGATTATTTTCTTCTCAGAGAGGAAGTCCACCAGCATCCTGGGGGCCACAATGAAGGAGTAGGATGCATCCAGGAAAGCCAAGTTGCCCAGAAAGAAGTAGAGGGGGGCTGTGAGGCCAGGGTCTGATCTGATGGTGAGGATGATGAGTAGATTTCCAGGGAGAATGATGAGGTAGAAAACTAAGACTAGCACAAAGACCAGGAGTTGAGCCTGTTGAGACTGGGTGAGACCAAGGAGGATAAATTCTGTCACCACTGTGCTGTTCTCCCTCTCCATCTCTCCTCTGTCTGCAACATAACAAAGAACAAAATATTATCTGTTATAACCACCTTTTCATCTACTCCATAGCTCTTTTCAGATAAAAGCATTTACCACTTCCAACACTTGCCTAGCAGAAAAAAACACATGCCCATAATTGTCTTATGTCTTGAGTTGACCTTTCTACCCTTCATTTCTTGATTCCCCCCTAAGCCATTGTTCTTATAACCACTCTCATTCCCATTTAACCATGAGCTTCTATGTAATGTGCTCCTCTAGGACTCTGGGCTAGTTTGCTTGAGGTATAGTTGAAATTTCCTCATTAAAAAAACTTTAATCATTATGAAATTTGTCAGGCTTGTTGTTCTTTTGGTTAGTGGTGGTGCACTGTCTCTAATGTTATAATAGTTGCTGGGTTTTGGTCACTTCTCATTCCCACAGACCAAAGTACTTTGGCAAATTCTTCTTTCATTTCTTTCCTGTAGACTCCCTAGTTCTATGCCTTCTTTTTTTTTTTTTTTATATTCAGAAAGAGATTTATTATAAGGAATAGGCTCACAACTTGGCAAGTCCAAAATCTACAGGGTGGGCCAGCAGGCTGGAGACACAGGAGAGCTGATGTTTTAGTTCTAGTCTGAAGGCAGACTGCTGGAGAACCAGAAAGAGTTGATATTGCAGATGAAGTCCAAAGGCAGTCTGCTAGAGAATTCTCTCTTGCTTGGGGGAGACTGGGGTTTTGTTTTTGTTGTTGTTGTTGTTATGCCTTCTTTTCTAAATGTGTTTCTTACTTGTTCTGCTTTGGTGTCCTTGTACACCTTTATTCCAAAATGGTTTAGGGTCTCAAACAAGAATCCTACATTTTCCTAACTTAAAGGTTTTCCCCTACTTACCCCCTTGGTTGGTCCCCATCCTGAATCTACTACATACCCTGTTCTTAAATCCTAATTAATACTAACCCAGTTTTATTTGCTCACCATGTATCCATAACCTCCTTTTCCCTCAGATCTCAGAATGGTAGGCAAATGACATCCTTCCCACAAATATTTTCATGTAAAACTTATAATGTATAAAATATTTTCAGTATCTCAACTAATAAATCAAAGCATGATAGAGTTGGAATTGTCCATATAGAACATAAAGTATGATGTACTCATTGGACATATGAGAAAAATAAAGGAATTGTAGTTAAGATTTTAATTTTGCAGCAACTTCTTCATTCTCATTTGCAAGTAGAGTAGAAAAAAATAAGAGGTATGTATTTCTTAGTTTAAATGGATTAGTACATTATTAATCAGAGTCTGTAAATTGCTATTACTTAATTGTAATATTGCTTGCATAAATATTTACCCTTTCAGGCTATAATCTGGTCTAAATAAGAACTCTACTTAGAATTATATTTGTGGTTGTCTTCTAATTTGTATGTTACTATAATAGTAGAAACATACTTTATAAATAAATACTCATGTTTTGATATCTGTAGATGTTTGTTGGCACGAATGACTTAAAAACGAAAGATTGCTAATTGTAACAAAATATTATAATGTGACATATAACAACATTTCCCTTGATTTTTTAAAATTTTTTTTAATGTTTATTTATTTTTGAGACAGAGAGACAGAGCGTGAGTGGTGGAGGGGTAGAGAGAGAGGGAGACACAGAATCTGAAACAGGCGACAGGCTCTGAGCTGTCAGCACAGAGCCTGATGCAGGGCTCGAACCCACAAACCGTGAGATCATGACCTGAGCCAAAGTCGGATGCTTAACTGACTGAGCCACCCAGGCGCCCCTCCCTTGTTTTTTAATTACATGCAATAGTTGTTTTTAAAAAATACTATGGATACAATGGAATATAGTTTGGCAATAAGAAGGAATGATGTATTGTGACGTGCAGAAACATGAATGAACTCAAAAACATTATGCTATGTGAAAGGAACCAGTCACAAAGGACAGCATATGTACAATTCAATTTACGAAAATCTCCAGACAAGGCAAATCGATAGAGACAGGAAGTAGAAGAGTGGTTGCCTAGGACTACGGTGCAATGGGGAGTAACTGCTAATATGAGTTTTCTTTTTGGGGTGGGGAAAATGCGCTAAAATTTATCATGATGATGATGATACTTTCATAACTCTGTAAATACATTTAAAACCATTGAATTATGCTCTTTAAATTTTATGGTATGTTGATTATATTTCAATGAATCATTTTTTTTTTAATTTTATTCTCAACATTTATTTATTTTTGGGACAGAGAGAGACAGAGCATGAACGGGGGAGGGGCAGAGAGAGAGGGAGACACAGAATCGGAAACAGGCTCCAGGCTCTGAGCCATCAGCCCAGAGCCCGACGCGGGGCTCGAACTCACGGACCGCGAGATCGTGACCTGGCTGAAGTCGGACGCTTAACCGACTGCGCCACCCAGGCGCCCCTCAATGAATCATTTTTTAAGTGCCATTAGATGTGGTGGGAAAAACTGGAGAGAGAAAAATTCCCAATTGAAATTTGTCACGAATTTTTGATAGCATCCCCAAAAGAGAAGGTAGGAAGAGAGGGGAGAAAAAGGAGAAAGACTAAAGAAAAATAAACCTTAAGAAGTCCATAAAGAAACTCATGGGACACTTAGGCAATATACTGGTATTTTAGGGCACAATTATTAGGAAACATCAGAACCTGTGATGTTCTATGTGATCAGTAACATTTGTAACTAGCCGCCAAATATTATAGAAAAGGAATTTATAACATGTGTACACATATTTGTACATACAGATACATGTTCACATAGGTATCAACACACACATAGTGAATTTGAGAAAGCAAACAAATGAACAAAGGGGAAAAAAGAGGGAGAGAATGAGAGGCAGTCTGAGAAACAGACCCTTAACTATAGAGAACAAACTGATGGTTACCAGAAGGGGATGGGGGTGGGTGGGTTAAGTAGGTGATGGGGATTAAGGAGTCCACTTAGTGTGATGAGCAGCTGGTAGTGTGTGTCAGTGTTGAATCACTATATTGTACACCTGAAACTAATATTACAGTGTATGTTAAGTAACTGGTATTTAAATAAAAACTTAAAAAAAAAGAGGAAAAAAATATATTTGGTGTCCTTGAAATTAACTTAGAAGTTTCCTTCTGTCTTTTACCCATGTGGACGCCTATTGGTCTCCACCTTTGTTTCTTACTCTGCCTATACAAACCTGCTCTTAGGAAAGTAAGTCCATAGCACCCTCTGTCTATTTAGGTTTTGGGCATTCCAGGTAATCACTTACAGTAATTTCATGCTTTTGGGGGGTTGACATTTCAAGATACAGGGAACACTCTGAGAGTTACAGTCTCCCACTCTTTTTCTGCTTTTATTTTTCCAGTATCCATCTCTACTCCCTGTTACTAAAAGATGGACTTGCATATCACTTCACGTCTTTAATCCACTTTCTTCTCCCATTCCCATTTATATACCTTCTATTCCCGTGATTCTCAAATTGTGCTCATCATAGACACTGAGGACAGACATGCATCCAATGGATATTACTCTGCATAAAATGGATTCCTGAAAGAAAAAAAAAAGCCCCAGACAATGATTCTCACAGGCGCAAGCTTTTGTTGTAGTCAGATAAGGCAAAGAAGTATTGTCAGTGTAGGCTAAGACACAGACCTGAATGTTTTCATCACCCCTATCCTTCCTTAATAAAAAAAACACATCTGGCATTTTAGTGCATCTTTAGATGCACAGATAGAGAGGGTGCTGGTACCTGACCCTCTTCCTCAGAGTGCAGACACACTGCCTCCACAGGTCACACTGAGCATGCCTGGACTCCTCCTGGAGCCAGGTGTTTGGGGACCGGTCACCTTCCTAGCATCTCCTTCATCTCTCCCCATGCATTTTCTCTTGCTCCTTTCTAAACGTTTCATATTTATCCATTCTCTTCCTACTAATTCTCTTTTATAGACCCACTTTCGCGAATATTCTTTTTACATTTGCCTTATTTTATTTTTCCTGTGGTTTCTCTCCACAGAGCCCTTGCTTTTCCTTCTTCATTACTCTTTCTTGTCCTTCCCTTTCTCTCATTTGCCCACATTCTTTTAGTCTTAATGTATTTTCACTTTGTTTCGTGCACACATTCTACATCATTACTTTCAATACCTGTCTTTCCATTAATTCTGAGACAATAGATTGCTCCAAGGCAGAGGGAGTATGGTAGGTGCTTCCTAAGTGTTCCATTCCAGTGGATTTTTCAACAGATTGAAAATGCTTAACTTGCTCTTCACTGCTAAGACTTTCTTCCTGAACATTAAACTTGCTGAAATTTACTTCGTCTCAAACACTCATTAGTTACTTCATGTTGTCTCAAATATTTTGTCTAACTCATTATGATAAAAATAAAGTGATTTATCTTTGTGCTTTGAACTAAATCCCCTTAAAACCACCCCTGCCAATATGAATCCATTTAATGAAAGTTTGAAAATGACATTGTGTTTTCTGATACTATATTCATAACATTTTCAAATTATTAAAATACACTCTTACCCATTTCTATGAGTTTTGAAAACTGTGAATCGAACCGAAGAACATAAAAAAATATTTAATCAATACTAAAGTTGAGGATTATATAAAACTTTATTCAATTGCACAAGTCTTCACCCAGACAATTGCTTATCAAATCAATGGGATGGCTACATTGGATGATGGAAACCTGTATTGTCCTTTAATATTTTCATGTTTTAGATAGTGTCATGAATGTTACAGATAGAACCCTGCTTTGGGAATTATTCTATCTTATTTAAGTTACTATAACTACAATTTGGTAGCTATAAACCTTATGCAAATCATTTAGTCTTTTAAAATCTGAATTTTTTTAATCTATAAAGGAGAAATAATATATCCACTCTTTCTACTGTGCAAGGTTGATATGATGATCAAATGAGTTGATTAGTAGGCATATCACATCTACACAAACTGAACTGAGAAAGCACTCAGTGGGTAAACAAATTCTAGTAAAAAATGGTGAGTGGACCCTGTGTTAGTAGATTTTTGTGTCAGTGTGCTAGAGTTAATCCCAGAGAGGGTGACTGCTTAAATATGAGTAATTTCAAGGTAAACACTTATGTTGTTTCAAGAAAGGGTGCAAAGTTTTCTTACCTAATTCAGCTAGGATTGTGAATCAAGTCTTTCTTGTTTTAAGATCCCTAACTCTGAGCCATATGTAGTGTATGCTGGGACCATATGCAGGGAAAGAAATGCATGCCAACTGAGTGTGGGAACCAAGAGGTTTGCAAACTTGTGAAGTCGTGATGTTTGTCTGTGGACTCAGCCTGTACCTTCTGACTTTACAATTCCTGACTTTCATTCTCCCCGTATCTCTGATTTACCATGGGGAAAACCTATTCATTTGTGTGATGCTCAAATGGAAGTCTAGATAATTAATCTTCCTAAGATATTGGCATTTTCACTTCTTTATAATAATGTAATTAAAGATTTTAGCCCCCTTAATATAATACTATTCATGAGGAGGACAGACAGGAGGTATATTTGAGGGACAAGGTAGAAAATCCTATATGTCTGAATTTAGATCTTACCCTTTTTCTGTTTCTGCAGGATTATTAAAGCTTTTCTTGTGCATTTTAAGCAGTAGGTGATGATTTTCTTATTCTATTCTTCCTTTCTGTTTCCTTTAAATATGAAGAATGACCAAAAATTTCACCTCCCTAAGGCTCCAGTGCTACTCTTAGACAAGGGGCCATCCTCTTCCTTCTGATGAAAAGGAGATTACCTGATCACTTCTGAATTTTTCCTTTAATATATATCCTCACAGTGGGACATCATAAATTCTGGAATCTGCTCTCTAATTTGTGATGCAGTAGGGAATATGCTTTGGAGTTTTTCAGCTACCTTAAGCATGCAGAGTGATTCCAGTGGGAATTATTAGAATGTCAAGTAGAAATAGAGAACATTTTAAGGATTAAAAATATTCAACAAGTGTGGCAGCTAAGTAAGGCCCTACTGGATCATGTCATCATTTTAAATTGGATGTTTTAACAGTGACAGTGTTAATGGACTGCCACACATGTTTATTAAGCATAATGAAAATAGTGAGCCTGGGAAGGTTATTCTAGATCCTTCTATTTAATTCATGTAAGTGATGAGAAGGCATTGGTGTTTAAAGAGGTTAGTAGTGAGACTAATGGTAAGTATGTTAGTATGTTCATATTTTGGGCACAAAACAGAGATAAAAGATTTTTCAGAAATAATTATCCTTAAATAAGAGAACTTCCTGGTGTCTTATACACTAGTTCTTTTGATCTTAATATTTATAGTTACTCACTTTTTTTGAATATGTAGTTCCTATATTCTGCCATAGCAAAATGAAGGTCTTTCTGCTTTTCAATTAAAGAATATTACATGAAAGAAAAAGTATTTAATCATAAAAAATCCATTTAATATTGTTTCCTTGTTATACATTAAAAGGGAAGATAGGATAAATCTGAGTGATATTAATACTAAGGTAACAGGGGCACCTGGGTGTCTCAGTCAGTTGAGTGTCTGCTTCAACTCAGGTCATGGTCTCACAGTTTGTGAGTTCAGGCCCTGCGTTGGGCTCTGTGCTGACAGCTCAGAGACTGGAGCCTGCTTCAGATTCTGTGTCTCCCTCTCTCTCTGCCCCCTTTTCTGCTTGCGCTCTGTATCTCTCTGTCTCAAAAATAAATAAAAATTTTAAAAAATTAAATTAAGGTAACAAACTTAAATTTTACAAAAGAAATAACATATACAAATACACTTTCATTCAAATTTATGTCCGGTTCAGTCAGAGGTGGAGTGGGACATCATGAAAATGATGGGATGGAGATAATATTGTTGACCATTTTTTTTTCTATTAAATTTGTGCTGCAAATAAATAACTTTGAATATATGTCATTTTGCTTCTTGAAAGGATAAATTTCCAGAAAGACAGATAGCTAGAGAGAGAACAGAAGGAAAAACATGACAGGACACAAATGGAAAAAATAGGAGAAAAGATAATGGGACAGAGAAACCATGATCACAGAGATAACTGTACCACAAAGCCACATGTACAAATACAGAAAAAGGTTGGGGGGAGAGGGAGGGAAGAAAGGGAGCAGAGGATCAGAGGAGAGAGGAGAGATCTTTGGAAATACAAAGTCTTTTTTGTTTGTTTTTTAATTACAAAACAGCAAGGGTAATATAGAGAACTTAACTAGTCTACAGTGGGCCTCTCATCTCAGGTGAGAAAGCATTTTAATCTCAGACAATTTTATAATATTAAAAAGAAAGATGTAGGGGCGCCTGGGTGGCTCAGTCGGTTAGGCGTCCGACTTCGGCTCAGGTCATGATCTTGCGGTCCATGAGTTCGAGCCCCGCGTCGGGCTCTGTGCTGACCGTTCAGATCCTGGAGCCTGTTTCAGATTCTGTGTCTCCCTCTCTCTCTGACCCTCCCCCATTCATGCTCTGTCTCAAAAATAAATAAACGTTAAAAAAAAAAAAGAAAGGTGTGTGTGTGTGTGTGTGTGTTTGTCTGTGTCCATGTGTGTGTTTTAAGAGGTGTATCTTAGGATGACCTGAACTAGTTTACTACACAAGGCATCCAGTAGTGATGAAAATATGAGACTGGAATTCAGAGGACAAGATTGTAGTCCTGGCTCCACCCACGATGGTTGTTTCTTTGGGAAACTGTTGCAGATTCCTCAGATATTCCCCAATCAGAAACTGTGGAAAGGAATTTCTTTCTTTTACAAAATGTTGTAAGTATCTATCATTTGGAAGTCTTAGTGTATGGATGGGTCAGCAATTCAGCACTAGTTATGGTACATGAAGTCCTTGCTCTCAGGGAGTTTACATTCCAGTGGAGGGAGGCAGTCAAAGAGCAAAGAGGATAGGTTTAAAACTGTCAAAAATGAAGAATATAACAGAGTGATATGTTGGAGAACAAATGGGGACAAATAGGGTGTTCTTTTAGGTTGGGTATTAGAAAATCCCTTTTTGAGGGGGTGACATTTAAGCTGAATAACTAGATAAATCTAGCTATGGGAGGTCTGAGAGAGGGCAGAACAGGCAATGGGAAGAGCAAGAACAAAGACCATGGAGGTGAAAGAGCTGGTGCATGGAGGAACAGAAAAGAACCCACGTGGTGATTAAGTCATGGGCAAATGGAGGAAAAGTATGAGGCCATGTCAGAGAGGTAGGCAGCAGTTGCACAGGATACGGCATGTAGTCATTCTTCTACCTGTGTACTCACAATTACAGTAGGGCTTTTGTAATCTGAAGGCCACTCTGGCTACTGTGGGGAGGAGGGATTTGAAGGAGGCAAGTGTAAAAGCAAGAACAGTTTGAAGATTTTGCAGTGCTATGCACAGGAGAATTTGGGGACTTAGCCTGCTGGAGAATGGAGAAAGGAAGTGGGTAGCAGAAAGAATAAAGAGAACTCAGCATGTATTTTTATGGTACAGTCATTTGGACTTGGTGATAGACATGATGTCTGAGAAGAGGAATCAGGATAACTCAAGAATTTGGAGGGATTAACTATGAATAATGGCATTGCAATTTAAAAACTTGGAAATGATTCAGACAAGATGAGTTTGTAATAGGAAAAACAGGAAATATGTATGCATAGTTACACTTTTTAAGGTAAAAAAAGATAAGTGAGAAATCTTCCTATTGCAGTCTATCATCCATACTCATCCTACCAGAAAGGAAACGATTTCTTGTGTAAATTTTCAAAATTGTGACTGTGTAAATAATATTTTATGTACATTTCCCCCTTTTTTAAACATATATTTGAAATATATCACACAATATCCTGTACTTTATTTTTCCCTTACAGGTTCTATTGGGAAAATTTTCATGTTAATGCTTAAAGTATTTCCTAACTCTTTATATGGCTGCTTATTATTTAGTTTGTTAATATAAAACTTTATCTTTTTTCTCCTAATGTGGAAAATATAAGCTATTTACAATTTTTTTGGCTATCCCAATGTATTCTGCAATAATTAAAGCTAAATGTGTCACTTTTTGAATGCATGAAAGACAAGTCCTCAGAAATATAAGTAGAGGGTCAATATTAGTGTGTGAATGCACGTACTTGGTATTGTTTTCTGAAGTTTACTGAGTAGTAGTTTATGTACAATAAAATGAGCAAATCTTCAGTATACAGCTAGGGGAATTTTTGAGCATGTATATACCTTCTGACCATGACAAAGAACAAAATATGGAGTATTTCCAACATATCAGAAAGTTCCCTTGAAATTCTTTCTGGCCAATTACATCCCTGGAAATAACCACTATTCTTAAATTTTTCAACATGGGTTATTTTTGTATTTTTTTGAAAATAATATAAATGGGATCACAGAATATGTATTGTTTTGTGTCTGGCATTTTAAATGTATATATTTTTTGAGATAGATCCATGTTTCTTACTGATAAATATTCCAGTTTCTAAATATATAGCAAGTGAAGAGGCTTTTTGCCTTGAATTTAGAGGGAAACATAAATAAAGGCAACCAGAGCATTCTTGTATTAAATCTTTCCATGGACATTTGCTTTCATTTCTCTTGTGCACACACTTACGAGTTGGGTTGCTGAAACATAGGGTCAGGATATTTTTCATGCTTGAGAAATGTCCCTGCTTTTCCATAGTGGCTATGACATTTTACATCCCTACTGTCAATATAGGAGAGAAACAATTGTTTTGTATCTTCACAACAATTTGTATTTTTAGTCTAAATTTAGCAGTTCATTCAAGTTAGTGTGTAGTGGCATCTCGTTGTAGTTTTGATTTACACATCCTGCTGAGGAATGGTAGTGAGCACCTTTTCAAATTTTTGCTATTTGGATATCATTTTCTGTGTAGTGTCCTTTCAAGCCTTTTGCCAACACTCTGTATTTTCCACTTTGTCCTTTTTAGTCCAATTTAGCTATTGTGTTGCCAGAATAATTCTCCAAAAATTTTGTACATATCTTAGGAAACTTTTTTTGTGTGTATACTTCATGCTTCAAAAGCCACATCCATAATTCTGTCTGAGACATATATGTCTACTTTAAGTGTACTTGGCTAATGTGGACAAAACCTGTAGGATTCTTGATCTTATTTTCCAGCCATGATTCTACTAGGCACTGTGTCTAGTGTTTCTGAAGACTTAACAAAGGGGCTTGTAGCCTCATCATTGATTTATTCTTTATTCTGAAGCTTTTTCTTACATGAAGTTTTTATTTGTTTCTGCTATTTGGAGAGACTGTCATGGGTTGTCTACATTTCGTCTAAAATATTTTGAAAACTGATCATAAGTATTTCTTCTTAGGGTCTCTCTGTATTCCTGTACTTTATCCCACACAGTTCAAAATAATCATCTGGTTCTGTTAATATTCTGCCTAGAATACTCTTGAGCTGTATCTTTAAGGAAATTTGTACATTTTCCATTTTTATTCTGAAGACAGTGCATCTTGATTTAGAAAAATAAACTTTCTATTTTTACAAGATATAATAGCAAACAGTCTATCTTTTATATTCAGGTTAGCAAAGAAGGAATGACTAGGTAACAATAAAATTTTTAATATTTTAGATAAATCATAGAGCTCTTTTGATTTCTTTTCCTCTTCTTTTTGTTTTTTTTCCATTGAGAGAGAGCATGAACAGTAAAGAGAGGCAGAGGAAGAAAGAGAGAATCTTAAGCTTGATCTCATGACCCTGGGATCATGATCTGAGCCAAAACTGAGTCAGACTCTGAACAGACTAAGCCACCCAAGCGCCCCAGAGAGTTCTTGATAGTGTAACACAGTGTGGCTTAAACTTTTTAAAATTTAATTATAAATTGCTGATATTGAAATCAGGAGACATCAGTATCTAGGAAAAAAGAGAGATGGCTAGAGAAAGAGAGGAAATCAAAAAAGATTTAAAAAGGTGACAACAAAGGAGACAGGTGAGTTGGTTGGTAAGTTTGGTGTTTCACTGGCAGGTTTTGTGGCAGAGGTGGAGGCAACAGAGGAAATCCCAGGAATGGCTGTGAGGTTGTTCTCTGATACCTATTTCCCCTAGGCTACCCTGCCTTAACAGAGCTTCTTCTAAGCCCATGTCCTCCATGATTCAGGCTTGCTCACTGCTTTCTAGCATTCAAAAGTTTTCTTCTGTCTCGTCTATTTTAGTTCCTGAATCCATATGTTATTTTGAATGTAGTGATACTTCATTCTTCTACAGTTATGTTTGTTCTTGTTTAATCCAGTTGAAAAATTTTAAGAAAGTATCCCTCTGTAATAGCAGTGTACTGGTTTTGAAGATCATATCAGGCAGTGGTCTCTTTCTGATAACTTTAACTCTCATCATATGAAATATAGGGTGACAAAATAAGTTGAAGTTGAGCTTGCTTAGATCTGGAGATTTGATGTTAAGGTAACAGGACAAAAATAGACACCATCATTTTATTATTTATGTGTATTTTTTTTTCTTCTTTCTCTCTCTCTTTTCTTTTTCTTTTCTTATTAGATGGATGTTTGATCTTATGAAGAAGTCAGTTGTTTTATCATTTCTAGGCAAAGAAGAGTCAATTCAAAATTCAGAAATTATAACTCAAAATTAGCCTTCCAAATTCTTAAAATAAAAGCTGTATTACTATTGAGGAAAGAAATAGGTCATAATAGTAGATGATTCAGTATAAAGGAAAGAACCCTTTGCATTCCACATTGCACTTTGACAGGCTAAATTCTCAATTAAAAATTAGAATACTTTTAGATGAATAGAACCTCTAGAATTCTTCTTGTTAGTCACTCGTTTTTATTTATAATGAAATTGTGACAGAAATTTATTTCCCTGAACGGCTTGATACATTACCTTATAAAATAAGAAGACTAAAGCTTGGTTGAGTTGTATGAAATGACCTATGACTTTGATGACTGTGTTCCTCTGTTTGAACTGAGAAGATGATGTGTATGCTTACAGAAACATGTAGACTAAATGTCAAATGTTCTAAACTACATTTTAATTTGTAAAACATGGTCATCCATTCAGGTGTTAGTGCCAGGGAAAAAGAGATTAGGTGTTAAATACTTCACTATAAATCAGATTATTTTGCTGAAAAGGACATATAAATTGGAAGACACTATTTATTATAGTGCACTGCTAGTTTACTTTTAACACATGAGGTAAAATTAGGAAAAAAGAAGTCCACAAAATTCAGAAGACAAACAAATTTAAAATTTAAAAACAATCAAATAGCAAGATATCTGTTAAGCCCAGCCAACCTAGAACTCCTTCCCCCAGGTGACCTTTTACCTTGGAGAATATAATTAGACATTGGTTGTAAGAACTTACAACTGGCTGGAGACTCCACAAGGGAGGAAAAAGAAAAGGTTTCTGGTAAGAAAAAAAGCAAGATACTGCTCTATGATAATATTATTTCCACAATTTGCCAAAGCATTTTCTTTTATTACCAGTAATGGTGATAGTGATGAGGTTTTTTGGGGTTATGGTGGAGCTTACGGGGTCCAGAGCCAACGGCCAAGAAAGAATTCTTGAAGACATTGTTGGTGCAAGAAGGTGATTTTATTAAAGCATGGGAACAGGACCCTTGGGCAGGAAGAGATGCCTTGGGACCATGAGGAGAGACTGGTTATATACTATAGAGTTGGGGGAGGTAAAGTCCAGGGGAAGTTTCCAAAGGGATTTTCATATGCTAAAGAAGACTCACAGGATACTGGAGGCCTCGCTATTGTCAAGTTAAAGTTGTTTTCCCTCTAGCATTGAGACTGGTGGGAGCCTTGGGGCAGGTGCTCAGGTCATGATCTCCTGGTCTGTGAGTTCAAGCTCCACGTCCAGCTCTGTGCTGACAGCTCAGAACCTGGAGCCTGTTTCAGAATCTGTGTCTCCCTCCCTCTCTTTCTGACCCCCCACCCCTTCCCTGTTCATGCTCTTTCTCTGTCTCAAAAATAAATAAACGTTAAAAAAAAAAAAAAAAGACTGGCCAGAGCCTCAAGTATTTGTCAACGGGCTGCAGGTTATAAGGAAATTTAGTTTTACCTGCCATTTCCTTCTGCCTTTGTTTCCCACATCAATAGGGCACCATCCGAAATCCTACTTTAAACCACTTTATTTGTTTTTGTTATTTATTTTTTTAGTAACCAGTTCCTGTTTTTAATTCCCTTTATGTATGAGGAATATCTTGCAGGTGTTAAGATGAAATGATCTTAAATTATAGATTGAATTTTTTTCCTGTGTGTGCATCTATGAAGCTATTTAACTTATCAAATTAGAAAACATTTATCACACAAAAATTTCCCTTGGGCCCCTTTGTAGTAAATATTCACTGTTAGAGCTAAGGACTTCTCATTTCTGACACTAAATATCATTTTTATCTATTTTTAAGTTTCACTTAAATAAAATCTTACAATATGTACTCTTTTGTTTTGAGTGTCTTCTGACTAACATAAAGCTTTAGAGATGTATCTATGTTGTTGCATGTAGTAGCTTAAAAAATGTTTTAAAATTTATTACTGAGTAGTATTCCACCACGAATGTACCTTAATCCCATCTGGTATCTACTTCTTAGATGACTTAAACTAACATAATTAGTATTGGGAGTGGTCTGAGAGCACAGGTGATAAATGGGTATTGTGGTTGGTTCACTCACTGCCTGGTGTGCAAATAGGACTCCATTACAATTGGTGTTTGGGACTAGACAAGTACTGGCATTATATAAATGTCTGATTGCTCAAGACTTCAGTGGTGGTGGGGTGTCTGGCTGGCTTGTCAATGGAGCAAATGACTCTTGATCTCAGGGTTATGAGTTCAAGCTCCACATTGAACTTGGAGCCTACTTAAAAAAACAACAACCACAACAAAACAAACAAATGAACACCTGAAGATTTCAGTGGTGGTGACCTGGGGAAACATCTTGTGGAAAAGGAATGCTATTTTAAGTGAATGATTCAGGCATTTAGTCATTTGTAAAATAAGGGGAGAAAAATTCCTACAAATAGAGGAGTTGTTTGCTTATTTTAAGTTGTGTTGATGCCTTGGAATAATATACTGAAGACCAGAACAAGCAGTTATAGGTTAAGTGTAGGGATCTAAATAACTCTTTTGTAGCTCACAAAGAAGTCCTTATCTCCTGTAGTGGGAATATCTTAGACAAGGAGTAGTCTGAAGATCTAACAGACTTACACAGTTCCAACAAAATATAAACACTCAAGCAAGGCATGTGTGTTACAGTAAGGTCAAGGCACTAGAAGGGAAAATCTAGGACCCTGAAATCTGGCATGAGTACCTCTGGATAAATGCCCCTGAAGACTTTGGCTCTGCAGTCTCCTTCATTTTTGTAATAACAAGAACTTCCTCCTGCTCAAGGAAGTTCCAGAGCCTTTTCTCCTGTAAGGCAGCAGGTGACCCTGTAGGCCTGGCCTAAGTTCCTCTCCAGGGAGATAACTACAGTTCCAGCCTGACTCGGGATACATTGGGCCTGATAAGAGGGGAAAGAAACCTACACAAAAGCAAGTTCAAGAATGAGCTTTCATGTATAAGCAAGAGCTATGTGACTTTTAAATGGGAGTATTGAAGTTACACACTGTTCTCTTGACCTTTGTGAGCATCATTATGGGAGTTGTTTTAATTCTCTGTCAGGTAACTCATATACCTCCATTTTATTAAGGTCAATTCCTGAGGATTTATCTTGTTCCTTTTTTTGGAACATTGTGTCTGGTTCTCCACTTTCCTCAATTCTCTGTGTTGGTGTCTGCACACTGGACAACGTAGGCACCTCTCTCAGTCTTCACAGATCGGTTTTATGCAGGAAGAGATCCCCACCAATAAGCCTGGCCAGAGATTCTGGGGGGCTCTCCAATGTTTTCTCTCCCCAGGAAGAAGCAGCCTGCTTCTTGGCAGTGATTTTTGTTTTCTCACTCTGTGCAGAGCTTAAGGGAGCATGTAGGGGAAGCTCTGGCATCTATCAGCCCAAGCTGCATCTCTATTCTCCCCCAGCTGGTTTGACTATGCTAGAACCATCAGAGCTTCGGGATTGGTGAGAGAGATGCTAGTTGTGAAGCCCCATAGAAGTTAGGGTGCTGGATGCATGGATCAACTCCTTTACTCTCCTGGGAGAACCTGAGAGCTGGGATTTTTTAATGTACTCACTTTGTGCTGAATGGTAAGGAAAATCAATAGCATCTACTAGCCTGAGCTACTGCCTCTGTTCTCCCACAGGCACCTAGACTCTGCCAGACCTGTCAGAGCTCCAAGACTGGCAAAACAGAATCTAGTCCTCAGGGAGACCTCTCTGAAAAGCTGGGGCACTGAACGTGTGAATCAACTCCTTCCCTCCCCTTGGTGAAGCTTGGAGCTAGTGTATCTTCTCTTGATCATATGATACTGTGACAGGGAGGGACTCTGGTGAGAGGGTGTCCTGAAACTCCTTAATTGCTTCAGTGAGCCAAGTTTTGCATTCTCCTGGGGGGTGCAGGAGACTTTCAATTAGTTTTAGATTTTTCTCAAAAGGAATTTTTCCATAAATTGATGAACTGTTGTGTTTGTGGGTGTATGGAGGCATTTGCTACTCTGCCATGTTGCTGATATGGCTGTTAGCATTCACGTATTAATTCATGCTGCCATCTGGTTTAATCTTAAAAACATTAGGCTAAAGGAGAGAAACTAGTTGCAAAAGACCACATCCTTGTTCCCCTCTCCCCACACCTAAGTAACCATCAATCTACTTTGTGCCTCTAAAGATTTGCTTGTTGTGGAAACTTTATACAAATGGATTCATGCAATATGTGGTTTTCTGTGTCTCTTCTTTTGTATTGTCAAATTTTTCAAGATTCATGCATGTTATACCATGTATCAGTACTTGATTCCTTTTTATTGTCAGATAATATTCCATTGTGTAGGTATACTGTTGGGAAAATAAGTAAAGTTTTGCACCATAAGATGGCCAACGGGACTAAAACAAGCTCTAGTTTCTAGCTTAGAGACCCCTCTTCCGGGTTCTTCTTCCTGCCCTGCTTGCCGTGTATGCCAAATTACTACTAATGTGGAATGCAGAAGTAACAGACTATAAATTGCCTCCCATGCTTGTGCTCACGGCTCAGATCTTTGGAGAAATGGTCTCCTCTGAGCCTGCCAGTGTTAAGTAAATCTCCAATCCACCAAGATCTCTGAGTGCTGCTTGGTTTTTCCACCAGCGTTCCAGCCTGGTTCCATAATAATACCACCTTTGGTTTATCTATCAGTTAATGAACATTTAGGTTCTTAAAAATTGGTTACTATTATGAATAAAGCTTCTGTAACCATTCGTGTTCAGTGTTTTGTTTTTTAAAGTTTATTTATTTTGAGAGAGAGAAAAACACAGCACTCGAGCCAGGGAGGATCAGAGAGAGGAGGAGAGAGAGATTCCCAAGCAGGCTCCTCACCAGCAGTGCAGAGCCCATCACAGAGCTTGAACTCACTAAGCATGACCTGAGCCAAAACCAAAAGTCAGGCGCTTAACTGACTGAGCTGCCCAGGTGCCCCAATATTCAATCTTTTGTGTGGGTGTGTGTTTTCATTTATTTTGCTTTTACATATTCAGAGTGAAATTGCTAAATCACATGGTAGCTCTATGTTAAACATTCTGAGGAATTGCTAAAATTCTTTCCAAAATGGTTGCACCATTTTACATTCCATCAGCAATGTATGAAGGTTCCAACTGCTCTATGTTCTCAACTGTCTTTTTGATTATAGCCATCTTGGTATGAAATGGTTTCTTACTGTGATTTTCATTTGTATAGCTCTAATGACTAATGATGTTGAGCATCTTTTCATGTGCTTATTGCCCATTCATATATCTTCTTTGGGGACCTTTTTCCTTAGATCTTTTGCCCATTTTTAACTGAGTTACTTGTCTTTCAATTCAAGAATTGTAAGAGTTCGTATTCTGGACCCATGTTCTTTATCAGATCCATGATTTCTAAATATTTTTTTCTCCCATTTCATGATTGTTTTTCACTTTCTCCTGACTGTCATGTTTGCTGGGATGTTTTTGTTTATTTGTTTTGTGATTTTTGATTATGAATTTTTATTTGTAAAACCTTTCTTTGGTAGTTTAGTGTAGACTATTTTCAAGGAGCATTTTGCTTTTCAGGGAATATTTGTGTTTACCTTTGCAAATGCCTGAGCCTACATTCTTAAGTAGTGAGTTAAAATAAAACTGTCACTTTGATGTATGGGAACATACAAAGACTATGATAGCAAACCCAGCTTTTGTGAATGGCACATTATTGTCACTACATCCAGATTCAAGTTTGGGTAACATTTTTTTTATTGCTGTCGGCTTCCAGTAGGCAGGTTTTCTTCTAATAATCTCTTTTATTTTATTTTATTTTTTCAGAATGTAAGCACTCAGCATTACCTCCAGTCAGTTTCCATCCCTGTTCAGGACCAAAGCCCAATCTATAGTACTCTCTCAAATTTGTAGCTTCTCTAGGTAACAGTATTCAGTAGATGTTCTCAGTAGATGAGCAATGTTTCAGTGCTGGTTTACTCTCTTGGAATGGACCTCAGTTTCATATTGGGACTCAGATGTGATTTGTTTACTTTCTTTTAAAACCTTTTAAAATTTATTTTAATGGTTATTTTAGATGATTCTAGCAATCTTAGATATTTTTTAACCAGAGGGTTTTTGGATTTTGAGTGTGCTTTACTACAGTCACAAAAATCTCATGTAATGTTTAATCAGTTGGAGTATACTCCCATCCACCAGTGGATGTATGTTTTACTTTATAAATGGCTATGATTTGTCTAATATAGGGTGTGCTATAATGTAAGACTGAGATTTTAGGTTTACTGTGTAGAAATAGAATTGAATGTAATTTTTATAGCAAATATTCGAAACTTGCTTTATTTATTCTCTTCCATTTGCCTGAAATTCTTCATGTATTCCATGTTCCTTTTCTTTAATTACAAGGCTCTCACCTGTAATTCAATTACTAAAATATATGAGCAATATATGCCCTTATATACTCTAAGTTTTTAACAGATAATATCTCATAGAAGTGCATGTATTCCTTTAAAAAAATTTTTTTTAATCCTTATTTATTTTCGAGAGAGGCAGCGTGTGAGCAGGGGAGGAGTAGACAGAGAGGGAGACACAGAATTGGAAGCAGGCTCCAGGCCCCGAGCTGTCAGCACAGAGCACAACACAGGGCTTGAACTCATGAACTGTGAGATCATGACCTGAGCCGAAGTTGGATGCTCAACCGACCTAGCCACCCAAGTGCCCTGAAGTGCATTTATTCCTTAAGTGTAAGTCAAATAACTGCTAGAATATAGTTATTTCATCATTTCTTTATTCATTCAGTAGGTACATATGAACTTCCATGAGCCAATATACATACTAGATACTGGAGATATGTAGAGTCTAGTGCCTTAAGATAGAACTAACATTAACCTATAAGTATACAATTCATTATTGCTATAACTTGTGCAAAGGATGGAAATCGCAGCATGCTATAAATGAGTGAAATAAAGAAATATAAACTGGCCAAGGACATATAGGAGAAGTATTCTAAAATATAATATTGTGTCCAGGTTCTGTACTCTAGGAAGAAGTTAGCTGGGTATAGAAGTGATGGAAGGTCATTGTAGATGAAGCAAACAGCCTGGAAATAGTCCTAAATTAAGATGCCTGATAACTTGGAAAGTTTGAAAGAAAGTCAGTGTTAATATAACATTATGAAAAGAGGTACATTAGAGCAAATTTCCAGAGACAGGCTGGGTTTTAAAGGTCAGTTAAGGATGTGAACCTATGTCTTAATGCCACAAAATAATTTTAGCCAGGGAGGAAACATTGGGACCTGCATTTTAATCACATCACTCTGGATAGTTGTAGAGAGTACATTCAATAGAGGAAAGAACTTATGCAGTAGTTTAGGATCAATAGAAAGCTGTTGCCTAGAGGAAGCAAGAAATGTTGGTGTCTTGAATTGGGAGAGAATACTTAAGATTACTATCAATGAATATGATATTTTCAATTTAGCATGCACTGCCCCCTCCTCAACACTCACAACCAAATCAGATTTAGCTGATAATTGCAACAAGGATTATAAGCTTATCAGAGGTAAATTTAACTGAAGTTTTATGTAAAGCACTTGGAAAGAAAAAGTTACATTGATATATTGCATAAAATCAAGAAATATGCTCCTATTTTTATTTATTGAGGTTTGAAAGTCAACTGTGCATACATATTTACGATATTTCTTGGAGCATTTGGTTTCAAGGATGCTTTATGTCGTTCTACTGAAATTGTCCTTACATTTGTTTCTTCCCTCTGATATCTCACATTCTCTCTTGCATTTTATATTCATTATGCTGTCAGATTTAATTACTTATTCTTTTTTTTGTCTCATTGCATCAAGAGATTAGATTCATATTTTTTCTCATTGTTGTTCACATTATCTCAATCATGATTTGCACTGCTCCATCATTTAAAGGTAGTATAACTTTATGAATGTCATTAACAATCCATATCTATTAAAATCATCTCTATTAGTATTCACCATATATATATTTTCATATTTATATCTTCACTAATAAATAGATATTGAATATCTATGGAAAAGTGCTTGATGATTTCAAATGTTTATTTTGCTGTAGGACATTCATTATCATTATGTGTTTTAACAGCAGGAAATGTGAATTAAGATATTTTATTATTTTCTGCACTGATTATGGTTCTGCACTGGTCTAACATAAGAGTGAACTTCATGTATTATACAGAATCTATGAAAATTATGTTAGCATAATATTTGGAAGTTGTGTTAATTATATAGTGTTCAACTGCGGTGCCTGGGTGGCTCAGTTGGTTGAGTGTCTGACTTCAACCCAAGTCATGATTTCACAGTTCGTGGTTTCGAGCCCCACATCAGGCTGTCCTGACAGCTCAGAGCTTAGAGCCTGCTTCAGATTTTATGTATCCCTCTCTCTCTGCCCTTCTCCCACTCATGCTCTGTCTCTCTCTCTCTGTCAGAAATAAACATTAAAAAATTATATATATAATTATATATATATATATATATATATAGTGTTCAAGTCTAAGAGTTCTATAAGAGTTCTATGTGGAGATAACATTTTGGAACTGTAATTTTCTCATGGCCTCTTTCATTTTCTGATTTCTCAGGGTATAAATAATAGGATTTAGTAAGGGTGTGAAAACAGTGTAAAATACAGCAAGGACTTTATTTCCTGAGAAGCTATTGAATGGCCAGGCATAGATAAAAATACAAGGTCCAAAGAACAGAGTGACCACAATCATGTGTGCAGACAGTGTGGACAGTGCCTTGGAGAGACCTCCCGATGATTTTTGTTGTACGGTGATCAGGATGACAATGTAGGAGACAAGAAGGAGGATGAAACAGATGAATGAGAGCAGCCCACTATCAGCAATGACAAATAATTCCAGGGTATATGTTTCCATACAAGCAAGCTTAATCACAAGGGGAAGGTCACAAAATATATTGTCTATGACATTGGGGCCACAGAAAGGCAAGTTTACTGTTAATACCATCTGGCTCATGGTGTGTATAAAACCAATTATCCATGAAAGTATCATAAACCCACTCAACAGCCTGTGGCTCATGATTGTCCTGTAGTGCAGGGGTTTACATATGGCTACATATCTGTCAAAGGCCATAGCTATCAAAAGAGTCATCTCAGCACCCCCAAAGAAGTGCATAAAGAACATCTGAGTCATGCAACCCCATATGGAGATGATCTTGTGTTCACTGAGTAAGTCTGTGATCATCTTGGGTGTGGTGACTGTGGAGAGACACATGTCCAAAAAAGAGAGGTTTCCAAGGAGGAAGTACATGGGAGAATGAAGGGTGGAACTAAATGTCACTGTGACCATAATGAGAACATTCCCCAACACAGTAGCACTGTAGATTAAGGAGAATGTTACAAAGAAGAAAATCCGAAGTTCCCATTGTCCAGAAAATCCTAGTAAAATAAACTCAGTCACTACAGATCCATTTTTAAGATCCATTTACTTGATTCAGAAAGACTCCAGAAGTTCTTTTATACAAAGAGAATAAAAAAAAAATAAAGCCACATTAGCACTGATGTTTTCCTATTTCTAATTGATGATAATAATTGATATTATGAGAACACAGAATCTTAAATATATCGGCATCACTATCTATAATTTGGAATTATTTTATGGGTTATATCATTCTGAAATAATATTCTCATAGTTATGCAGCAATTAAAAAGAATTTGTAAGAATGGAAGTTTTATTTTCTATTGTTTTATTTGATCACATGATACTCTTATCAGTTGATCTTGACTCACTAATTTGCTCACTTGCAAAAATTGGATAAGTAGTTACATTAGTATTTATTTTTCCTTTTATTATCACAATTTTCTGTCACCTCTTGAGATTATGTTAAAACAATATATAAGGAATATAGAATTCAGAAGATGAGGAAATTGTGTTGTCCTTTATCACTGAAGTCATTTTTTAAGGTTATTCTTTATTTCTGAAATAAGTGAACAAAGTGTACACACACACACACACACACACACACACACACACACACACTCTTAGAGGCTAATTTATACATGAAAGAAAATCTTTATGAACTTCTTTTCCTAACCCTCATATTACTGTTGTTCATAGTGAGAAGTGTACATGTTCTGCGTAAATGTATGTAAGTGGTAGTTAAGAGGTAATTAGTCAAATGATTCAACTCTAACATACAGATTTGTTTTTGGTTGTGCCATGCCATACTAAATTGTCTTTACTTAGCTTTTAGACATTGTTCATAGGATCTAGAGTGATCAAAAATAATAACTATTAAGCTATTAGTATGTGCTAAATATTACTGTGTTCTAAGTGTTTCACATATATTAACACATTTAATGCTCAAAGAATCTCATGAGGTGAATATTATGATTATTCTTATTTTGCATATAAGAAAACTATGGCATAGAAATATTTTTTTTTTTCTTTTAAGTTTATTTATTTATTTATTTATTTATTTATTTATTTATTTTTTTTTTGAAGTTTATTGACAAATTGGTTTCCATACAACACCCAGTGCTCATCCCAAAAGGTGCCCTCCTCAATACCCATCACCCACCCGCCCCTCCCTCCCACCCCCCATCAACCCTCAGTTTGTTCTCAGTTTTTAACAGTCTCTTATGCTTTGGCTCTGGCATAGAAATATTTAATGACTTATAGGTACTCAGCTAACAAAGTCAAAGCTGATATTCAAGCCCAGTCAGTCTGATGCCTGAATTTGACCTCATACCAATATACATATTGCCAACAAAGTTAAAGGAATGTATTTTTTATGGTCTAGTCAAGTATTGATTGAATTCATATGTTCCATGTGGTTTCCTTAGGAGGTATGATTCGGCAGGTATGTTGGAATCCTTCTATGTTACAGCTAATTGCACTGTGTTTTCTTATAGAATGATTGAATGCCCTATGTCTAGAGACAATCTAAAGATACATAATAATGAAGCTAAAAATAGCAGTAAACCAAATAAAAAAACACTTAATTTAGTACATGGTGATGTAACATATTGTAAGAATTTTATTTTTTTTTATTTAAATTTTTTTTTTCAACATTTATTTATTTTTTGGGACAGAGACAGAGCATGAACGGGGGGAGGGGCAGAGAGAGAGGGAGACACAGAATCGGAAACAGGCTCCAGGCTCTGAGCCATCAGCCCAGAGCCCGACGCGGGGCTCGAACTCACGGACCGCGAGATTGTGACCTGGCTGAAGTCGGACGCTTAACCGACTGCGCCACCCAGGCGCCCCTGTAAGAATTTTAAAAGAATGGAGACCAGGGGCATCTGGGTGGCTCAGTCAATTAAGCATCCTACTCTTGATTTTGACTCAGGTCATGATCTCAAGGTTTCTGAGTTCGAGCCCCACATGGGGCTGCATGCTGACAGTGTGGAGCTTGCTTGGGATTCCCATTCTCTCTCTGCCCCTCCCCCACATGTTCTCTCTCCTTCTCTCTCTCAAAATAAATAAATAAACTTAAAAAATGAATGGAGACCAATTCCCAAGGACACTTTTAGATACAGCTTTAAGTTTGGTTGCTGTTATCTTCAAAACATTTAAAAATTAAAAATAATCCCCATGGGAAGAACAAGGCTCAGAGAATATGTGAGGATTTATAGGAAGAAGAGAATAAAGAACAGTGAGTAGGAGGAGTGGTACATTTAGAAAAGGGACTGAATTCAGATATGAAGATGCTTAGGAAGTGTCTGTTCTCTTTTCTCCAATGACCTATAATGTCCTCCTTGTTTTCTTTTCTACTCAGACCCTTGTCAAAATATCCTATCACCATTATCCAACCTTAATTCCCTCAATTTATTTCCTACCTTATATATTTTTAAGAACTGGACAATGAATACAATTAGGGAAAATAAAGACGAAAATGATGTTCTTGTTGGTCAACCTCCAGGAGACAGAGTGGATGCTGAACGATGACAATGGGTCTGGACGAGCACCCAGAGGACAGCCATGTACCATGCTCTCTTTGAAGGGCTGTGTTACATGATTATCAGGTGAGTGAGCAGGAATTTTACTTTGGAGACCTTTATGACAGTAATTTTAATAGTTTTATGCACTTTGGAGAAATGACTGGTTTTGATGATTATCAGATGAAATGAATATGCCAGTTACAATTGGGGATGAATACCTTTGCTACATGGAATTTCATGCCCCATGATACACTGACAACAGAAAAACTTGGATATGAAATGAATACTCTTAAGTGTAATGCAATTAATACAAATAAATCCTAAATTACAGCTTTATTTTGCCTTTTATTTTATTTGAGAGGGTAAGCTGGCATTCATTTATGTTGTTAGCTTTCCCAGCATTTGTTTCTCTTATTCATCTTCTTCCTTTCCTGAGCAAGTTTTAAAAACTATTTCTTTAGTTCTGTACTTAACATAAATATACCTCTTCTTATGGAGCTAGAGTGTATTATGCTAAGCAAAGTAAGTCAGAGAATGACAAATACCATATGATTTCACTCCTATGTTGAATTTAAGACACAAAATAGATGAACATATGGAAAAGAGGAAAAAGGAGAAAGAGAGAGGAGGCAAACTATAAGAGACTCTTAACAATAGAGAAGAAACTGAAGGTTGATGGAGGGAGGTGGGTGGAGATGGTCTAAATGGGTGATGAGCATTAAAGAGGGTACTTGTGATGAGCACTGGGTGTTATATGTAAGTGATCACTAAATTCTACTACTGAAATCAATATTACACTAAAAGTTAACTAATTAGAATTTAAATAAAAACTTGAAAGAACAACAAGAAACCCACAAAAAACAAAAAGCAGGAAAGAAGTGCCATTAAGGTTGTGAAACTATAAGGCCTTTTCTTCCTTCCACAACTTCTCTCTTGACTTGTTATGGTGTTTATTGGCTATTTAATCTCATTCTCAGTAATAATAATAATAATAATAATAATAATAAAATATGAATTATTAACATAAAGAAGTATGTAAGTTCTAAGACAAGAAAAGTAATTGCAGCCTCAAAATGTGGGTTTTCTCTATAACTGAAAAGCTGAATGTTGCCTAAGGATCATTTAAAAATGTTTTTCATGAGTTTACTCCCCTTTTGTCCATTGATTCTTATTCTCTATGTTCTTCAGGAGACTTTCTTTCTCATCCTAGCCCCACCACTCTGGGGAAACCCCCCTACGCCTCATACCTTAGCACCTAATATCTTTCAGTTCTTCAGGTAGCTTGTCCATTCAGCACTCTTACTGTGCAGATGATCTTACTGTTAGACTCAGTGTGACTGTCTGTCTTCAAGAGAGAACAAGAGTTCTTTCTTAAATCAGATATTGAGATTACTACTCTTCCCTATATTTTGTAGTTTTTCTTCTCTTTCTTTTTCATCATACACTAGTTTGATATTCTATATCTCAGAGAAAGCTTATCTGGAGAGAATCTGAGCCCAATGCAAGATTCCATAACCTATGCCTTTAGATCTGACATAGTCCACTTCCCCTGATTCCATTCAGCCAGTTCCTGAACTTGACTTGGAATTCCTTTCCTTGACCATTCTTCAGTTATCACCCCAGACTGCTGCTAGGAGGCCATTATATTCTGTCATCTATCTCTCTTCAATTTATAGTATAGTCTTCCTGTGTATCCCTGTATTATTTGCCTAGTTACCTTTTAAGTCAAATAAGGAGCCAAGTCCCATTTCACTTATGTTCAGAACTTTGCACTTTGTTGCAGATACTTGTATAGACTTCTAGCCAATGAGACTCTCCAGGGGAAATTACAATCTTCCAACAGAAATTCTTCTTCTTAATTGTGGCATCAGTTTCATAGCTTTGTGTAGGTTTAACCACTGAAGGGAAAAGGATAGAGGTATTTTGAACCAGTGATCCCATTTTTACAAGAGAATTTATTTTAGAATTTCCTGAAAAGCAAAGTTACTTAAATAAAGTTAAGAATTGAAGACTAGAAAAAGAAAAAAAAAGTGTATAAAGGCAACATAAATGAAAAGAAATAAATTATGTAGTTTAGACAGAGATTCTATTAGTGAAGAAAATTTTCTTCCTCTTCAATAAGCAATTGTACATTTTATTATAGTTAACTTTTCCTCAATTTATGAGGTGCTTTTGAGGAAATTGATGGTAGAATAATTATATATCAGAGCTGGGAGGGAACTTTGTAATCACTTATTCCCTACACCTTATTTAGTAAATAAAAATCTAGATCCACATAATTAAGTAAATTTCTCAAGTGTTTGATTCAGGACCACCCTAAAGCGATGTGGAATGGGTGACATGGTGTATGTGTAAGCTCCTGGCCAGGCACAGCATGAGCACAGAGATGGCGTGTGCTAAATCTGAATCAGTCATGTAAATCCAAGATTGCAATCCTGAGAATTTTCCATATAAAAACCCATTAAGAAAGGAACAAGTCAAGAGGCCCCTGGGTAGCTCAGTTGGTTAAGCATCCAACTCTTAGTTTAGGCTCAGGTCATGATCTCAGGGTTTGTGGGTTTGAGCCCCATGTTTGGGCTCTGTGCTGACAGTGCAGGGTCTGCTTGGGATTCTCTCTCTCTCTCTGTCCCTCCCCCACTCACTTTCTCTCAAAATAAATAAACAAATTTAAACAAAAGGAAAGAAGCAACCCAAGACTTGTTTTATTAGGTATTTGGATATGAGCATTTCTGCTCTTGCTCATGTATATACAATACGTATTACTTAATATAAAAATAATTGATTTATGTAAATATTTCCTTCTCCTTTCATTATGGGCACTTTAAGAAAAAATAAAATTTTCAATCTTGACTAATTGTATGTTTTCAAAAATTATGTATACTTATGCTAAAGTACTGAAGGACCTCAAAAACATGCTAAGTAAAAGAAGCAAGACACAAAAGGCCACACGTATGATTTTATTATATGAAATGTTTGGTAAACATAAATCTATAGAGACAAAAAGTACATTACTACAAAGTGGTCACCTTGAGCTGAGAGTGCATGTAAGCAGGTATGAATTTTCTTTCTGTGGTGATGAAATGATCTAAAATAAGATTGTGGTGATGGTTGCATAGCTATGTGAAAACAACAATAATTGTTGAAATGTGTATTTAAAACAAGTAAATATATTATATGAGTTATGGTCAATAAAACTCAAACTATTATACATTTTTTGCTTTCATTCTTAAGTAAAAGTATCTTTACTATATTAGAGTAGTCATTCTCAATAATTTTCTGGTTCTATCCAGCTGCTTGTATTCAAATATAGTTCACTATGGAGCAGTCGATGACATAACTGCAGATCTGATATGCCTTAATTTTTAAATTTCTTAATGTCCCCTATTTGAATTTATATTTTTGACTGCCTTATATATTTGGAAAGTCACTATTCTCTTTTTGTTAAGTGGTTTTCTTGATATTTTCCTACTATTTAGAATACTCCTATGAGTTTCCTAAATTATTCACATTCTCCTTCATTTGCTTGTGTATGAACATCTTAGAAGGACTTCTTTTTCCTAAGATCTCATTTGTATGAGATAAAACTGATGGTCAGTTTTATTCAGAAATTTTCTACCTATTAGTTCTGGTCATTAATTCTCCTTTGCCAGCTCCTTCTCCAGCTCTCAGTAGAATGTGCTTATTACATGTCTGTCAGTACCTAAAATGATGAAAATAAAAATATCCCCTTTTCTATGAAAAAATTGAGTTTCCAGCAATTGCCTTGTTTTCAAAGATAGTATGAGTTATTTGGGTGCTCACAATTTACTTTTCTTAATTTCACTCAAAATTGGTAATCACTGAACACCTACTGCCAGGTTTTACTCTTTAGTATCATTTTGAGAGCATATATTTTATACATTTGTATGGAAACTCTTGGTCATAGGTTGTTGTGAAGTAGTAATACAATCTCTCAGTGAGAGAGCATTTGATGTCTCAAAAGCCACAGCCTTTTCCTTCCAGCCAACACAAAATTAAAATACCATCTTCAGTATATTAACCCTCTATTGAATTAGCTCTCTATGACATTTCCACTTACCTGCTCTAAAGGCACAATATGAAGAAAAATGTGTTCAAGGGGTTATTCAAAATTAAAAATCTGCTTTTCACGCTCTGTGATGCTCCATATTATGAATGTATATACTATCTTCTGGTTCTTTTATAAAAATGTGAATCACCTTGGAGGCAGATTTGTTGGAGCTCTGGGAATCCAAATTTCAAGTGGGAATTGTTAGGACACTGAGGCTGCTGCCCTAGCATGACCAGGAGAGATGTTTACACTTAATTTCCAGCCCTGCCACATGCTGTCGTTCTCTCTGAGCTTTGGCTTGATTACAATGGACATGAGAGTATTGGTTGATTAGCTGTGCTATAAGAATTGTAGACATCTTTGAATTAGTGGACACTTGCTTTCCCTCATACTACTCCAGTCTATCCTCCTACCCTCCTAACATCTTTGGGTAATTTTTCAGATGAATAATCTCTAGACTTTTCTAAGCATAACATCCCCAACATGAAAATAGATTTCTGTATGTTATAATTTACTATTGACAGCATATAATATGTACAATATTAATATATTCAGAAAGTAGAAATTTTAAAATAGTTATGCTAAAGTGGTGATGGGCATTAAGGAGGGTGGTTTTTATGTGAGAGATGAATCACTGGGTTCTATTCCTGAAGCCAAGACTACACTGTATATTAACTAACTTGAATTTAAATTAAAAAACGATTGGCATTATACATTGATAGTATAACTTTTTTTATGCTCACTAAAATTTCAATTACTTTTTATCTTTAGGTAATTTGCTATGAGATTTTCAAAAACTATACGGCACAAAATAGTTTCATAACATTGTCCCTTTACTATAAAATATTGTAGTAAATTCTTGTTATACAAGGTGTTTCTTTTACAAAATTAATAATAATAGATGATCTTGGTGTACTTTGCACCACAGTCTTCAAAGATTGTTTCAATTACTTGCCAAAAAAGATGTCATTAATAACTTTCAAACTGACTGATATCCGTGTCACTTATGTCATAGTCCATTTAATTACAGTCAAATTCACCACTTAACCCATGGCTTAATGTAGATTTCTGTCATAGACATTGCTTTTAGTATGGGATTCATACTAAAAGTCATGAGAGTTTTTTATATACAATTTTTAAAATCACTGATACTTTTGTGTAAAGCAAAACTCCTTTCTGTAGGACATAACTGATTCTATTACAGATCATTAGATTTCCAAATCATTAAAAGTAGTTTCTATGCACTTTTTGATACTGTTTACTGATAAAGAATGCATTTTATTTATTGTCATACTGCTCATACTGGCAGAAATGAGTTTTTGGTTCTTTTGCTATTAGTAAGACACATCCACAACACTTTTTATTGCCTTTAATGAGAAATGTAAAATAATTATTTATTATCCTGCAAGTAATAATACTGCAAAAATTATAGAGTTTTATTTTGTTTTATGTATTGATTTATATATCTATATATGTCTTTTGCTAATTGTGATCACTAGCTAATGTATCAAGGTACAGTATACATTGTCAAGTTCATTGTTTATTATAATGGAAGTAAATTTGTATTATAAAATAATGTTTCTTAATAATTTAATATGTTTCTATCCAGTTTATTATCAGTTCTGATAGATTGTTGTTCTCTTACTTTGTGATTTAGTTGGCAAAAGTTTATATTATGGGTAAAATTGTCAACTCTTATTGTATCACCATTTATGTGAATTTTAAAATTAGAATTATCTTCAATGCAAGGCTAATTAGCATAAATCCATTTAAGCTCCTTATAAAGTTTTGGAGAACAAATTAAGTTAATATAAAATAACATAAACTTTAAGTGTCCCCTTCTTCTATTTTGGCACACCTAAGCTATAATACATAGCAAAGTGTTCAAAGAAATAACTGCTCTAAATCTCTGTCTTTTGGTTAACTCACATGTTTTCAGATAACTTTAAGTATTATATGTAATGTAACCAGGTATTATACAGATTAATTTAGATTACTAAAAAAATCTTAATATTAAATACTGGTAAAGCTTAGTTATCTTTTCCAATTAAAAGAAACAGAAGTAGATGTTCACATTTTTTGCCCTATACTTGATCAATTGGTTACAGCCAGCTTAAAATATATTCACTCTCCTTTGGGACAATGGGTTTAAACAACTTTTAATGACTGCTTAATTAACTCTTCTCTTTTGGTTCAATAATGTATTCTGACCCAATTAATACTTCTCTAGGTTCTGTATTTTCTACACTAATAATTCTTTACTCCTTGATTAAATACTCACCCAACGTTATTGGCCAGGGTAAAATTCTATGATTTTTGACATATTCTTTCCCTGTCCTCAGATGTTTAATATTCTCATTTCTATTACTTTACTGTATATTCCTTGTTGGCAGAGTTTGTATTTAGCATTCACTTCTACCCTTAATTTAATTTCCTACTTTTGGTTGATTTATTGAGTGAATTTGCTTTTTGTTCTCTTATATCCTTCAACTCTCTAGTGTTGAATATAGTGTCATTTGATTCCTTCTAAAGAAAATTCTGGGGACAAAATATAGGTATTCTAACTTCAAATTTGTTATTTATAAGCATAAATATTTATAGTATAGATTATTGCTCTAAGAAAAAAGGAAACTCTGTATATGCAACTAGTTCTCAAGTGACTAAAATGAGACCTTGAAATAGATATTGAATTCAGCAAGTCTCCAACTTTCCTGGGTCCATACTGTATGTCAGAAACCTGTCTGTCCTCAAGGATCGCAGAATCTTATTATTCAATACTGATCCCAAATAATCCATTGCTAAGTGTGATGATATGCATGCAATAAATCACACGTTGTTTTATGGAATTTGCAAATTTCTCCTAAAAGAGGTACCTATCCCCAAAGAGGCAACTATGCCTTTAATGATAGGTATTGACTGTCTGCACAAAGAAGCAAGAAGAACAGTCTAGCAGAGATAATCATATGTAGGGAGATATGGAACCATAGACTATTCTGACATATTACGTGAACAGAAAATAGCAAGTATGTTTGAAGTATATGATAGCTTGGGTCATGAATAGGGGGGAATTTTTGATGAGGACAGAAAGTTGGGTTAGCATAAGAACTTTTAAGGGCCTTAAAATCAATCAAAGTAGTTTTGAATATATTCTGTAGTTCACGAGGATCTATTGAAATGGTAAAATAGAGACTGAAGAGAAGTGAGTTTTCACAGAGTGATGATAGTAGCACTGTGAGGCCATTAATGTGTTATTTTAATACTATAGGTATAAAATGATGAAAGTTTGACATAAGGCCTTGGAGGGTGATGGAGAAGTATTGATTAAGTTGTCAGGTAGAATTATGAAACTTTGGTAACAGAGTGTACATGATTGATGACAGATTGAACAGGGTAAGTAGAGTGTTCCATAACATTGTCTGTAGATTTTCTACATAAGAATCAAATGAGGTAGGGACATTTGGACTGGCAAAATGTTGGACTCTCTCTCTAACAAAAGGAGAGAAGCTGGTAGACTCTCTCTGCAAGAAAACAAACACTTTGCTAGTGAAACTTACAGAGAACAATAAATAATGTGGAGTCTCCAGAAATTGTCCTGGGCATAGAGAAAATAGAGAAATGATCATTTAAGAAAATCTACTAAATTTTAAGAACAGTGAGTATAGCATTTAAGCCACACTGTATCCCATGTCTCCTTTCCCTGCCCCCCCAGCTCCATATTCTAGAAACCCTTTTCTACTCTACTGTGGATACTCTGCTCTAGGAACGTATGGTCAGGAAGATAGGAATTCTTCCTTTTTGCACAGCTTCCAGTCTAGGGTTGTGGTCTCAGGTTTTACCTTGGAAGGGTATGGACTTAAGTGTTGAAGAAATTCTATTCTAGATGAGCACCAAGGAAATGAAGAGGCTATCTTTCCCCATTCCACACCTACTTACAGGGCAGAGGTTCCACTTACATAAGGTATTCAAAGCAGTCAAACTCAATGAAACAGAGAATGGTGGTTGCTAGAGTTTGGACAGGAAGTAAATGGGGAGTTGCTGTTCAATGGGTATTTAGTTTAAGTTGTGTAAGATTAATTATTTCAGGAGATCTTCTGGTAACAGTATACCTCTGGATAACAATACTATATCATGCACTTAAAAATGTGTCACGAGGGTGCTTCTCATGTCAAGTGTTCTTATCATAGTAATTACTACTACTACTACTACTACTAACCAACAACAACCACAACTCTACTCCAGACAGGGCAGGCTAAGAACACTAGGGATCCCCCTCAGCATCCCTATCCTCCAACTTAGTTCGAGTGGAAGTTCATGGCAGAGGGGCAAGTTGAGATGAACAGGACCTTTGCTCCCCTAGTGCCCACTCATACAGCAGGGATGTCACTGGGAGAGATAGGCTGCCGCCTCTGACCTCAACTCCTATGCAGTGGTACTCAGGTTCTGCACAGAAGGACAGGCATACTATAAATATGAAGAGCTCCATAACTCTACCTGAGGAGGCATGGCTTTATGTGGAATGGAGCTTGGAGAGTTCCATTTAAAATTCAATGTCAGAAACAATGGAGCTCTTGGTGAAGAGCAATTAAGAAGGCCCTCATAGCATCACTATACAGATATCAACAAATCACATTATATGGCACACAGAAGTTTAAAGGATAGAAGCAAAGTGAGAGACACAAGAGAAACTCTACTGGGATCACAATCAACCTGTGGGGATAAAGGAGGCTGTGTACATGCAATGGCTGCATCCACTTAGGAGAACTCAGACAAAGGTATGGAGCAGAAATGAAAACATTCTGTAAGCCACACACAGATCTATTAACGGTGGAAGCTTCAGTGAAACAAGAAGGTTGAGCACAACCTCTAACCCAATATTGTCTGAAAAATAAGCAACACCATACCAATGGCAACTCCTAGGAAGCCAAGCTTTTAAAAAAATCACACAAATTCCTGTTAATCTGGAAGACGGTGAGTGCCCAAGTCTGTGCACCTCTCAGGAAACACTGGAGAGGGAGCATTCAGCTATTAGTCCCTGACTAAATGTGGGGCAAAATATAATCTCTTTGAACTGTGAGAGCAGCCTCTAAGCCACACTCATGACTACTAGCAAAGGATAACATTCTACCTGGCCTAGGAGACTTAAGCAAAACCAGACCAATAAGTAGCGTATGATGTCCCAAAGGTAACCAAGCTGCAAGGTTAAAAACAAGGACAAAACCTGAGCAGGATCATCAGAGGCAACACACTGCAGGGGCAATAAACTTCAGGGTTCCTTCAGCCAAGGAACTAGACACCCAACCAATCAGACAATTTCAAGAACATCAACATTGGAGACGAGAGGGATCAGCAACCAGAGTTGCTAAGATACATTATAAAAAAATGTCCAATTTTAAGCAAAACTGATGAGACATGTGAAGAAAAACACAATTATGCCCCATATATGAAATAAAAGATCAATAGAAAAATGCTTTTGCAGGGACCCAGAAGTTGCATCTCTCAGAAAAAAAAATTTAAAGTAGCTATTATAAATACATTCTGAGAACTAAAGGAAAGCATGTCTAAAGAAGTAGCGGAAGGTATGACAATATCTCATCAAGTAGAGGGTATCAAAAAAGATATAGACATTTTTTTTAATGGGGATTCTGGAGTTGCAGAGTACAATAACTCAAATGCAGAAATCACTAGAGAGATGACCCATAGATAGGAGCAGTCAAAGAAAGAAGCAGTGAAGTTGAAGATATATCTATAGCAATTATGCAATCTCAAGAACAGATAGTAAAAAAGAAAATGTGGAAAAGTCAACAGAACCTCAGAAGAATGTGTGACACCATTAAGTGCACCAAATTATATGTAATAGGATGTAAATATTTGCTTCTAGATTGAATCATTAAGCTGAACGTGATCTTATTACTTCACATAGGGAGTGCAGGAAAAATAGCAGCTTTGGGAAGGTAGGTAATTAATTTGGTGTTTACCTTTTAGGCTTGAGATGTCTTTGAGATACCCAGGGAACAGCTCAGTAGAAAGTTGAAAATGAAAATTTCACAGCTCAGAAATGAGGAGCAGAAAGGAGAAAATGATATTACTGTGGGTAAGTGTAAACAACAACTACCACCTTGAAAGCTGGATGAGCAAAAGAGGAAGAGACATTACCCAGAATCCCTAAACGCTGCTGGGAGGGTGCTGCCATTACTGATGTTGGAACCTCTATCCCATTACTGAGTAAGAATATGCACTTGCACTTGGTGAAGCTTTAGGGGTCTTGGACCCTTCAACCTTACTGATGCTGCTGAGCCCCACAAAGTATTCCTGGAGTCCATGGTTGCCTGATATTGCTGCTGCCAGAGCCCAAAGCAGAAGAATGTAAAGATTCTGCTTTTTTCTTGCCTTCCAACATCATGTTAGTGTCTTCCACTGATAGAACCTGATAGAAATAAGTTTGCAAGGGAGTTCAGGAAAAGTAATTTTCAGGCTTGTGGCTATGTATTAAAGAGAGAGGACTATAGAAAAGCTAATATGGGGCAGAGAGTCACCAGAGAAATATTCTGAATCATCTTCCCATTTTGTTGCTTAGACTCCATGCACACCACTCCACCTGTATTTAAATTTCCAATAGAAAATAATTGCTTCAGCTGAAAGATTCATTTGTCCTGCATACAAATTAAGACATTCTCCCCTTTTACTCCAAATGGCAAGCTAGAACTTCTCATAGCTTCCTATATCCATCTCAGTGTTGTTTGGGATTTCCCCTAGTTTAGTCATAATCCCATAGGAATATTCCATAGCCTAGAGACTAAATGATAAAGTTAATCACCAGCATCTTCTTGGTGAGGAAAAATAAAGGAAAAAAAGGAATTTGAAATTTCTTTATAAACACACAGTTACCCTAATACATAATTCAGGAGGAAAATATTCTTAATTTCTACAATCATCATTTTATTACTAATGGGTCATGAGACTCAGTCATCCACGGCTGTCTTCTTTTACTGCCAATTGCTTTCTTCTTTTCTCTTCATCTAATAAGTCTGATGATGATGATACTTAACTTGGTGGAGTGTATCAAATTTAAAATTTTATTGGGTTATGTCATTCTCATTTATTTTACTTAAAATATACTCATTTACTTTAAATATAATGAATGTGCAATATTATATTAGTTTCATGTATACAATAAATTGATTCAGCAGTTTTATGCAGTACTCAATGTTCATCAGGATAAGTGTAGTCACTGTCACCATAGAATGTTATCTTTGTGCACTGTTGATGGGAATGTAAATTGATGCAGTCAATGTGGAAAACATTTTCATTTACTTTTATTACTTGAAATGAAAATATTATGAGACACCACAGAGAATCACTTGAGTCTCATACGTTATCTTCCCTACCCTTTTGAGGAATATTAATCTTAGGGTTGATTAACACCTTGATTATTGGGATCACTGTTTTCAGATAACTTAATATGCTTTTCTATTAAATCAGAGGTATGAGGCACTGAAATGGCTGGTGACTTTTTATTTTCAGATCAATGGGAAATTTTTTTTTTGCCCTTGTTGGAGTTATTTATTGAGAACATGTGAAGGAGGGGACAAGAAATACATTTATGAAAGTTATTAAAATTTAGATAAAAATCTATTATAAAAGCATAGATTTTGAAGTTAGAGTTTGGATCCGATTTTTGGTCTAGTACTTGGAATTTCTGTGGCAATCATTAAATTTTATAATGCTGAGTTTTCCACTGAGAATAATAATATGCCCTATTTTCATCATTGTGAAGTGAAGAGAAAATACATGCTAAGTGCCTCATCTGTGGTTAAAACTCAATAAATAGTTATTTCGAATCTCATTTAGTTTTCAAAAACCTGAAAATTACAACATACATGAATGGGATTATATTGGAAAGGTTTGTGTTTGGATACATAATTCAGGATGTTTTATTGCATATATATGTTGTGTAGGGAAGGATTGCCAGTTCTCAAGATGTGGCTTATATTTCATACAAAATCGTGTACCTCAGTGTCTTCAGATGATGGTGGTGGCAACAATGACCATGATGTCTTTCATGATTGTAATGTTTCAGTTAAAAGGTCGATCTGGGACTCACATGCTTCTTCTTTATTTTTCTTATTGCTTTTCTCATGTCTTTATTCCTGAATGTGTAGATGATTGGATTTAAAAGGGGAGTAAAAATGGTGTAAAACACAGAAAGAATCTTATCTATGGAGATCTTGCTGAATGGCCATATGTAGATAAAGATGCAAGGTCCAAAGAACAGCACCACCACTGTAATGTGGGCTGAGAGAGTGGACAAAGCCTTGGAAGACCTGGTGGAGGAGCGACGCCGGACAGTAATTAGAATGATGCTATAGGAGATGAACAGAACGGTGAAACAGAACAAAGCGAGTAGTCCACTGAATGCAATGACCAATAGCTCCAGGATGTAAGTGTCAGTGCAGGCAAGTCTGATGACCCGAGGCAGATCACAAAAAAAACTATCCACAACATTGGGACCACAGAATGGTAAAGTCACTGTGAACACCATTTGGCTCATAGTGTGTACAAAACCAGTGGTCCAGGAAAAAAGTGCAAGTCCAATGCAAACATGATGCTTCATGATATTTTTGTAATGGAGAGGTTTGCAAATAGCAATGAATCTATCAATTGCCATGGCTACAAGCAACATCATCTCACTTCCACCTAAAAGGTGAAGGAAGAACATCTGGGCCATGCAGCCTTTATAGGAGATAGCCTTATATTCACTAATTAGGTTACAGATCATTTTAGGAGTAGCAAAGGAGGCCAGGGACATATCAATAAAGGAGAGATTGGCCAGCAGGAAGTACATGGGAGAGTGTAATTGAGGGTCCAGTTTTACTACAAAGATAATCATGAGGTTACCTAACACAGTGACTACATAGATAATGGAAAAAAACAAAAATAAGCAAAGCTGTAACTCACGAAACTCTGTGAGGCCCAGCAAAATAAACTCAGACACCATGGAATGATTTTGTTTCTCCATTTGTTTGGTTGTTGGCATATGGTACCTAAAAGCAAAAACAAAGTGAATTAAAGTCTATGAGTTAAAATTGAGAGATGTAATACATATTCACTTAACTTTGCTTCCCATCATCTACTGAAATGTGCAAAAAAAAATCAAGTGTTGAACAATACTGAATCCAAATTTTTTAAAAAGAATAAATATAATTTCTTAGCAATGGTTATGAGGAGTTTCTGCCATAAACCAAGATGTTTGAAGAAAATTGAAGCCAGCAATACGTAACTCATATCTGCACGGATCTTAAGAAAAGTGAGTATCTGAGTTGGTGAGAGAATTTAGAGATTCTTTGCCTCCTTTTTAGAATATTTGGTATAGATTTGTTGGTCTCCATGGGAAAAGAAGAGGACGCTTCCATCTCAAAATCTATTTCCACAATGCATAATAGTAAGGGGCATATCAGTGAAGGAGAGTCCAGCTGTTTTCTAACTGAGAGGCAGGACTAAAAACAATGAAATTAAGTAGATGGAATATAGAACATTGAGAATCTAAGAGTCAGTTCGCAAGCTGTTGCTGAAAGTCAGATGAGCAGCAGCAGTATAAACCCTAGGAGTTTTAGACATTTGAGTCTATGGTTGGCCACATGGAGATGGCTTCTCACCTTCTTTTTTCTGTAAAGTGGAAGAAAGGCTCAGATATGTGGGTCTTCTCCAAAGTACTCTGACTTTACCTCTGGGCCTATGAATTGAGTAGATTGGAAGGTACAGTGCTCAGATATGGCACAAATGGATGCTTGCTGCTGGCTTCGCACTGCCTCACTTAATTTATTTTCTCTGTCAAGTGGCTAAATGTCCTAACAGATTTAGTATAACACCCATATCATTTATATATGGATGGTATAATTGTAGAGCTCTGATAAGCAAAAGGGGATCTGTAGGGAATACATCTATGTGGTTCTAGATGACATCCATGTAAACATGAATAATGCCAGCCATAATTTTTGAAGCAAGGTATGGAGGCAGATATATGATAGGTATCTACAAAAAGATAGTAGTAGCAGAACAATTTTTTTGAGGCTTGAGAAAAATGTGACATCCGAAAAAAATGAAAAAAAGTGGGGAAAAAAAAACCCACAAAAGAATTTGTATCTGACTGAGACCTCATTCATAGAAAAAGACACAATTAGTTTTAAATATTTTGATAATTTAAATATTTTGAAATGTTTTAAGAATTTGGATAGTATAAGAAAAACATAATTAAGATATTCATACTATTATTCAGAATTAACAAATATTTGTATTTTATAATTTTGCTTCACAATTTTTAAATAAAATAAAAGCTACTGGCATAGGTAAAGTTCACTTATCATCTTACTGTTTTGTGTGTGGCTTAAAAAATGAAAAAATGATATCCTATCATAACAACATTTTGTGAATAAAAATTTTATTTTTACTGAGGAATTACTATTATTAAATGGTACAACCATCAGTATGTTCTCAGTTTGTATTTATAGGTCTGATTCTACTTTTTGTTTCTTCATTTGTTTTGTTTTTAGATTCCACATATAAAAGAACATGCTGATGGTTGCCAAGGGAAGGGATGGGAGGAGGAGCAAAATGGGTGAAGGGAGTGGGAGGCACAGGATCCCAGTCATAGTGAATAAGTCAAGGGTAATAAAAGGTCAGCACAGGGAATATAGTCAATGGGATTGTAATAAGGTTGCATGGTGACAGATGGTAGCTACACTTGAGGTGAGCTTAGCATAACGTATAGATTTGTGGAATCACTATGTTGCACACCTGAAACTAATGTAATATTGTGTGTCAACTACACTTAAGTTTTTTTTGTTTTTTTTTTTGTTTTTTTTTTTTTAATTTTTTTTTTTCAACGTTTATTTATTTTTGGGACAGAGAGAGACAGAGCATGAACGGGGGAGGGGCAGAGAGAGAGGGAGACACAGAATCGGAAACAGGCTCCAGGCTCTGAGCCATCAGCCCAGAGCCTGACGCGGGGCTCGAACTCACGCACCGCGAGATCGTGACCTGGCTGAAGTCGGACGCTTAACCGACTGCGCCACCCAGGCGCCCCTACACTTAAGTTTTTAAAAATGGTGCAATTAATGTATATCTATATGTTTATTTACATGTGAAAGACTTTTTCAAGATTAAATAACTAGAAGTAGAATTACTAGGTCATTTTCAACTAATCTAATAATGTCAAATTCTCAACAGAGGGTTGTACAAATTTACACAGACACTTCCCTACAAATCTTGGTATTTTGTTAACTCTCATTCCAACTACTATTTTTTGTTGGAATTAAAAAATGGGTCAGTATTAGAAAACTCTAATTAACAATATTGAAGAGATAGGTAGACAACATAATTTTAGTTGACAACAAAATACCCATTAATAAAAAGATATATTAGGTTCATGAATTGTAAATATGCCGATTCTTAATTAAAAAAAATTTAATATTTATTTATTTTGAGAGCAAGAGAGAGAGAGAGTGCAAGCAAGGGAGGGGCAGAGAGAGAGGAAGAAAGAATCCCAAGCAGGCTCCACACTGCCAGCACAGAGCAGATGTGGGGCTCGAACTCACAAACCATGACATCATGACCTGAGCAGAAATCAGAGTCAGATACTTAACCAACTGAGCCACCCACGTGCCCCTATGCCAATTATCTTTAAATTCATGTGTATATTCAACATAGTCCCTATGTCAATCCAAGGTGAGTTTTGGAAATCCACAAGTTTATTCTGAAATGTATATTGAAATGCAAAAGGCCAAGATGAGCCAAGGCAATTTTTAAATTTTTTTTTAATGTTTATTTACTTTTGAGACAGAGAGAGACAGAGTATGAATGGGGGAGGGTAAGAGAGAGAGGGAGACACAGAATCCGAAGCAGGCTTCAGGCTCTGAGCTGTCAGCACAGAGCCCAACGCGGGGCTCGAACTCACAGACGGTGAGATCATGATCTGAGCTGAAGTCAGACACTTAACTGACGGAGCCACCCAGGCACCCCAAGCCAAGGCAATTTTGAAGAACACAGCTAGAGGATTTATACTATCATATGTCAGGGACTACTTTGAGCTATATAATTGAGTTGGATGTTGGCTCAAAAACCTAAAATTAAGCCAATGAAACTGAAAATAGTAGAAAAGCTCTACTTGATGATGACAGCAACAAACAATATAGTAAAAGACATTTCTGGAGAGGCAAACAGAATTATTCAATGGTAAGCCAGGAGGGTTGTACTGTAAGAAGTTAACTGGTGCTGATGGCCCTTCTTTAGAAAAAGAAGCTCTTCCTGATGTCAGAATTCCACACTATCAATAAATGCCAACAGTTGGCTTTATAATATTCTCCTGAAAAGCTAACTTCAAAATTCGTATTGCTTACCTTCTGAGGTTTGACATTTTAATCTTTTCTCCTGAGTTTGTTCTCAGGTTTGCCTGATTAAAACACAGAGTAGGGAGCAGGTGAGATCACCTTCCTAGGCCCCATTACAAGGGTGTAGCAACAGTGACCCAGCCTCTGTCCGCTTCTCCATGAAATGAAAGGAGGAACCTTGCCAGATTTTTACTTATTAAGTTTTCCTATGAAATCTTGCATTTTTAACATGTGATTTTGCCATGTGAGATTGTGGTGTTTGCTTTCATGCACTACTTACTGTGCAAATTATAGAGTTACAGCATTTCAAAGAATGAGGACCCAACACAGGAAGAAAAAGCAAAATACAACAGAAAGGCTTGTTCAGACCCACATATAAACTCATATGTAACTGTAATATATAACAGAAATAGATTTTGGGATAAGTAAGGAAAATATTCAGCAAATGCTGATGAGGCAACGAATTTGCAATCTGGGATTGGAGATCAGATTCCCAGACTGATTTTTCATTTGAAAATAAATTTCAGAGATGTTAAAGATTTATTTCCCTAAAAATATAACTTCTATGAAATGAAAAGCAAACACAGGTAAATATTTTAACATCATGGAGCTGATAAAACATTTTAGATAGGATACAATAACTAGAATCAATGAAGTTTAGATAGGATGCAAAAACTAGAATCAGAGCTGACTTTCCGAGAGTGAAAATAAAAAAGTGAACATACAATAAGAGATGAGAATATATTTTCTACAAATGTGGCAAAGAGCTGTTAGCTCTGATTCATAAGAAAAGGTTAAGAAAGAGTGGAAAAGTGGAGAAATCATCTGGATTGGCAATTCATAGAAGTAGAACTATAAATATCTTTAAACACAAAAGTGTTCAACCTTATTGATAATTAAAGAAATGCAAGTAAAAGTAACAAAAGAATGGGAGTTTAAGAATTCCTTTATACCACTTTTTGTATTTTGGCATGATATTCTTTTGGAGAAATTTGGTACTAAATTTTTTATTTGAGTTTTGTCACATTTTTATTCTTTAAAAAAATTTTTTAAATGTTTATTTATTTTTGAGACAATGCGAGACACAGAGTACAAGCAGGGGAGGGGCAGACAGAAGGAGACGCAGAATCTGAAGCAAGATCCAGGCTCTGAGCTGTCATGTCAGCCCAGAGCCCGATGTGGGGCTCAAACTCACGGACTGTGAGATCATGATCTGAGCCGAAGTTGGACGCCCAACCAACTGAGCCACCCAGGCACCCCAAGTTTTGCCACATTTTTAAAAAGAACCTTCAGTTCTGTGATTTTTAGTGTTAAGTTTCCAAAGAAAAATGGCTGAGTGTTCATTATCCTATTGTCTTTAATAACCTAAAATTGGACGGCTCCTCCAAAACTCATCATTAATGGCATGACTTAAAATAGAAATCTAGGTTCTTCAGTCAGTTAAGTGTCTGACTCTTGATTTAGACTCAGGTCACAATCACACAGTTTGTGAGTTGGAGCCCTACATCAGGCTCCTCACTGCAGGTGTGGAGTCTGCTTGAGATTCTCTGTCTCCTTCTGTCTCTGCCACTTCCCCTGCTTGCATGCTCTCTCTCTCAAAAATAAATAATAAACTTAAAAAAATGGAAATCTATATGTGGTCTTATAGAAAAATGTATTAGATATATTATTAAATTTTAAAATGTCATTATATTTTGAATAGATTATTGTAGCACGTTGTGGAACATTATGAACCTATATACAAATTTCATACAAATCTCACAGAAACATGGATGCACTAAAGTATCAGAAGTGCTTGCTTACTTCCGGTATATTAGCTTATAGACTTAATGCAGATTCTAATTTTTATAAGGCAAGTTCTATAAAATAAAATAAAGTTGAATTAGATTATAGCCCTGGATAAATGCTCCCTAAAATGTAGTTGGTATTTAGCTAAGGACTTCAAATCAGAAAATCATTTATCTTAATATAGCTCTAAAGGAACTTGAAAAATGTGTAAATAACTTGCTGCTTGTGATGGTGATAGGCTATGCTGGTTTATCATCTACTACCTAAAACATTCAGAGGTGCAGCAGCACTAAGGTTGATTTTATGGATTCGGCAATCTATTACAGACAGCCATGGTTGCAAACACATTCTAAATCACATACCCCCTTTTGACAAAACAACTTTACCAAGAAAGATGGGAAGATGTCTTCTGCAGTCTTTTCCCTTCAGCCCTTCTAATATGTCCTCTAAGAATTCCTAGGAAAATTCTTGAAAAGCAGAACGATAAGGGAGACATATCTATTGGCATTTAAATATGTTATAAAGCTAAAGTAATGGAATGATACTTTACCTTCTTAAGAATAGATAGAATAAATAAAAGGATGTGAAAAACCTGAGACTTTAGTAAAAGAATCATATATTAAAAATATGCTGTTTAGGATAAAGGTGGAATAACTTGGGAATAAATAGGCTGGTGAGCTACATAAAAATGAATTCAATAAAATGTCTTAAATAAAAATGAATCCAAATATTTTAAATACTTAAATAATAGTTCAAGCAATAAAGGATATAGAGAAATATAGAAGTGAATTATATGCTTTGTTGTATTTTATAATATTGGCTTGGGATCATGAACAATAGAAACCACAGAAGTTAGTTAAGTGAAATGAATAAGCTCTCTCATACTTAAAAAACATAAGCAAAATTCTAAGACGCAAAAGCTGAACTGGAGAAAAATAGGCAAATGTTTCTATTTCATTAATATCAAATTCTTGTAAGTCAATACAGAAAATTTCAAGAACCCTATATAAAAACAAGCCAAGGTCAAATACGAAATGTTTAAGAAAATATATATATAATGGTTGAATATGTGAAAAAGGGAGTGTAATTTCAGTAAAATATAGCTTGAGGTCATACGCATCAAAGTGTTTCAGGGCTTTGCATTGGGTGCTATAATTATATACCTGATTATATTTTTCTATATTTCTTGATTGATCACAAATATTCTTATTAAACATGTTCTCCATTTGAAATTGCAAAATTTTTTAAATAAATAACTTTAATAAAATGCATACGTAGAGATATCTTTAACGTTTCTTATGCATACCTTTTTATTGCTTTGGGAGTTGTGACTGAAAGTCACTGAGGCTCTGGAGTTTTTCACTTGCCCCCACTTCCTTCCATGTTCTTTTTTTATGTCCCTGTTTTAATGAAGGAGAACTCCCTTTTATTTTGAAACTGCAGAAGACCAAATGAGGAATATGTCAATTAATGACCCTGGGAAAACCTTGCATCTTATAAATGAATTCCCTTGGGAACTAAATGCCATCATTTGGCAAGCTAGATTATTCAGTATCTCTCTTTAGTGTGTAGATTTTCCCCATAAAAAAGAGACAGAAAGAACCATTACCAACTGAGTGATATAACCATGTTCCCATGAATAGACACAGATATACAAACTGTGTGTCTCTTTAAAATGTAATGTTTGATTTTTTGAAAGTCCAAAGTAAGAAGAATTTAGAAACATAAGAGATAAAATTCATTGTATTACATTTCACTTTATTATGTAAAACTCTTCATAAAACTTTGATGGCCACATAAAGCTTTCTTTAATCCTATCATCTGAATAAAGGTGAAGAGTACCAATTTAATTAGAAATAGCTGATTCCTCAGAGTCACATCTCTCTGATACCTTTTTAATTTTTCTCTATAATTAGTTCCTCTTGGATTTGTGAGCTCTATTGGTACTGCATTGTGCCAGAATACTTCCTGGTTAAAATGAAAGCAATTTGCTATCGTTTACTTGATCTCTTCCTTGTTAAACAACAGCTGACTAATTTTTTCTTTCTCACATTGGACTGCCTGTGTTTATGAAGTCAACTAATGGCCTGTACAACCAACTATTTTGCCTAATCATGCTAATATTTCAGTAAACAGCTTGGTCAATAGTGTCCAAAAATACTTTATTGTTGTCACCTCTGAATTGATTACTTCATTCATTGATTACTTCATACATTTGTAGCTTAGACACTTAGGAAAATAACACTTATTAATGGGGCTTATGTATTATTTCCAACGCTGCTATAGTCATTCTTGTATATTTCTTATGGACATAACCACTCATTTCTCTTGGATACATACCTTGGAGTGGAATTACTGGGTAATAGAGTAGGCATGTCTTTTAGAAACTACTAGAGGACTCCAATGTGGTTGTACCTATTTACACTTCCACAGGCAATGTGAAGAGGTCTAGTTGTTCTACATCCTTACCAGACTTTGGTATTGTCAAGACTTTTTAATTTTAGCAATTTTGTTAGGTAAATTATAATCCTCACTGTGGCTTAACTTATATTTCCCTGATTGTTCATAATGTAGAACATTTTTTCATATGGTTATTAATTTTTTGAGTATTTCCTGTTGTGAAGTATCAGTTTACCTCCTAGTGTCCAATGCTTATGAGTACTTGCCAGGAGAGAGAGGAAAACCAAGAAAACCTTTTAATGTTTTATTTATTTTTGAGACAGAGAGAGACAGAGCATGAGCAGGGGAGGGGAGAGAGAGAGGGAGACAGAGAATCTGAAGCAGGCTCCAAGCTCTGAGGTGTCAGCACAGAGCCCAATGCAGGGCTCAAACTCACAAACCATGAGATCATGACCTAAGCTGAAGTCGGATGCTTAACTGACTGAGCCACCCAGGCGCCCCACCAAGAAAACCTTTTAACTACAGGGAACAAACTGGTGGTTACCAGAGTGGAGGTGGACGGGGGGGATGGGTGAAATAGGCAATAGGGATTAAGGAGCACATTTGTTGTGATGGACACCAAGTGTTATATATGGAAGTGCTGAATCACTTTACACCTGAAACTAATATTACACTGTTATTACCTAACTGGAATTTAAAGAAAAACTAAAAAAAAAAAAGAAAGAAAATTAAAAGGTGCATATACTAGAGAAGACATTTCAAATATGTATTTCTAACAATTCTCTTATTTTCAAAATATATGAAAAACACAATAATGTAATATTCACAATGTATGGTATTGTTTTGGCACAATTGACATTTTAGGCTTGATAACTCTCTTTTGTGGGAGATTGCCTTCAGCATTGTATGATATGTAGCTGCATTCATAGCCTCTATCCATTACATCCAGTAGTAGCCCTGACACCCAAAAAGGTCCCCCAATGTTACCAAATGTCCCTTGGTTGTGAACCACTGATATATCCCATTGGATCAATAATAAATGCAAATACAAGGATATAGATTTAGAGTTATTGTGTTATGTGCAGGTTTCATGCTTGTAGTGATGTCTCTGGTTCTTTTTGTTCTCTGCCATATAACATTCCACTCACAGAATTCCCCCTTAGGATCTCTTGTAAGGCTGGTTTTGTGGTGATGAACTGCTACAGTTTTTGTTTGTCTGGGAAAACTTTCCTCTCTCCTATTATAAATGACAGCCTTGCTGGATAAAGGATTCTTGGCTGCATATTTTTCCTAATCACCACATTGAATATTTCCTGCCACTTCCTTCTGGCCTGCCAAGTTTCACTAGATAGGTCTGCTACTACCCTTATGTGTCTACCCTTGTAGGTTAAGAACTGTTTGTCCCTAGCGGCTTTCAGAATTCTCTATCTTCGTATTTTCCAAGTTTCACTATTATATGTCCTACAGAAGATCAATTCCTATTAAATCTGAAGGGAGTTCTCTGTGCCTCCTGGATTTCAAAATCTATTTCCTTCCCCAAATTGGGGAAGTTCTCAGGTATGATTTGTTCAAGCACGCCTTCTGCCCCTTTCTCTCTCTCTTCTTCTTCTGGAACTCCTATGATATGGGTATTATTACATTTCATTGAATCACTTAGTTCTCTAATTCTCCCCTCGTGTTCTAGAATTTTTTTATCCCTCTCAGCTTCCTTTTTTCCCCTAATTTTATCTTCTATTTCACTTATTCTCCCCTCTGCCTCTTCAATCATTGCTGTCACTGCCTCTAGTTTATTTTGCACCTCATTTACAGCATTTTTAAATTCATCATGACTATTTTTTAGTTCCTTGATCTCTGCAGCAATATACTCTGTTGTCTTCTATGCTTTTTTCAAGCCCAGCTATTAATCTTATGACTATTATTCTAAATTTTTGTTCAGTTATATTGTTTATATCTGTTTTGACCAATTCTTTAGCTGTCATTTCTTCCTGGAATTTCTTTTGAGAAGAGTTCTTCCATTTCATCATTTTGGCTAGTTTTCTGTCCCTTATGTGTTTTAAAAACTTGTTATGTGTCCTGCACCTGTGAGCACTACTGTATTAAAGAGGGGTCATACATTGTCTAGGGCCTGGCCTTTCAGTAGGTGTTTGTTAGAGTGTGTTACTAGCTGTCTGTTGTTGTGAGTCTGGTTGCTTTATCTTCCTACTTGTAATGATGTTTCAGGCCCTACACCAGGTGTGCCTTGATTTGTTTGTTGAAGTAACCCTGGGAAAGAAAACAAAAAAACAAAGAAAAAACAAAAACAAAATCAAAACGAAACAAAAACCCAAAACACCAGCAACAACCAAACAACAGAGTGGGGGTGGTGTTGATGGAAGAGCCCTTATCCCATACAAAGAGAGAAGTGACCCGGGTGAGGAAAAAGAAAAGAAAATTGACCAGGAAGAGAAACGATACAGCTTAATCCAGAGAGAGAGAGAGAGAGAGAGAGAGGAAAATTCAGAAGGAGATACAGAACAGGTATAAAGAGAATAGATGAAATATGTCTGGTTAAACAAACCAACAACCAGAATAACCAGACCAGAGGAGTGAAGAAATAAGGAGGAAAGGAAAAAAATTATATATATATATATATATATATATATACACACACATATATATTATATGTATATATATACATATAAATATATGTATATATTTATAAATATATGTGTATATATATATAATACATATAATATATATACATATATATAATAAGAATTGTCCAAGAATAAATCAGAAAATCCAAAACCACTGGGCTCCCTGGAACCAATGGCAGCACTGTTCTCGAGGAGGGACTGTCTGTTTCATTGGCGTCAATCCTACTCCAGTAGATACACAGTTACCAGGCAAGGAGGGGTGTGTTTAGTGTAGGCTGGTCCCGCCTCCACTGTGGGCCCACTGTTCATTCCCTGAAGCCATACCTTGTTGGTAATAGGGAGAAAAGTGACACCCCAGTCTCTCCTCCAAGGACTGGCTATCCCAAACCATTCTGTTCAGGCTGTCCTCACAGTGCAGTGGGCCTGAACGAGGCAGTTTGTCCCTCTCCGCTGAGTCCTGCGCCTCCCTGGGACTCAGTTGGGACTTAAACCCTGATGTCTTTAAGGTTCCTACTCCCTTCGCCCGGTTTCAGGGAAGTGCCACTCCTTTGGCTGGTTATATAACTTCTTCCCACAGCACTCCAGGCAGAGGATTGCTTTCTCCCTCTGCAGACTGTGTCTCTGGACTAGTTACTGAGCCCTGGGCTGGCTCCCCTCCTCCCCAGGTGTGCAAACAGGGCAGCCGGCCCCACTCCAGAGAAAGCCCTGCAGTTAGAGATTGGATCTTTCTCCCTCTCAGTCTGTGGTTTTTCTCTTGTCCATATAAATACTTCCACAGTCTCTCTTTCTCTTCCCTTTGGCTCTCTGCACAAGGGGATCCTTCCTATCCGTGTCTACACTGCCCGTTTTATCTCTCCCAGTTTGCAATCACACACCTATGGCCTGCCAGTTTGTCCCCGTGGGCCCCTGAAGATGTCTCTGTCATGTCATAGCCTGGATTCTTGAAATTCAAAGTCCTTTGGCCTCAACTCTGCTGTGTTGAGGGACGAGAGAACTTCAGGTTCCTCTACTTTGCCATGTTGGATCTCCGCCCCTATATATAACCCTAAAATAGGCATTTTTTAAATAATCAGGGAATTTACAGGATGACATAAACATGAGAAAAAAATAAAAATATTAAAAAAATCAAATGGAAGTTTTAGGGCTACAAAATACAATATAGAAACCAAAAAAAATCCATTCGAAAGACAAAGGAACATCAACAACAAAAATCCCTGGATAGAAAATAGATACAATTTGGAGCACCTGGGTGACTCAGTCAGTTAAACGTCCAACTCTTGATATCGGCTCAGGTCATGAATTTGCTGTTCCTGACAACTGAGCCCTATGTGGAGTTCTGAGCTGACAGCATTGAGATTGCTTGGGATTCTCTCATCTCCCTCTCATTCTGTCCCTCCCCCCACTTTCAAGATAAATAAATAAATAGTTTTTAAAAAGTTAAAAAGAAAAGGGGCACCTGGGTGGTTTAGTCGGTTAAGTGTCTGACTTCAGCCTGGGTCATGATCTCGCCATTTCTGAATTCGAGTTCCATGATGAGCTCTGTGCTGGAGCCTGGAGCTCAGCTCAGAGCCTGGAGCGTGCTTTGGATTCTGTGTCACCCTCTCTCTCTGCCCCTCCCCTGCTCACATTCTGTCTCGCTCACTGTCTCTCTCTCTCAAAAATAAGTAAACATTAAAGAAAAAAATTTTTTAAAGTTAAAAACAAAATAAAATAGAAACAATTTAAGCTAAAGCAGAAGCTAAAACATTTGTGGAAAAAATTAACAGAACCTCAGTGACCTATGAAAAATGTCAAATGATTTAACACATGTGGTACTGGATTTAGGGATGACAGGAAAAAAATTTGAAGAAATAATGTTTAAAGAACTCGAATAAAAAGTATAAATTCACAGAACAAAATTAGGTTTGAATGCCTCAGGAAAAACAAAAAAGAAAATCACTTCAAGACATACAATAATTGCTGAAAATGAGCAATTTATAAAATATTAAAATCTGTCAGAGAAAAAAGATACATTTTATACAAAAGAACAAAAAATTGATAACTCTAGACTCTTTTCAGAAACTATGCAAAGTATCTTTAAAATATGAAAAGAAAATCGGGGCGCCTGGGTGGCGCAGTCGGTTAAGCGTCCGACTTCAGCCAGGTCACGATCTCGCGGTCCGTGAGTTCGAGCCCCACATCAGGCTCTGGGCTGATGGCTCAGAGCCTGGAGCCTGTTTCCGATTCTGTGTCTCCCTCTCTCTCTGCCCCTCCCGTTCATGCTCTGTCTCTCTCTGTCCCAAAAATAAATAAAAAGGTTGAAAAAAAAATATGAAAAGAAAAAACCCTCTCAAACTAGAATTCTATACCAAAATTAAGGGTGAAATAAAGACATTTTCAAGCAAATAACGATTACATATTTCATGGCCATCAGAAATATTAAATAAAGCTGTAATGACAATTCATTGCATTTATAATATGTACAAATAAAATGATGACATGATAATATAGTACAAAGGGGAGAAGCAGTAGAGAAGTTCAGTATGTTATATGTGAAATGGAATAATATTATTTGAAGATACTAGAATGTGATAATTTAAAGTTGCATAATATAAACTCTAGAACCATGAAAGAGAGAAAATGGGGCTGGAAAGACAGAACAACCGAATGAAAGAAAGAAGAAGGAAGGAAGGAAGGAAAGAAGGAAAGAAAAACAAAGTAGTTAGCTAAAATAACCATGTATGTGTAGTGGCTAATAACTTGGACGGCCCAGGTTTAAACCATTTTATTCCCTCTTGGTCAAATTAAAACATGCTCCTTGCCTATTGATGTAGTTTGCAAAATGAAGGCCATGTTATTGTTTGTAAATCAACCACTGTAAGTCCTGAAGACAGTAAAACTGAGGAAGAAGGTAAGGGAAAATCTGCGTGGTGGATGCTGTCAAGTACCCTTACTTAGCATTGCAGGAGGAATTAGGTTCATGGGCCAATGACACCTTTAGATGTTGATAGTCTCTTAAGCCAGGGGTCTTGCTATAGGGGCAAGTATACTGGCTCTAGGTAATTGGAAAATAAAACTACTCTCACTTCCAGCATTCAGTCATGTAAACATTTATGGGAACTTAGAGGAAGATTAAGACAAATCATACAGAAACCACACAAAAAAGACCTGGTGCTGAGCCAGGAGATTGGAATGTTGAGGTTTATGTCAAATGGTTTAGGGGTTCCTGAACTAGCTACTGAGGATAATGAAATAAAATGACATGGAAATATCCAAACAGAGAAAAGGTGGGCATACTTCTCTCATACCCACGGAAGCCATTAGTGTGAACACTGTGGGCTTAACTCAGCATCCATAGGAAGAAACCACCTACTGATGATTTTAGGCAGATTTCTCTGAAGTCAAGGGTCTGCACAAAACCAGCAAATAAATCATACTGGACTCCTTCCAGAAGCCCCAGTGGTCTAAAAACAGGGATTCAGTAGAACTGACACCTACTCAGCTCTAGGATTTGGTTATCCTTTTGTTAGTGAGACTTCTTGCTCAACTATAGACCCCAACAGTTATATCGCACTTTATTAGAACATTGACAATGAATGAAACATTCCAGTCCCCTTATCAGAAAAGCCCTGATAGCAATGGAATGCCTAGAAGACATCCCCCCATATCCCCTTCCTTGCTCATGATCAGGGGCTAAACATATACTGACCTCATCTGTGATCAGGTGCTCCCTGCCTTCTCTACTGCATGTAACCCCCTAAACCTGTCCTAAAAAATTCTAGGTGTCCACCTTGCAAGCAGAGAGCTCAGTTGTTAAGGCTTGAGCCTGCCAGTTCACACAGATATAGGCACCTGGAACTAAAATTTTCCCTCTTTTCTAAACTCTTATCTCTTGAGTTATTGTTTTCTCTTGCAATGAGTTTATCCAAGTTTGTTAAGCAATAATGTTGGCAAACCCAGCCAGGACCTATGCTTTCAATCTGTCCAGCCACCTCAGGGTTCTCCGGGACAGAGCAGTTGGCTCCATCAGTTCATCAGGGCTCATCCACTGATTTCCTGAGTTAATGGCTGTGATGCATGGTTTCTTATCAATCTTACAGAAGCAGCCAGCGAAAATACAATTAAAGGTTTATAATATTGGAGAGTCTATCAGTGTATTTCATATGGAACAATTCCTCTGATCAAGAAAGGCACTTTGCTTTTACTAATCTACAAAAGGGACCAAAGGAACATTGGATTATCTGGCTATATCACATTTCATATCACATTTGGAACAGTGGTCTCATTAAACACAGAAACAGAAATTCAATGTTACTTTAAATAGGCATGGAAAGAGGCATGAACATATGGCTAATACATTGGATAGATATATTTTTCAATTGGATATGAAAGAGAGCCAAGGAGATACTCCACAGGAAACATTTCTTAGAACCAGAGGTGGGACTAAGGAAATGGGGAGACTGCAGTTCCCCAGCTTTATATCTTTATATCTTCTGTTTTGATAGACCCAGTTATGCTTATAATAATGCCAGGCATAAGTGTAATATACAGTAAAAGGTAGCTATGTGTTTGTGATTGACCTTTTTTAGTACTCTTCAAGTAAGTTTTCATTTTGGAACATTCCAGACCTGATAGTGGTTTTATAGTCCTCTGCTTAACTGTTGTTGATAGTAAAACATGTCAATTTCTTTAAGTGTGCAATGCCATAAAAAGTTTTCTCTGTTGTCATTCGGGGAAAGCAACATGGCATCTTTAATAATTCCCATTGGTATTTATCATCAGTTGGGTATTGTTAGGTCTCAAAATACATCACATCTATATTACTACCCTCTCAATATATATGACTCTTTATGGAGAAAATAGAGAAAATATTAACATTTGTCATTATTTTAGGGAAATACTATTATTTTTGGAAAGAGAACCTCTCCAGGTTTCAATGTGTCTGACTCAAGTAATGCTTTGAAACACTGTAAAACTGGTAAGTTGTAGGGGAAGCTTTGACATACATTAAAAAATATAGAACCATTTCTAGATACTGAGTTTCAATCCCGTTGTTCATAGGTAGAGTCAAATGTGAAAAGTTCTTTAGGTGAACACCATGATAACATTAGAGAATTCTAGAAGGAATTATCATTCTAGTTGTCATACAAATACAGCATATTTTCCTTATAAGTGTGACAGTATGGGGCAAATTAAATAATTGAGTACACTTTGATATACTTCAAGTGATGTTATTTTCCATTTATTAAAGAATTTTCATGTCAAACTTCATAATGTCCATATCATTACTAATATACATTTGAGAGCATTTCCAATCCATGCCAAATGGTGACGCCTCAAGAAGTAGGTAGCTGAATGAAATCTTTGCTTTTTTTCTTTTTTCCAAAGAAATGTGTTATTCCCTGTGCTTATAAACCTACTAGACCTAACACTTCAATTTATCCTGTTCTGTTAAGCAAACAAACAACAAATATCAGCTCAGATGACTAGTATCATGTGGACAAGAATATGATTTTTGGCAAAACTAAGCCATAATAGATTTTATTTCATATTCTTCTGTGTTAAGATTACAAAACTTTTTAAACATTCACTTTAATGGAATAAATTACTCATATATTCTCAAGTAGTTTGACAGATTGTGCTCTGTAGATCAAGCAACTTGTAGATCAATCACAATTTGTCCTTTTTCTTTGTAATATGATGCCTGTGATCTGTGATTAAATTTCTACTTCTAATACTCAGCTCAACTATATTTTCTGCATGGTGAGTCTGTGTCTTAGAATTAAGAATCAAATGTTGATTTCATTTGTTTTTTATAAAATGCTGTTTATATATCTTTCTCCTCAGCCATTTTAGAACAGTTTGAAAGTTGTTTACAGTAAGAAGAAAGCTAAAGAACTTTGTTTCTATGGGAAGGGGGGATGCTGGGCAGATAATCAAAATGATTCCCTTGAAAACATAAAATTTTTCTTTTTACTCTGTCACCCCTTGCCTCTTCTACACTTGTAGGGAGTGTGTGGGAGAATGTGTATGCATGTGTGTCTATGTCTATGGTTTAGAGTAAAAACTAATATGTAAAAATGTGCTTTAAACAAATATTACAGATTGGTGCAAGTTACACTATCAAAGCAGAAAAAAATATAAAAAGTAGAAAAATTCTTTGACTTTGAATAAACCTATCTTTTCTACAGTTATTAATGCATTATTCCAAAGTTTTTCTCTTTAAATATCTGTCAGCTTTCACTCACTTCATCAACATCTCTATTGATGACCCTTGTAACATTATGGAGATTATAAGAATAATTGATCTATTTTCAAGGAGCTTAAAAGTGATCTGGGGAAAGAAGAATCACAACACCAAAAATGAGGGACCTTGGATTAGAACAAATTTCCATAGCTCTTATTCTAGTGTTCCTTCAATTTCAGAATATTTACACCTAATGCACATGGTATACCTAGTGAATAAGTAAATGGTAGAGTACATGAAATGGACCATAAATACACTGGAAATTGGTATGGGTTTTATAAAAGAGAGGCCTCAAGGTGTCCTGAAGTATATGGCTATATGGACAGGATTTGTCTACCCAAAAAGAAGAAAACATGTACAGATAGAAAAAAGGAAATGGACGGGGAATACAGAAAACCACAAATTTGTTTTTTTTACCAAAACAGAAGTTGTATTTTGGCACTATAAGAAAACAATACTGGATATTTAGAGTAGAGGAGAGGCTGATTGTGAAGGACTAGGTGAATTTGGGGATTGAAAAGGGAGTTAGGTAATTGTTTTTTTAAGGAGACACTGATAGGATGAAAACAGAATTCTTATGAGTAATGTTCAATTCCTAAAAGTAAACTATATTTGTGGGGTAATTACATTATGCATCATCAATAAAATGCAATTCTATATAGCCATAAAATGATTTGGATTTTCATGTGCTCTTAGAAATGTATTTTTAATGTATTGACAAACCCAAGGAAAATAACTATACATGTGAACACTATTCTCTCAATAAATAGCATTGAACACTATGGTTTTAATAAAAAGCATATAAATGTAAACATATACTAGTACCCACAACACACAAAGAACACACACACACTGTACTAATGTGTATATTACTGTTCTCAGAGGATATCCAGGAAATAGATTGTTTATCCAGGAAATAGATTGTTATATCCTGCTGCTCTGTGTGCCATGTTTTCTTTTCCATTCACATAAGCTACTTTGATCCTTTTCAAAAATAAATTAGGGAAAAATACGTACTTCTAAAATTTTATTGGAATGGTTATTCTGTTTCTGTTTAAAAATACTTCAACATCCAATTTGACATTTAAAAGTAAATATGCTTAAAATTCCTAATTTACATGGATTTTGCTTTAACACTTATTTTAATGTAGATCCTGAATATTCATATATATTTTATTCATTCATTCACTCGTTCAATAAATATTAGTAATATGCAAGAATGTGTATAAACTATTTCATGTATATTTGAAGTCTATCCTGTTCTCCTCAAATGCAGTTTTAAAAATGAGATTTCAAAAAGCATAGTGTGGATACTTTAAATATTACCCATAAAACTGAAAGAAGATACAACTTTTCTAAACATGAAAATAACTTTATGTACTTAATGTGGCTTAGTACCAAATTTGTGTCAATCCAAGTTTCTCAGAGTAAGAACTTGGCCAGAGGATATGTCTATGTAGGAAAAATACATCCCCAGTTGGATAAATGTACCCATGGGATTGCCTCAGAGAAACAGAGTGTACAGCATTATGATGCTTCTTCCTTCTGTTTCTGATGATTGGGAGCATAAATTGCAGGAAATTGATGGGAATATGGGAAAAGGAGATGCAAGGCTATTCCTGGGATTCACATGAGGCACTTTCCTATGAAAGTATTTTCCCCGCTCTGGTAAAAAACAGTGGCACAAAAGGAAGGCTTTAATTACTGCAGGAGCTTTTTAAGAACCTAGATAACGAGGAACTATTATGGTTGAAAATATTTTTTTAAGAACAAAGCCAACAAAACCAGTGTTGTTATAAGGATGGGCTGATGGGAAAGCTATGGTATAAATTTAGATGACTGTGTTGAAAGAATGGTATTTCTATTACCCACATCAGTCAGTTACCTCAATTACCTCATTTTATCGTTTTGAAGCTGTGATAAGTAAACATGCACAAGCTAACCAGTGGTCCTCTGTATAGCACTAAACAAATGAATGAATGAATACACACTGAAAAGAAAATAAATTCAGTTCCATTTGGCTGGGGACTTTCTATATCCTTGGTATATCCTGCTTAAAATTACAGAAGAGGCATTTGAGGTGAATAATGTTAAATTTTGAGTGAATGAATTATATATGCCATATATATATTATGTATACATATGTAAATTCATGGTTTGACTCTACTAATGTGCAGTGACCATCACTGGTATTAGCATAAGCTGTGAGGGATTCATGCAAGAATAGAGCAGGAAAGAGAAGATGTGCTTTTCTCAGGACCTAAAAACTTATAAGGAAGACTTAATTTAAGACATTAATTAATTGTTCTTTACCAGAATCTCTTTCAAAGTATGGATCTCTAGAATCCTTGATATATTTTCTACATTTATCATTTCCAGGTTAAGAAACTCAATAATATTCTGTGAATGTGGAACCCACCATGATCCTTGTCTTATTTATAGAGATCTTTATAGCACAAAGAGGCATTCAATATCATGGAGTTTGATTTTTTGTTTGTTTGTTTACTGAGGAGGAAACATAACCCTCAAAAGGAGATACTCGTCATATGTTGCCCAATGAGTAACTCAGCTAGGTGTCATATTGAGGGCTTTGGAATCCAAGTTCACAGTCTATATGATTGTGATTTCATGTGCTGTTTTTATTTTTGTCTTTCAGAAATGTATATTCTGAATTCTTCTTACTGTTTGGAATGCTGCTCTGGGCCATTTATATCACTGACCAATAAAATTTCCCAAAAGTGGGAGGTGCTTTAAGTTCACCTGAGTATCAAAATTAGACACCAACATGAACCATCCTTTGTGTAAACACAACTTTTCTGCCCACAATTCTTACTCATTTTGATTATGATGACACAAAGTTGATAACATGGAAAGGGTGAACTATTCAGTGGTGTCTGAGTTCATTTTGCTGGGACTTTCCAAATCTCAGAATCTTCAGATTTTATTCTTCCTAGGATTCTCTGTGGTCTATGCTGGGATTGTGTTAGGAAACCTTCTCATCTTGGTCACCGTGACCTTTGACTCACGCCTTCACACACCAATGTATTTTCTGCTTATCAACCTCTCCTGTATCGATATGATCCTGGCTTCTTTTGCTACCCCTAAGATGATTGTGGATTTCCTCCGAAAGCAGAAGACCATCTCTTGGTGGGGATGTTATTCTCAGATGTTCTTCATGCACCTCCTAGGTGGGAGTGAGATGATGTTGCTTGTAGCCATGGCAATAGACAGGTATGTTGCCATATGCAAACCCCTCCATTACATGTCCATCATGAACCCCCGAGTGCTTGGTGGGCTGCTGCTATCCTCCTACACAGTTGGATTTGTGCACTCATCTAGTCAAATGGCTTTCATGTTGAATTTGCCCTTCTGCGGTCCCAACGTGGTGGACAGCTTCTTCTGTGACCTTCCCCTTGTGATCAAACTCGCCTGCAAGGATACCTACCTGCTACAACTGCTGGTCATTGCTGACAGTGGCCTCCTGTCCCTGGTCTGCTTCCTCCTCTTGCTTGTCTCCTACACGGTCATCATACACTCAGTCAGGCACCGTGCTGCTAGTGGTTCTGCCAAGGCCTTCTCCACTCTCTCGGCACACATCACGGTTGTGACTCTCTTCTTTGCCCCATGTGTCTTTATCTATGTATGGCCCTTCAGCAGATACTCGGTAGATAAAATTCTTTCTGTGTTTTATACAATTTTCACACCTCTCTTAAATCCTATTATTTATACATTAAGGAATCAAGAAGTAAAAGCAGCCATTAAGAAGATAAGAACTCGACATATAAATTCAAAACCCACTTTGTAGATGATGCTTCCAAAGAGGCAATCTTTTGTTTTGGACATTATTAAGGAATAAACTTTTAATGTATTTCAAGTTCTGTATAAGGAAACAGTAGATGTAATTGTTAGATAGGAAACCCCTCTTCTGTCATCATCAATGGTTAAAGCATGACATCTCCATTCTGGAAGACATGCATTTAAATCCTCTGTTCACTGGGGCACCTGGGTTGCTCAGTGGGTTAAGGGTCTGATTCTTGATTTCGGCTCAGGTCGTGATCTCACTGTTTGTGAGATGGAGCCTTACTTTGGGCTTTTTGCTGATAGTGCAGAGCCTGCTTGGGAGTCTCGTTTTCTCCCTCTCTGCTCCTCCCCCACTCATGCTCTCTCCTTTCTCTCTCTCTCAAAATAAATAAATGAACTTAAAAAAAATCTTCTCTTCACTACTGTTTCTAATGCAAATTTGAAAAAAATGAATAAATTATCTACTTAGCTTCTCTATCTATAAAAACTTCTTTATACATTTCTTTTATAATTTTGGCATGTTTTTAAAGTTTATTTATGTATTTTAAGACAGACAGAGAGAGAGAGAGAGAAAGAGAATGAGTGGGGAAAAGGCAGAGAGAGGGAGAGAGAGAATCCCAAGAGGTTCCGCAATGTCAGTTCAGAGTCTAACTCCGGAGTCAAAATCACGAACTTTGAGATCATGACCTTGGTCGAAATCAGGAGTTAGATGCTTAACAGACTGAGCCACCCTGGCACCCCAGCATGTTTTTAATCTTTACAAAATACGTCATTAGTGTTGCTATTATACTTGTAGTTTTTGTTGGGAATCTGTATGTAGAAAATGCACACAGATGATGCCTCACATTGCTATTTAGCTGAGTGCCTGGGTAACTGCTCTTTGGTGCTGGAAAAGTACATTTAGTACATAATCCCTACTTAATGTGTCTTAACTTTGTTACTGAGTTGCCCCAGACACAGTGCCTCCAACCATCCTTCACATATGTTGTGAGCCTGGCACAGTGTGCCAGAAGGCTCATCCAGGGTTTCAGAAAGTTTACAGCCCATGGATGGAAAGAGTGAACTAAATTTGCAGTTGTGCTGTGGCATGAACAGTACTATGGTACATGGTTGTAAGTCCAAAACAAATTTTTCAGTAATAACACCAATATTTGTCTCTTCTTTTTTTCTGAGTCCACTGATAAATTGATTCATGGGGCCTACATGGGGTAGGGGTGATTGATACCTCTGAAAAGTCTATAATCAATTCTTTGTACCAGTATCAAGCTTTTTTGTTTTTAAATACGGTTTACAAATAGAAAAAAAAAATCACTGTCTTTAGTATACAATTTTGTGAGTAGCCATGTAATGATCACAATGAGGTTATAGGAAAATGTCCTCAACCCTCAAATTCCCCTGTGCCCCTTTGTGGTCTATCCCTCTCTCCTAACTTCTGGCTCAGATAATAGGATCTGTTTTTTTGTACCTAGGCTGCCTTTTCTAGACTGTCATGTAAGTGAACTCATATAGTAAATGGCCTTTTTAAAATGTTTTTATTTTATTTCCAGTTAGTTAGCATATAGCATAATATTAGTTTCAGGTGTACAATATGGTGACCCAACACTGCCACACAATACCTTGTGCTCATGACAAGTGCCCTCCTTAATCCCTATCACCTATTTAATCCATCCTCCCACCTACCTCCCCTCTGGTAACCATCAGTTTGTTCTCCATAGTTCAGAGTCTATTTCTTAGTTTGCCTCTTTTTTTCCTCCATGCTTGTTTGTTTCCCTTCTTTAATTTCACGTATGAGTGAAATCAGATGGTGTTTGTCTTTCTCTGACTGATTTATTTCTCTTAGCATAATACTCTCTAGCTCCACCCACATCCTTGCAAATGGCACAATTTCATTATTTTTTATGGCTGAGTGATATTCCATTGTATGTATACACCATGTCATTTTTTCCCCTCCAGATATGTGGTTAGAGTTAGGGTCAGGATTAGGACCAGGGTGACGGTATGTTCCTGGTATCCTGCAGTTCAGAGATTTCTCCAGAGGGTTAGGTTAGGGTTAGGTTTAGTGTTGTGGATTAGGGGCTTGGGGGAGTTATCATTCGGGTAATCATTAGGTTTAAAGTTAAGGGTAAGGTTAAGTTTAAGGTTAGGTTTAGGATTAAGGTATGTGCCTGGTGTCCTGCAGCTCAGAGACTTCTGCACAGAATAAAACCCCAGATTTCTGCTGGGGTGAGAATAGACATGGCAGCCATCCACTGAGCTGGGCAAGGAGGACATTTGTGGCTCTAAATACTCTTTTGTTATTGTTGTTTCTAAGTTTTTATTTAAATTCTAGTCAGTTAACATACAGTATAATATTAAATTCAAGTGTACAATATAGTGATTCAACATTTTGATACAACACTTGTTCAGCACAAGTGCACTCCTTAATCCCCATCACCTATTTGATCCATCCCCCCACCTCTCCCTTGGTAACCATCAGTTTATTCTCTATAGATAGGAGTCTGTTTCTTGGTTTGCCTCTCTCTTTTTTTCCCTTTGCTCATTTGTTTTGTTCCTAAATTTTACACATGAGTGAAATCATATAGCATTTGTCTTTCTCTAATTTATTTTGCTTAGCAAAATACTCTCTCACTCTATCCATGTCATTGCAAATGTCAAGATTCTGTTCTTTTTTATGGCTGAATAATATTTCATTGTATATATCTAACACTTCTTCTTTATCCATTCACCAGTTGATGGACATTTGGGCTATTTCCATAATTTGGCTATCATAAATAATGCCGCTGTAAACATTGGGGTGTATCTTTCCCTTTGAAATAGTATTTTTGTATCCTTTGGGTAAATACCTAGTAGTATGATTGATTGCTGGATCCTAAGGTAGTTCTATTTTTAACTTCTTGAGGAACTTCCATATTGTTTTCCAGAGTGGCTGCACCAGTTTACATTCCCACCAACAGTGCAAGAGGAATGGTTCTCTTGTCTCTACATCCTCACCAGCACCTAATATTTCCTGTACTATTGATTTTAGTTATTCTGACAGGTGTGAGGTGGTATCACGTTGCAGTTTTGATTTGCATTTCCGTGTTGATGAGTGATGTTGAACATCTTTCCATGTGTCTGTTAGCCATATGCAGGGCTTCTTTGGAAAAATGTCTATTCATGTCTTCTGCCCATTTTGTAATTGGATCATTAGTTTTTCTGGTGTTGAGTTGTAGAAATTCTTTATATATTTTGGTTACTAACTTTATCCAATATGTCATTTGCAAATATCTTCTCCCATTCCATAGGTTGCCCTTTAGTTTGTGCACAGTAAGTAGCCTTTTAAGCATGACTTCTTTCATTCAACATAATGCCTTTGAGATTCCTTCCAGAGCAAGTTGTTTTAATTATTATAAGTCTATGGTACATTTTAATATCTATTAAATAAGTATCCTCATTGCTATTCTTCCTCAAATTGTCTTGAAACTAGTTCAGTTATTTATTAGTATGAACTAGAATGATTTTATCAAATGACATGAATACTTAGTAATTATAATTGCGTTAATTTTATACATTGATTTAGGGAAAAATATGATATTGACAATATTGGTCTTTTTAATCCTACACATGGTTTATTTCTGTAATTTTAAGGCCTTGTTTTGTATCTCCCAGTAAAGTTTTATAACTTTCTTCATTAAATACTGAAAATATTAATGTTATGAATTATTTTATTTTAATGTTTATGAGGTCATTTTAAAAAATGTTTATTTAAAATTTTTTTAATGTTTATTCATTTTTTGATAGAGACAGAGTGTGAGTGGGGGAGGGGCAGAGAGAGAGGGAGACACAGAATCTGAAGCAGGCTCCAGGCTCCGAACTGACAGCACAGAGCCCGATGTGGGGCTCGAACTCATGGACTGTGAGATCATGACCTGAGCTGAAGTCAGACACTCAACCGACTGAGCCACCCAGGCACCCCACCAAAAATGTTTATTTTAAGAGAGAAAGAGAGAGAAGGGGGTAAGGGCAGAGACAGATGGATAGAGAAAATCCCAAGCAGGCTCCACGCTGTCAGTGCAGAGCCGGATGTAGGGCTTGATCCCACCAACCGTGAGATCATGGACTGAGCCAAAATCAAGAGTCAAATGCTCAACCGACTGAGCCACCCAGGTGCCCCAAGGTCATTTTTAACTGTCACTTTTTGATAATTCTGTAATGAAGAAAATGTGTAGTTTTATATAGTTATGTATGTGTGTGTGTATATATATATATATATAGTTTTATATATATATTTACTTGAAATTAGCCACCTACCTGAACACTAAATAATTGACATTTTTAGTCGATTTTCTTGGGCTTAGAATATAATGTTTCAACTATGATAATCTTATGTTTTCCTATTATTTTCTAATATCTTATTTCATATTTTAGCTCATGACATTCTAAGACTTAATACTTTTTCTGAAATTTTTCTTGAATTCCAATGAACACTATATATATGCATATATATATATGTCATAAATGTTCTGAGATATGTATGGAGAACTACTGATTTTAATATGTTTATACAATATGATGAAAATGTTATACATTCTTATAAAATAACATATTTGGGATGATAAAAACTAACATTTGCACTTCGCCTATTTGACATGGAAAAATTTACTAATTTCAGGCTATTGTCAACATTTCCAGTGGGTATAAATAAATCTTTTTTAATTGTAGAAGAAATGAATCTAAAGTTCGGTGTGCACAGCTCAATAAAAACTGGAAGAAGTTTACAAGAAGCTTCACTGCCACCTAGTGGCTGAAATCACCTGTTTCTCTTCCTACCTTTAACGAAAACCAAGAATTAGGAAGGAGGATTTATAAGAATGGTCTGGAGTCTTTCCAATCCTCCAGTAGGCAATCTATATGCAGCTTATACCTTTCTTTTTTTTTTTTTTTAAATTTTTTTTTCAACGTTTATTTATTTTTGGGACAGAGAGAGACAGAGCATGAACGGGGGAGGGGCAGAGAGAGGGAGACACAGAATCGGAAACAGGCTCCAGGCTCTGAGCCATCAGCCCAGAGCCTGACGCGGGGCTCGAACTCACGGACCGCGAGATCGTGACCTGGCTGAAGTCGGACGCTTAACCGACTGCGCCACCCAGGCGCCCCAGCTTATACCTTTCAAAGAGGCAGTCAAGTTGATTACCATCTCACCATTACCCAAAATAGCCATTTTCTCAGACAGATTTTAATGTTACTTGAAGGGTTTTCAGTCTGCTAGTACCCTTCAGGTAAGTCCAGAATTCTAGGGGACATCATAACATATTAAGTCACCATGAGGAATTAGAATATTCTGAAAAAGGTAAGGCAGACTAGGACCAAAAAATTATCTATATGTCAAAAACATTGTTCATGATTTTTCAAGTCAAAGAAAAGTGATATAGAAACTTTCAACTGTAAGATTTACTTTCAAATGGCAATATTTCATTCTTTTTGGTGGCTAACTTTCCATTTCCACATATATACCATATTTTCTTATCCATTCATCAGTTGATGGACATTTGGGCTCTGTCCATAGTTTCGCTATTGTTGATAATGCTGCTATAAACATTGAGGTTGCATGTACCCCTTCAGAGCTGTATTTTTGTATCCTATCGGTAAATACCTAATAGTGCAATTGCTGGATAGTAGGGTAGTTTTAGTTTTTTTGAGGAACCTCCATACTGTTTTCCATAATGACTGCACCAGTTTGCATTCATAGATAGAGCTAGAATGTATTATGCTAAACAAAAAAAGCCATTCAGAGGAAGATACCTAATTATTTCACTCATGGAATTTAAGAAGCAAAACAGATGAACACATGGGAAGGGACGGGGAGAGATGAGAGGGAAACAAATCGTAAGAGACTCTTAATGATAGAGAACAAACTGAGGGTTGACAGAGGAAGGTGAGTGGGGGATGGGCTAGATGGGTGATGGATATTAAGGAGGGCACTTGTGATGAGCACTGGGTGTTGTATGTAAGTGGTGAATGACTGAATTCTGCTCCTGAGACCAATATTGCACTGTATGTTAATTAACTATAATTAAGTGAAAAAAAAAAGAGAGAGACTCACTTGTTCATAGGTATTGGGTTTTGAAAATGACTACATATAATAAAAAGAGTAAAATCTACAAATATATTATGAGAAGGCAGCCCATCTCGGAAGCTAAGCAGGGTCGGGCCTGGTTAGTACTTGGATGGGAGAAGGCAGCCCAAGGAGAAGTCAGGGGATTATTCCCAAAGTTGCCTTGACCTGTTGACCCTAGGGACAGCTTATATGCATGAGAGGAGGGTCATGAGTTTCTTAAAAACTTGTTGGGAGGGGGGTCCCTGAAACAAACTGGGGGTAAGCATTCTTCTGGTCAGTGAGGAGCTTTTTGGGACCTGGTATGATCAGATACATCAACACCAATGCTACTCTCCAGCCCCATTAGGTTTCTAGAATCAGTGGATAAACAGGGAATAAAGGTAAAAAAGACAAAGGCAAAGTTAATGATTGACTGGAATGAGGTTAAGAGATTCATAAACGATGGTTATGTAGAGAGCAAACAGAATGCGGACCTAACTTAATAATGCAACTAATAGAACTATAGTTCCCCTTAGGCCTTCAAAACAGGTCCACGAACCAAGCACCTGCCTCAAATCCCCACTCTTATTTTATAGTTCTTCCATCTTGGAGAATAGGGACAATGACCGCTCTGGCTGCTTCCTGCTGCTGAGGGGCAAAGAGCAATAGCCAAGGGAGTGGAAATGGGAAACCTGCCTTCGAAGACGTTCTCCAGTGTCTGGGCACAGGGCTTGGACCTCGGTTTTCACCGTGACTGTTTCTCGGGAGACTTTCCTCAGGTAGCCACAGCTAACAAAGTAGCATGCTGTCTCATTACTCTTAGTTTGTTTGCTTCTCTGTTTTCTGGACTTGATCCCAGTTACTAGAAACCTTAAAAGCAATCCCTACCCATGCCCAAATAGCCCTCTCTAAAACTACCACTATTTTTTGTAATTTCCTTTGACTAGCTGGGACACTTTGGCTAATAAAAGTCATATGTATCACTTTTAAATTTTCAGGTGCTTCAGGGTAGATGTCAGCATACTGACAATATGCTCGATGGATTCATTCAGGAAAAGATGAAGCGTCTTCTAGAGGCAGTTGATTAACTTATTGAACCTTATTTAAAATTTTTTTAAAGGTTATTTATTTATTTTGAGATAGGGAGATGGGGGAGGGGCAGAGAGAGAAGAAGAGAGAGAGAATCCCAAGCATGCCTTGTGCTGTCAGTGCAGAGCCTGACACGGGGCTTGAACTCATGAATGGTGAGATCATGACCTGAGCCAAAGTCAAGTCAGATGGTCAACGACTGAGCAACCCAAGCACCCCTTAAAAAATTTTTTTAAGTTTATTTATTTTGACAGAGAGAGAGAAAGAGAGAGAGAGAGAGAGAGAGGAAGCGCACAAGTGGGGGAGGAGCAGAGAGAGAGAGAGAGGGAGAGAATCACAGGCATGTTCCCTGCGCTCAGCACAGAGAGCCTGACATGAGGCTTGATCCCATGAACCTTGAGATCATGACGTCAGTCAAAATCAAGTCGGGTGGTCAACTGACTGAGGCACTAGGCAACCCAAACCTTATTTAGATTCTTTGGTTGAGGTACCTCTGTTTTTTAATCCTATCAGGATACATTCTAGGTAATTTTGAAGTCTCAGGAGTACTCTTGAGTTTACATATTGGTTTGGTTGCAGTGTCTCTGGTGCCTCTAATGCCTCTGTTTGGTAGTATTGTTTGAATCTGGTCGACGAAACTCATGGGCTTGTTTCAAGTTAAAAGAATGGGAGGAAATGGGAAACCTTAGTTGGGAGAGTCATAGATGTTCAAAGAAAGCAGAGGAATATAGGATCCAGCCCAGCTGTATAGGCAAACTGCACACATGCAAAGACAATTAATCAGAATTAGAATTTAACATCCACAAAAGTGTGTTATTGAAATATAATTTTTCTCTCCAAATTTACCCTCCTTTTTATTGAAGGTAGCCAAATGAAGTCTAATTTGCTGCAAAATAAATCCAATTTTAACAAACCTGGCCTAATTATTCACATAAGCACAGCAAGAATAGTGATTGGCTATATAGGTTCTTTTAAATCTGCTTTGCTAGATTGTTTCATAAGGAATTTCAGATTAACTTTTAATAGTCTTTTGAGGCCAGAAGCCAAGTCAAGTACTTATCATTATTTTTCTCTGCAATACCTGTAGATGTGGGTTGTTTCCTTTCTTCTCGAGGTCCCTAAAATATCCTGAGGTTCCTGTACCTGCCAGCAAGTGACATTCTTTACTGTCCTGGTACGGGTCCTGGGAGTCTGCAAGCAAGGGACCAGGCTAACATTTCCAAGGGTTTCATTGGCACCTGAAGTCAACCTTAGTTTCTTAAAGCTGGTCATATCTGAGTTTATGTGTGCCTCTCTCAACTATGACAGTCCAGTCAAAGTCTTAGTAAAATAACCAGTGTTTTCAATGATGTTCTGTTACATGAAAGATTCTTACTGAACTTATGGAAATAACTATAATTGCCATGAAAGAAAGAATACTTACTGAGAGTTTCTGAATTCTGGAGGGTTCAGGTAGGGAAAAAAGATCAATGTGTTCACAAAAGAATACTTTATCAAGTTTCTGTAAGTCATAGATCTCTTAAGAGAAAATTGTTTCTTAAGTCTGGAAAAGCAAACATTCAGATAAGAGTAATCAAAACTGTAACTCTAAAAGACATGCTTATTTTAATTAAACCAGCAAACTCAAGCTTTCATTTATCAGAGGTTATGCCAGATCATAGGAACCTGAGAAGAATTTGAATTAGTTTCCATCTTTGCTTGTAAGGATGTCCCGTTCTTAAAAGTGCTTGTTTCTAACTAAATAGAGCTCTTTTATCATTAATTTTAGTAATATCATCCAGAGGTAGACAACACCATATTAGACAGACAAAAATAAGAAATTTTAAATAAAGATTTGTATTTTTTCTTGGCAAATAACCTTATGGAAATTGTGGGATTGATTTTGAGCAAGGGTGTTTTTTCAGTCATTTGTACTTTTAAAAGTCCTTTTTCTTTCCTTTTTTTTACTTTCAGTCTCAGGGATGCAAAATGATTTAGATAAGTAGTTCCCAGAGAGGTTAAAGGACTTTGCATTGTTTCAGGGGCAGTATTCCTGGTTTTGCAAAAGAACATTTCCAATTGTATTGTGGCCAAGATACATTACAAAAGAATATGATTGTTTTCTTTTGATTCATAGAAGCATAGCTAAAAGAAGACCAGTTTGCATAGTGCAACCCAAATCACTACATTCTGGATTGAACTGGTGTTCCCCATAATACAGATAAGGCAGACAGACAGGACTAACAGTATTTTAGCACTGTGGGAGAAAAACAAAAGCAAATGATCCATCAACAAAAGCAATTAAGGATGGCTGTACAACTATTCCATCTTGCAAAATGTGAGGGTCCCTCTTTAAAGGTCTTCTTTGGAAAGATTTCTAAAAAGAACCGAAAGCAAATGAGAGGAAATGCAGTTGCTGATTGCACACACACAAACACACTCTTCAACAACAGAAGCTCTCCCAGAGCCCATGGAATATGTCTTTGCTTCAATTGAGGCTTGGCCTTGAGAAGAGGCCAGTGTAGGTCTCTGGGGCAGCCAGGGGAATTTCCTTGGATTCAACGGCAATCCAAGCAGCTGTGGGAAATTCCCATGAGGTCACCCCTCTGGCCAGGGCTGGCCTGCTTGGGGCACAAGGCTCCTGGCTGGCTCACCAAATTTCTTAAGGAATTCAAACTTGTCAGTGTGCCTGATGCATAGTTAGTCAATGTCTGAGACATTGGTTTTGATCAAAGAGAGCTTTATTATCAGAAGGGCAGCACAAGGAGAAAGCAGGGGATCATTCCCAAAACTGCCCTGCCCTGTTGAGCCTAGGGATGGCTTATATACATGAGAGGAGAGCAATGTGTTTTTAAAAACTTTATGGGGAAAAGAGGGTTTGAAACAATCTGGAGGTAAGCTGGCCATCCTCTCAGCCACCCTGTGCTCTCAAATCTGCCAGAAATTCCCCCAAGTTGTTACAACACTAATCATAGTCTTGGTGGGGAACTTGCTAGTGTCCCCTGTGCCTAGACTAACATCTGGCACACTGAAAATGAAACACAGAGAGGTTGAGCAATTTCCAAAGATCACACAGCAAGTCAGGAGTAGAGCCAGTCTACAAATCTCATGTTTAATCACAAAGCTGTTTCAAAACCCTGTTCTTGGTGTCTTTAAGTGGAGGTGGATAGGAAGGCTGTGCTGTTGGTCAAGACAACATGTGGGGTGCATTCTAGCTCTGAGGTACTAGAGATAGCAATTCTCCACTGAAATGAGATCTCAGCACCCACTAAGGCAGACCATTTGTCATTTCCTTGTGCTTTGGGGTTCATTTTAATTATTAAAAAGATTTTGTTTTACTCTCCTGAATATGTGCCTTCAGAGAAAACTTGGCACAGATATACAATGTGGTAGAGCAAAAATGTCCTATAGAAATATCCCAAAATCTTGAAAGTGTTTGAGATTACCCAAAAGTAAAGCACCACTCAATCATAATGCCTAGAAAAATTTGTCGTACAGTAAGAATTAAATGTTTGTCAAAAAAATGCCTTAATAACATTTCTCATTATGTGACAAATGAATGCAAATGTTACATTTGTTCTCAGCAGAACCTATAAAAGGATATGGGAACCATCTAATGTCTTAATTAATTAATTAATTAATATATAGCATATGTCTTACAGGGAGCTACAGGATTTGGGCACCACCCACAATTGTTTACCGTCCCAACGACTCTGTACTTCATTCCACTTTAGTCACGGGAACTGTTTGAACATTGTCGGCGGCAGCCACCCAAGTGCCTCTTCACTGGCTGTTTTCTCTGTTTCACTTTCCGCATCTAGATGTACTCCTGGAGGATCCCATCATCTCCTTTAAGTCTTTGGTCAAAAGTCACGTTTGCAATGAAGCCTATTCTCAACATCCTATTTAAAATTAAAACTCTGGCATTTCTTTTTTTTTTTCAATTTTTTTAAAACATTTATTTATTTTTGAGAGACAGAGAGAGACAGAGCATGAGCAGGGGAGGGGCAGAAAGAGAGGGAGACACAGAATCCGAAGTAGGCTCCAGGCTCCAAGCTATCAGCACAGAGCCTGATGTGGGGCTGGAACTCACAAACCACGAGATCAAGACCTGAGCCAAAGTTGGACGCTTAACTGAGCCACCCAGGTGCCCCAAAACTCTGGCATTTCCATTATCTCTTAACCTGCTTGATTTTTTCCCTTACATTTATTGTAAATTACTATTTTGTTTGTGTTTATGTGTCTGTGTTTTCTGTGAGAATGTAAGTACCATAAGGGAAGCAATTTTTATCAGTTTCATTCACCAATGCATTCTACAAATGAACACTACATGTGTAGTGTAGCATCCTTTTTTTTTTTAAACAAAACACCATCATCCTTTCTTAACATATTGAAATATGTATTGAAAATGTTATTTTTCTTGTCGTTACCTTCTATACACTGATCTACTTTAATTGATATTAAGTATTGTGGCAAAATTAAATTGTTATAATTTTTAACATATTAATCCACAACGCTGTAATACACATCTTTTACTATAGAAATGCCTAGGTCAAGGTCTATTGGCATTTTTCAAGGAACTTGATTTATATTTCCAAAGTGGCTATCTGAAAGTTGTACTGACATTGTTTTTGTTTATTTGTTGTTTGAAGTTTTTATTTAAATTCTAGTTAGCTAACATATAAGTTAATATTCATTACTGACATACAATCTTATTAGGAGTGGGGAGGCAGCATTCCACAGTTTAAGAATATGGATCTGTGCCTGGGTTAGAGCAATGACTCTGCAGCTGACAGTGTGTGCATCCAAACATGTTAGCTTCAGTGTCCTCATTTGTAAACTGGGAATGATAGTGTTTCTCTCATTAGAATTTTGTGAAAATTAATTGAAAAAATCAACATAGTGCTGGCATAGAGTAAGCCCTCAGTAGATGTCAGGCATTTAAATTTGTATTGTTACTTTTATTACTAAATTATCCATTTTCATCAGACCTGACCATGAGTTTGATATATTTATTACAAATTGATATTTGAATACAAGTATCTCTTGTTATTTTTGGTTATTGAGGTCAACTTTTTAATGTTTATTGGACTATTAGTTCTCTTCCTTTTAAAAAATAATTTTTTTGAATTCTTTCCTCATTTTCCTCTTCAGGTTTCCCTCACTTATTGATTTATAAATACTTTTTCTGTGTCAAGGGTATTAGGACTTTGTCATCAGGGCTAATGTAACCACACTGGAGCTTTGTGTGGGTTAGGAAAAAAGTACTTCCAAAGTACTTCCAAAGGCCTGGTCAGGATATATTGTTTGTTGGATGGGTGGGGCACAGGCTAGATATTAGTCCCCACAGACCTTGGCCCCCCAGTAGATCTTGAGCAGTTAAAGTCTACACAACACTATGTAGTGACTTTGGGGGTCACAAGATTGGAAATAGAGTTAACTAGTTTGTAGTTGGATATAAGTGACACTTCCTCAAATACAAAGGATTTTTTTTTAATTTTACATATTTTTGTATATTGTTATTTTGCTTTCTGAATTCTTCTATTACTGGATTTATAGTTAGCATATCAGTTAAGGTTTTCAAGAAAGAGAGAAAGAGAGAGAGAGAGAGAGAGACAGAGAGAGAGACAGAGATGGGGGTGGGGAGATATTTATTACAAGGAATGGTTCATGTGTTTTTCAGAGGCTGGCAAGTCCAGAATCTATACTGTAGACTAGAAGGCTGGAGTCCCAGGAGAACTGGTGATGCAGATGAAATCCAAAGACAGTCTACTGGAGAATTCTTTCTTGCTTGGGAAGGCCAGTCTTTTTGTTCTAGTCAGGTCTCCAAATGATTGGATAAGTCCCACCCACCTTGTGAAGGGGAATCTATTTTACTCAGAGTTCAGGAATTTCAAGGTTAATTTCATCCAAAAACACTTCCCCAAATTGACACTTAAAATTAATCATCATGTTTAGGAAATCTTACTCTACCTTCAAATCAAACATTCACTTGTTATTTGTCATAAGCTTCTCCATAATTCTTGGCTTTATATAGCATATTTGTACCTGCATAATGACTGAATATCAAAAACAAATGACATTGATGCATAGAAGTTAGTTCTACAATTTTTCTTCAGCAATTATTGTGTGTTTTAAATAGAGAAAGAGAAACTTAGAAAGGTTTTATGATTCCTTTACAGTGAAACACAATAATCTAAAGCCAGTTTAGAACATGAAACATCTTATTATACCCAGATACTGATTTGGCACTGACATCCCTTCTAAACTGGGTTGTGCTCAAACACCTAATATGGAATTGAAGGTAATGTGAATAGTTGCAAACATGATGATCATTCACCAGAACGTTCTAGGATATTTGCAATTGATGTATGGCCATTAGAAAAGAATTTTGAATTAACTTCAAAATGATTCAGGGAGGTAAGTGGGATAACAATCATAAATAATGTACAAAGTAACCCAGACACTAGGAAATTTCATTATACATGACCATACGAATCTGGAGAAATATTTTGGCACATACAAATCTGATGCTCCAAAGTATTTTGCATGATCAAAGTTACATTAAAAAAAAACGTACAAGGTTGGCATATTTTCAATATATTTTTTTAAATGTATGCTGTTGGGGCACCTGGGTGGCTCAGTTGGTTAAGCAGCTGACTTCAGCTCAGGTCATGATCTCACAGTTTGTAAGTTCGAGCCCGTGTTGGGCTCTGTGTTGATAGCTTAGAGCCTGCAGCTTGCTTCAGATTCTGTGTCTCCCTTTCTCTCTGCCCCTACTCCACTTGCACTGTGTCTCTCAAAAGATGAAAAAATGTTAAAAAAATTAAAATAAAACGTATGTTGTTAATTTTGTCATCTAAAGGAAAAGCACATTTTCAGTCTATTAACTGGATAAGTATACATTAAATAATTGCAAATGTGTTTATAGAATTTGACATCTTTAAAATCTTTCTTTTTCGTCACTTGGGGAAATGAACATGATTTATTAGCACAAATTTCTACTTGAAGATAGTTTATTCCCCAAGCTCCATTACGGTAATTGGCCATCAATGTCCCATCTTTAAGGGATTCTTAGCTTGAGGGAAAGAAGAGATAGATATTTATATCTAAAGTTAAAAGAAGATTCACATATGAAGTTCTCTAGCTTCTTAAAGTGATGCTTTTCCTGAATTATTTTCCAGGAATAGGAGAAAGAGATCATTAAATCCTCTACAGAAAAAAACAAACAAACAAAAAATGCATGTTTTCAAAAGTTCCATTCAAACATAGTAGATTTGAAATACAAATTGAGGGATCTGCAGCATCAGCAGTGAGCATCTTAACTCCAGGTTAGTAAACAGCCTTTGATAGATATTTAGTGAATATGTGTCTGAATATACAAGTTAGCCAGAGACTAATTTATTGTGTTGTATTTTTACATAAAAATCATTGGAGGAAATAAATTAACTTGTCAGTTAAAATCAAATTTTGTTATTGTTTTATTTTATTTTTTTTCATTTGAGAGAGAGAGAGACAGAGCAAGCGAGCACAGGTCGGAAGAGAGAATCTTAAGCAAGCTCCGTGCACAGTGTAGAGTTCAACATGGGGCTCAATCCTATGATCCTGGGATCATGACCTGAACTGAAATCAAGAGTCAGAATCTCAACTGACTGAGCCACCCAGGTGCTGTATTTGTTTTTTAAGTAGCATTTATAAGTATGCAAAATCAACCATAATTGTTTCTGATTACAAATTTAACATTCATTGAATAATGTTTAAAATGCCATTGTAAATCACAAAGAGTTCTCTGAAATCAGAGCCCTACTTAAGTTCATTTATTCTGCTTCTTTTAACTTACATTTTTAAAATAGCTTTATTGGTATATAATTTACATACCATAAAGTTTACTTATTTTAAGTGTACAAGTCAATGTTTTTTAGTATATATACAGAGTGCGATTATCACCAATATCTAATTTTAGAGCATCTTTAATTCAATAGAAAGTTAAACATTTAAAAAAAATTTTTGTTTCCTGAGTTTTCCTTTTGATTATTTCAACTTTCCATTCACTTAATCTCTAGAAAACACTAAATTAAACCCAGTAATATGTATGCTAGGATAGTGTCAGGGTCATCTAACTAAACTTGTGAACAGATCCTGAATTGTGATTATAGCCATTGTGTCCACAGTGGTCTTTAACTTCAGATTTATAATTTCCTCCTCCTCCTCCTCTGCCCCCTCTTCCTGCTTCTTCTTCTTCTTCTTTTTTTTCTTCTTCTTCTACTTCTCCTTCTTCCTTCTTGTCCTCCTCCTCTTCTCCTTCTCCTTCTCCTTCTCCTTTTTTTTTTTTTTTTTTTTTTAGAGGGAGAGTACAGCCCAAGTGAGGGAGAAGGGCAGAAAGAGAAAGAGAGAGAGAGAGAGAGAGAGAGAATTTTAAGCAGGCTCCATGGTCAGGATGGAGCCTGACTTAGGTCTCGATCCCATGACCCTGAGACCATGACACCAACCAAAATCAAGAGTCAGACACTCAATAGACTGAGCCACTCAGGTACCCCTATAATCCCCTTCTAAAGAGGGGTAGTACCTATTCACAGAAAGTTTTGCCATTAAATCTTTTCAAATAGTTGATTTGGAAAATGTCAAGTTGGAACTAAAGAATTTGAATTCCTATTATCCTGACAAAAGCCTGGGCAAGATGGGTGCTATTTGAGTAGACTAAAAGAGATATAACAACCATGAATTCCTCTAGATTTTTAAATTCTATCACTATATCATGTTTACATCATTGGAATATTTCAGATATGGAATATGTTATTTTAGTTCCCTGTAGAAGTATTACCAACTATTATTTCATGTTATATCCTTCAATTTTAAAAAGGGCCAACATAAAAAAAACTCAAACGAGGACAATTCTACATCTTTTGTGAAATTACCCATGAAGAATTCTGTTCAATGTCTTTGTAAAACATTTTATACTATATCTTCCTCCTAGTGAGAAGACTGGGGTGCCAGTTCATTTCTCATGATAAATGGATTAGACTTATTCATCCCATCTCAGTTCTTAAGGAAACTCAGAACTACATTTTTAATCAAATGTTGAATTTATCAGCCACTCATGTATATTGTAAAAGCTACGCACCAAGATATTATTGCATAAGTTTTATGCTCTGGTCCTTATTGAGAGGTCTTGGAAAACATCTTTTGCATTGAAGCCATCCCCAAATCCTATCATAAGTAGTCAATTTATACCAAATAAATCTACAAATGAATTAGATCACTGGCTTTTTAATCCCAAACCCAATGGATTAAAAGAGATTAAAAGAGATTAGGGAACTATATAAACCCTAGGTTAATTGATTTATTTCTCTTTATGCTAATTGCTTTAACAACTGAATTAAGTGAGAATGAGAAACTGTCAATGTTACATAGATATGGTCTGAATGAGTGAGCTTGTGAATGAGCAAACAAATACAGTAGAAGAAGATAGTCCAATGACTACCAGGAGAAATCTGGAAGGAGTCTACATTGTTAAGATTTCAAAACAAGCATTATGGGAATGGTTGCATAACTTTGTAAATTTGTTTAAAAATCGTTGAGTTTTACACTTAAAATGGGTGCATTTTGGTAGGTAGGTACATTTTATTTTAATAAAGTGTTTTTTTTTTTTTTTTTTTTAATGAAGATTCCAAGCAGCCTGAACATGGGAGAAAAGCAAACTCTGCTGTTGGACTTCGTTTTAATCTTCTCTGTATTCTATTTTATGTTATGTCTTACAAATTAAAATTATATTCTGATAAAAGTTAGTTGATCACTTTCATGTGCCTGATAGTTGACAGGTCCTTTTATATCCATCTCTTTTCTTTATATAGATTCAGAACAAAGTCTGAAACTTGAGATAATGGAACTGCAGAATTATTCCTTGGTGTCAGAATTTGTGTTGTATGGACTCTGCACTTCACAGCATCTCCAACATTTTTTCTTTATATTTTTCTCTGGGATCTATGTGGTCACTGTGCTGGGTAACCTCATTATTGTGGTCACTGTAATTTCTGACCCCCACTTGCATTCTTCCCCTATGTACTTCCTGCTGGGAAATCTATCCTTCTTGGACATATGGCTAGCCTCATTTGCCACCCCCAAGATGATCAGGGACTTTCTTAGTGATCGAAAGCTCATCTCCTTTGGAGGATGTATGGCTCAGATCTTCTTCTTGCACTTTATTGGTGGGGCTGAGATGGTGCTTCTGGTTTCCATGGCCTATGACAGATATGTGGCTATATGCAAACCTTTGCATTACATGACCATGATGAGTCGGAAAACCTGTATGGGACTGGTGTTGGTTTCATGGGTCATTGGATTTGTGCACTCCATCAGCCAAGTAGCCTTTACTGTGAATTTACCTTACTGTGGCCCCAATGAAGTGGACAGCTTCTTCTGTGACCTTCCTCTTGTGATCAAGCTTGCCTGCATGGACACCTATGTCTTGGGTATACTCATGATCTCAGACAGTGGGTTGCTGTCTATGAGCTGTTTTGTGCTCCTCTTGGTCTCCTACACTGTTATTCTCATCACTGTCCGACAGCATGCTGCTGGTGGGGTATCCAAAGCACTCTCTACTTGCTCTGCACATATCATGGTAGTCCTGCTCTTCTTTGGGCCCTGCATTTTCATTTATGTGTGGCCTTTCAGTCGGTTCTCTGTGGACAAGCTCTTATCTGTATTTTATACCATTTTTACTCCTCTCTTGAACCCCCTTATCTACACATTGAGAAATAAAGAGATGAAAACAGCTATGAAGAAGCTGTGTAACCAACATGTGACTTCTCACTGAATTCCAGCTTTGCATAGAGCTACATGTTCTTACTCATTCAGTGTATATAATTTCTTTAATATGATTCTGCTCAAATATTTCAATCTGATGGTTTATTGATAGAATTTGTATTGTGTTATATTTCAGAGAAATAGTTGATTTCAACAAAAATCATATATATATATAGTTTTATTCTATATAATATAATTTTATATTATTAATATAATTTTATAATATAACTATAACATCACTTATTTGTTTTTGTATATCACAATATTATATAATTTTATATTATAAACATAGTTTATAACTATAACTCCATTGTACTATGACATTAGCATGATCATATAATAACTATATAATATAAATCTATATACACACACATACACGTACATACACGTTTAACCCAACAATTTCACTTTGTACTTGGTGATTTTCTTTCTCTGTTTTTTTAGAACTTTTTTTACATGTTTATTGATTTCTGAGAAAGAGACAGAGCACAAGTTGGGGAGGGGCAGAGAGAGAGGGAGACACAGAATCTGAAGCAGGCTCCAGGCGCTGAGCTGTCAGCACAGAGCCCAACATGGGGCTTGAAACAACAAACTGTGAGATTATGACCTGAGCTGAAGTTGGACACTTAACCAACTGAGCCACCCAGGTGCCCCTCTTCAACTCTGTTATGATGAGATTTCTCTTACTATTTTATTTTGTCTAAAATATTTATATAAAATGGATTTTATTTTCCTAATCATAGTCCAACACAGCAAGAGCTGTCAGTTCATAGGCATTCAAGACACGAGACATTCAGCACAAGGAAACTAACCCAAGAATAAAATGCTCTATGAATCTTTCTCCTGGCTTTGAAAGACTGCAAGGAGGAAAAAAGACACTATTTCAAGATCCTATTGATTTAAAAAGTGTACTTTTCCTTGTGAATGTGCATTATGCTTAACGTTTTTATTGAAAAATATGAATGTATGCCAGTGAAATTCAATTACAGAAGTTAATTTTCACATGGGAAGAATCAGTATTTTATGGCTCAATATTTCATGGTATAAATTAAGGTATTGTGTTACTATTTAATATGCACTGGATCAGGAAATTAAAACATTTTTACCCACAGATTTTTAAACACTGGATCTACACTGCATCTTAATGAGTTGATCTGTCCCTTGGGGAGTCATCTATTAGGAAGTATGTTTGAGTGTGACAGATTCAGATCTTATGCTGAGCTTTTAAATGTCTTTGGAACCTAAAAAGATAATTATAAGCAAGAGTTAAATTTTATATTAACCAAATGGTCAGAGAATTTAAACAATTTTCTTATATGTTGATTCTGGAACACCAGACCAAAGGAGAGAATTGGGTAATATTCAAATTATGTGAATAATTGGATGAAGCTTCCAGTAATTTTAGACAATATTTTTAATCAGGAGAAACATGCTCCTGGGTACTTCTGGCTTCTCTAATGACTGTAATCTTACACATTTGCATAAACACTAAAAGAATACATTTGAAAACATCTGCCTTGGGAAAAATTTCTCAACACTCCCCTTGCTTGCTACTGCAATAATACTGTGTTTTGGTTTCATAGACTTTAGACAGTTAATTTTTTTTATGTTTATATGTAAACATTTAAAGAGTTTTAAAACTCCAAAGAGAAATATACACCCCTATGCTCACTTAGTATTATTTACAATAGCCAAGATTTGGAAGCCACCTAAGTGTCCAAGTTTAGATGAATGAATGAAGTAGTTGAATATATTTATGGTGGAATATTATTCCACCATTAAAAAAGGAGGAAATGTTACCATTTAGAACAAAATAGATGGACCTAGAAGGTTTTATGGTAAGTGAAGTCAGAGAAAGACAAATGCTATATGATTGCACTTATATGTGGAGTCTCAAAAACAAAAGAAACAAACAATGGAGACCCAGACTTATAGATACAGAGAACAAACTGGTGGTTGTCATATGGGAGGAGGGAGAGGGATGGGCAAAATAAATGAAGGGAAATAGACACAAAGTTTCAATTATAAAATAAATTTCAGGAATATGAAGTACAGCATAGGGAATTAGTCAATAATATCATAGTAACTTAGTATGTGGACACCTAGCAACTAGACTTCCTGTGGGGATCCTTTTCATAATATATCAAAATATCAAATCACTGATGTACACTGGAAACTAATAGGACTGTATATGTCAATTATACTTAAAATGAAGAAAAGAGTGGTTATAAAAAGCTTTCAGGAAGATGACACCTTATTCCTCTCTTATATTGTTGAAGAGAGCAAAAGAATGCCTAAAATCTGAAGGATAAAAGTTATATTTATAAACCTGCTAGAATACATTGAAATAAAAAAGGAGGAAACATATGTCGTGTCTTCCAGGTTAAATCCCATTTTGAAGAGAGCAAAAGAAGGCCTAAAATCTGAAGGATAAAAGTTGTATTTATTAAATTTTTTAATGTTTTTATTTATTTTTGAAGGAGAGAGAGAGAGAGACAGAGCATGAGCGGGTGGGGGGGGGGGGAGGGAGGAGCAGAGAGAGAGGGAGACACAGAATCAGAAGCAGGCTCCAGACTCTAAGCTGTCAGCACAGAGCCCGATGCGGGGCTGGAACCCACAAACTGTGAGATTATGACCTGAGCCGAAGGCGGCCGCTCAACCGGCTGAGCCACCCAGGCGCCCCTAAAAGTTGTATTTATAAACCTGCTAGAATACATTGAAATAAAAAAGGAGGAAAAATATGTCGTGTCTTCTAGGTTAAATCTTTTTATAAGTAAACAGCATTTCTATGGGACTCTATTTCATTTTTTCCTCTTAATGGCTTTATTGCAAAATTTTGCAGGGACACTTGAGTTTCCCTTTGAAGAAATGGGACAAAAAGTGTTGGTTGCCATGACTCCTCTCCCCGCCCTCCAGCCAAATAAGTTTCAGCTGTTTGGGCATTTCTGTTGCCTCTAAAATCAAAAGAAACAGCAGCAAGCAAGAGTTATCCCGCGGAGTAGGACCCAGAAACCTGTGAGGCGGGGCATTCCCAGGTGTGCTGAGAATGCGAGGGCTCCAGGCCTTGGTGGAGCCTCAGGTGGGCGGCGCGCAGGCGCAGTGGGGAGTTGGGCCAGGGCCCCGGGCGCCATCAGGAGGGCTGCAGACAGTGTGGTCAGGACGTGGTGCCCCCTGGTTTGCCTTCTTTCGGACCTCTGTGCTTGCACGTCTATGGCACCACCTGGCTGGGCGGCCGGTGATGTCCAGGGGGTCTCCGGGCAGGATTGGCCGCTGGTCGAACACACACTGGGGGGAAGCCTGGCTGCCTCCGTGAGACCTCAGGTGGGCGTGGACGCCTTGAGGGCAGATGGGCCTTCCTGACAACGTGGGGGCGCTGGCCAGCGGGGACTCCTCCTCCGAGGCATGGCCTGCTTCCTGTTGAGGATCCTTAGATGTCAGCAGCCACTTTTTGGGGACCCTGGATCTCGGCCAGGTAGGTGGACCGTCAGCACGCAGGTGTAGAGGCGGTGCCAGGCCATGGAGAAGAAGCGGGTGGCGTCCACGGGCGGGTTCTTGCTGTGGAAGAGCGTGCCCCGCGTGTTCTCCTCATGCAGTGTCCCCTCTTTGTGTGATGTTCCTGCCAGGCACGTTCTTGATGGGTCCCACATAACGGCCCCCCGTAAGGATTGTTCTCTGGGTTGGCCTCTGGTACAGCCCTCTTTCCTCCTGGTCATGTAGTTGGGGGCCTGTATTGTGATGATGATTTCACAGTATATACACACGGAATTATTACATTGTACACCTCAACTTTGACCCAACCTCAGGCAGCTTTCTGTCAGGGACATGGCAGTGATTTCTTAGTTGTGTGGGGCAGACAGCAGCTGTGGTCAGTCTGGTCCCAAAAATGAGGGGAAAATAAGTTGTTGGGGTTGTCCCAGTGAGGGGGTGATTAGTACTCTTTTACACGTAGTCCTGGTTAAAATGCCAAAATTGAGGGCTTTCCAGAGAGTTCATGAGAACGAGACGCAGAGAAGGGACTAGTCTTGGACTGTCTTCCAGTTGAATTGAGACAGTGTTCTTTTGGGACAAGAATCACATCACAGACATTTCAGCTTCTGCAGTGCTTCTATAATGCCTGTAACGGGGGGGGGGGGGAGAACTTAAAAGGAAAGCTGCCTTAGGATTAATTTCCTTGGTTTTTAATGGTGTAATACTGATTATTGACTTTGTAGACATTACAGATAGCTATTTTTTTTTTACCATCAAGGTATATTTAATACTATTCACACATTTATTTATGCAATTAAATGTTTGTCAAGCATCTACTGTGTTTCAGATTCCATGAATGGAGCTAGGGGTGGATATAGAGTATTTAGGAACACACATTCCCAGTTTAGTGGAATTAAAGCAAGTTATATAGTCACAAAATATGCTGTCAGGTGAGAGCTATGATAGAGATAAACATGATGTCTGAGAGTATAGGAGAGGGAAACTTAATCCAGTCCTGATGATTAGCAAAGGCTTCCCTTATTACCTCAACTTTTCTCTGATTCCTGAGGACCCTGTATTTTGTCCTGTTACTATGCACACATACACACACACGCACAGCATGTTTAGCACAGAACCAGTCCTAGAGTAAATGCTGAAAGAGATGCTAGATCCCACAGGTGTTTATGACTTTTTAGAGGTATCTGTGGCTCTTGTCTCATCCCCAATCTCTGCTCAGCTCTCCTCCTTGCTTTGGTCAGATCCATGAAGATGGATATGGACCCTGCGCCCTCGCTTTAGGCACAGAAATCCCTGGAGTTGAGGTGTCTGGACTGGGTAAGGATGGCTGCTTGCCATGTTAGTGAAACTTTGAGTAAAGTCACCAGTTTTCCCCAAACTGTGGACTTTTGCAGGGAACTTGTCATTGTCAGTGCACAGAGAGCCATACATTTATTTTATTTTTTACACATTTTTATTTAAATTCCAGTTAACATACAGTGTAATGTTATTTTCGGGTGTACCATATAGTGCTTCAACATTTTCGTACAACACTGGGTGCTCATTGCAAGTGCATTCCTTAATCCCCATCACCCATTTTACCCATCAACCCACCCACCCTCCCTCTGGTAACAGTTCTCTCTAGTTAAGAGTCTGTTTCTTGGTTTGTCTCCTCTCTCTCTCTTTTTCTCCTTTGTCTCTTAAATTCCACCATAGATTTTAAATAAAGGAATTTCTTTGAATTTTGAAGAAGGGTTTATGAAACTCACTTTCCTATTTTGAAATAAATTAAAATACAGAATACAGTGTTTTCAAACTGTAATTTGAAGACTACTTACATTAAAATCACCTGAGATGCTTTTAAAATGCGAACAATCTGGATGCATCATTGCTTTGCTTAATTAGAATTCTGGGAACAAATCCCAGAAATATGCTTTTTACTATAAACTACTTCAGGTAATTCTAATTCACAGTCATGACTGAGAACCCCTGGATAATTGTCACATTATCCATCTATAAGAGTAGTTGCTCTTAAAGGATGGTTAGAATAATTTGCTTATGTGAGAAGTCTCTGTTAATGGACCATGATGCATTCTTAGAAATACATCACTAGGATATATTAATTCTAAAACTGTGACCTCATAAAATATGTTGTTTATGGACAGAAGAGTAGGTCACTGAGAATTTCCTCAGTGACATTCAAGGCCTCTTTCTCTATTTTTAAATAATTAGCATGAGTGGGAGAGAGGGGAAGAGGGAGAGAGAGTCCCATGACCCTGCTATCATGATCTGAGCTAAAATTGAGTGGGATTATCCACTGACTGAGCCACCCAGGCCCCCTGAATTTGAAGGCATCTTAAATATTTATTTACCTGTAGTCACTAAGAGATAAGCTGCTTCATCTTTTAGTTCTCTGTGCTTTATAAATGTTTTTCTTTAACATAAATATTTAAATAGTCTTTAAATCAAACTATTTTTGTCTAAAGAATCCTTCAGGTAAGTAATTTAAATGCCAAATTCTTAAAGCAGGGCCCCCAAATTTAAGAATTACCATCTGAAGTAAAATTTCATTGAATACTCTCTCCTGCTTTGTCAAAGATTAGTTGGCCATACATTTGAGGGTCCAGTTCTGGAGTCTCTATTCTATTCCATTGGTCTATGTGTCTGTTTTTGTGCCAATACCATACTGTCTTGATGATTATAGCTTTGTAGTAGAGGCTAAAGTCTGGGATTGTGATGCCTCCCACTTTGTTTTTCTTCTTCAATATTACTTTGGCTATTTGGGGTCTTTTGTGATTCCATAGAAATTTAAGGATTGTTTGTTCTAGCTTTGAGAAGAATGCTGGTGCAATTTTGTGGGATTGCATTGAATGTGTAGATTGCTTTAGGCAGTATTGACATTTCAACTATTCTTCCAATCCATGAGCATGGAATGTTTTTCCATTTCTTTGTGTCTTCTTCAATTTCCTTCATAAGCTTCTATAGTTTTCAGCATACCGATCTTTTACATCTTTGATTAGGTTTATACCTAGGTATTTTATGGTTCTTGGTGCGATTGTAAATGGGATCAGTTTCTTTATTTCTCTTTCTCTTGCTTCATTATTGGTGTATAAATGCAACCAATTTCTGTACGTTGATTTTGTACCCTGAGACTTTGCTGAATTCATGTATCAGTTCTAGCAGACTTCTGGTGGAGTCTGTTGGGTTTTCCATGTAGAGTATCATGTTTTCTGCGAACAGTGAAAGTTTGACTTCTTCTTTGCCAATTTTGATGCCTTTGATTTCTTTTTGTTGTCTGCTTCCTGATGCTAGGACTTCCAACACTATGTTAAACAACAGTGGTGAGGGTGGACATCCCTGTCATGTTAGTCACTTAACAAATGGTGCTGGGAGAACAGGACAGCAACATGCAGAAGAATGAAACTTGACCACTTTTTTACACCATACACGAAAATAAATTCAAAATGTATGAAAGACCTGAATGTGAGACAGGAAACCATAAAAACCCTAAAGGAGAAAGCAGGAAACAACCTCTTTGACCTCAGCCACAGCAATTTCTTACTTGACACATCTCCAGAGACAAGGGAATTAAAAGCAAAAATGAACTTTTGGGACTTCATTAAGATATAAAGCTTCTGCACTGCAAAGAAAACAATCAATAAAACTAAAGGCAACCGATGGAACGGGGAAAAATATTTGCAAATGACATGTCAGATAAAGGGCTGGTATCCAAAATCTGTAAAGAACTCAGCTAATTCCACACCCAAAAAACAAGCAATCCAATGAAGAAATGGACAGAAGACATGAATAGACACTTCTCCAAAGAAGATATCCAGATGGTTAATGGACACATGAAACGATGCTCAGCATCACTCATCATCAGGGAAATACAAATCAAAGCCACACTGAGATACCACCTTACACCAGTCAGAGTGGCTAAAACAAACAAATCAGAAGACTATAGATGCTGGAGAGGATGTGGAGAAAGAGGAACCCTTTTGCACTGTTGGTGGGAATGCAAACTGGCGCAGCCACTCTGGAAAACAGTGTGGAGGTTCCTTAAAAAGTTAAAAATAAAACTGCCTTATGACCCAGCAGTAGCACTGCTAGGAATTTACCCAAGGGATAAAGGAGTGCTGATGCATAGGGGCACTTGTACCCCAATATTTATAGCAGCACTTTCAACAATAGCCAAATTATGGAAAGAGCCTAAATGTCCATCAACTGATGAATGGATAAAGAAGATGTGGTTTATATATACAATGGAATACTATTTGGCAATGAAAAAGAATGAAATCTGGCCATTTGCAGCAACATGGATGGAACTGGAGGGTATTATGCTAAGTGAAACAAGTCAGTCAGAGAAAGACAAATACCATATATTTTCACTCATACGTGGGATCTTGATTAACTTAACAGAAGACCATGCGGGATGGGAAGGGGAAAAAGTAGCTACAGAGAGGGAGGTTGGCAAACCATAAGAGACTCTTAAATGCAGAGAACAAACTGAGGGTTGATGGGGGATAGGGGAGAGGTGGAAAGTGGGTGATGGGCGTTAAGGAGGGCACTTGTTGGGATGAGCACTGGGTGTTTTATGGAAACCAATTTGACAATATGTTTAAAAATAAATAAAATTAAGTAAAATTTCATTTCTATACAATGGGAAAATTAGTTTTTTTCATTTCTGTGTTTTCCTCCTTGATCTCAGATGCAGTTTGAAGAAGAAAAGGTTAGGGAGACTTTCATAGAAAGAAATGTATGTCCAGCTGTTGGATCTCCTGATATTGCCACTTTCTTCCATTAGAAGGGCCCTGAGGATCTTGCTGAAGGAAGGGTCACTTGCAGTTTTATGATTCTGCTTAAGAAACACATTCTTCCCAATTCATTCCTTTAAATCAATTATCAGAATTCTGTAAAGCTATTATGTAAATAATATGTAAGTAGCTATTATGTAAAGCTATAATGTCTAATTCCAACATTAACCTGTAAATCTCCTGAAGTCAGGATCAGTGTTTTACCTCAAAACTTTACATAGTACTAGGCAAATGGTAGATGCTTATTAGGAATATTAGTTATTAAGTATTTTAGCCAAATGGATAAGTTAACACACTATTTAAAAAAAAAAACCTTATAGCTTTAACGAAGATTTCTTCCTAAATCAGATTTAATAAAAGCTTAAATGTGTGTTTTTAAATAATAATTTTTGATAAATTCTTTATTATTTTGGTTTTGGTCTTTTAGGTATCACTAGACATAGCCAATATGTGAAGCAAATTACTCTGAAGTCTTAATTTGTATTCCTGGGACTTTCTACCTATGGACCAGTGCTACATTTTCTCCTTGCTTTCTCTACTGGGTTTTCTGTAACAATGGTCCTGGGAAAGCTCCTTGTGTTTACAGTGACTTTTGATCCTCATTTACATTACCCCCCATGTACTTCCTTTTAGCTAAACTCTCCTTTATTGATTTGTGTCTTTCCACCTTAAGGGTTTCTAAGATGATTGTGACCTGTATTCTGGGCACAAAACCACATACTTTCAGGGGTGTGTCACCAGATGTTTGCCCTTCATGTCCTGGCTGGATCTGAGATGGTCCTGCTCATTGCTCTGGCCTTGGACAGATATGTGGCCATATGCAAGCCCCTCCACTACCTGACTATCATGAGCCCACAGATGTGCATTTTGCTTCTGTCTGGTGCTTGGGTTATTGGCCTCATTCATGCAGTGGTCCAGTTAGCTTTTGTCGTCCATTTGCCTTTTTGTGGTCCTAATGAGATAGATAGCTTTTACTGTGACCTTCCTTGGCTTATCAAATTTGCCTGCACAGACACCTACAGAATGGAATTCATGGTTAATACCAACAGTGGGTTCGTTTCCATGGGCACCTTCTTCTTAGTGCTTATCTCCTATATCGTCATCCTGGTCGCTGTATGGAAACGTTCCTCAGGTGGTTTGTCTAAAGCCTTTTCTACTCTGTCAGCTCACATCACTGTGGTGGTTTTGTTCTTCGGACCGTGCATCTTTGTTTATGTGTGGCCATTTCCCACAGTGCCAGTGGATAAGTTTTCTTGCCATTTTGGACTTTATGATCACACCCATTCTGAATCTCATTATCTACACATTGAGGAACAAGGACGTGAAGTTGGCAATGAGGAGATGGAGTTTGAGGATGATCTTCTAAATAGCTCTGAATGAGAAAACAAGTCATGCCTTCTGCAAGCAATACTGTATGCACAAGTATTGAATGGTTAAATATTATCTTAAGACCATTTGTTTTCTTTATTTCAGTAGCACAAATATCTTGGGTAGTTTATTTCATATTAAAGGCCAATAGTGTGATTATAAATTTATTTAAGGCTATTTTGCATATTTTAAGATTTTAAATTACTGAAATACACTTTTTGTTTCACTTACATATTGACTGGTCTATAGAATCTTGGAAAGTTTTTTGAATTTCAAGGCACATTTGCAGAGGTACCGGTGTATGCTGATATTTTTCTCTGTCACTGGGTTGAAAATATTCTTATGTAAAGGATGATTGGTTCTCCTAAGTTATTTTTGGCAAGCAAATCAGGCTTGTCCTTAAGTTGATTCAGGTGTGTTGTTACTTTTGTTAATAGATGCACTCAGTTACATGAATATAATTTTTGTCATATATTAAGTATTGTCTGATAATCATATACGCAGAAAGTAACACATTGGGCAAAGAAATAGTTAAACAGTTATTAGTGTTTGAGATCGTATTAGGATCTGGCATCTAAGAGGACAATGTTACATCTTTTTCATCTCAACTTTGCTTTCAACTATTCCCTTTAAATGTATAAAGTGACAGCAAAAAGATATGACTTAAGAAATAACATTCATTAAAGAGAGTAGAACTAGGATGGGGTTTAGAAAATGTTAAAGAGAAGGAACTCCTATGTAGTATTGCTTAACCGTGGATACAAAGCAGCACTGAACACTCCATGCTCAAGCATTAAGCCTGTGCTGTTTAGACTTGCAGGACTGACAGTTCACCACCCCACGAAGCAAAACAATGCCTTTTTAAAAACTTTATTTGTTGAAATTTTATTCTTATAGTGGAGTGGAATTTACTTCCCTTTGTATTTCATATTTCTTGTTTTTAATCTACAATTGTGCAGAATGAAATATCTTCTATGATGTCTCCTCCTTTTGTGTTTGAAATTTACACATGATGATATATCTTATAACTTTAAGAATAAATATTGCCTCTGATGGTAAACATCTTAAGTCTTTTTAGGCAAAATTTCCCAATTTGGAAATTTCATGAGATTTATTTTGAGGCCACCTGAAATGTCCATTTAATTTTCTGTTAAAATCTGTTTCTTTTGGAACCTGGATATAAGCTGATATTGATTCCAGCCATGAAGCAGGGAAAAATATATAACATTCCATCATAAAATGAAATGTCATTAAATCTGTAATACAAGATCTGTAAGAACATCTGAATCAGAAATTAAAAATCTTTGACTACAAAGGACTGAAAATTTGGAAATAACAGTAAGAGTCATCTGCTACTCAGAAGAAAATTGAACAAGACAAAATTACAACTTACAGTAGCCAAACTATGGAAGCAGTCCAAGTGTCATTTAATAGATGAGAGATAGATAAAGAAGAGGTGGGATATATATACCCACCTCTGTGTGTGTATGTGTATATATATACACACATATATACATGTACATACACATACATGTATATATACATATACACATACATGTACATATACATATATACATATATGTACATGTACATATATAATATATACATATATGTACATTTACATATATAATATATATACATGTACATATATAATATATATATATACATATACATAAAAAATGAAATCTTGCTAGTTGCTACAATGTGGACAGATCTCAAGAGTATAATGCTAAGTGAAATAAGTCAGTTAGAGAAAGACAAATACCATATGATCTCACTTATATGTGGAATTTAAGAAACAAAACAAATAGGCAAAGGGAAGAAAAGAGACAGACAAAGTAATAGACTCATAACTATAGAGAGCAAAGTGGTGATTACCAAGGGAAGGGTAGTGGGGGATGGGTGAAATAGAGGATGGGGATTAAAAAGTACACTTATCATGATGAAAAAAAAAAAAACCTACAAATTCCTTTTCCAAAAACCAGGAAAAACAATAATCAAAAAACAAAAAACCTTTACAGAATAGAGCTGGTCAAATTGTCACTTTCTTGAAATTTGGGAATCATATGAATGTTCCCTTATGCTCCTTGGTTGTTCAGGGAATAAAATACTGCACACAGTCTAACTCTGAATTCATATTATTGTACGTTATAATATAAAACATTGTGTAATCACCCAAACTGCAGCTATTAGAATTTGTGTAAAGTCTGTCTTATTAAGAAGAAATGGGTTAAAAGAAACACAGGTTAAAATTGTTAGTTTGTTCTAAACACCGTTTTGCTGAACCTCACAAACACAAAAATGAGGAATCAACTACCAGATACCCAATGGAGAACAGAATGGCCAAAATTACAATGAGAGATACAGGATAAAAGGATGTTTCATAGAACTGGGCAAGGGGTAGTCAATATTTGTATAATTTAAAATGCAATAGAGTAGAATTAACATATCAAAATTTTTTTATTAATGTGTCAAAAATAAAAGACCAGAATATATACATAATGATATATTTTATAATGAATTTGGAAAAGTTGGTACAAAATGGTGAATTCCAAGGCCTAGCGTAGTAAAATTATTACCTATTTAAAATGTTGTAGGGTGGTTCAGTCAGTTAGGCGTCCAACTTCGGCTCAGGTCATAATCTCGGTCCGTGAGTTCGAGCCCTGCATTGGGCTCTGTGCTGACAGGTCAGAGCCTGGAGCCTGTTTCGGATTCTGTGTCTCCCCTCTCTCTGTCCCTCCCCTATTCACGCTCTGTCTCTCTCTGTCTCAAAAAAAAATAAACGTTAAAAAAAATTAAAAAAAAAGTTGTATCTTCTGAGCCTCTTACCAAAATAACTAAACAAGGTCGATAGGAAAGAAAGTCAGGATGGAATCTGACTTCTTGATAGTAGTATGCAAAGAAAGGCAACAGTGGATCTATATTTCCAAAAGATTCAAAGAAATAAAATGCGATATAAAAATTAGTTTAGAGCCAATCTATCTTACAAGTATATGAAGGTTAAAGGAAATAACTTTAAGTATGCAAAACTTTGTAGGATGTTGTATGCATAAGCACTTCCTGAGATATCTAGAGGATTCTCCATCTAGTTAAGGGAGATTTGGAGAACCTTCAGTTATACTGTTGCTTAGAATTTATTTATTTATTTTTTTCAATATATAAAATTTAGTGTCAAATTGGTTTCCATACAACACCCAGTGCTCATCCCAAAAGGTGCCCTCCTCAACACCCATCACCCACCCTTCCCACCCTCCCACCCCCCATCAACCCTCAGTTTGTTCTCAGTTTTTAAGAGTCCCTTATGCTTTGGCTCTCTCCCACTCTAACCTCTTTTTTTTCCTTCCCCTCCCCAATGGGTTTCTGTTAAGTTTCTCAGGATCCACATAAGAGTGAAACCATATGGTATCTGTCTTTCTCTGTATGCCTTATTTCACTTAGCATCACACTCTCCAGTTCCATCCACATTGCTACAAAGGGCCATATTTCATTCTTTCTCATTGCCACGTAGTAATCCATTGTGTCTATTAACCACAATTTCTTTATCCATTCATCAGTTGATGGACATTTAGGCTCTTTCCATAATTTGGCTATTGTTGAGAGTGCTGCTATAAACATTGGGGTACAAGTGCCCCTATGCATCAGTACTCCTGTATCCGTTGGGTAAATTCCTAGCAGTGCTACTGCCGGGTCATAGGGTAGGTCTATTTTTAACTTTTTGAGGAACCTCCACACGGTTTTACAGAATGGCTGCACCAATTTGCATTCCCACCAACAGTGCAAGAGGGTTCCCGTTTCTCCACATCCTCTCCTGCATCTATAGTCTCCTGATTTGTTCATTTTGGCCACTCTGACTGGCATGAAGTGATATCTGAGTGTGGTTTTGATTTGTATTTCCCTGATGAGGAGTGACGTTGAGCATCTTTTCATGTGCCTGTTGGCCATCTGGCTGTCTTCTTTAGAGAAGTGTCTATTCATGTGTTCTGCCCATTTCTTCACTGGATTATTTGTTTTTCGGGTGTGGAGTTTGGTGAGCTCTTTATAGATTTTGGATACTAGCCCTTTGTCTGAAATGTCATTTGCAAATATCTTTTCCCATTCCGTTGGTTGCCTTTTAGTTTTGTTGATTGTTTCCTTAGCTGTGCAGAAGCTTTTATCTTCATGAGGTCCCAGTAGTTCATTTTTGCTTTTAATTCCCTTGCCTTTGGGGATGTGTCGAATAAGAAATTGCTACGGCTGAGGTCAGAGAGGTCTTTTCCTGCTTTCTCCTCTAGGGTTTTGATGGTTCCCTGTCTCACATTCAGGTCCTTTATCCATTTTGAGTTTATTTTTGTGAATGGTGTGAGAAAGTGGTCTAGTTTCAACCTTCTGCATGTTGCTATCCAGTTCTCCCAGCACCATTTGTTAAAGAGACTGTCTTGTTTCCATTGGATATTCTTTCCTGCTTTGTCATAGATTAGTTGGCCATACTTTTGTGGGTCTAGTTCTGGGGTTTCTATTCTATTCCATTGGTCTATGTGTCTGTTTTGTGCCAATACCATGCTGTCTTGATGATGACAGCTTTGTAGTAGAGGCTAAAGTCTGGGATTGTGATGCCTCCTGCTTTGGTGTTCTTCTTCAAAATTACTTTGGCTATTTGGGGCCTTTAGTGGTTCCATATGAAGTTTAGGATTGCTTGTTCTAGCTTCGAGAAGAATGCTGGTGCAATTTTGATTGGGATTGCACTGAATGTGTAGATAGCTTTGGGTAGTATTGACATTTTGACAATCTTTATTCTTCCAACCCATGAGCATGGAATGTTTTTCCATTTCTTTATATCTTCTTCAATTTCCTTCATAAGTTTTCTATAGTTTTCAGCATACAGATCCTTTACATCTTTGGTTAGATTTATTCCTAGGTATTTTATGCTTCTTGGTGCAATTGTGAATGGGATCAGTTTCTTTATTTGTCTTTCTGTTGCTTCATTATTAGTGTATAAGAATGCAACTGATTTCTGTACATTGATGTTTTATCCTGCAACTTTGCTAAACTCATATATCAATTCTAGCAGACTTTTGGTGGAGTCTATCGGATTTTCCACGTATAATATCATGTCATCTGCAAAAAGAGAAAGCTTAACTTCATCTTTGCCACCTTTGATGGCTTTGATTTCCTTTTGTTTTCTGATTGCTTATGCTAGGACTTCCAACACTATGTTAAACAACAGCAGTGAGAGTGGACATCCCTGTCTTGTTCCTGATCTCAGGGAGAAAGCTCTCAGTTTTTCCTCATTGAGGATGATGTTAGATGTGGACTCTTCATAAATGGCTTTTATGATGTTTAAGTATGTTCCTTCTATCCCGACTTTCCTGAGGGTTTTTATTAAAAAGTTGCTGAATTTTGTCAAATGCTTTTTCTGCATCAATTGACAGGATCATATCATTCTTATCTTTTATTAATGTGATGGATCATGTTGATTGATTTGCGAAAGTTGAACCAGCCCTGCATCTCAGGAATGAATCCCACTTGATCATGGTGAATAATTCTTTTTATATGCCATTGAATTCGATTTGCTAGTATCTTACTGAGAATTTTTGCGTCCAAATTCATCAGGGATATTGGCCTATAATTCTGTTTTTTTACTGGGTTTTTGTCTGGTTTAGGAATCAAAGTAATACTGGCTTCATAGAATGAGTCTGGAAGTTTTCCTTCCCTTTCTGTTTTTTGGAATAGCTTGAGAAGGATAGGTATTATTTCTGCTTTAAACGTCTGGTAAACCTCCCCCGGGAAGCCATCTGGTCCTGGACTCTTATTTGTTGGGAGATTTTTGATAACTGATTCAATTTCTTCTCTGGTTATGGGTCTGTTCAAGCTTTCTATTTCCTCCTGATTGAGTTTTGGAAGTGTGTGGGTGTTTAGGAATTTGTCCATTTCTTCCTGGTGTTCCAGCTTGTTGGCATCTAATTTTTCATAGTATTCCCTGATAATTGCTTGTAATCTGAGGGATTGGTTGTAAGAATTCCTGTGGTTGATCTCAAGCTTCATAGCATCGTGGTCTGAAAGTATGCATGGTATGATCACAATTCGTGTATACTTATGAAGGGCTGTTTTGTGACCCAGTATGTGATCTATCTTGGAGAATGTTCCATGTGCACTTGAGAAGAAAGTATATTCTGTTGCTTTGGGATGCAGAGTTCTAAATATATCTGTCAAGTCCATCTGATCCAATGGATCATTCAGGGCCCTTGTTTCTTTATTGACTGTGTGTCTAGATGATCTATGCATTTCTATAAGTGGGGTGTTAAAGTCCCCTGAAGTGACCACATTCTTATCAATAAGGTTGCTTATGTTTGTAAGTAATTGTTTTATATATTTGGGGGCTCCCGTATTCGACGCATAGACATTTATAATTGTTAGCTTTTCTTGATGGATAGACCCTGTAATTATTATATAATGCCCTTCTTCATCTCTTGTTACAGTCTTTAATTTAAAGTCTAGTTTGTCTAATATAAGTATGGCTACTCCAGCTTTGTTTTGACTTCCAGTAGCATGATAAATAGTTTTCCATCCCCTCATTTTCAACCTGAAGTTGTTCTCAGGTCTAAAATGAGTCTCTTGTAGACAGCAAATAGATGGGTCTTGTTTTTTTTATCCATTCTGATACCCTATGTCTTTTGGTTGGCGCATTTAGTCCATTTACGTTCAGTGTTATTATAGAAAGATATGGGTTTAGAGTCATTGTGATGTCTGTAGGTTTCATGCTTGTAGCGATGTCTCTGGTGATTTGTCTCACAGAATCCCCCTTAGGATCTCTTATAGGGCTGGTTTAGTGGTGACGAGTTCCTTCAGTTTTTGTTTGTTTGGGAAGGCCTTCATCTCTCCTTCTATCCTAAATGACAGACTTGCTGGATAAAGGATTCTCGGCTGCATATTTTTTTTTGTTCATCACATTGAAGATTTCCTTCCGTTCCTTTCTGGTCTGCCAAATATCAGTAGAGAGATCCGTCACGAGTCTTATCAGTCTCCCTTTAATGTTAGAGCACGTTTATCCCTGGCTGCTTTCAGAATATTCTTTATCCTTGTATTTTGCCAGTTTCACTATGATATGTCATGTAGAAGATTGATTCAAGTTACGTCTGAAGGGAGTTCTCTGTGCCTCTTGGATTTCAATGCCTTTTTCCTTCCCCAGATCAGAGAAGTTCTCAGCTATTATTTCTTGAAGTACACCTTCAGCACCTTTTCCTCTCTCTCCCTCCTCTGGAATACCAATTATGCATAGATTATTTCTCTTTAGTGCATCACTTAGTTCTCTAATTTTCCCCTCATATTCCTGAAGTTTTTTTTATCTCTCTTTTTCTCAGCTTCTTCTTTTTCCATAATTTTATCCTCCAGTTCACCTATTCTCTCCTCTGCCTCTTCATTCCGAGCTGTGGTTGTCTCCATTTTATTTTGCAGCTCATTAATAGCATTTTTTAGCTCCTCCTGGATGTTCCTTAGTCCCTTGATCTCTGTAGCAATAGATTCTCTGCTGTCCTCTATACTGTTTTCAAGCCCAGCGAATAATTTTATGACTATTATTCTAAATTCACTTTCTGTTATATTGTTTAAATCGTTTTTGATCAGTTTGTTAGCTGTTGCTATTTCCTGGAGATTCTTTTGAGGGGAATTCTTCTGTTTCATCATTTTGGATAGTCCCTGGAGTGGTGTAGGACTGCAGGGCACTTCCCCTGTGCTGTCTTGAATAACTTGCATTGGTGGGCGTGGCTGCAGTCAGTCCTGATGTCTGCCCCCAGCCCACAGCTGGGGCCATAGTCAGACTGTTGTGTACCTTCTCTTCCCCTCTCCTAGCGGTGGGATTCTCTGTAGGGTGGCGTGGCCCATCTGGGCTACATGCACACTGCCAGGCTTGGTGCTGGGGATCTGGCATATTAGCTGGGGTGGATGGGCAAGTTGCACAGGGGAGGGAAGGGCAAGCTCAGCTGGCTTATATTTGGGTGATCTGCTTCGGTTGGGGCCCTGCACCGGAAGGGAGTCAGACCTGCCCCAGCCAGAGGGATGGATCTGCAGAAGCACAGTGTTGGGTGTTTGCATGGTGCAAGCAAGTTCCCTGGCAGGAACTGGTTCCCTTTTCGATTTGGGCTGGGGGATGGGTGAGGGAATGGCGCTGGCGAATGCCTTTGTTCCCCACCAAGCTGAGCTCTGTCGTCTGGGGCTCAACAACTCTCTCTCCCATTGTCCTCCAGCCCTCGCGCTCTCCGAGCAGAGCTGTTAACTTATAACCTTCCAGATGTTAAGTCCCACTTGCTGTCAGAACACACTCTGTCTGGGTCCTCCACTTTTGCAAGCCAGACTCGGGGCCTCTGCTTGGCTGGCGGGCTGCCTCTCTGCCCTGGCTCCCTCCCGCCAGTCTGTGTAGTGCACTGCCTCTCCGCCCTTCCTACCCTCTTCCGTGGGCCTGTCCTCTACGCTTGGCTCTGGAGAATCCGTTCTGCTAGTCTTCTGGCAGTTTTCTGGGTTATTTAGGCAGGTGTATGTGGAATCTAAGTGATCAGCAGGACGTGGTGAGCCCAGCGTCCTCCTACCCCACCATCTTCAATACATTGTCTTTTTAAGAACCTTTAAAAAGTTCCCCAGGTGACTCTTGATACTTTTGGACAATACCAGACTGGAGCATATAAAGACTAAGATATTCTTGTGTATTTCAGAGTGCACTTAGGGAAACAACTTGCACTTTGTAACTGGGCAGGAATATTGTTTGGTTAGAAGGGTAAAGGAAAGGGAGGCTGGTGGTGTTACCCTAGCACAATTTTTTGTTGAACACCTGTTGTCAGTTCTCTTGAGTATAACTGCTGGGTCATATGGGTCCTATAGTAACTTTATGTTTAGCATTTTGAGGACCTGTCAAATGGTTTCCACAGTGGCTGCACCATTTTATGTTCCCACCAGCAGTGTATACACATTTCAGTTTCTCCATATCCTCACCAAAACTTGTTATTTTATAATTTTTTTTATAGCCAATCCAGTGGGTGTGAAATGAGAATGCATTCTGGTTTTGATTTGAATTCATCTAACGACTAATGATATTGGGCATCTTTTCATGTGCTTCCTGGTTGGCCATTTGTTTATCTTCTTGAGAGATGTATTTTCAAATCTTTCATTCAGTTTAAAATGAGATTGTGTTTTTATTATGGAGTTTTAGGAGTCCTTTATATTTAGACCTGTATTAGTTTTCTAGGACTGCCATAATAAATTACCACAGTCTTGGTGGTTTAAAACAGAAATTTAGTGTCTTGCAATTTTGGAGGCTAGAAATTGGCAATAAGTATGTTGACATACTCATAAATATCTAGGGAAGAATCCTTTCTTGCCACTTCCAGCATCCACTTATGTCTGCATGATTTCATCTTCTACCTCCGCTTTCGCATGGTCCTATTCCCTGTATTCTTGTCCTTTCCTCTTTGTCTCTTATTAGGACAGTTGCTTTTAGATTTAGAGCCAGCCCAGGTTCTCCAAATTAATGTCATCTCAGTACCCTTATTACATTTACAAAGACCTTTTTTCCAAGTAAGGTCACATCAGTAGTTTCAGGAGTTGTGATATAGCATATAGACCTATCTCTTTGAGGGCCACCACTCCACTGGCTACAAGATCTTCATTAGAAGAGTCTTACAACTACTTTCTCTCATCTGCAGGTCTTATTTTCACTTTCTTGAGTGGAGGCTTTGACACAAATATTTTTAGTTTGGATGAAGTCCAGTGTACCTATTTTTTCTTTTGTTTATTATGCTTTGGGTGTCCTTTTAAAAAAAAACATCGCCTACAATAAACCAACAGCAAATAATAAATATACTATGAATTTCTAGGATTGTATCATCTGTGGTTTTTGTTTTGTTTTCCATTCATGGCCTGGAGAAGCTGAGATGATAATGAGGAGCGTGGTTTTGGGGTGTGTCTGCAGACAGAAACCATATTATGCAGGGCCTTTAAGGTGTTGAAAAACATCACAGTTTGAACTTTATCCTAACAATAAATGGATGGCCTTTGGGAGCTTTCATAGTATGTATGTTTGCTTTGTGAAAGACACTGTTAAGTGTTTTATGCAACTTATGTGTTTTATCCTTGACATGCTATGAGAATGTAGTGCTATTTTACAGAAACTGGTTTAGAGAAGTTATGCTTCTTCTCAAAACTCCTACACTGACCCCCTTTCATAGGTGTGAGTTTCCAGTGTGGGGTCCTCTAAGCTTCTGAGTTTTAATAATGCCAAACTCTCCCCTTTATTCCTCCAGCTCTGAAGCTGGTATTTTTTTTCCTTCAGCTGCTTTTAAAATGATCCCTTAGTGCTTTAAAAAGTCTATTTTTAGTTCTTCAATACCTAGTTAACCATCTTTAGATTATATTATTTTATTAGAAGAACAAATATGCATTTTTGTGGTATATTCTGATTCATAAATTTGTAACAGAATTGGCCCCAGGAAGTAGCTCCTTAAATATGGGGATTGGGAATTGGCTTGGTCTTGTCCTTGGGAATGAGCACAGCCTGAGATCCTTGCCCATGGGAAATGGCATGCTAGTGATCGATTACCAGCAGGCAGTGGCATTGCAGATAATTGTGTTGATTGCATTGAAGGCTAACTGAAGCAAGTGGCTATTGTACTTGACCATTTTGCTACTAATGTTGATTATAAGGAGTGTGGTGAGTGATGGATTCTTCTGAATACTTATAGAAAGAAAGGACAAACTCAGATTTTTAAAATTTGATTTCAAGTTATAGTTTGAGAACCAGAAAAGTTCTGTGACAGTTCTTAAATATCTTGCTTTTGTAGTTATGGATGTAATCCTGCTGAAATCAGCCACAGAATTTAATTTTGTAGTTTTCAGAGTAACAACTTAATTTGTGAAATTAAAGGCATTGCTTAGTAACAAGGGGAAATATGTTTGGAATTAACATGCATAGAGCCTTCCAAACTTCCAGAAATATGTGTAATTTTTCTTTAAGTGCTGGCTTCCTAGGAGTTGCCTATGGATCAGAGTAGCTTATTTTTCAGGCCGTGTTTGTTCAGAGGTGTGCTTTATTCCTGAGCCTTTGAACCTTCATTTTTCATTGGATCTTTGTGTGGCTTAGGAGATGCTTTCAAGTCTTCCCTAATTCTCCTGAGTGGGTGCAGCCTAGCACATGCAAACAGCCTTCCTGTCTCTGAAGTTTATGATCTTAGGAGGGATCTTAGATGGTTCTTTCTGTCTGATGTCTAGTTTCTCTGCTGTTTTGTTAATGGCTGCCAGCATCAAGGAAATTCTAACACTTGTTCATTGTTCTTCACCAAGATTCCCGTGTTTTTTGAGAATGTCCTTCATCATGGAATTCTCCACACCAAGTTCCAAAATGAAGTCAGCCACCTCAGATAAGGCTGCAGGGCTTTTTTTCTTTAAAGCCTTTCTCTCCCCGAATCAGAAACTTTGAACCACTGCATAGGAGTTGGGGAAGAAGATCTTACTTATAATTTTTCTTCACCACTATCAATATAGTCCACATTCCTTTTTATCTTTAGGCTAAACTATTCTAAATGTTTATGACTATTCCTCATGTAATATGGTTCTGTTTACTTACTGTCCTTGAATGGACTTCAGATTCTTTGTATTAAGTTTGATTCTCTAAATATAATCTGACCACAAAGTCATAAAATATGGGAGGAGAAGAATGGAAAAGAAAGGAGTAGAAAGAACATGCATGAAGGCTTCCTCTTTCTTTATGAATGACTATAGCATTTATGATTTAAAAAATAATCTCACAATCTCCCTTCTGCATTACTATGTGGACCCAGGTCAGAAGAATGTGTCTGGCTTCCCTTTGCCAAGTATTACTTTCAGTATTACATTAAGAGAATTGTTTTGAGGGGCGCCTGGGTGGCGCAGTCGGTTAAGCGTCCGACTTCAGCCAGGTCACGATCTCGCGGTCCGGGAGTTCGAGCCCCGCGTCAGGCTCTGGGCTGATGGCTCAGAGCCTGGAGCATGTTTCCGATTCTGTGTCTCCCTCTCTCTCTGCCCCTCCCCCGTTCGTGCTCTGTCTCTCTCTGTCCCAAAAATAAATAAACGTTGAAAAAAAAAATTTAAAAAAAAAAAAGAGAATTGTTTTGAGATTAACTTAATGTACTAAGTAAACTATCTTGTGATTGTTTAATGGAGGCATCTTTACATTTGTAGTTATTAACTTGAAGGTATACATATTTGTGTAGTTAACAGACTTAATATTTAAAAGTATATACATATGCATATATATCCGTATATATATATGGATATATATGTATAATGTTTATTATGAAGCAACAATTCACATACCACAAAATTCATCCATTTGTCATAATATATTCTGTAGAAATCTTGATCATTCAATATTCCACAAAACATCATACCAGTCCACTACATTGATGTGGTAATTCTGACTGGACCCAATAAAAGGAAAAAAGCAAATATTTTGGATGCCATAGACATATCTGAGTTAGATCGTGGGAAATAAACCACCTCAGTAAAGTTTCTAGGGTTCCCATGGCTAGCATCCCCTGAGCTCTAGTATAGCTTGTAGATCTCAAATGCCTAAACTTGGGCTTCAAGTGATTGTGTGATCTCAGCTACCTATGATGAACTGAATGCTATCTTATTCTTTAAGCCATAAAATTGAAATTCAGAACCAACATTATATCATTAAGTGGAAATGGCACATAATAAACTGGGCTTAGCAGGTCAAGAGGCATAAGAAGTTACATTAGATTATAGTAAAGTCCTTCAACAACTATTACTGCCTGATTGCCTTATCTCTTTATTATATATCTATGACTACGTGGACTAAAAATTAAATATTTAGAGTTTAATATACAGTTGGTTTCTTTTATATAATTGGCAGCAACTAGAAGTGAAACTCTGAAGCTCTACTACTGCAATTTAGTGAAGTATTGTGGTTAGATTTGGTTAGTTATGGTAGTATTATGATTTTGGCCCTGAATGAGTGTGGTGAGGAGAAATTCTCCCAAGGGAAGAATTTCAAGCAGTACTTTTAGTTGTCCACTTTGTTTGACTAGAAGCATGGGTATATATTTATACCTGAATAGTTACTAATGGTGTAATTAGATGGTCAGAGCTTGGACTGAATAGTAGGAAGCCTACTGACAGAGAATTCCTGGGGGAGAGTTCTAGTGATAGACCTCTCAGAATGGGCATAGATTATGAAAATAAAGATGTCCGATGTGAGTGATACTACGGGGCAGCTCCTACAGAGGAATCTTTAGAAGTCAGGTAGGCAAATTACAAGTTTTCTGCATGTTAACATCTTTCTTCAGTCATCTCAGCACTTGCTGAATGGGTTCCTATGCAAAATGACCAAGGTTAGAGATCATTCATTGCTAAACAATTTGGAATTCCTTACAAAGCTTGATCTGGCTGTTAGTGTTACCTGACCTTTAATGCTGAGCCACTAAATGGCACAATTTACTGCGGGGATCAGCCAGTGATCTGATGGCAGGTTAATTATATTGAAACATGTCCATTGTGGAAGAAGTAGAATTCTGACCTCACTGAAATGAACATATGGGTATGCATTTTTTTCCTAACTAAAGTACCATAGGCTAAACTCCCATCCATGGATTGAAAAAAATGCTTTGTCACAACGGTGGTATTCTATATAACATTGCATCTGATGAGCCAAACAAGTGCAGCTGTGATCTCATGACCAAGAATGCCCTGATATTAACACTTGTTCACTCATAAACAGCTGGTCTAATAGAATGATAAAATGATATACTGAAGACTCGTTTATGACTATTTTGGGAAGTGAGATCTTCATTCTCTTTGGGAATCAAGATGTAGAAATTGTAATAAATCCTGTCGCTGTTATATCTAACAACTCAATAATTTTTGCTTCCCATTTGCATCACTCTGAGCTCTACTGTGTTGGAGGTCTTGGTGCCTAAGAAAGAATGACTTCCACCAGAGTAGACAATATTTTCATTAAATGCAAATTAAGACCAACTGTTGGCCATTTGAGGTTGACTAGAGAATATAAGTCTTCTAGGTTAATGTCTGTGAAGATGATTCTAATAGAAATCAGTGAGAATTAAGAATTTGCCTATCTGATAAATGTAAATACTAAGCTTGAATAGCATGGAAAAAAGTGACTAAAATGTTTGAGTTGAGAGCATGTAATTCTTGGATTTTGTTGTGGCAAATTATATTACAAAGAAATTTATAAGCTTATTTTTTACTTAAAATTTTTTTAATGTTTATTTTTGAGTGAGAGGGAGAGACAACAGACAGATAGACACAGAGTGCAAGCAGGGGAGGGGCAGAGAGAGGGAGACACAGAATCTGAAGCAGGTTCCAAGCTCTGAGCTGTCAGCACAGAGCTTGACGCCAGGCTCAAACTCACAAACTGTGAGATCATGACCTGAGCCCAAGTTGGACATTTAACCGACCAAGTCACCCAGACGCCCCTGTATTTTTTTTATTCTTAAACCCTTCTTTTTCACATGTTAGGAAATCCATAAAAATAGTACTTAACACTCAGGTTTATCTTATAAGGACAAACAGAAAAAAAAAAAAAAAAGATAGTGTTCTGGGCAGAAAAAAATTTCTTAAAACATACAGTGGTGACAATACAGTGAATGAATAGTATACCCATGAGAATGAATTGGGGCTACCGCCCAAGGTAGAGACAGCTAAATGGTTGACTGTTAATACTTTACCATTTGTGTGCAGGTTTGTTCTTAGGTGATGTTTCTCCCATTCCCATTTTATACTGCATAATCAATTTAGATTGCAAAATGCCATTTCCAGTATATTATTTATTTTGTTTGGTTAATATTCTATTATTGACTTAGGTTCTCTGATTCTATTAATTGACTCAGGTCATGATCTCACAGTTTGTGAGTTCGAGCCCCACATCGGGCTCTGTGCTGGCAGCTCAGAGCCTGGAGCCTGCTTCCAGTTCTGTCTCCCTCTCTGCCCCTCCCCTACTCATGCTCTGTGTCTCTCTTTCTCAAAAATAAACAAACATTAAAAAAAAAGAAATAATTTTCTATTGTATTGGGTAGTGTTATATAATAAGTGAAGAGTCTTGGAATTCAAATTGACCTATAAATCTTAAGAGAAGGAAAAATAAGACTGTGTTATCTTGAAGAACTTTAATTCACATTTCTGAGTCTCATTTTCTTATTCATAAATTGGAAATAATAATAAAAGCACTTAAATTAATGCCTATAAAAGAGTGGCATACAGTAGGCATTCAAGGAGGATCAGTGCATTATTTCTATTGTCATTTTGTTGTTTTTTGTTTTGATGTTAAGAGATATAAAACCTGTGTATGTACTAAATTTTTTTTCTGACTTTTATTGTTGATTCTTCCAAGTGAATTTCAATCCACTTAATTTACAATTCTGCAAGAAATAAAATAAATTTTATTTGTAAGTTGAAACTTAGGAAATTCTTTTGATGACAAAGGCTGCACTTCAATATGCCACGATCAATAAATGTTATGGGTATTTGAATGGATAAATTATCCTTTATATATTCATTCAAATATATTTATTGAGTGTTTATATATTAACCAATATACTAAGTACTGCTATTTCAAAAATTGATCAGGTAAGGCATGGCTCTTGCCCTTAAAGAGCATACATTTTAGGACTTTTACACAGATGATTAATAATAGTTTGAAGTATAATAAATATTAGTCCTTGAGACTGAGATAACCAAGAGAAATATCATTAGGTTTTACCTTTTTTTTTTTTTACATTTATTCAGTTAATGGAAATGAAACACAGAATATCCTTCACTCTGTGATTTTACCACTGTTGTCACATTCTCTCTAGTTTTTTCTCCCACTGCTTCCCATTGGTATTTGCCTGGAAGCTAAGTTAAAGAAAAAATAATAATTGAGTTACCTCTTGACAAGAAGTTGGGTGAAAGGTTTGAGAGAAGGAGTCAGTGTTATAGGAGTACTTTCCAAATGGAGTTAGGAGAAAATTCAAGAGAAATTTGTTAAGATACTATCCATCAGGATGGATGGATGGCTTTGTTGAATGAATTTTAGATTCTTAATTAACATAAAGTCATAGGAAGACTGATTAGACAATTCCCTCAGATAGAGGGATCATTAGTGTTTGGGCTTTAGGGATATATTTTGTGGTGTTCTACTGGATGATTAATAAATGTTGCCATTTCTTGAATTATATTTACCCTATTCCTGCACTTGGAGACAACTATAATATGTAGAAATAAACTGAATGCCTAGAATTTTCAACTTATTTTACAAGGTCAATGTATTATCAATTTGAAGTGCTTACAGTAAGGTTTTTGGGGCATTAAATATTTCCCTTGTAATGCATATAATAGCTTCTGAATCTCTTCATGGCATCTTTAATCTCTTTATTTCTCAGAGTATAAATGGCTGGATTTAGGAGAGGTGTAATAACAGAGTAAAACACAGCAAGAAATTTGTCCACCCAGGTGATGCTGAGTGGCCACACATAGATGAAGATGCAAGGCCCAAAGAAGAGCACCACCACTGTGATGTGGGCAGTACAGGTAGAGAGTGCCTTGGAAGCACCAGTTTTAGTGCTTTGGCGGATGGTGAGAAGAATATATGTATAGGATATCAACAACAGAATAAAGCAAGTCATAGCTAGAACCCCACTGTCAGCATTCATTAATATTCCCAAATTGTAGGAATCTATGCAGGCAAGCTTGATTACCAGTGGTATGTCACAGAAGAAGCTGTCAATTTCCCTGGGGCCACAGAAAGGCAATTGCACAATCACAGCCATCTGACTCATGGCATGCACGAAGCCAATGCTCCAGGAAGTTACCACCAGACTAGTGCATTTTTGCAGGCTCATCATGGCCGAATAGTGGAGTGGCTTACAGATAGCCACATAGCGGTCATAGGCCATTACCACCAATAGTACCATCTCACCCCCTCCAACAAAATGTACATAGAGGATCTGGCACATACACCCTCCAAAGGAAATAGTCTTGTTCTCCCTGAGAAAGTCCGTGATCATCTTTGGAGTGGTGACTGAAGAAAGCCACATATCAACAAAGGACAGGTTGGCCAACAAGAAATACATGGGGGAATGAAGATGGGAATCAGTGATGATTAGGATCATGATGAAAACATTTCCAGATACAATAATCAGGTAAAGCATAAAAAATATGATTAGGAATAAGACCTGCATATTCTATGAGTGGCAAAGTCCCAGAAGCACAAATTCTGACACTATAGACAAATTTCCTTTATCCATTTTATTCACTGTGTCCTCTAAAATAACCTAGGAAGAAGGATAGATTGTCAGTTAGTGGTGTGGGAATGGGTACTTAACTTTTAGTATTTAATTGAAATTCTATTTCATTTAAATTTACATTTCCTTGAAAATTAGCATTTATACCTGAAAGTGGAAAATATAACTGGGAAGACAAATATTGGCAAAATATTCCTGACATTATGCCTTTTTTTTAAATTCTCGAGTTACTTAACATACAGGGTAGCCTTGGCTTCAGGAGCAGAATCTAGTGATTCATCACTTACATATGAAAACCCAGTGCTCATCCCAACAAGTGCCCTTGTTAGTACCCATCACCCATTTTCCCTACCCACATCAACCCTCAGTTTGTTCTCTGTATTTAAGATGCTTTTAGGGTTTCTCTCCCTCTCTGTTTTCATCTTATTTCTCCTCCCCTTCTCCTATTATCATCTGTCAAGCTTCTCAAATTCCACAGATGAGTGAACCTCTTTTATAAAACACCATAAACCTAATTTTTTTGCTTATTACTATAAAATATATGTTGGAACAGTCAGTAGGAGAAAAGCTATACAGAAAACCTTATAATAAATACCATGGCATGATAATTTAAATGCAAAATCAGGCACACAATTTATCATTAAGATCACAGTTAAATGAAATTCATTTAGTAAACTAAATGTATTAGAAAAAGATGTCTGTGGGGAATTAGATGAGAAAGTGATTAACCACAGAGGAAGGTAACTCAGACTTAGAGTCTGACTTGAAGTCTGAATGGAAGCTTGTTATACTCAAGCTTATCCATAGAGAATATTTATTTTCATTTACAGTTGACTTTTGAACAACACAGGATTGAATTCTGTGGGTCTATTATATGCAGATTTTTGTCAGTAGGCACAGCACTGTAAATGTATTTTCTCTTCTTTATGATTTTCTTAATAACGTTTTCTTGAGGCGCCTGGGTGGCTCAGTCAGTTAAGCGTCCGACTTTAACTCAGGTCACCATCTCGCGGTCCATGAGTTCGAGCCCTGCGTTGGGCTCTGAGCTGATGGCTCAGAGCCTGGAGCCTGCTTCAGATTCTGTGTCTCCCTCTCTCTCTGCACCTCCCCCATTCATGCTCTGTCTCTCTCTGTCTCAAAAATAAATAAACGTTAAAAAAAATAACGTTTCCTTTTTTCTAGCCCACTTCATTGTAGTAATGCAGCATATAACATGTAAAAAATACAAATATCTTTCAATCAACTCTATTATTGCTAAGGCTTTTGGCCAACAGTAGGCCATTGGTTGAATTTTGGTTGATTCAAAAGTTGTGCAAAGATTTTTGACAGCATGTCAACCATATATCAATGGATGCCATGAAATCCCTAGGTTTAAAAATATTGCCATACAAGTTTCAAATACATATAAATGTTATTTAGAGGATGTGAATAAATTGTAGACATATGGAATCAGAATACATGTTTGTTAGTGCTGAGTGAGCATGAAGTTAAAACTTCAGAGATCACCAATTATTTATCTCTAAATATATAATTTTTTTATTTTGTACAAATATGTAAATACAATAATGATATTGTTTATATTCATCCTTCAGTAAATTGATTATTTTTTCACTGGATGGTGGAAAGCTAATTGTTTATCTCTCTTCTCCCTTTATTATTTCTTTCCCTTTGCTTTATTTTTTATGTGTCTCTTCTTTTTTTACCCTTTGAAATCTTAACAGTGATGCCAAAGAGAGCAGAACTGTGAAAACCTACTGCATCATGAACACTAGTTTCCCCTTCCCTTATATTGAGAACTCAGAATCACAGGATAGAAATGAAGAAGATATTCCTAAAGAATTAGGTAAAGCACACATTTGCTGGGGACAAGGGGACATGTGTTAGTATTCTCGTAACTTACAAGTTAACATATGCTCCATGATAGAGATTTAATTTCTAAAGAAAATATGCTGATATTACACCCAGTAGACTTATGTCCCCTGAGAAATTTGAACAATTTGGCCTTTACCTTGAAATTTAATTTTTGTCAAGACAAACACCTTTCTGGGATTAGTTGTCAATAACTAGTTCCATGTGTTTTGTAATAAATGATGTAGAAGATAGCTAATAGCAAAAGCAGCATTTCAGTTGTGTTTGAGAAAGGATTTTGCAAAATATGAATATGTACATGGTGTAGTGGTGAGCATAGCTGCCTTCCAAAGATGAATATGTACATTGCTAGGGAACAATTTACCAATAAGAAATCCTTCTGTTTTTTAATCAGTTTTTAAATTAATATTCCACAATATTGGTATGTTATATTACATATGAATATTAATCCAATAATTAGGACAATAAGTAGAATGAACATGGACTTTTTAATTAGTCCAATCTGGTCTGAAATATAACTCTATTACTTGATGACTCTGTGACCTTGAGCTAAACTCATTTCTGTTTCCATTTCCTCATCTGTTGAAAAGGGAGAACTCAATTTAATAGTAGACTTATTATGACAAGGCAATAAGTATACAGAAAGCACTTAAGTTTTCCGGTACTCAGTGCATGATTAGTAAATATTAGTTATTTCCCTTCTTTGTTCATTAAAATGCAACTTAAAGCAGTACAGTGTCTAAAACCTACTGGCAGCATTCTTAACAGCCAACTAGTCTATGTAAGCAAAATACATGGTACCACCTTTTCAGAAAAAATGCCTACCTCTTACGTTTTCTCTAAATTAACAAGCAAATTCTTAGCAAGCAGTAGGATGTACACATGCAAAAGAAGTTTCAGAAATGATGCTTGCTTTCGAATAGCCTAGCATTTTTTTTTACCTTTTGGTCTACTTTTGTCCAAGAGGGGTTATTAATATTTTAAGAAACTTCCATGAGGCAAAAGTGCATTATATTAAAGCACATTTGAGATTTTTAACTGTAATTTGGAGAATTTTCACAAAAGGACTAATGATAACCTTTGGATCAGTAAAACTGAAAAATTAGGAAAGAAGACTAATTGAGTTATTATTTAGGAGTTGTTTTTTTTTAATGTTTATTTATTTTTGAGACAGAGAGAGACAGAGCATGAACGGGGGAGGGGCAGAGAGAGAGGGAGACAGAATCGGAAGCAGGCTCCAGGCTCTGAGCCATCAGCCCAGAGCCCGACGTGGGGCTCGAACTCACGGACCGCGAGATCGTGACCTGGCTGAAGTCAGACGCTTAACCGACTGAGCCACCCAGGCACCCCTATTTAGGAGTTTCAAAATACAGCAACATGTTTGTCCTGTTCTTCTATATTCAGTGTTTATCCACTAAGATATTTAAAATAATAATCATCCTAAAACTGAAATTCTCAATTTTTATATTCTTACAAGAAGAAAATTGGACTCAGAAAATTTAATGGATTTCCTGACCTATACACTGTGTGAAGTGGACAGGGAGAAAGTTCATGTTCCTTCTGCTAGCTAAAGATGCCTTCCTTTTCTCTCAGGTTGTAAGTTTTATCTTACTTCTGTAGTAATTGAGTTTTATATCATTTCTCACTGGATATATAACATTTTTTACTTCTCTTTAAAAAAAATTTTTTAACGTTTATTTATTTTTGAGAGAAGGAGACAGAGCATGAGGGGGAGAGGAAAAGAGAAAGAGGGAGACACAGAATTGCAAGCAGGCTCTAGGCTCTGAGCTGTCAGTACAGAGCCTGATGCGGGGCTCAAACTCACGAACCGTGAGATCGTGACCTGAGCTGAAGACGGACACTCAACCAACTGAGCCACCCAGGTGCCCCACAGTTTTCACTTCTATCTCTGTGTTAGAAGTTATCTTAGTGTAAAATACTCTGACATGAAAAACTTTATCTTCTTAAATGGCAAATTCCACCTAAGTGAAGAGAGCTGGAACTTGCTAAAATCGAGTAGCCATCAAAGGATGGAGATCTTCCAAAGCAGACCTGAGAGCATCTCTCTGGTGCTGCATGATGGTGATATGCACACCTTTGTTTGAGAGACCATAGAAGCTCCCATAGGAATAGGATGGGAGGAGAAAAACTTTATTACCTTCTTTAAAAGTTGGAAGTTAAACAAGCCATATTCAATGTCAAGCAAGTGGGCATGGGTGATACAGATATATACAGATATTTTAAAAATTATTATATGATCCCATTCACAATTGCACCAAGAAGCATAAAATACCTAGGAATAAATCTAACCAAAGATGTAAAAGATCTGTATGCTGAAAACTATAGAAAACTTATGAAGGAAATGGAAGAAGATATAAAGAAATGGAAAAAACATTCCGTACTCATGGGTTGGAAGAATAAATATTGTTAAAATGTCTATACTACCCAAAGCTATCTACACATTCAATGAAATCCCAATCAAAATGCAGCAGCATTCTTCTCGAAGCTAGAACAAGCAATCCTAAAATTTGTATGGAACCACAAAAGGCCCCAAATAGCCAAAGTAATTTTGAAGAAGACCAAAGCAAGAGGCATCACAATCCCAGACTTTAGCCTCTACTACAAAGCTGTAATCATCAAGACAGCATGGTATTGGCACAAAAACAGACACATAGACCAATGGAATAGAATAGAAACCCCAGAACTAGACCCACAAAAGTATGGCCAACTAATCTATGACAAAGCAGGAAACAATACCCAATGGAAAAAAGACAGTCTCTTTAACAAATGGTGCTGGGAGAACTGGACAGCAACATGCAGAAGGTTGAAACTAGACCACTTTCTCACACCATTTACAAAAATAAACTCAAAATGGATAAACCTGAATGTGAGACAGGACCCATCAAAACCCTAGAGGAGAAAGCAGGAAAAGACCTCTCTGACCTCAGCCGTAGCAATCTCTTACTAGACACATCCCCAAAGGCAAGGGAATTAAAAGCAAAAATGAATTACTGGGACCTCATGAAGATAAAAGCTTCTGCACAGCAAAGGAAACAACCAACAAAACTAAAAGGCAACCAACGGAATGGGAAAAGATATTTGCAAGTGACATTTCAGACAAAGGGCTAGTATCCAAAATCTATAAAGAGCTCACCAAACTCCACACCTGAAAAACAAATAATCCAGTGAAGAAATGGGCAGAAAACATGAATAGACACTTCTCTAAAGAAGACATCCAGATGGCCAACAGGCACATGAAAAGATGCTCAGCGTCGCTCCTCATCAGGGAATACAAATCAAAACCACACTCAGATATCACCTCATGCCAGTCAGAGTGGCCAAAATGAACAAACCAGGAGACTATAGTTGCTGGTGCGGATGTGGAGAAACGGGAACCCTCTTGCACTGTTGGTGAGAATGCAAACTGGTGCAGCCACTCTGGAAAACAGTGTGGAGGTTCCTCAAAAAGTTAAAAATAGACCTACCCTATGACCCAGCAGTAGCACTGCTAGGAATTTACCCAACGGATACAGGAGTACTGATGCATTGGGGCACTTGTACCCCAATGTTTTTAGCAGCACTCTCAACAATAGCCAAATTGTGGAAAGAGCCTAAATGTCCATCAACTGATGAATGGATAAAGAAATTGTGGTTTATAGACACAATGGATTACTACGTGGCAATGAGAAAGAATGAAATATGCCCCTTTGTAGCAACGTGGATGGAACTGGAGAGTGTGATGCTAAGTGAAATAAGCCATACAGAGAAAGACAGATACCATATGGTTTCACTCTTATGTGGATCCTGAGAAACTTAACAGAAACCCATGGGTGAGGGGAAGGAAAAAAAAAAAAGAGGTTAGAGTGGGAGAGAGCCAAAGCATAAGAGACTTAAAAACTGAGAACAAACTGAGGGTTGATGTGGGGTGGGAGGAAGAGGAGGGGAGGCAATGGGCATTGAAGAGCGCATCTTTTGGCATGAGCACTGGGTGTTGTATGGAAACCAATTTGACAATAAATTTCATATATTAAAAAAAATAAATAAACTGTTAAAAAATTATTATAAAGAAGAGAGTCACAGAAAACATGAGATAACTTACTAACACGAATTTTCTTCAAGACCAGATTACTGTTTCCTCTTCTCTTCTGATGTATGCTTGAGATGACATCCACAGTTGGGTGGAGACAGTATCTGTGGAAGCAATTTTCCTCAGCCTTATGTATATTCACCACTAGAAGAAATCCCTTGGGTAAAATTTTCCTATTCTGTATTCTAGGCAGGACAAGCATCATGAAAATAATTTACATTGGACATCACTTGGGGACTTCTTTGTAAGAATAACTTTTGCATATTCTAGAAATCAGAACAAAGAGACAAGAAAAATTATACTTCAGACAGCTATGCATTAAACATTAGTGAAGTTTTAAAGTATTTTTCATTTAACATATAAGTACTCAGGACATGTCTTTGGCAATATTAATCTCTAACTAGATTTATATAATCAAATTCAATTAAGGTTTTACTTCCAGTTGCCAGAGGAGTCATATCCTGACTGGTATGATACATAACCAACATCATAGGTGACCTCATGATGAGAAGCTCTCTGTACCCACCTGCCCAATCCTAAAGTTAATATAGAGACCTTAAGTGGATTCAGCCATGTATAGTGTCCTGACAGTCTCAACACCCCATCACTCTCTCAAGGCTGTATTCTTGGAGCAGCTTCTGGTAGTGGGGAAGGCCAGGGAAATGCATATTCCAAGGACAGGGGAGTGGGGAGGAGCTTCCCATTGCCCAGGTCCGCTCAGGAATCAACTGGTGGTCATGTTCTCTTGATGATCCCGCCTTCTAATTCTCCGAATATATTCTTAAAAATTATTTCTACTTGTAGCTGTATCAGTTTTTGCTTCATATGTTTTAAAACTCTGTATTAGGAACATAAATTGTTACTACTGATTGATTTTTTTCTCAACACAAAATGACATTCTTTATCCCTGGTAATATTCTTTTTTTTTTTTTTCAATATATGAAATTTATTGTCAAATTGGTTTCCATACAGCTCCCAGTGCTCATCCCAAAAGGTGCCCTCCTCAATACCCATCACCCACCCTCCCCTCCCTCCCACCCCCCCTGCACCAATTTGCATTCCCACCAATAGTGCAACAGGGTTCCCTTTTCTCCACATCCTCTCCAGCCTCTGGAGGGATGAATCCGCAGAAGCACACCATTGGGCATTTGCGTGGTTCAAGCAAGTTCCCTGGCAGGAACTGGTTCCCTTTGGGCTTTTGGCTGGCGGATGGGCGAGGGAGGTGGTGCTGGTGAGCGCCTTTGTTTCCCACCAAGCTGAGCTCTGTTGTCCAGGGCTCAATAATTCTCCCACCAGTTGTCCTCCAGCCTTCTTGCTCTCTGAGCAGAGCTGTTAACTTACAACCTTCCAGATGTTAAGTCCCGCTTGCTGTCAGAACACACTCCATCTGGCCCCTCTGCTTTTGCAAGCCAGACGCGGGGTCTCTGCTTGGCTGGCAGGCTGCCCCTCTGCCCCGGCTCCCTCCCGCCAGTCCATGTAGTGTGCACCGCCTCTCCGCCCTTCCTACCCCCTTCTGTGGGCCTCTCATCTGCTCTTGGCTCTGGAGAATCCATTCTGCTAGTGTTCTGGTGGTATTCTGGGTTATTTAGGCAGGTGTAGGTGGAATCTAAGTGATCAGCAGGACACGGTGAGCCCAGCGTCCTCCTACGCCGCCATCTTCCCTCTGTCCTCTAAACCACAATTTCTTTATCCATTCTTCAGTTGATGGACATTTAGACTCTTTCCACAATTTGGCTATTGTTGAGAGTGCTGCTAAAAACATTGGGGTACAAGTGCCCTGTGCGTCAGAACTTCTGTATCCCTTGGGTAAATTCCTAGCAGTGCTATTGCTGGGTCATAAGGTACATCTATTTTTAATTTTTTGAGGAACCTCCACACTGTTTTCCAGAGTGGCTGCACCAGTTTGCATTCCCACCAACAGTGCAAGAGGGTTCCTGTTTCTCCACATCCTCTCCAGCATCTATAGTCTCCTGATTTGTTCATTTTAGCCACTCTGACTGGTATGAGGTGCTATCTCAGTGCGGTTTTGATTTGTATCCCCTGATGAGGAGTGACATTGAACATCTTTTCCTGTTGGCCATCTGGATGTCTTCTTTAGAAAAGTGTCTATTTGTGTCTCTTGCCCATTTCTTCACTGGATTATTTGTTTTTCGGGTGTGGAGTTTGGTGAGCTCTTTATAGATTTTGTATACTAACCCTTTGTCTGATATGTCATTTGCAAATATCTTTTCCCATTCGGTCAGTTGCCTTTTAGTTTTGTTGATTGTTTCCTTTGAAGTGCAGAAGCTGTTTATCTTTATGACATCCCAATAGTTCATTTTTGCTTTTAATTCCTTTGCCTTTGGAACTGTGTCAAGTAAGAAATTGCTGCGGCTGAGGTCGGAGAGGTTTTTTCCTGGTTTCTCTTATAGGGTTTTGATGGTTTCCTGTCTCACATTCAGGCTTTCATCCATTTTGACTTTATTTTTGTATATGGTGTAAGAAAGTGGTCTAGTTTCATTCTTTTGCATGTTGCTGTCTGTTTCTCCCAGCACCATTTGTTAAAGAGACTGTCTTTTTTCCATTGGGTATTGTTTCCTGCTTTGTCATAGATTAGTTGGCTATACTTTTGTGGATCCCATTCTGGGTTCTCTATTCTATTCCATTGGTCTATGTGTCTGTTTTTGTGCCAATACCATGCTGTCTTGATGATGACAGCTTTGTAGTAGAGGCTAAAGTCTGGGATTGTGATGCCTCCAGCTTTGGTTTTATTCTTCAATATTACTTGGGCTATTTGGGGTCTTTTGTGGTTCCATACAAATTTTAGGATTGCTTGTTCTAGCTTCGAGAAGAATGCTGGTGCAATTTTGATTGGGATTGCATTGAATGTGCAGATGGCTTTGGGTAGTATTGACATTTTAATAGCATTTATTCTTCCAATCCTTGAACATGGAATGTTTTTCCATTTCTTCATATCTTCTTCAATTTCCTTCATAAGCTTTCTATAGTTTTCAGCATACAGATCTTTTACATCTTTTTGGTAAGGTTTATTCCTAGGTATTTTATGATTCTTGGTGTAATTGTGAATGGGATCAGTTTCTTTATTTGTCTTTCTGTTGCTTCATTATTAGTGTTAAAAATGCAACTGATTTCTGTACATCAGTTTTGTATCCTGTGACTTGGCTGAATTCATTTATCAGTTCTAGCAGACTTTTGGTGGAGTCTATCAGGTTTTCCATGTATAGTATCATGTCATCTGCAAAAAGTGAAAGCTTGACTTCATCTTTGCCTATTTTGATGCCTTTGATTTACTTTTGTTGTTTGATTGCTGATGCTAGCACATCTAACACTATGTTAAACAACAGGGGTGAGAGTGGACATCCCTGTCATGTTTCTGATCTCAGGGGGAAAGCTCTCAGTTTTTCCCCCTTGAGGATGATGTTAGCTGTGGGATTTTTATAAATGGCTTTTATGATGGTTAAGTATGTTCCTTCTATCCCGACTTTTGTGAGGGTTTTTATTAACAAAGAATGCTGAATTTTGTCAAATGCTTTTTCTGCACCGATTGACAGGATCATATTGTTCTTATCTTTTCTTTTACCAATGTGATGTAACATTGATTGATTTGTGAATATCGACCAGCCCTGCATCCCAGGAATGAATCCCACTTGATCATGGTGAATAATTATTTTTATATGCTGCTGAATTCGATTTGCTAGTATCTTATTGAGAATTTTTTGCATCCATATTCATCAGAGATATTGGCCTGTAGTTCTGGGTTTTTTGCTGGGTCGGTGTCTGGTTTGGGAATCAAAGTAATGCTGGCTTCATAGAATGAGTCTGGAAGTTTTCCTTCCCTTTCTATTTTTGGAACAACTTGAGAAGGATAGGTATTATCTCTGCTTTAAATGTCTGGTAGAATTCCCCAGGGAAGCCATCTGGTTCTGGACTCTTATTTTTTGGAAGATTTTGATAACTGATTTAACTTCTTCACTGGTTATGGGTCTGTTCAAATTTTCTATTTCTTCCTGTTTGATTTTTGGAAGTGTGTGGGTGCTTAGGAATTTGTCCATTTCTCCCAGGTTGTCCAGTGTGTTGGCATATAATTTTTCATAGTATTCCCTGATAATTGCTTATATTTCTGAGGGATTGGTTTTAATATTTCCATTTTCATTCATTATTTTATCTATTTGGGTCCTCTCCTTTTTCTTTTTAGAAGCCTGGCTAGAGGTTTATCAATTTTGTTTATTTTTTCAGAGAACCAACTCTTGGTTTCATTGATCTGCTGTACTGTTTTTTTAGATTCTGTGTTGTTTATTTCTGCTCTGATCTTTATTATTTCTCTTCTTCTGCTGGGTTTGGGGTGTCTTTGCTGTTCTGCTTCCATTTCCTTTAGGTGTGCTGTTAGATTTTTGTATTTTGTATTTTGTATTTTTCTTGTTTCTTGAGATAGGCCTGGATTGCAATGTATTTTCCTCTCAGGACTGCCTTCGCTGCATCCCGAAACATTTAGATTGTTTTATTTTCATTTTTATTTGTTTCCCTGTTTTTTAAAATTTCTTCTTTTTTTTTATTTTTATTTATTTTTTTTTTATTTTTTTTATTTTAATTTTTTTTTTCAACGTTTTTTATTTTATTTTTGGGACAGAGAGAGACAGAGCATGAACGGGGGAGGGGCAGAGAGAGAGGGAGACACAGAATCGGAAACAGGCTCCAGGCTCCGAGCCATCAGCCCAGAGCCTGACGCGGGGCTCGAACTCCCAGACCGCGAGATCGTGACCTGGCTGAAGTCGGACGCTTAACCCACTGCGCCACCCAGGCGCCCCTTAAAATTTCTTCTTAATTGCCTGGTTGATCCATTCATTTTTTAGTAGGGTGTTCTTTAACCTCCATGCTTTTGGAGTTTTTCCAGACTTTTTCCTGTGATTGATTTCAAGTTTCATAGCATTGTGGTCTGAAAGTGTGCATGGTATGACCTCAATTCTTTTATATTTATGAAGGGCTGTATTGTGACCCAGTATGTGATCTATCTTGGAGAATGTTCCATGTGCACTCAAGAAGAAAGTATATTCTGTTGCTTTGGGATGCAGAGTTCTAAATGTATCTGTCAAGTCCATCTGATTCAATATATCATTCAGGGCCCTTGTTTCTTTATTTATTCTCTGTCTAGTTGTCCTATCCATTGTTGTAAGTGGAGTATTAAAGTCCCCTGCAGTGACCACATTCTTATCAATAAGGTTGCTTATGTTTGTGACTAATTGTTTTGTATATTTGGGGGCTCCTGTATTCGATGCATAGACTTTTATAATTGTTAGTTCTTCCTGAAGGAAAGACCCTATAATTATTATATAATGCCTTTCTTCATCTCTTGTTACAGCTTTTAATTTAAAGTCTAGTTTGTCTGATATAAGTATGGCTACTCCAGCTTTCTTTTGACTTCCATGAGCATGATAGATAGTTCTCCATCCCCTCACTTTCAATCTGAAGGTGTTCTCAGGTCTAAAATGAGTCTCTTATAGACAGAAAATAGATGGGTCTTGTTTTTTTATCCATTCTGACACCCTATGTCTTTTGGTTGGTGCATTTAGTCCATTTACATTCAGTGTTATTACTGGAGGATATGGGTTTAGAGTCATTGTGATGTCTGTAGGTTTCATGCTTATAGTGATGTCTCTGGTACTTTGTGGTCCTTACAACATTTCACTCACAGAATCCCCCTTAGGATCTCTTATAGGGCTGGTTTAGTGGTGACGAGTTCCTTCAGTTTTTGTTTGTTTGGGAAGACCTTTAGCTCTCCTTCTATTCTGAACGACAGACTTGCTGGGTGAAGTCTGCATATTTTTTCTGTTCATCACTTTGAAGACTTCCTGCCATTCCTTTCTGGCCTGCCAAGTTTCAGTAGATAGGTCTGCTACTTCCCTTATGTGCCTAACTTTGTATGTTAGGGCCCATTTATACCTATGCTTTCAGAATTTTCTCTTTCTCCTTGTATTCTGCCAGTTTCACTATGATATGTTGTGCAGAAAATCGATTCAAGTTACATCTGAAGGGAGTTCTCTGTGCCTCTTGGATTTCAATGCCTTTTTCCTTCCCCAGACCAGGGAAGTTCTCAGCTATGATTTGTTCAAGTACACCTTCAGCCCCTTTCTCTCTCTCTCCTTCTTCTGGAATTCCTATGATACGGATATTGTTCTGTTTGATTGTATCACTTAGTTCTCTAATTTTCCCCTCATACTCCTGGATTTTTTTATCTCTCTTTTTCTCAGCTTCCTCTTTTTCCATAATTTTATCTTCTAATTCATCTATTCTCTCCTCTGCCTCTTCAATCCACACTGTGGCTGCCTCCATTTTATTTTGCACCTCATTTATAGCATTTTTTAATTCATCATGAATATTTTTTAGCCCCTTGATCTCTTTAGCAATAGATTCTCTGCTGTCCTCTATGCTTTTTTCAAGCCCAGTGATTAATTTTATGACTATTGTTCTAAATTCTTGAGTTATATTGCTTAAATTGTTTTTGATCAATTCATTAGCTGTACCTACTTCCTGGAATTTGTTTTGAGGAGAATTCTTCCATTTCTGAAAGAATCATTTTGGCTAGTTTTCTGTCACTTACGCTTTTTAAAAGCTTGTGTGCTCTGCACTTGCAAGCACTGCTATATTCAAGGAGGGTCATACACTGTCCAGGGCCTGGCCCTTCAGGACGTGTTTTTTTTGGGATTGTTACTTGCTTTCTGTTGTTGTGACTTTGGTTATTTTATTGCCCTACTCGTAGTAGTATTTTGGACCCTCCACCAGGTGTGCTTTGATTTGTTCCTTGGAGTAGTCCTATCTTTTTTCCAGCTTTCCCATTTTCTTCCTAGTAGATTCAGTCTCTTTTCCTCCCAGACTCTGGTGTTCAAAGTCTTTTGGCTTCTACACTTCTTTGTTTGAGAGATGCAGGATGTATGGATTTCCTCTATTTATTCACCATGTTGGCTCCCAGCATCTTATTGTTGACTTTAAAGAGATATTTGAGTATACTGAGTAACAGTTCTTTATCAGATATGTCTTTTGCAAATGTTTTCTCTCATTGTGGCTTATCTTCCCATTCTGTTGGCATTGTCTTTTGCAGAGAAAAAGCTCTAAATTTCTGTGTAGTCCAGCCTATCAGTTATTTCTTTTATGGACTGTGCCCTTAGTGTTTTATGGACTGTATCTTTGGTGTTTGCTGGACACCTGTGTGGCTTAGGCAGTTAAATGGCCAACTCTTGCTCTGAGATCAGGTATTGATCTCAGGGTTGTGAGTTCAAGGTCTTTATTGGTTCCCACACTGGGCATGAAGCCTACTTAAAAAATAATAGTAATAAAAAGTCATTGCCACACACAATGTCATCTAGATGTCTTCCTATGTTATCTTCTAAAAGTTTTGTATTTTTGCACTTCACAGTAAGTCTGTGATCCATTTTGAGTTAAATTTTGTGAAAATTATAAGGTCTGTGTAGATTCCTTTTTCTCTTGTTTCTTTCTTTCTTTCTTTCTTTCTTCCATGTGAATGTCCAGTTGTTCAAGTAAAATTTGTTAGAAAGACTGTCTTTGGTGTATGCATTGCCTCTGCCCCTTTCAAAGATCAGTTGCCTAAATTTGTGTGAGTCTATTACTGGAACTTCTATTCCATTCCATTGATGTTTGTCTATTTTTTGGCAGTTGCATATTGTCGTGGTTACTGTAGCTTTATAGTAAGTCCTGAAGTTGAGTAGTGTCAGTCCTCTGACTTTGTTCTCTCTTTTCCTTTTATGCCTAACCTATCTGTATCTTTATATTTAAAGTGGGTTTCTGTACTATAGTATATAGTTGAATCTGTATTGATAAGAGAGAGAGATATTGGTCTGTAGTTTTCTTCTTTTTTCCTGTCTTTGTCTGGCTTTGGTATCAGGGTAAAATTGCCCCCATAGTGTGAATTATGAATTTTTGCCTATGCCTTCATTTTATAGAAGAGTTTTTGAAGAATTGGTCTTATTTCTTCTTTAAAAAATTGGCAGAATTTACCTGTAAAGCCATCAGGACTGGGGGGTTTCCTTTAGAAAGTTTAAAAAATACTAACAAAATCTCTATTTCTTTTTAAATTTTTTTTTCAACGTTTATTTATTTTTGGGACAGAGAGAGACAGAGCATGAACGGGGGAGGGGCAGAGAGAGAGGGAGACACAGAATCGGAAACAGGCTCCAGGCTCTGAGCCATCAGCCCAGAGCCTGACGCGGGGCTCGAACTCCCGGACCGCGAGATCGTGACCTGGCTGAAGTCGGACGCTTAACCGACTGCGCCACCCAGGCGCCCCCAAAATCTCTATTTCTTATGTGTCACTTTAGATTTTCTATTTCTTATTGTGTTATTTTAGGCATTTGTCCATTTCATATAAGTTATCTACTCTGTTGGCGTATAGTTTTTCATAGTATTCCTTTAAAATATTTTTTTATTTTTACAGGGTTGTTAAAGATGTTTCCACTGAGACCTTGATTGTTTCAAACAATAGGCCCTGGACATAGATTTTCTGCAATTGTCTCCAAATAAAGTCACCTCCCTCAGGAAGGGCTTCTAGGCCCCACTTATCCATAATGCTTACCCTGAGCAGATCTCCATACCATGAAGCCAGAGCTAAGAGGGGAGATGGGAGCCACCAGTTGTCAAGGCCCGCCTTGGTGCCATCTGGGATATAATCTCTCTGTCCCAGTTCTGGAGCTTGGAGAGACAATAGGAGCTGCCTCTGTGTATGGGATGCAGCATCTGTGTAGCAAAGAACTTTCACAGCACAGAGCTGGGAGAAATAGGGGCAGACTCTGGCTTAAATGTCAGAGACTCATGGAGATTCTTAAATAAATATTTTTCAGTTTGTTGTATGCCTTCTGGTTATTTTCCATAGGCTTCAAAAAGTTAAAAGTTTTTAGTTTGTTGTGGGTATTTTTGTCTGAAAACTTTCTCTAGTTTTATTGCTGTGTCTCTTAGGAGATGATTTGCCAATCTTAGTTTATTCCTTTGTATTGCTCATCATATGGATACATCACAATTGCTTATCCATTTAGGTGTTTGAAGGTGTTGGTGACATGAATTGAGCTTCTATGAACATTTTCAAGGTCTTTGTGTGGAATAGAGACAATACAGTTGGCCCTTGAACAAAGCAGACATTAGGGGTACTAACACCCTACATAGTCAAAAATCCATGTATACGTTTGACTCTCCTACAACTTAATAGTTAATACCCTAGTGTTCACCAGAAGCCTCACCAATAACATAAATAGTTGATTAACACATATTTTGTACGTTATTAATATTATATACTGTATTCTTTCAATAAATTAAAGATGTTAAATACATTATTAGTATTATATACTGTATTCTTGCAATAAATTAAAGACATGAAAATGTTACTAAGAAAATGTTATGTAACATGAAAATGTTACATAAGGAAGAGAAAATACATTTAAAGTAGTATATTGTAATTTTTGAAAGAAAGTGACCTAAAGGTGAGCGTGGGTAGTCCAACCTATATTGTTCAAGGGTCTACTGGAATCTATTCCTTTCAGAATGTGAGTGCACTGGATAGCAGTGATTGGAGATTCTGGGACTCCAGCTAGGACACCAGATCTTGATGTGCAGTGCTGTATAGTTAGACTTATTTTCCTGTTGCATAAATAAATCATCAAAGTTGCTCTCTCTCTCTCTTTTTAAATTTTATTTAAACCCAAGCTAGTTAACATAGAGTATAGTAATGGTTTCAGGGGTTGACTCTCAGTTCATTACAATATAATTAAAGCTTGTCTAAAAATTAGAAACTGTGTAAAATCTTTGTGTTTCCTAGGTTATTTTCCCTCTTTCTCTAACTTTTCCCTGTCTATTTCTGGTCTCCACACTCATCAGGATATCATTTCTGTAGGGATTTGACCTCAGATGGTAGTCATAGAAGAGAAGAATTAATAAACTCATTCATGGTATGATGTGCATGACTAAAAACAAGCAAATATATTACCATTTGTATTTTTAAATATTTAAATAATGAATTTATTAAAAGCCAATGGTTTTGTCAGTAAAGGACTGGAAAAAAAAAGGACAGTAAAGGTCATGTGGCAAACTGTACTGAATGAAGATTTTAGGCAAGGGATTCTTTCAGATCCCATTGAACATTGCCTACTGCACTGTTTTCCTCCCAAATACTTATGTCACTTGGTCATCTCTCTGTCCTCCCTAAAAGTACTTTAGAGTCCAAATCATTTCTCCATTGTCTATGTTTCAGAACCTTATCATGTACAGAACATTTGAGTCAGATTCCATTTCTTAGAATTCATTGTAATGGAATGATTATGTGTATGTTATGAAGTCTTCATAGTAACACTACAGTATATGCAAAATACTTGAAGCAATCTAAATGTCTTACCACTGGGGCTTAAATGAATTATAGGAGTTTTACAATGTAATATTTCATTAACCATAAAATGATTTTTGAGAAAACATGGGAAATATTTTCATTACTTAAGTGAACAGAAGGCAAATTACAATGCACTTTAGGTTTTTTTTAATGTGAAATTTATTGTCAAATTGCTTTCCATAGAACACCCAGTGCTCATCCTCTTACTTGACACATCTCCAAAGGCAAGGGAATTAAAAGCAAAAATGAACTATTGGGACCTCATAAAGATAAAAATCTTCTGCACTGCAAAGGAAACAATCAACAAAACTAAAAGGCAACCAATGGAATGGGAAAAGATATTTTCAAATGACATATCAAAGGGCTAGTATCCAAAATCTACAATGTACTTTGTATAGTATCATCTCATTTTGAGATATATGGTCTTATATATATATATATATATATATATATATATATATATATATATATATTTTATAAGATGTCAGGCAATGTAACAACAACTAACAGAGGTACTTTGGCTATGATGTGAACTGCAAATAAAGAACTTCCAGACCCAAATATCCCTTTGTGGGATTCCTGTGGAACCTAAAAATACTTGGCCTCAGATTGATATCTTTGAAGTAAGAGTGTTTTATAAAGATCTAGAAATTAAGGATAATGAAACAAAACAGGCAAGCTTGTTTTTCCTTAACCTAGTTTATTTCCAGCTTGTTGCAGTCATTCATAATTTAGGAAATAATATACTTGAGGGTTTCCAAGGAAGTTCTGTAAGTAGCCACTGGTTTGGCTGAAGAAATATGAGATCAGGAGCTCAGAACTCCTTGTCTAAGTTTGATGGTATTGTTAGGAAGATTAATTATAAAAAGGATTCATTTAGTCCTACTCTCTTTTACCCTCACAAATCAAACATATATTTATTTGCAAACATAGAAAATAACAATTAGATATGTTTTATATTAATAGAAAGATAGCCAAGCTGTTACTTCACAGTTGTGACAGGTGTGGGCAGTGCAAACAGCTTTGACTAGAATTAAAGTGGTGTCATAACTTAAACCTTACTGATAACTTGCACTGTGCCCTTACACAAATCACTTCACCGTGAAAACTTGAGGAAACTATAAAAAGTAATAGTACACTGTATGTTAACTAATTGGAATTTAAATAAAACTTAAAAAATCCCATAGAGAGCAAATGAGAAAGTGTATGATATGCTACATGAGGTTGAAATCCTATACAAGTAAGAGATAAGATTATTAATGTATTTGTCACTGGTACCTTCTGCATTTGTAGGTTTTGGCTTATTCTATTGGTGGAAAGCAAGAAAGTGAATGAAAAGGAATTGCTGACAGGGGAACAGGGACATATGGCTTTTGGGACCTTGATGGCAGTATTAGTAGCTGCAGTAGGACAAAGGGCTGCAGAGTAACAAAGATATAGGAGATAATTGAAGCTAAGGATCAGTCTGAGGCTCACAGATGGTTGGGGGGGGGGTCATGGTGACAGCGGGAATGTGAGGGTGAGGTATAGGATGCTTCTGTAGAGAAGTAGATTATATCACCAGAGGCAGAGTCTGCACCTGGAAGAAGACATATACATGGAACTATTAAAACAGTATAGTGGGCTTAGAACATGCAAAGTCTCTCTCATGGTAACACATTATTTGTTTAGGCAGCAAACAGTCAGCTGTATTTGTGTGTGTGTGTGTGTGTGTGTGTTTTCTACCAGAATATCCAAGTCTCAGATCAGGAGGATTATAATGTCTTCTTTCCTTTACTTCCAAAGTGGAGATGGTATAATTACTGGATAACCTTAAGTGGTCCACATTTTAACTGTACTCAAAATTTCTTGACTCTGGTTTGAAACATAGTGTAACTCTATGGTTAAAATATTTCTAGGGACTAACAGATTTGGTGAACAAGGATTATAGGGGGAACACACTGAGAATACAAAGCTGCTGGTTGGCAAGTGATAGAAGGAGTAAAAAAGAAGTCCTTGTTACAAATGTCTAGTTGTAATAACACAGTGCCCATTGTTAAAGGAAATAGAGGATCCATTTTAGGAGAGATATTGGGGGTGTTGATTGAAAGAACTTTCTTTACACCGTGTGTTAGTTAATGTAAAGAGTGGATGTGAGGGAGAGTGTGGTGAATGAAAAGATTAGGTTATGACCTCTAACCCTAATCAGCACACCAGACTTACTGAGGGAATATGCTTGCATGTAATAAGCAATCACAGAACAAAGGAAGAAGACATCTACCAAGTGCCCAGTTGTATAGCATACAGAAGTTCATAAAAGGAGAAGGGATGTGTTGTTTTCACTGATAAAGTCTTGTTCTTGCAATATAGTTTTATTCACCAAAACCGTTATGCAGTTGGAAATAAAACATTTATGGGTTTGTAAATCAGTACATATTTTATAAAAAGCTACAGTGTACTAACCCTTTGTTAAAAATACTGTGATAGAGTTTTAACAGGTAGACGTGAATGCCTGCTAACAGATGTCCTCCAAACCCTTCTTCCTTTTTCCTGACCCTTCTTCCCAGCTTCAGTTCAGATCCTCTAGTTAACTTACATGATCCCCAGACTTCCAACTGTCAGACCCATAGTCACTCCCATTATTAAAGTTATCCGATTAAATCATTCCTTGACAGTGAGTTTCTAATCCATGAGGATAGTCAAGACTATGGTATTTTATCTCCAAATATGACCATCCAATGAGTTGTACACCCTGCATTTAATCACTTGTGTGGTCTTCTCCTCTTAAATTTGAACTGGCCCAGAGACTTGGCCTTGACCTATAGGATATGGTGGAAGTCATGTTGTATGACCTGTAAATCTAATCATAAAGAGCTCTGTGAGGTTTGCCTGAGCTTCTTGGAACACTTGCTCTTGGGCCATCCCCTCTGGAAACCCAGCCACCATGCTATGAGAATCTTAAACTTCATAGAAGAGCCACATATCCATGCTCTGCTCAGCAGTCCCAAATGAGCTCCTAGAAGACAGCAGACATCAATTTCTAGCATTGGAAATCCAGTCTGTTTAGCCTTTAGTTCATTGCAGCCACAACTATCATGTACCTGTAATTGCACTGAAGGGCCCAAGTAAAATCACCCAGCTGAACATAATTACCCTATAGAACTATGAAATATAATTATAAATGGTTTAAGTCACTGAGCTATCGTTTGTTATACAACAGTGCATAACCAGAATAAAGCTCATGGAAAAGAGCCCATAAATACATTCATTTATCTGTACATGTCCCATAAGTATCTATCTACACACCTTTACCCCTGATTGGCAGTCCTAGAGGATCCATTTCAACTACGTGCACAGCGACTTCACTTCTGAGAAGGCTTGGTCCAGTCAACTAGCATGTGCATTACAACACAACAGTATCAGTGGCAACCCAAAATCATTGAAAAATGCATTTTATAGGCCACTTCCTTTAAAACACATGAACTATTGCTCTCTGATATTAATGTGTTTGTGAAAATTGACTTAATAATTTAGATTCCATCGAAAGCATCTCAGCATACCAAAATTAAAAAAAAATGTTTATTTATTTTTGAGAGACAGGAACAGAGTGTGAGCAGGGGAGGGGCAGAGAGAGGGAGGCAAAGAATCTGAAGCAGGCTCCAGGCTTGGAGCTGTCAGCACAGAGCCCAATGCAGGGCTTGAACCCATGAACCATGAGATCATGACCAAAGTCAGAAACTTAACCGACTGAGCCACCCAGGCACCCCAGCATACCCAAATTTTTATGACTTGCTCTATTACATTCCCACAGTCCAGGACTTCTCAGCACTATTAACCTTTAGGGTTGAATAATTCATGGTTTCAGGGACTGTCCTTTTCATTGTAGGATACTTAGTACCATCCCTGGTCTCTACCTGCTAGCTGTCTGCAGCTCCTTTACAGTTGTGGCAAACATAAATATCTCCATAAGCTGCCAAATATCCCATCGGGAGGCAGAATTGTCCTTGGTTAAGAACCACTGAATTATCCTTTTCACCTTCTGTCATAATTCTGTTACCCTAGATACTGGTCACATTTCTATAGTTACATCTTTAGTTCTCCCCACATCTCTCCACAGGGGTCCCTATTCCCTGAGACCAAACAACATTGTTATTAGGCCAGTAAATAACCCGACAATGTCCTCTAAGCATTCAAGTGAAAAGAAGACCATGCAGCTCTCACCTTAAAAGCTAGAAATGATTAAGTTTAGTGAGTAAGGCATGATGAAAACTGAGATTTGCCAAAAGTTAGGCCTCTTGTGCCAAACAGGCAATTTGTGAATGCAAAGGAAATGTTTCTGAAGGAAGTTAAAGGTGGTACTCCCAAGAACACATGAATAGTAAGAAAGTGAAATAGCCTTCTTGCTGATACAAAGAAAGTTTTAGTGGTTTGAATAGATCAAACCAACTTCAACATTCCCTTAAACCAAAGCCTAATCCAGAGAAAGACCCTAACTCTCTTTAATTCTGGAAAGGTTTTGAGAGGTAAGGAAGCTGCAGAAGAAAATTTTGAAGCTAGCACAAGTTGATTCATGAGTTTTAAGGAAAGGAGGCATCTCTATAACATGACAGTGCAAGGTGAAGCAACAAGTGCTGATGTAGAAGCTACCGCACATTCAACCACGAGATCTAGCTAAGATAACTAATGAAGGTGTCCATGCTAAACTACAGGGTTTTAATGTAGATGAAATAGCCTTATATGGAAAGAAGATGCCATCTAGAACTTTTATAGTATAAAGGGAAAGTCAATGCCTGGCTTTAAAGCTTCAAGGGACAAGCAGACTTTCTTGTCTTGGTAGGACTGTTGGACTTGAAAGTCTACCAGACTTTCTTGTTAGGGGCTGTTGCAGTTGATGACTTGAAGTTGAATCCAATGCTCAGTTATCATTCTGAAAATCCTAGGGCCCTTAAGCATTATGCCAAATCTACTCTGCTTATGTTCTATAAATATGGCAATAAAGCTGAATGACAGCAAATCTGTTTAAAACATTGTTTACTGAATAGTTTAAGTCCATTTTGAAACCAGCTTCTCAGAAAAAGAGATTCCTTTTCATTGAAAGTGCACCCAGTCACCAAAGATCTCTGGTGGAGATGTACAATGAGATTAATGTTGTTTTCATGATTGGTAATGCAGCATCCATTCTGCAGTGCACGAATTAAGTAATTTCAAGTTTCAAGTATTATTACTTAAGAAATACATTTTATAAGGCTATATAGCTGCCATAGATAGTGATTTCTCTGATGGATCTGGGAAAAGTCAGTAGAAAACCTTCTGGAAAGGATTCTCCATTATAGATGCATTAAGAACATTTATGATTCATGGGAATAGGGCAAAAAAAAAAACAACAGTAACAGGTGTTTGAAATAAGTTGATTCTAACCCTCATGGGGTTCAAAACTTCAGTGAAGGAAGTAACAGCAGATGTGGAAATAGCAAAAGATATAGAATTATAATTGGAGCCTGAAGATGTGAGTGATTTGTTGCAATCTTGTGATAAAACTTTATCAGATGAGGAGTTGCTTCTTTTAGATGAGCAAAGAAAGTGGTTTCTTGAGGATCTACTCCTGGTAAAAATACTGTGAAGATTGTGGCAATGACAACAAAGGATTTAGAATATTATATACACTTAGTTGATAAAGCAGCAGAGTTGAGGAGGATTGACTCTAATTTTATATGAAGTGTTACTGTGGGTAAAATGCTGTCAAACATCATTGCATGCTTCAGAAAAACTCGCCATGAAAGGAAGATCCAGTTTATGTGGCAAACTTCATTGTTTTATTTTAAGAAATTGCCATAGCCACCCAGCCTTCAGGAACCACCACCCTGATCAGTCAGCAGCTGTCAATATCAAGGCAAAACCCTCCATCAGCACAAAGATAATGACTTGCTGAAAGCTCAGATAAGGGTTAGCATTTTTAAGCAATAAAATCTTTTTAACTAAGATATATATATATATATATATATATATATATATATATATATATATTCTTTAGACATAATCCTGTCTAAATTCTTTAAACAGTATAGTGTATGTAAACATAACTTCTCTATGCAGTGGGAAACCAAATATTCAGGTGACTTGGTTTACTGTGATATTTGCTTTATTTTCGTTATCTGGAACCATACCTCAGGATCTCCTAGGTATGCTTAGAAGCGTTCTCTAATGTATTGGTTTTAATGCAGGAACTAACACTTTCTTTCTTTTTTTGTTGTTTATTTTTTCAAATTATATTTTCATTTTTTAATTTTTAAGTTTATATCCAAGTTAACATATAATGCAATAATGATTTTAGGAGTGGATTCCAATGCTTCATCCCCTATGTATAACATCCAGTGCTCATCCCAACAAGTGTCTTCCTCAGTGCTTCTTGCCCATTTAGCCCATCCTCCCACCCACAACCCCTCCACCAACCCTCAGTTTGTTCTCTATATTTAAGAGTCTCTTATGTTTTGTCCCCTGCATATTTTTATATTATTTTTGCTTTTCTTCCCTTATGTTCATCTGTTTTGTATCTTAAATTCCATGTATGAGTGAAGTCATATGATATTTGTCTTTCTCTGACTAATTTCGCTTAGCATAATACCCTCTACTTCCATCAACATAGTTGCAAATGGGAAGATTTCATTCTTTTTGATTGCCGAGTAATACTCCATGGTATGTATGTGTGTATGTATATGTACATTTGTACATGCATATGTACATTTGTATGTGTATATATATATATATATATATATAATACATATATATATATATACATCTTCTGCCCCAGTTTGTATTCCCACCAGAAGGTAACACTTTATTTCTGAATTCATAGTTTCATAAGAGGGAACTGACACTTGTCAGCTTTCAAGATTCCTCAGTCCCTTTCCTCACTAGGACTTCTCCACTCTCAGTAAGTGCTCCCTCCTTGCCTCCCCCAAGCACACCCAACTACAAACACAATGTTGCTCTTTTATTGACTCCCATTCTTTGCCTCACTCCTCAAATAAATGGTAAGGTCCAATTTGTTTTCCTTACTTTGACCTAGCCAGTCTTCCCAGAGCCCCATTACTTTTCTTTGTTTTCTAGCCCAATAATACAGTGGAGTGAAAGTGGGTAATGAAATGTTGCTATTCCCACTGGGGACAGGAATTAGACGAGGCTGCTGAGCAGATCAAACAAAAAAAGTGAGCCCATGCATAGCAAAGTGGAAGTAGTTATGGGTGAGGTCCCTGAAATAAAGCCTATCCCGGATGATCTCCTTTCTGTTGTTTATGCAGGTTCTAACAGTAGTTCAGGGCAGCTCTGTATTTGTTGTCTAGCATAGCCTTGTATTTTCTAGCCTCTTCTTTATTTTTCCCAGCCTCACAGGAACATTTCCAAAATCAGCAGTATAGCTCTGACAATTTCTTTATCGGAACTGGTGGAGCCTAAGCAACCCCACCACAAGAAAATCCCAAATACAACTACCTGTTTGGATGTAAAAATGCTTAGATTTTCTGAAATTAGCATGGGTTATTGAGAGTTGACTACATGTTTTAATAGTTTAATTTAGACATAGCCTTGCTGTCTTTACAAAGACTTGGAGAAAGGATGGTTTCAGGAAATTTAACCCCATATCAAGAAGAAATACCTGCATCTACATAAATGAATCCTCTTGACTTTCTAAATCTATTTGCCCTCAATGCCAACATTAAATACTACATTTTCAGTTGGTCTTTTCCTAACAAGTCAGAACTAATATTTCTCTTCTCTGTGCATTCAGTACTGCCTTTATAACTAGTGATGTAGTTATTTTTATATATTTCTGTCTTCCAAGATAATGAATTTTTAAAATTTATTTATTGTCTTCTTAGCACCTAGCACACTGCCTGGAAGAAAAATCTTTCCTCAATGACAATAAATATACTCATTTATTGAGATTCTGCTGTTTGCAGAACTTCATGTAAATTATCTCTCTTAATTTTCATAGCTGTCAGTTAAATTTTCTTCTAGCTCATATTCCAGAGTCTCTAACACATCTTTCCAAACCTGCGAGTGTGCCTTCACTACTGATTACAACAAACTCGGCTAACATTTGCTATTTTATGTGAGCTTTACAAGGCAAATGCATTGACTTTATTATGTTTGCAACATCTCTTTTGCTTACCAGTTCAGAAGCAGTAATAACGTGTTGAGATGGGAAAATTTCTAGATGGCTGGGAATCTTTTGAATTCATAGTTCTTTTAGAAGGAACAGGTTGCTAAGATGTATAAACTCCAACCTAGACTTCTGAATATAGTTTCTGGTAGTATTAGGTCATGTCCAATATGTACTAGAAAATTCTCAGAATCTTCAGTAGATGATTTTACTAGGAATTCTGTCTGTTGAGAGAATAATGCTTCAGTTTTGTGATGGTTTTATCTTTTAGAGCAGTAACAATTTGAAAGGACAGATGAGGTAAGACCTACTAGGGAGATTAGGGATATTTTTAGAGCTGGCGGCTTACTTTCTTCTCTTCAAGTGACTATGCAACCATTAATTTTTGTTTTAATTTTTGGATTTAAAAATGATCAGATTAAGAAAAGTTCATTGCTTCCTGTGCCAGCAAAATGAATAACTATTTCCATCCTTATTATTTATATGACTCACTTTAAAATAGAATTCTCCCACAGATAGAGATATCAGATGGATGGAATGTCAGCCATGTCCCTGCACTTTGGCAGTGAATGTGCTTGGTAAATATATCTTTAAAAAAATCCTTTGTTAACAAGGCACTATTACTCTAATGGTATTACCAAAATGTGAAAGTGTTCAAAGCTTTTAAGAAGCCACAAAACATAGAAGTCTCTACATATAAATCATTTGCAGTGACCTCAGATATAAATACAGAAACATGTCACCTCCTTACCCCAGGGAAGATGTGATTGGATTACTTCCATTGAATTTAAATGTGGTTCAATCCCTCTTTGTCTGAGCATCCTTGTGTTTGTACCTTGAATCAATTACAGAATCAAACCTCACCAGTAGAGAATAAAGAGTTAATCTGTAAAAAGAAAAGAAATATTTCTTTTATTCCTGGCAAGTTGAGAGCAAGCTATCAGGCGATGCAGCCTCTTTAATTGAAGTCTAACATAGCAATGACACAGAAATGAGTAGAAAGTGAATGATCTGAGAAACTAGATTAAGGATTATGAGAATATTTTCCTGAAGCCTATGGTAACACTGATCTGACACGAATACTCTAGTCCCAGGCACATGAGAACTTGTTAGGGTTGTATGATAAGCTGCCAAAGAGCATTTGAATTGTGTTTCTCTTCTGTTTTTTCCATATATTTTAGAATATTTGAGACACACACAGCTGTGATGAAGAGTGGGGAAGATCTTTATGAACTGATATGGAGGTCATATGACCTGATATTTCCAAGATACATTGTTAAATGAAAAGACCAAAATAATGTCTATAGTAAGCAAGCAAAAAGGAGAATAAGAGGGGAAGAAACCATATATCTGCACATTTGGGCAAAATGAAACATAGGAAGCACACCACTAAGCAATGAGATTTCTGCCCTGACGGACATTAAATTAAAAGAAAATTGAGGAATTATTGAAGATTAAGTAAAAAAGAGACATGGCAATGAAATACAACTTGTGATCCTGAATTGGTCCTGGACCAGATACTTTGTTTTCTAAAAGAACATTATTCTCCTAATTGGCCAAAAAGTCAAACAAGGTCGATATATTAGATATTTATATTATATTAATGTTGATTTCCATTTGAAAATTAGATTGTTTTAGGAAATAGACACTGAGGTGGCTAGAGGTAAAAGAGTATTATGTCTAGAACTTACTCTCAAAGTTCAGAAATAAAATTATATGTGTATATATTATACATATGTAACATATACATATTAATATGTCTGTACACGTATATAATCATGTATATCTATATTATGAAATATAATTTAATATATTTACCTATCTGTAAACCTTGTATAAACATAGATCTATTCATGTAAATATATTATCTGTATATTTGTATATCTTTATACATATAAAACCAATATTCAATATTATTAATAATATAGCAAAAATTACTCTATTGTTTATAAGAGGCAAACTTAAGATGATATTTGCAAGTTGAAAATAACTAGATATTAAGCCATATACCAATTGATGCTACCAAAATAACAAGGTAATGGTAAAATAAAATACAAAAAGTGGAGGTTAATAGAAATGGAAATCATGTATGTTTATATGCATGCATATGCATTTGATTTTATTTATTTTAATTCATTTAAACTAGAATTTAAACAGACATATAAGTTACTAGCTAATGTATTGAGCAATGCATAGGTAAGCATGCAAACCAACAACAAAAGCACAGAAAACCCATTTTAGGTGGACCAAGATCTTAAAAGAGTAATTCATACAAAAGTTGAATAATAGGTATGATAACCTGAAAAAGACAAATTAAAGCAATAAGACATTATTCTATATGCAAACAAAATTTAGAAAGGCAAATTATTATTTTGTAGTGGGGACATGAGCAATTGGATCCTCCTCTGTAGGTGGAGTTAGAATCATTCTGGAAAGCAGTCTGTAATATTTAGTGAAATTAAGTGGGTAAATGCTTTATGTCCATTTCTTTTCTCTTCTGGGTGTTTATCTTAGAGAAGTTGTTTCACCTACATAGGACTGTTGGACAATTATTAATCATGAAATCATCAGGGCACCTGGGTGGCTCAGTTGGTTGAGTGTCTGACTTTGGCCCAGGTCATGGTCTCATGGTTTGTGAGTTTGAGCCCTGCGTCAGGCTCTGTGCTGACAGCCTGGAGCCTGCTTTGGATTCTGTGTCTCCCTCTCTCTCTGTTCCTCCCCCACTTGTGCTGTCTCTGTTTCTCTCTCCCTCTCTCCCTCTCCAAAATAAACATTAAAAAAAAGAAATAATTTATAGTAACAGGAAATCAGAAGCAGTTTAGCTGTCATTTGGTGAATAGGTAGTAAGGTGATTGGTATTGGTGCTACTGGATAATAGTAACACTTTGAAGTAAGAACTCCACTTATATAAAACAATATGAATTGTATTGAGAGGAAAAGAACATAGAATGGCATTTTGTAAAATAAATAATATACATTCATAGAATAGTCATTCCTATTTTATAAGGAAATTGACATATATAAAGGGAGATAGTAAATACATTTAGGATGAGTGACTATTTGAAGAGAATTGCAGTCAAGAATTTAGAAGAAACATAAATAGACTCTAATATACAATAAACTGAGACATTGTTTTTATCTTGATGCTATGTAAGGGTTAGAATAGAAAAGATATAGGAAAAATGGCCAATATATATCATCTGGTGCTCTAAATCTTTTCCTCACTGCATGATATAAAGAAACAATCAACAAAACAAAAAGGCAGTCTATGGAATGGGAGAAGATATTTGCAAATGACATATCAGATTAAGGATAATATCTAAAATATGTAAATAACTTTCAACACTCAAAAAAACAAATAATATAATTAAAAAATGGGCAGAAGACATAAATAGACATTTTTCCAAAGAAGACATACAGATAAAAAGATGCTCAACATCACTCATTGTCAGGGAAATACACATCAAAACTACAATGAGATACCACCTCACACCTGTCAGGATAGGTAAAATCAACAATACAAGAAGCAATAGGTGCTGGTGAGGATGTGGAAAAATGGGAACCCACTTACACTGTTGATGGGAATGCAAACCGGTGCAGCTGCTCTGGAAAATGTGAAAGTGAACAGGTGTGAGTTTAGAGCAGATGGTGGTAGGTGAGGGAGCTTATATTCAACTTTTATTTACTTGTTTATTTTCTTCCAAGTTTTTATTTAAATTCCATTTAGCATATAGTGTAATACTAGTTTCAGGTATAATATTTGGTGATTCATCACTTACATACAACACCCAGTGCTCATCACAACATGTGTACTCTTTAACACCCATCACTCATTTAACCCATCCCTCCCTTCCACCCACCTCCCCATCCAGCAACCCTCAGTGTGTTCTCTATAGTTAAGCCTCTGTTTTATGGTTTGTCTCCCACTTTCTCCCCCATGTTCACCTGTTACTTCTAAAAATAAGTAACAAAATCCTTAATATATTTTTAACTGTTTCAGACAATAGAAAAAGAGAGAAAGTTATACAATGAACAATTCTAAAACAAATGAAAAGAACAATTAGTAAATTAAATCTGGAGACATGAAAAGCAAAAGAAAAGCCATATTATTACAACTTGGAGTTTCAACTACATAGTCAAGGAAATGTTAACAATATTAAGCCAATCCACTAGTATAACAGATGAATTGAGAAAAGATGCAATCATCTTAAAGTGTGCATAAATTTTTTTTTAATTTTTTTTAACGTTTATTTATTTTTGGGACAGAGAGAGACAGAGCATGAACGGGGGAGGGGCAGAGAAAGAGGGAGACACAGAATCGGAAACAGGCTCCAGGCTCTGAGCCATCAGCCCAGAGCCTGACGCGGGGCTCGAACTCACGCACCGCAAGATTGTGACCTGGCTGAAGTCGGACGCTTAACCGACTGCGCCACCCAGGCGCCCCATGTGTGCATAAATTTTTAAATGAATTCTACAATCATTGATGATTTAATAAAATATTGGAAATTAATAGAAAAGGCATATCTTAATTTTGAAAAAGGATATATAGCCCATGATAATATTTTAGAAAGAGACACTATAATGCTGGAAAATAAATTCCTTCCCTTCAGCATTGTACTGGTGGTTCTAACCAAATGCAATACTGCAAAATGAAAAAACCAGCAAACACTTGGTTTGGAAAGGATGATGAAAAAAATTACTACTTGATTTCTAGATAAACTAATTAGTGCACTCAAAGGAATCTAAACAAAATAAGAATGAATGGTATGAAAGTTCAATAAATTTGCTGTATATGCAATCAACAAACAAAAATATGTTTTTCTACATCAGTAACAACCTACTAAAATATAGCACCAAAGAGATTCCATTGTAATAATAACAAAATATGATGCCTGATGACAAATCAATTAAAATATCACCAAATTTTGAAAATAGTATATAAAATGTTACATAAAAATGTAACAACATAAAGAGATATGTTAGGTTGATGAATTAGAATAATCAAAATCATAAAGTTATCTATTCTTTCCAAATTAATAAATTCTATCCAATTTCAATTGCTATCCTAAAATTATTTGCATTTGACAACTTATCCAGAAATCATCTAGAAGAGTTGATTGACAGATGGAACTGGTATATGCTTAAAGCAGAGCATTTAAGACAAATGACAGTAGTAACTATATTTAAGACTGTGTAGTGTTATCTCTGAGAAACAAAATTACTGGTGGAAGGACTGACAGAGGCCAGAAACAGACATGGATGAATGTATACTTTACATGTAGCTAGGATGACATTACAATCAGTAGGGAAAAGTTATTCAGTAAATGGTATTTGGATGATCATTTATATTCATATAAAAATAAATTTGGGGGCGCCTGGGTGGCGCAGTCGGTTGAGCGTCCGACTTCAGCCAGGTCGCGATCTCGCGGTCCGTGAGTTCGAGCCCCGCGTCCGGCTCTGGGCTGATGGCTCAGAGCCTGGAGCCTGTTTCCGATTCTGTGTCTCCCTCTCTCTCTGCCCCTCCCCCGTTCATGCTCTGTCTCTCTCTGTCCCAAAAAGAAATAAACGTTGAAAAAAAATAAATAAATTTGATTCCTATAAGATACTAATAGAAAATGTAACTTCCAGTTGGATTAAATAACCAAATGTGAAAAAAAATAAAAGTAAAAGTTTAAAATTATATGGATCCTGAGAAACTTAACAGAAACCCATGGGGGAGGGGAAGGAAAAATAAAAAAAAGAGGTTAAAATTATAAAAGAAAGACAAGGGCACCAAGGTGGCTCAGTCAGTTAAGCATCTGACTATTTTTAAAAAATTTTTTTAACATTTATTCATTTTTTTGAGAGACAGCGCAAGCAGGGGAGGGGCAGAGAGAGGGGGAGACACAGAATCTGAAGCAGGCTCCAGGCTCTGAGCTGTCAGCACAGAGCCCGACGTAGGGCTTGAACTCATGAAACACGAGATCATGACCTGAGGTGAAGTTGGACACTTAACCGACTGAGCCACCCAGGCACCCCTAAGCATCTATTGATTTCAGCTCAGGTTATGATCTCACAGTCATGAGATCAAGTCCTTTGTCAGGCTCCCTGCTGGGAGAGGAGCCTGTTTAAGATTCCTTCTCCCTCTTCCTCTGCCTGCACCTCTCCCTCACCTCTCCCCCTCTCTTTCGAAAGAAAGAAAGAAAGAAAGAAAGAAAGAAAGAAAGAAAGAAAGAAAGAAAGGGAGAGGGAGAGAGAGAGAGAGAGAGAGAGAGAGAAAGAAAGAAAGAAAGAAAGGAGAAAAAAGAAAAGAAAAGAAAAGAAATATAGAAAAAAGAAAAAAAACAATATTTTGGGCTATCAGCTGTCAAGATGTATTACATAAGACGTAAAATGACAAACCAAAAATGGTTGACAAATGCAGCTATATTAAATTTTGTGTATGTATAAACATCAAAATGTCAATCCAATCTGTAAGAGTGAAGATATTTTCAGTTCAATCTATGTGTGGATATGTATATTATAAAATATGTATATTTATAAATACATGTATACAGTTATAAAAATCAGTTTAAAAAGAAGAACCCAGAAGAGAAATCAACAAAAGTATGAACTGGAGCAACAAAACAAAATGTGCAATAAATATTTGAATTAATGTCCAAATTCATTATTAACTAAGGAAATGCAATAAATATAAAATATTTTTAAACTCATCCAACTGGGAGAGAAAAAATACCTTATAAAATCCTGTATTGACAAAATGATGGAGAAATTAGGACTCTTCACAGAATGTAAATATCTGCAATGTTGAAAAAGGTTTAGTAATTTCTGATAAAGTTAGAATGTTTTTTAATTAAAACTCAGCACTTCCAGTTCTGAGTACATATCCTAGAGAAATTATCATAGGTGAACAAAGAAATACATAGATGTATGTTCAATTGACCCATTAGTTAAAAGAGTAAATAATGTGAGAGCTCTAAATGTCTCCCAAGAGGAGGAGGTTTAAATAAATTTTAGTCTATTTAAAATTAGATTCTGTAGACATTAAAGTGAATACACTAGATTTAATAACTGATGGTGGGAAAGCTGGATATCTGTATGTAAAAGATGAAGTTGAACCCTTACCATATGCCATATACATAAATTAACTCGAATTAAATACCTAAATGTAAGACCTGACACTATAAAACTCTTAGAAGAAAACATAGGTGAAAATCTTTAAAACATTGGATTTGGCAATTATTTGTTGGATGTGTCACCAAAAGTTAAGGCAGCAAGAGAAAAACAGACAAATAAGACCACATCAAACTTAAACACTTCCATGCAGCAAAGGAAATAATCAACAAGGTAAAAGGGCAACCTAGAGATTGAGAGAAAATATTTGCAAATCATTTATCTAATAGGGAGCTAATATCCATAATATATATAAAAAAAACTCCCCTGACTAAACAACAAAAAAACAAATAACCCAGTGAAAAAATGGGCAAAGAACTTGAATAAACTTTTGTCCAAAGAAAATACACAAAAAGCCAACAAACATATGAAAAAAAAAAGCACAGAATCACTAATCATCAGAGAAATGTAAATCAAAACCAGAATATTACTTCACACCTGTTAGGATGACCACTATCAAAACAGGAACAAAAACAGAAAATGACAAGTACAGACAAGGATGTAAAGATGCGGAGAAATTGGACACCTTTTCACTGTTAAGGGGAATGTAAAATGGTATAGCCACTCTGGAAAAAAGTATGAAGGTTCCTCAAAAAATTAAAAATAGAATTACCATATGATACAACAGTCTGACTTCTGGATATGTATCCGAAAGAACTGAAAAAGAGTCTGGCAGACATATTTGCACACACATATTTATTACAGCTTTATTTACAATAGCCAAGAGGAGACAGGAAACTAAATATCCTTCTATGGATGAATGGATAAAGAAAATGTGGCATATACATACAACGGGATAGTATTTAGCCTTAAAAAGAAGGAAATTCTGTCATATGTTACAATATGGTTGAAGTTTGAGGAAATTATTCTATGTGAAACAAGCCAGTCACAAAAAGACAAATATTGCATGATCCAATTACATGAAGTATCTAACACAGCTAAACCCTTAAATGGAAGGTAAAATGGTGATTTCCAGGAGCTAGCTAGAGGCAGAAAGGGGAATTCTAGAACCATGAATGTAGGCTTTTATTTTGCAAGATGAAAAAGTTCTAGAAATCTGTTGTACAGGGTACACATAGTTAACACTGTTGTACGCTAAAAAATGGTTAAGATGTTACATGGTTTTTTTTCATAGTAAAAAATAATGAACCAGAGAAACACAAAAGAGATAACTCTTTAAGACACTAAACAGAGCAAAAAATAGCTTTTACAATAATAGCATATATAGATTCCATGTATATCAGGGTAAAAACACAAAAAATATATTTTATGCACAATGTATGAAAAATGAGAAAAATAATTTTAAAAGCATGAAAAGGAATGATGCCTCTGGAGTTGATGATAGTGATGATCTTTGCTACAGTAAAATAACTGGGTATAGATGGTTGCTTAGAGGTCTTTATTATCTCTACTAAGCCACATAAGGTGTCTACACCTTATGATTAAAATAGCTCAAGAGAAAAAGATACAAATATGCCCAATGATTCTTAGGGACCTGGTTACTATCCTCCCTAATGTGTTTTTTAAAATAGAAATTTAGTCTAAAATATGTCATGTACATATGGCTAGGAATACATCTTTAAAGCACCCTTTGGTCTACAGGTAGTATATTGCACAAATATACTTAAGAGGCATATGCTTAATACTTATTTGCTTAAGAGGCAATGAAGAAAATGTATTGGATAGGTTATAAAAGGGACCCTAAGTGTTTGGGCAAAAGCAGAGCATTTGAATTTGATATCATAGAGGTCATGGAATGTCTTTATTCTAATGACCATGGACCATAAATTAACCTTTATAATTGACTAAACTTTATACAACTTAGTAATTTGAATATTTCCTGTTTTGTTGTGAAGTGAATGCCTGGGATATATAGAAGCTTCTTCCTTTTTCCTTGTCTATGAGGATTAATGCAGTAGTAATGTTCTTACTTGGTTCTGGGAAAGTTTTGTGAGAGCAAATATGAATACAAACAAGAATGAAGGAATAAGATAAAATGAGTTGTGTTTCACCTGTATATCAGATGGAATTTCTATGTTCTTAAGAAAGAAATATGTGCCTCTTCTCCTGTCATACATGACAGTTACTGTTTGAACATACCCACTCATAGAAACTAACCTATTTGCCTTGTCAAAGAGAGTAATAATTCTTACGCATATTAAGATCCATAAAAATGAGTTTATTTGTGTGTACTTGTGAGTTGAAGAGTTCATGCAATTTCATGCATACTTACCCAACTAAAGAATTGAGCTGAAAGATCCCTATTTCTGAATTAAAAATAGATCAATTTATATTTGATTTCTCTTTATTTGATGAAATCTAGTTTTGAACATTTCTGGGTTTTCAACTATAGTTTAGTGGGACATTTTTTTCTATTTAATTCTTTATTACATTAAAAAATTATTAACCCCAACTGGGTTATATTTCAGCGAAAATAATTCCAAAAAGACCCAAATACGTCATGGTTATGTAATGATGGAACATGCGATAATTTCAATATACATGATGAATATTTTTAAAAGTCTACAGACGAATTAATACTACTTTATTCTGTAGGTGTGTTTCGTCTTCACTCTACTAATGGCTGCTTTCATCTCCTGATTCCTTAGAGTGTAAATAATGGGGTTCAGTAAAGGTGTAATAATTGAATAAAACACAGAAAGAAATTTATCCACTGAAAAGCTACTGAATGGCCAAGCATAAATGAAGATAATTGGCCCAAAGAACAGAGTGACCACAGTAATGTGAGCGGACAGTGTGGACAGAGCCTTGGAGAGTCCACCAGAAGATCGACGTCGGACAGTTACCAGAATGACAGTGTAGGAAATGAGCAAGAGTATGAAGCAGATGAAAGACAACAGTCCACTGTCAGCAGTTACCAGCAACTCCAGAACATAGGTCTCAGTGCAGGCAAGTTTTAGAACTAGGGGAAGGTCACAAAAAATATCGTCCACTATATTGGGACCACAGAAGGGCAAGTTGATAGTAAAAACCATCTGGCTCATCGTATGCACAAAACCAACTGCCCAGGACAGCAGCACAGAGCCCATGAGGACCCGGCGGTTCATGATGGATGTGTAGTGAAGAGGTTTGCATATTGCAATGTACCGATCAACAGCCATGACTATGAGAAGAGTCATCTCACTGCCCCCTAAAAAGTGGAGGAAGAACATCTGAGCCATACAACCCCACAAGGAAATAGTTTTGTTCTCCTTGAGAAAATCTGTGACCATCTTAGGGGTTGTGATTGTAGAAATACACATATCCAGAAAGGAGAGATTTCCAAGGAGGAAGTACATTGGTGTGGAGTACAGATGTGAGTCAAAGGTTACGGTGACCACGATGAGAAAGTTTCCTGCCACAATAGCTGCATAGGCCAACAAAAATATGAAAAAAAAGAAAATTTCAAGTTCCCAAGTGTTGGTGAGTCCTAACAGAACAAACTCCGTTACCACTGAGTTATTCATTATCTAGTCTATGTAGGAGTTTTCAAAGTCATTAAAATGTAGAAAATCTAGAAAAAGTGACCATTTAAGTTTTGATAGTTTTGAAGGTATGGCCATATAGAGAGTAGTGCTTGATTCACATAGAAAAAGAGAAGATGGGCATTTCTGAAAAATACATTTTAATAGATTAATTCAAGGAACATTCACTTTACTGCATTTTTTAAAGCCAGATAGTCACAAAAGAGAAGTTTATTGTAAAATTTTATAAACATATTTTTCAGGCATAGATTGTGTCTCCACATGGATTTGTTGTTTCTATCATGAGTTTATGAACCATGAGTTCAATGGGTCAATGACTAGAGGAACCAAATGGCCATTAGTCAAATGAATTAGTTCAAGTGGATAGTAATATGGTCATATAACTTTGTGGTACCTATTATTTGAAATATTCAGGTATGTGCATTGAGTTTAATTATATTGCCACGAAGCAAATAACTTTAGGAATTTAGCAAATTCTTCGTGAAGCTTTAAACTGGCTATAGCCTGTCATATGTTCTTACCGTCGCCCACAAAAACCATAAATAATAAAACAGGCTTCCTAGTTTCTGGGAAGAAACAAATATTTCTCAATGTACTGGTTTGTTTCTCTCCTTCCTTCCTTTCCTTCCTCTCCTTCCTCTCTTTCCTCTGTTCCTCCCCACCACCATGTTTGTTTCTTCCCTTCCTTCTTTTCTCTCTCATTCCCTCCTCCTCCTCCTTTATGATCTTTTTTAATGCTCTTTAATACTTTTGTTTCTGGACAAACTGCTGACCTAGAGTGTTGAGACTTTTTGCCTATTTGCATGAATGTATTGTTGCTGGGTTCCTGGCTGGAGTTTGCCTACTTGTCCCTTTGCATTTAATATATAGATGGACTCTGAACAACCAGCAATTTTTTAATAAGTACCATTATTCTTTGTACCCAGTGCTTTCCTCTGATATTTCACATTTGTCTGCAGACTGATTCTCGACTCTTACTCTCTTATATATCTTTGACACTTGTACTCTATATGTGTTCCCATATTGGACTGACTGATGGCTCATTTTTATACACTTTTTCATTTTACTTATACCTTTTGGTCACAGCTTTTATTTTCTGTTTTGTTTTTTACTTTTTTGAAAAATTATTAGTGATACACACCAAACACACAGACACAGATACAGAATCATACATATACACGTAAACACAAATACATATACTTACACCACATTCTAGTTCTGGAGCATCAGAACAGGTTGTGGAAAATTTACTCTGAATATACAGTTTTTGGCTTAATAGTTCATGAAATATTCAGGTGTTATTGTTTAGCCCAACTATTAGAATAAGGAAAAAAACTGAACCAAGAGTCAAGAGTTATATTCTAGTCCTGTCATCAACATTTATGAGGGAAATATGCTCTTTAACTCCTTTGAACATGGATTTATTTTGTTGTAAGAATAAATTATACTTACTCTGCAAATCACAGGTTGTTATGAGATTCCAAAGGATAATATATATGGAATATATTTGTATATTTTATTGTACATACATGGTAGGTATGTGCATTCACAAAATTCTGTTTTTAGCATTATCTCATTTTCTGGTGATTATAGAGTTTCAAACCAGTTAAGAACCACAGAAGAATTTTACAATGGAAGACTTGGTAAAGAAGACTTAGTGTAAATAAATGTATTTTTCTCTTTTAAATTTAAGTGATATAATTACCTAATTGTTTTCATTACAAAGAATTATTATCACCATTGGTATTCTAGTTCATGTAGTCAATGAGTTACATACTAGTTATGAATAGTTTTGAAACCATATAGTCCACAGTCACAAAATACTAAAGGAAAAATATTGAGAATTCTAAAAGTAATTTTTATAGCTTAATATGTAAATTAGAAAATTAAAAGCAAAGAACAATATTAATTTAGGATTTTTTGAAATGTTATGAACTCCTTTATAAAATATATCCAGCCAAGTGTACATAGAGATGGATTCAAATATGTTATGACAGATGAAATCATTCAACATGTGGATTTGTACAAATGATCGAAGATGAACTCTCTTTAAAATATATAGTTTTCTACTCAGACACAGGCAAAAATACAGTATGAGAAACAAAAGAATTCTTCCTAACTTATGCCACAGTTAAACCTCAAATGGAAAGCTTAAGCTTTTGTATAGTGTGTACTATACAAACACGATGAACTGAAAAGAAATGAAAAATAATCAGATAAAGTAGATAGGTCATGGTTTCGTTTCTCTCTAGAAGGAAATTTGTCTGAGAATGGGATGGATGACCTATGACTGGAGAGTTTGACTTTTTCCTGTGTTTTTTATGTGACTAAAGGATGAAAACTTACTGTACTTTTTTACACTGAGGTTGCTTACCTGAGGAAGAAAAGCTGTGGGATGTCCAATACTGTGTGTCTATGTTCAGTAAAAAAGTCTTTTTCCATACATTTCCACAAATGTACTTAAATAGTTCTTTTAGTGAGAATAAATGCTATGCAGTTTTTATTGAACTTGAGGGTTTTCTATCAATCTTTCTTATGAAAGGGTGAAGCCATATACAGATTGGATAAATCACAGGTGATATTCACTCACTACAAAAAACGTTTGGGGGGCACCTGGGTGGCTCAGTCGGTTGAGCGTCCAACTTCGGCTCAGGTCATGATCTTGCGGTCTGTGGGTTCGAGCCCCACATAGGGCTCTGTGCTGACAGCTTGGAGCCTGGAGCCTGCTTCGGATTCTGTGTCTCCCTCTCTCTCTGCCCCTCCCCTGCGCATGCTCTGTCTCTCTCTGATTTAAATAAACATTTAAAAAAATACAACAAAAAAATGTTTCGAATGTAAAAGTCAGATTTGCTGACAAAATGACCACTATAAATATTTTTCTAATTAAAAAATAAATGTGTATATTTGATAGTAAAGGGCTCAGCATTATAGATGCACAAAGGGCTTCACGCTCATATACTGATCAAGTTTAAAATATTAAAATAATTGTTTTAAAGGTAGGTAGGAAAAAGGCCAGTGGGTGCAGAAGAATAGGAAATAGACCTTGGGTTGCAAAATTACCAAAACAAATACATTAGCAGTACACTTAGACAATTGTATTGACTGAAAGGTTATATGACTTCAGTGAACAAAGTAAGTGTACTTGAGGGGAACATTTTTTAAAAATTGATTTAAAAAATTGAACCTACATGACTCAGGCCTAATTTTATTAACATGACAAAAAAAATCGCACTATCTGTCCTCTGCCAAATTTCACCCAACTGGGTGTCCAACTCTTGACTTAAGTCATGATCTCACCATTCATGGGATGGAGCCCCCATTTGGCTCTGTATTGACAGCATGGATTAATTTAAATCAATTTTTCTATTTTAATTTTAATTTTGGGATTCTCCCTCTTTTTCTGCCTTTGCCCTGCTCACTTGTATCAGCTTGTTCACTTGCTCTTTCTCTCCCTCCCTCCGTCCCTCTCTGTAAAATAAATGTAAAAAAATTAAAATTAAAATAGAAAAATTGATTTAAATTAATCATTATCTTAGCATATTATGTGTTTTCTGTGTTGAAATACTCAATGTGGGGAAGTAAAACATAGATAAATAATATGAAATCACCTTTTCTCATTTTCTTGATATGATATTTTATTATTTTACATTTCAGACTTGTCACAGATGCTAAACTTAGCCAAGGGAGAACGTAGTTGTTCCATTATTTTATAATATCCTAAATTACTTTTTATTTTATATTTTTACCCTATAAGGATTAAACTAATTCAAATTTATATTCCTGAACATGAACTCAAGTTATAAAACTGATCCCTCAGATCAGGAATGTGGCTCTTACTCTTACTGAAAGTAGATACAGTGTTCAGTTACTATTTGACCAAAATTATCTTTTACTATTGCCCTCATGATCAGAATAATATGGTTTTCATTTAGTTCTAAGTTTCTTATAAAATGTCTTCTCCTTTATTAAAGTGTGCAATTGCAGTTTTCTTTAGCACTGCTATTGAAACCTACCAGTTCTAGCTGAAGAGTGGCCTCTTCAAAGATGTGAAGATACAGTGAGATCCTGAATATATATTATCTTTTTTAACCTCCATGAATTGACAATCATTGGTAGGTATGGAAAAAAAAAAAAGACAAGAACATAAATAAGATGCAGACTGTGATCAACCCCCAAAGGGAATCATTAAAATAAACGTGCTGGTGTTACCTAGAGTTCAGAGCAAGGACTTACTTTCTCATTATTTAAGTGGATGGTGAGTTTGTGAAGTGTATCAGCCATGTGAACTTTCACTAGTAATCGCTTTTCAGAAAAAGCACTAATTCAAGTGTTTTGGTTGGGGAAGGATGAACACATTAACAGAAAATGGATCTATCATAGATGATAGACTTGAAATTATAATTCTATTAATATTTTATCAATGTCAATATTTATAGTTAGTAATTGAATGAATTTATTCAAGTAAAATTAATATATTTGATATAATAGCCTACACTGAGAAAGGCATAGCAGACATTGCTAAAAGATTTCTCACTCTTTTTGACAGAATCTAGGAATTTTATAAAAAATTTTATTTTCCCCATGCAGCTATTACCAATTAAAATTGCCATGAAAAATAAGTCTTTTAAAAATATTTCTGCTGAGGAGACATATGTCACAGTTTAGTGTGGCATTTGAGATCTTTGCAAGAAAGAAAAGGATTCTTAAATATAGAAATTAGAAATATAATATTAGAACAATATTTGATGCCCTGATTTGATTACCCAAACCAGTTGGTAAGCATGGTACACATAGAATTTTTCAGTGTTAGAAGCACACGGTCTAGGACCAAACTCAAGTAGGGAAGATATACTTAAAAAGGAGAAGAGAATAAGGAGGGAAAGTAGGTAAGTTTGATATTCGGGGCGTATTTTAAAGCTTTTGCACGGCAAAGGAAACCATCAGCAACAGAAAAAGGTAACTTACTGAGTGGAGAAAATATTTGCAACTGATATATCCAATAAGGGGTTAGTATCTAAAATATATAAAGAATTCATATAACTCAACACTAGAAAAACCCAAACAATCCAGCCAAAAATGGGCAGTGGACCTGCAAAGATACTTTTCCAAAGAAGACATACAGATGGTCAACAGATTCATGAAAAGATACCCACCATGACTAATCATCAGGAAATATAAATCAAAGCCACAATGATATTCACCCACATTACACTTGTTAGAATGGCTAGAATCAAAAGGACAAGACATAACAAGTGTTGGTGAGGACGTGGAGTAAAATGAGTCTTGTGGTGGGAATGTAAGTGGCAGAGCCACTGGAAAAAAGTATGGAGATTTCTCAAAAAAATTAAAAGTAGAGTTACTATATGATCCAGTAATTCCACTGCTGGGTATTTAAAGAAAATGAAAACACTACTTTGAAAATATTTATGCATCCCTACATTTACTGCAGCGTTATTTATAATGGCCAAGGTATGGAAGCAACCAAATTGCCCATCACTAGAGGTATGGATAAGGAAGATATATATACACAATGGAATATTACTAAGCTATAAAAAAGAATGGAGTCTTGCCAGTTGCAACAACATGGATGGACCTAGAGGGTGCCATGTTAAGTGAAATAATTCAAAGAAAGACAAATACCGTAAGATTTCACTCATATCTGGAATCTAAAAAAAAAAAGATGAATAAAAAAACCCCAAAAGCATAAGTAGAGATATAAATACAGAGAACAAATTGATGGCTGCCAGAGGTGAGGCAGGTGGGGGAATGGGCAAAATAGATGAGTGGGAGATACAGACATCCAGTTACGGAAAGAAAAAGTCACAGGAATAAAAGGAACAGCATAAGAAATATAGTCAAGGATATTAGTGATATATGGTGATGGAGCTACAGTTCTTGTGACCATAGTAGATAATGTACAAATTTGTCAAATCACTATGTTGTACACCTGAAACGAATGTGTGTGAACTATACTCAAATAAAAAAATTCATATAAAAAACAAAAAGTATTAAACAATTTTTAAAGATAGACATTTAAAAATGTTTTTAAAGATATAAAAAGAGTTGGTTCCAAAGGTGTTTGAATAATTTTAGCTTTTCTATTTGCCTTTGGAAGTCTTTACAGTTTCCACAAACTCACTGTTTGTATTATTTAATAAAATAAGGCTTACCATCTGAAACAGCCCAATAACTATTCCCCCTGCTTTCACGTTTGCTGCATTATATTCTCTACTTGTGAGGACTGAGGTACACCCAACCATAAGGTATGCTGGATCCCATCCCTCCCTTTCCTAAAACACTTCAATTTACATTGGCAATAAAAAGGAATCCACTATGCTTGAATACTCTGGACTTTTCCTTTCTGTAAAATCTCAGCATAGGTCTTCTCTCTTTTATTCATCAGTCTCCTTTACAAGGTCTACCTTTAATACTTAAAAAACTCTTTCTCATTTCGCAATGCCTATGTGCACTGGCCATTTTGCCAGAAATGCTCTTTTCCCTGCTCAATGTCTAATTCTGGAGCTTTCTTAATGTGTTGGTATAAATGTCTCCTCTTAAAGTGATCTTCTAAAACCACCACACCTAACATAGGTCCCTCCCCTTTGATATTCTCTCCAGAACAGGCATCAGGTCTCTGTCTATAACCATGTATCTGTATTGCTTTGGGCAGTGCTTGGTACCTAGTAAATATTTTTCTAGATGTTTCATGAATGACTTATTCCAGTTGAAAAAACATCGATATGTTATCTGGTTGAGCAAGCTTTGCTAGCAGTTCATGGTTTTAGTTTTTAGCATTTTAGTTGATACTGATTCTTCAAAAACTATTTGGATACTAAAGATATGTTGGAAAAAATTCATTTTTCAGCGTATTTTTAAATTCTACTAAAGATGATTAGCATATTGAGGCTATATAGTGAGAAAGTATTATTATCCTCATTCAGATCACAGTGCCTCTGTACAGACTCCATATGGTTGACAAATAGTAATAGATATTTTAACAACAATAAGTTACAAATGCAACTTTAGATGAGTTCAAGCCCTGTATTGGGCTTTGCACTGACAGTGCAGAGACTGCATGGGATTCTCTATATCCCTCTCTCTCTGCCCCTCCCCAATCATACTGTCTGTCTCTCACGAAACAAACTTAAAAAAATACAACTTTATAAGTAAAAATGAAATTAAACATCATATAGTGTGCTATCTTATGAAAGTTAACTATTTTTATATACTGAGCCATTATGTCTTTGAAAAAAGACATGTGATTAGATATTTTAAACATTGATCAGGGTTGTTTCCCTGAGTTCTAAGACAGGGAAGTACAAGGAAATAATGAATGCACACTTATTTATGTATTGAATGTATGCTATGAACATTTCCATTATATTTTTAATAAAACTGATCTTAATAATTCCATGAATTGACTGAAAATTGATAATATTTAAAATTTTCATTTTAATTATTCTGATAAATATTTAAGACTCAAAATCCCAAAGCAGAGAACACAAAACAATCAGCTGTTATAAACATTATTTAGGAAGTGAGCCAAGAGTCAATATGCTGGCTGCTAAGTCTCTTAATGGCTGCTTTCATTTCCTGATTCCTCAGAGTATAAATAATTGGATTAAGGAGGGGGGTGATTATAGAATAAAATACAGAAAGAAATTTATCTACAGAGTAACTCTTGAATGGGAAAGCATAGATGAAGATAGCAGGACCAAAGGAGAGAGTGACCACAGTGATGTGAGCAGACAGTGTGGACACTGCCTTAGAGGATGCACTGGAGGAGTGCTGCCAGATGGTGACCAGCATGACAATGTAGGATATGAGCAGGAGAATGAAGCAGATCAGGGACAGGAGTCCACTATTTGCAATCACCAAGAGCTCTAGGATATAGGTCTCAGTGCAGGCAAGCTTGATGACCAGGGGAAGGTCACAGAAAATGCTGTCCACAACATTGGGACCACAGAAGGGTAAACCTACCGTGAAAACCATCTGGCTTGTGGTATGTATGGACCCAATTGCCCATGAGAGCAGCAGAAACCTGATGAGCACCCTGCGATTCATGATGGTCTGATACTGCAAGGGCTTGCATATGGCAACATACCTGTCGATGGCCATAGCTATCAGAAGAGACATCTCTCCACCCCCAAAGAAGTGCATAAAAAACATCTGAGCCATGCAGCCCCACAGGGAGATGGTCTTGCATTTTCTAAGGAGGTCTGCAATCACTTTGGGAGTTGTAGCAGAAGAAAGACATAAATCAAAAAATGATAAATTTGCCAGAAAGAAATACATGGGGGAGTGAAGATGCGTATCAACTATCACAGAGATCACAATGAGGAGGTTTCCTACTACGATGGCTACATAGACAAGGAAGAAGACTGCAAAAAAGAATATTTCAATTTCTCTAGAAGTGGAAAGTCCCAGCAAGATGAACTCAGACACACTTGATCTGTTTTTGGGGACATCCATTCATCCTTTCGTATGAGTTTATCAGAGGTTGCCTAGAAGAGGGAAAAACACACAGAATGTCATAGGGACTGACAAGTCCATAAACTTGATCTTTACTCACATACTGTTTCTTATCCAGGCAAACAACCCTTTTGGTACTATGACTACTTCTTTTGTATTTTACAGGAGATATTTCACTGGACCACATGGTATAGAAACTGGAGGGAATGGAGACAACTAAATAAAATGGGTATATTGGTTAGTAGGGGCATGGTCAGTTGGACATTTGAGAAAACCTCTCCTTGTTCAGCTGCAGATCAGACTGTGTGAACTCATAAGGTACTAGAATAATAATAGAGAAGAGATTGGAAGGCATCAGCAAAAGTGATTTTTATCTCTTGCAGGAGGTGCATTTACTGACACATTTTCATGAAAATCTCAAAAGGCAGTAAAAATTCGCCATAAATATTTCTGAAATCACATGAAGTGCATTATGATTCTTGAAAAGAACTGATTATAGACCATGAGCATATTGTTGATAGAAGGTTGCATGTGGAGACAGTTATCTCATTAACTGAGATCAAACCCAATTACTGAGGAAAGATTAAGTTATTTAGACTAGACTGTCAAAACCACAGATACTCATCTACATGTGCCGGACTCTTCAGTTCATGTGATCAGATGTAAAGTGTGTCCCATCTGTGCATTCTTCTCCAGTTGTTGCAAACATGAACAAAGATCTGTTTTTATCTGATATTCTTTCTAGGTCATATGACTTCACAGATATAAGTATAAAGAAACACCTAAATCACTATTAGTAAGACTAGTGAAGTTTACCATTGTAGTCTTGTTCCACTTTCCTCCATTAGTGAGGGATAAAGAGTAAGGTGAATCATTTACCTTTGTAAGCATGACTTAACAAGACTTCAAAAGAGTCCTATCTTTGAGAAGAGTCCTATCTTGGGTTACTTAGCCTCCTTGGACCTATCCTTACTCACAATTATTTCCCTTAAAGTTCTTTCAATCTTTGACTTTGTCAGAGATGGAAAAGTGTCAGAGATATTATGTTGCTGACTTGGGTGGATTCAGGCAAATTAAATGAACTTTTAAAAAAGACACATAAATAAAGGGAATAGGTCAGTGCTCATTCTATGTAAATTCACCTGGTTAAGACCTTCCTTGTTTGGCTGATTTTAGCTCTCTTCTTCAAGTCTTATTTCAGGCATGTTCATCTTCAGTCTTTTCCTTGCTTTTATGAGAGCCTAGACCGAAGGCTAATGTAGATTATAAGAAAAGAAAATAGAATGTATGTGATTTGGGGATACATGTAATCTTTTAGTTACATAATTCATATTTTTAAAATTGTATATCTAGATAACCATAATAAACAATCATATGTTCGTTTCTATGCATGGTTACTATCACTAAGACACACAGTTCTTGTAAATGGCCCATAATCATCCTATTATAACCCCAAACATAATCAGCCCATTATGTTTGACACTATCATTCAAAGTAACATAAAAACTTCCTTCTTTCACAAGGTAATAAAACAGGAAATGTACATCTTTGATAGTTCTCATTCACAGATGGGAATCTGTATTTCTTCTTTGTGCCTTGTACTCTTAACTGTAGGACAATTATTTCATCTGAACTATAGCCTCTAGACCTTCTGTATTTCCTTGAAGCACGCAATAGGTATACTTTGCAGGTGCACCTGGGTCTGGCAAAGACAGAGCCTAGAGAAGATGTTATCTCTAATTTTTTTCTCGCTTAATGAGTGTTTTCACTACTTGGCCATTTTCAGACTGTTACTATAGGAAAGTTGAATTTTCTCATAAGCTTTTCTAGAAATCCCTAACAAGTATAATGATGGCATCAATATTTTATGAGTGGTGACGTTCTATGATTTTCAAAGCCCTGAATCACGCATTTTATCCTCACATTTCTATCATTTATCTCTCTTTTAAAATAATTGCATTTCTAAAAAACAACAAAAGCACTTTCTCTATATTTCTGCTATAATTTAAAGAATAAAATCATTCAACCTGATAAGTATAACCAAACAATTTGAACATACCTAGATTTCTTTGGTCTAAGAATAATTTATTGGCCTTTATAATCTAATTTCCAATAATCATGGGTATAGTGTTTTCTGATTTTTGTTTTTTTTTCCCAATTGTAACAAGATCATGTTTGTTCCAGATTAATTTTTGAAACCCATTGAGCCTTCCTCTCAGTTTCATTTTGGCACATATGTTTCACACTTATGGATACATTTAAGGTTATTAATGAGAATAATGTGATCGATGTGGTATGTAGATAGAGTAGCATGTCAAGATTATGTAACCTACCGGTTTGCACTTAGACTTCAGAGGTAACATCAGTATGAAATGGATGCTTAATCTTCAACATCCAGAGACTTTATTTTCTTCCCTGGACTTCAAAAGACAGCAGTATATGAGTGTATCCCTTGGTAGGAGGCACAAAGGAGAGAACCCATTTAATTGTTTTAGATTCCTTAGGGACCAGTGGTAAAAAAGTAATTGAGATTGTTAAAAAAGACTTTCGACATTGCAGAAAGGAGATACCATTTTTCATCTATAAAACTTATAATACTTTAAAGGCAATAATCCATTCTAGGACTAGAGTTGAATTATGAGAATTCTATATGATGTTCATTCTTTTGTAGTAGTTTGTTTTCTACAAAAACATTCATAAATGTGATATTTAGCAAAAATATAAATATTCTAGATTATTTAAATTCTACATTTTATTAAGGCTGAGATTTTCACATTTAAACTGTAATCTTTGTGGACTGTTGAGAAACAATGTGAAATTATTTTTTATCATTAAAATTAAATAATAATTCATTCCACTAAGAATTTGTTATGCTTTTTTTTATTACCTTTCAAATTTGCTGATACATCAGGCTCTTTTTGGGGAGTACTTGTTTACTGTTTTATTTTCCTGGATAATTTTTGAAGAGTTACTACTTAACTCATTAGTTTACAGTATAGTTCATGTATAGAAGGGCAAGTCTGTTGTCATTGCTTTATTCATTCAGAGTGTTCTTGGTTATTTTTATATATTTTTATTCTACATTAAATAGATGTATTTTCTAAAGTTAAAACAAGTTCCATTGACATTTTAATCTCGTGGTATGAAACTTCTAAGAAAGGTTTGAAAAAATGAACAGAATTACAAAACTGAGTCTTCCATTCAGAAAGATTTTATGTCTCTTTGAATGTCTGCCTACTTTTATGATACAATATATTTTCTAATCTTCATTATCAATTTTTTGGATAACACATTATTTGTTAAATGTAATTTTGCATATACTTACTATGATCTTTTTCTTTAACATAATTGGTTTTATTGCTATTGGTTCCATTTATTACATATTTATATGGCACATGGTATCATTGTGAAAATCTCTTTTGTCATTTTTCCCCTGTTCTTTGTCTTCTTTGTTTCAAGTTACTGGTAAAATAATATACAACATTAATAACATTTTTTCTTCAGATACATTTCCTGTGCCTTAGTCCATTAACTAAGTGTTTAGATTAATGTTGAATTAACAGTGATGATAACTGGCTATGGCAGAATTTGTTAGTTTCCCAAACATGACCCTTCCTTCTTTCTTGAAAACAAAACCTCATTTTCTAACTTTTTTTTACAGTTTATTTATTTTGAGAGAGAGAGAGAGAGAGAGCAAGCAGGAGTAGGTGAGGGGCAGAGAGAGAGGGATAGAGAGAATTCCTAGCAAGCACCATGCTTAACACAGAGCCTGACATGTGGCTTGGTCTCATGACTGTGAGATAATGACATGAGCTTTAATCAGAAGTAATGGCTTAATTGTCTGACCACCCAGGTGCCCCATTCTCATTCATGGTATGAGGCGTCTATGCACTTCCATGGAGTCTCCAACCCTGTCGAGAACACTGCATCTCACTACCTTGAGCCAGCCACTGTTCTTCATTTTCCTCACCAGTGACCAGTTTAGTAATTGGTATAGACTGTGTAACAGACTGCTGAGTCTGCTGAGTAGCCTTCTCCCATTCATCATCAGATGTCTGATTCATTAAGTGGCATTGTGAAGCCTGCCATGTGATAAAAGTGGCAAATAACATGAAAGTAAACATTATTTTCAGGTGGCTACTTGGTGAAAATTCTTTAGAGGGGCTGACTTCTGATAGAGTCGCGCACTTTGCCTCTCCCCAACTCTATATTTTCTCGGGTCTAATTGGAATAGTGTTAGTTGTTATACTAACATAAAGTACTATAAATATTTACAGTTCAATGCTGTCAGGTTAGCATTCTACATACATAAAACAGGAGTTTAATTAATTACTTAGTAACATGAAGTGAATATGTCTAATGACATGAAGGCTGAGATGCTAACAGGAAATGTTCAGGGAAACCAAAGATGAACATCACTGGAATCTACCACCAAATCTAATCTGGAGGGGCAAGAGAAGACACAGTCTTACCACAGCCCCAGGGTAATGACATGTATTCATTTTCTTCTTCTCCCTCAAAAAATTTCCCAAAAACTAGAAGCTTCATCCAACCCAAATTTCTTATCTCCAAGTTGTATAAGTCCGAAATCCAACTTTTTTCTCTCTGGGATACAATGAAGTTGTTGGTAGGACAATATTTCTTACTGGAGGCTTTGAGGGAGGAAACTGTTCCCAGACTATTCCTGGCTAAGGGCCAACTTTAGTTCTAGGTGTTTTTAGAATAACATCTCAATTTCCTTGCTGATTTTCAGTCAGGGGTTATTCTCACTTTCTAGACATTGCATGTATTCTTTGGTCATATCTTCTTCCTCTTCAAAGCCAGGAACAGTGGATGAAAGCCTCCTCAAGGTTCATCCTTCCTGGATTCTTTTTTTCTTTCTCTGGATCCATGAAAAGTTCAATACTTTTAAATACTCAGGCTACATTGAAGCCACAAGATTACCCAGGATAATCTCCCCATCTGAAGGTTTATAAACAATCATATTGTCAAATTTCTGTTTGCCATGTAAGGTAACATATTCACAGGTTCCATGATAAGGGTATGGACTTCTTTGGGAGACCATTATTTTGTGCATGATGCCTTATATACAAAAGTGAGAAATGTGGTGACCAATTTCACTAGGAGGGCTAGAGTCATGGAAGTGTTCCTGAGTTCCAGAGTGAGCCAGAGAACTGCTACAGATATTTGGGCTAAGACTGTGTGTGTGTGTGTGTGTGTGTGTGTGTGTGTGTGTGTGTGTATTCTTCATTTTCTTTTCCTCCCACCCTATATTAATCTAACAGTGATATCCATTTGTAACTATCTGAAGGTCAGGAAATGTTAGGGTGCTTAGAAATGAAGTCTTCATGCATTAGGGCTTCCTGTAGTAAGAGCAAATTTGTAGAAATGAAAAGAATGGATTGGAAGGAATATGGGACTATAATGGCACACATCCTTTTATTATTTAGTCTTTCTGGAGTACAAATGTGTGAGGAATTTTTACAGACATTTTGGGAGAAATTATTTAAAAATGAACATACAGGGGCGCCTGGGTGGCTCAGTCGGTTGAGCGGCCGACTTCGGCTCAGGTCATGATCTCGCGGTCCGGTCCGTGAGTTCGAGCCCCGCGTCGGGCTCTGTGCTGACAGCTCAGAGCCTGGAGCCTGTTTCAGATTCTGTGACCCTCTCTCTGACCCTCCCCCATTCATGCTCTGTCTCTCTCTCTGTCTCAAAAGTAAATAAAAGTGAAAAAAAATTTAAAAATGAACATACATAATAGGGTTTTGGAGTCTCTGTTGATAGTGTGGCACTGCTACACATACATTGGACTAAGATGCTATAATTGTTTTACACTAGAAAACAAAAGCTCTATCTAATTATAACACTGCATTCATGGCTGATTAAAGGCAGACCAAAATTTAGGTCAAGGACATGTGATGTGCACTTATTTAAAAGGAAGTTAAGTGAAATTTTCAATATTCCTAAGATAGGGCATAAGAAAAACAACACTTTTTTCTTCCCAGATTAAGCCGCTGTGACGAATCAAATGTGAGGACAAAAACCATTATCATTTAAGATGGCAGGGTCTTGCCACATTTGTGAAATTTTGGAGAGTTTATCCAGGGCAAGGATGCTGAGGCATCTCCTTAAAAGTTAAAGTATTGCATCTTGTACCATCGCTGTGCCACTAAGAAGAAATCATAATGTCTGGTAGTCCTCTCCAAGTTTTAGAGGCAGTGTATTCCAACTTGTATATAATATTTATTGATTGACATGAGGTTTCCAGTTTTGTAAACTTAGTTCAGGGGAGGCATCTTATCAGATCTAGAACAAAGTAAAAGTAGCCTTACCACTAGGGCCGTTTATCCAGGTTAATCATACAGTATTAAAGTTATCTCTCCTGAGAAATAAACCATTCATTAGTTTTTTTTCCATATTCTAATAGGAGAGTCACAATATAGTTTCACAGGATCATAGCATGTGTATGCCATGTGCAGCAGAGAACTGTGCATGAGTTGGAAATTAGCCACTGACATTCTACTAAACCCCGTAGGTATGGACCATCTGACCATGGAGGTTCAGTTGACTATGGAGATGTAGGTGTCCATCATGCCCTGCATCATTTTATATTAAGACTGACTTTGAGCATCACGGTGTTTAGATTGTATCCTGGTATCTTGAGATGGCATCCTCTAGGATGTAGTGTATACTCTTATTTAATGACATTAGATGCAATTTTGTTCCCAGTAAACAGAATCTGTAGGGTTAAGAACACGGATATTCTCTGTATATCTTCAAACTCTATAAAACACTTGTAGAATTTATGCTTTCTTTTCCCACAGCTTCAGGCTCTCTAGTTCCAGAAGTTCTGGGATATGCTTTCACCAGTGATGCAGTAAGATTCCTATTAACCTCAAGCTTCACTGCCACTCAATCACTTTATGTTTTTCTTTCCCAGAGACATCATGGCAATGAAAGGTGTCACTATCTTGTAAGTAATTTACCTTGGTCATCAGAAGAGGTAGTACTGCTGCACTACAATGGTTAAGTAGGGCCACAGTAGAATTTTTTAAATCCAAATTGAAATATGGAATTGAACTATTCTACTTCTCGGCTGAAAAAATGCACTGGATGGTATTACTTGCAGAGATGTCAGTGAAGAAGAAAACATTAGTGAACATGGAGCGATAGCTATACAAAATGAAACAGGAAGAGATTAAAAACAATTTCCATTCCATAAATGTCTCTACAAGGTAAATGACCATACACAGTGAAAGTAATAACAATACCTTGTTGAATGTGTTATCTCAGTAGATAACAGCAGACGTAAATCTAAAACAGCACCAACACCAGAGTGGGGAGAAGGTAAATGGAAGGAAATGGAAGTTTCACTAATGTGATATTTGTATCACTAACTGTGGTCCATGAGTGTCACCCATGTGTTGCAGTTGGACTGTGGTATATCACAATGTTCAGTATGTATTTGTGGTCCTAAAATTAACATTAAAGCCACAACAAATTTTTCTGTTCTTCCTGTTTGAGTTTTGGTAGTGTGTGAGTATCTAGGAATTTGTCCATTTCTTCATCTTGTCCAGTTTGTCAGTATATAATTTTTCATCATATTCTCTTTTGATTGTTTGAATTTTGTGCTGTTGGTTGTGATCTCTCCTCATTTATTCATGATTTTATATGGGTCCTCTTTTTTGATAAGTCTGGCATGGTGTTTCTCAATTTTGTTAACTTTTTCAAAAACCAGTGTTTAGTTTCATTGATCTGTTCTGCGTTTTTTCATCTTTATCATTTGTTTCTGCTCTAAACTTTATTTTTTCCCTTCTTCTGATGGCTTTGGGATTTATTTGCTGCTCCTTTTCTAGTTCCTTTAGGTATAAGGTTAGGTTGTGCATTTGGGAACTTGCTTTCTTCTTGAGCTAGATATGATTTGAAGTGTATTTTTCTCTGTGACTGCCTTTGCTGCATCCCAAGGATTTAGAGTGTCATATTTTCATTTTCATTTACTTCCATGTATTTTTTAAATTTATTCTTTAATTTCCTGGTTAATACATTGATTCTTCAGTAGGATCTTCCTTAACCTCCATGTATTGAGGGCTTTGCAAATTTTTTCTTGTGGTGATGTCAAGTTTCTTAGCATTATGACTTGAAAATATGCCTGGTATGATGTCAATCATTTTGTACCCATTGAAGGCTGATTTGTGACCTAGTATGTGATCTCTCCTGGAGAACGTTCCATGTGTACTCAACAAGAATATGTATTTCTTGTTGCTATGTATTGCTAAGTCCATCTGGTCCAGTGTGTTACTCAAAGCCATTGTTTACTTGTTGATTTTCTGCTTAGATGGTATATCCATTGCTTCAAGTTGGTTATTAAAGTCTCCTACTACTATGGTATTATTATCAATAAATTTCTTTATGTTTGTGAATAATTTATTTATATATTTGGGTTCTCTAAGTTAGGGCCATAAATATTTACAATTGTTAGATCTTCTTGATGGATAGATCACTTAATTATGATATAATGCCCTTCTTCATCACTTGTTACAGTAGTTGTTTTAAAATATAGGCTGTCTGATATGAGTATGGCTACTATGACCTTCTTTTGAAGTCCATTAGCATGATACATGGTTCTCTATCCCCTTACTTTCAACCTGCAGTTGTCTTAGTATAAAATGAGTCTCTTGTAGGCAGCATATAGATGGATCTTGTTTTGTTTTGTTTTGTTTTTGTTTTTGTCCATTCTGATACCCTATTTCTTTTTTTGGAGCATTTAGACTATTTACATTCAGAGTGATTATTGAAACATATGAATTTAGTGCCATTGTGTTACCTATAGAGTTGGTACATCCGGTGGTATTCTCTGGTCTTTGTTGTCTTTCCTGCTTTGGTCTTTTTTTTTTTCTCCACTCAGAGAGTCCCCCTAAAATTTCTTGCAGGGCTGGTTTAGTTGTCATGAACTCCTTTGGTTTTTGTTTGTCTTGGAAAGTCTTTCTCTCTCCTTCTTCTGAATCACAGCCTCATTGGTTAAAAGGATTCTTGGTGGCATACTTTCCAATTAAGCAATTGAATATTTCCTGCCACTCCCTTCTGTCCTGCCACATTTCACTGAAGAGGTCTGATACTAACCTTATGTGTTTACCCTTCTAAGTTAAGGACCTTTTGTTCCGAACTACTTTCAGAATTCTCTTTTTATATTTTTTGCAAGTTTCACTATTATATGTCATGGTGTTCACCTGTTTTTGTTGATTTTGAAGGGAATTCTCTGTGCTTGTTTGACCTGGATGCCTTTTTCCTTCCTGAGATTAGGGAACTTCTCTGCTAGAACTTGTTTAATTGTTCTGCCCCCTTTCCCTGCTCTTCTGGGACTCCTACGATATAGATATTATTTCACTTTATGGAATTGCTGGGTTCTCCAAGGCTGTCATTTTGATCTAATAGTTTTCTTTCCATCTTCTTATTTCCATGATTTTATCTTCTATATCACCTATTCTGAACTCAGATTCCTCATCCTTATTGTAATTATATCGTCAGTTTGCATCTCAGTTATAGCATTTTTAAATTCATCTTGACTAGTTCTTAGGTCTTTGATTTCTGCAGGAAGGGTTTCTCTGGTATCTTCTATGATTTTTTCAAACCCACCTAGTAGTCTTCTGGCTGTTATTCTAAATTCTTGTTCAGGTATATTGTTTGATGTTCTCTGATCTTTGTAGTCTTTCCTCCTTTGGTCTTTTTTTCCCTCCACCCATAGAGTCCCCCTAAAATTTCTTGCAGGGCTGGTTTAGTGGTCAGGATATACTTTTGAGAAAGTCCCTGGTTGTGATTTCTTCTTGACCTTTCTTTTAGGGAATATTCCTCCATCTTGCCATTTTGACTAAGTTCCTTTCTTTTGCATGTTTTAAAAGCTTGTTATGTTTGCTGCACCTGATAGTACTGCTGATTAAAGAGGCTTAATACCCTGTCCAGGCCTGGCAGCCCAGGAAGTGTTTCTGGTGTATGATGTGTGTGCTCTGCTGTTGTGTTTTGGCTGTTCTTTCCCACCAGTTAGCCCTCTGCGATCTCCTCCTTGCTTGCTGTGGTGGAGTGTTTGGACCTGTAACTAGATGTGCTTTGATTTGTTTGTGAAGTAACCTTGGGGGGAAAAAGCCTGGAGGAAGCCTGATCCCATAAAAAAGAAAAGGAAGGGGAAAAAAAGAAAACCAAACAGAATAAAAAACTATAAAGCTGATTCCAAGGAAAAAGAAAGGGAAATAAATACAGAAGAAAAAGAAGGTAAAGGAAAAGAATAAAAAGGCCTGATACAAAAAAAGAAAGAAAGAAAGGAAAAGATGAAAAGAAATGACAAAAGCAAAACCAAAAACAAATCAGAAACTATGAACCTGATTCCAAAAGAAAAAATAACTAAGTGGAAAAAAAAGAAAAAGAAAAAGTGTTGCCTGTTGGTCCCCGGGGGATGGTGGCTTTGCTGGTCTGAAGAAGAGGCCAACTGTATTGACTTGGAGTCAGTCTTTCTACAGTATATAAGCAGTTGCCAGGCACCCAGTGGCAGGGTTCAGTGTAAGCAGGTCCCACCAACAGTGGGGGCCACTGTGTTGCTCTCTAAAGTCCCACTATGTTGGTGTTGGAGGGAAAATGATGCTACCCCAATCTCTCAGTGAACCTGGGATCTCAAACCCTGGTATTCAGGCAGCCTTACAGAATTGCGAAGGCAGTCAGCATGCCCTGCACCACAACTATCCTCTGCCTTCTTATTGGTGCATGGATGGGATTCAAAACCCAAAGTCTTAAAGGACCCAGCACAAGGTGGACTGGCCCCTCTACTCCAGAAGAGCCCCTCACACTGCTGATGAAAGGCCTTTGGCTGGCACCTGCAGGGTCTTTTGTCCTTGAGGAGTCAATAAAGCTTCTTCCAAAGTACTCCAGGAAGGGGACTGTTCTTTCCCAGTGCATCCTGGAATTTGTTATAACAGGGTAGGCACTCCCGGCCAGCTCCCTCCTTTCCAGGAGCACACACCACAGCTCCACTCCAGAGAAAGTCACACACTTCCAAAATCTCAGAGTTTCAGCTCCACATGCTGTTTGCCAAAAAAAAAAAAAAAAAAACCGGGACACAGTGCTTCTCGCTCCCAGTCTGTGGTCCAGAGAGGTTTTCCTCTTGTGCTAACTCAATGCTGCACTATCGCAACACCTGTACTTTTTTTTCTATGAAATAGGCTGCTCCCCTTCATGGCTCCACCATTTTACATTCCCCAACTCCCATCCATGTACCTCACATGTGTCAAGCTGGCTCCTCCAATGATGGAGATCTTTCTACCACTCTGCAAGTACATTTCCTGAGTATTCCAAGTAATCTGTCCTCAACAGCTTTCTTTGAGGGACATAGGAAGTCCAGAGCCCCCTACTTCCCCACTAACTTAAGTCCTCCCTCTGTCAATAATCAGCTAAGAAATTGAATCCGTTATCAAAAATCTGTCAACAATAATAGTCCAGGTCCAGATGGCTTCCTAAGGGAATTCTACCGATGATTTAAAGAAGAGTTAATACCTATTCTTTTCAAACTGTTTCAGAAAACAGAAATGGAAGGAAAGCTTCAAAACTCATTCTATGAAGCCAGCATTACCTTGATTCCAAAACCAGAAAAAGATCCCACTAAAAAGGTGAATTATAGACCAATATTCCTGATGAATTTGTATGCAAAAATTCTGAACGAGATACTAGCAAATTGCATTCAACAGCACATTAAAAGAATTATTCACCATAATCAAGTGGGATTTCATCTTGGGAAGCAGGGCTGGTTCATTATCTGCAAATCAATCAACATAATACACCACATTAATGAAAGGAAGGATAAGAACCATATGCTCCTTTCAAAAGATGCAGAAAAAGCAGTTGGCAAAATACAGCATTCTTTCTTGATAAAAACTCTTAAGAAAAGAAGGGGTAGAAGGAAAATACCTTAACATCATAAAAGCCCTATATGGAAGGCCAACAGCTCATATCATCCTCATTGGGGAAAACAGAGAGCTTTCCCCGTAAGGTCTGGGACTTGCCTGGGATGTCTCGTCTCACCACTGTTGTTCAATATAGTATGGGAAGTCCTTGCCTCAGCAATCAGACAACACAAAGAAATAAAAGGCATGCAAATCGGCAAAAAGAAGTCAAACTTTCAGTCTTTGCAGATGACATGGTACTCTACATGGAAAGCCCAAAAGACTCCACCCAAAACTTGTAGAACTGATGTGTGAACTCATCAAAGTCGCAGTGTATAATATCAACATACAGAAATTGATTGTGTCTCTATACACCAGTAATGAAGCAGAAGAAAGAGAAATCAAGGAATTTATCGCATTTACAATTGCACCAAAAACAATAAGATACCCAGGAATAAACCTACCCAAAGAGGTAAAAGATCTGTACACTGAAAATTACAGAAAGCTCATGAAGGAAATTGAAAAGGACACAAATAAATGTTAAAACATTCCATGTTCATGCATCAGAAGAACAAACATTGTTAAAATGTTTATATTACTCAAAGCAATCTATGCATTCAATGCACTCCCCATCAAAATAACACCAGCATTCTTCACGGAGCTAGAGCAAACAATCCTAAAATTTTGTGAAACTAGAAAAGACCCTGAATAGCCAAAGTCATTTTGAAAAAGAAAAGCAAAGCTTGAGGCATCACAATTGCAAACTTGAAGCTGTATTACAGAGCTGTAATAATCAAGATTATAGTACTGCCACAAAAACAGACACATAGATTAATGAACCAGAATAGAGAACCCAGAAATGGGCCCACAAATATATGGCCAACTAATCTTTGACAAAGCAAGAAAGAGTATGCAATGCAAAAAAGACAGTAACTTCAGCAAACGGTACTGGGAAAACTGGACAATGACATGAAGAAGAATGAAACTGGACCACTTTCTTACACCATACCCAAAAATTAATTCAAAATGGATGAAAGACCTAAATGTGAGACTGGAAAGCATAAAAATCCTACAGGAGCAAACAGGCAGCAGCCTCTTTGACCTCGGCCACAGCAACTTCTTACTAGACATGTCTCCCAAGGCAAGGGAAACAAAAGCAAAAATGAACTATTGGGACCTCATCAAGACAAAAAGCTTCAGCACAACTAAGGAATTAAAAAATAAAGAAACTAAAGGCACATGGTGGAATGGGAGAAGATAATTGCAAATATCATATTGGATAAAAGGTTAGAATCCAAAATCTATAAAGAACTTACCAAACTGAACACCAAAAAACCCAAATAATCCAGTGAATAAATGGGCAGAAGACATTAATAGACATTTTTCTAAGGAAGATATCCAGATGGCTAACAGACACATGAAAAGATGCTCAAAATCACTCATCACCAGTGAAATACAAATCAAAACCACAATGAGATAACACCTCATACCTGTCGGAATGGCTAATATAAACAACTCAGGAATCAACTGATGTTGGCTAGGATACGGAGGAAGAGGAACACTTCTGCACTGTTGATGGGAATGCAAACTGGTGCAGCCAGCCACTGTGGAAACAGTATGGAGATACCTCAGAAAATTAAAAATAGGATTAACATATTAGCCAGTAATTCCACTGTTTGGTGTTTAAACAAAGAAAATTCAAAAAACTAATTTGAAAAGATTTATGTACTTCTAAATTTATTGCAGTATTATATATAATAGCCAACATATGGAAGCAACCAAAGTGTCTATCACTAGATGAATGGATAAGGAAGATATAGTATATACACACTGGAATATTATAGCCATAAAAAAGAATGGAGTCTTGCCATTTTCAACAGCACTTAGAAGGTGTCATGTTAAGTGAAATAAGTCAGACAGAGAAAGACAAACACCGTAAGATTTCACTCATGTGTAATCAACATGCACACACACACACACACACACACACACACACACACAAACCCAAATGAATAAAGAACAACAAAGAGCAGAATTAGAGATATAAATACAGAGAACAAACTGATGGCTGCCATAGGTGAGGCAGGTGGGGGGGATGGGCAAAAAAAGTGAAGGTGAGTGGAGATACAGGCTTCCAGGTATGGAAAAAACAAGTCACAGGAATAAAAGAAATAGCATAAGAAATATAGTCAATGATATTATAATATTTATGGTAACAGATGGAGCTACAATTCTGGTGAGCATAGGAGCATACTGTATAAATTTGTCTAATCACTATGTTGTATACCTGAAACTAATGTAATATGTGTGTCAACTATATGCAAATTTAAAAATTCATATAAAAATTAAAAAATTAAATATTTTTAAAAGGGAAACATATAAAAATTTTAAAAGACGTCAAAAGAGGTGGCCCCCAAGATGTTTGAATAATTTTAGGTTTTCTATTTTCCTTTGGAAATCTTTACAGTTTCCACAGATTCACTGTATTATTTAATGAATACAGGCTTACTATCTGAAGCAGACTACTAACTCTTCCTCTGCTCTCACTTTTGCTGCATTGTATTTTCTACTTAAGAGTACGGATGTATGGCAAACTATAATGTTTGCTGGATCCCATCCCTCCCTTTCTCAAAACACTTCATTGGCTTTACCTTGATGATAAAAAGGAATCCACTGTGCCTGAAAACTCTGGTCTCTTCCTTTCTATAATATCTCAGCATATGTCTTCTCTCATTTATTCATCAGTCTCCTTCACAAGGTCTACCTTTAAAACCTAAAACTCTTTGTCACATCACAATGTCTATTTACACTGGCCCTTTTACTGATGTACTCTTTCCCCTGCTCAGATGTCTAACTCTAGAGCTTGCTTAATGTGTTGGTATAAATGTCTCCTCTTAAAGTGATCTTCTAAAACCACCACACCTAACACAGATCCCCCTCCCCTTTGATATTCTCTCCGGAACAGGAATCAGGTCTCTGTCTATAACCACGTATCTGTATTACTTTGGGCAGTGCTTGGTACCTAGTAAATATTTTTCTAGATGTTTCATGAATGACTTATTCCAGTTGAAAAAACATTGATGTGTTATCTGGTAGAGCAAGCTATGTTAAGCAGTTCATGGTTTTAGTTTTTAGCATTTTAGTTGATACTGATTCTTCAAAAATTATTTGAATACTAAAGATGTTGGAAAATATATTTTTCAGCATATTTTTTAAATTCTAAAGATGATTAGCGTATTGAGGGTATATAGTGAGAAAGTATTCTTATCCTCATTCAAATCACAATACCTCTGTGCAGTCTCCATATGGTTGACAAATAGTAATAGATATTTTAACAACAATAAGTTATAAATGCAACTTTAGGTGAGTTCAAGCCCTGCATCGGGCTTTGCACTGACAGTGCAGAGACTGCATGGGATTCTCTATCTCCCTCTCTCTCTGCCCCTCCCCAATCATGTTGTCTGTCTTTCTCAAAATAAACTTAAAAAATACAACTTTATAATTCTTTTTATATGCTGTTGAATTCGATTTGCTAGTATCTTATTGAGAGTTTTTGCATCCATATTCATCAGGGATATTGGCCTGTAGTTCTTTTTTTTTTTTTTTTTGCTGGGTCTCTATCTGGTTTAGGAATCAAAGTAATGCTGGCTTCATAGAATGAGTCTGGAAGTTTTCCTTCCCTTTCTATTTTTGGAGCAGCTTGAGAAGGATAGATATTATCTCTGCTTTAAATGTCTGGTAGAATTCCCCTGGGAAGCCATCTGGTCCTGGACTCTTATTTGTTGGGAGATTTTTAATAACTGATTCAATTTCTTCGCTGGTTATGGGTCTGTTCAAGTTTTCTATTTCTTCCTGTTTGAGTTTTGGAAGTGCGTGGGTGCTTAGGAATTTGTCCATTTCTTCCAGGTTGTCCAGTGTCTTGGCATATAATTTTTCATAGTGTTCCCTGATAATTGTTTGTATCTCTGAGGGATTGGTTGTAAGAATTCCATTTTCATTCATGATTTTATCTATTTGGGTCATCTCCCTTTTCTTTTTCAGAAGCCTGGCCAGAGATTTATCAATTTTGTTTATTTTTTCAAAAAACCAACTCTTGCTTTCATTGATATGCTCTACAGATTTTTGTTGTTGTTTTTTTTTTTTACATTCTGTATTGCTTATTTCTGCTCTGATCTTTGTAATTTCTCTTCTTCTGCTGGGTTTGGGGTGTCTTTGCTGTTCTGCTTCTATTTCCTTTAAGTGTGCTGTTAGATTTTTGTATTTTTTTATATGTAATTTATTGTCAAATTGGTTTCCATACATCACCCAGTGCTCATCCCAAAAGGTGCCCTCCTCAATACCCATCACCCACCCTCCCCTCCCTCCCACCCCCCATCAACCCTCAGTTTGTACTCAGTTTTTAACAGTCTCTTATACTTTGGCTCTCTCCCACTCTAACCTCTTTTTTTTTCCTTCCCCTCCCCCATGGGTTTCTGTTAAGTTTCTCAGGATCCACATAAGAGTGAAACCATATGGTATCTGTCTTTCTCTGTATGGCTTATTTCACTTAGCATCACACTCTCCAGTTCCATCCATGTTGCTACAAAAGGCCATATTTCATTTTTTCTCATTGCCACGTAGTATTCCATTGTGTATATAAACCACAATTTCTTTATCCATTCATCAGTTGATGGACATTTAGGCTCTTTCCATAATTTGGCTATTGTTGAGAGTGCTGCTATAAATATTGGGGTACAAGTGCCCCTATGCATCAGTACTCCTGTATCCCTTGGATAAATTCCTAGCAGTGCTATTGCTGGGTCATAGGGTAGGTCTATTTTTAATTTTCTGAGGAACCTCCACACGGCTTTCCAGAGCGGCTGCACCAATTTGCATCCCCACCAACAGTGCAAGAGGGTTCCCGTTTCTCCACACCCTCTCCAGCATCTATAGTCTCCTGATTTGTTCATTTTGGCCACTCTGACTGGCGTGAGGTGATATCTGAGTGTGGTTTTGATTTGTATTTCCCTGATAAGGAGCGACGTTGAACATCTTTTCATGTGTCTGTTGGCCGTCCGGATGTCTTCTTTAGAGAAGTGTCTATTCATGTTTTCTGCCCATTTCTTCACTGGATTATTTGTTTTTCGGGTGTGGAGTTTGGTGAGCTCTTTATACATTTTGGATACTAGCCCTTTGTCCAATATGTCATTTGCAAATATCTTTTCCCATTCCGTTGGTTGCCTTTTAGTTTTGTTGGTTGTTTCCTTAGCTGTGCAGAAGCTTTTTATCTTCATAAGGTCCAACCAATTCACTTTTGCTTTTAATTCCCTTGCCTTTGGGGATGTGTCGAGTAAGAGATTGCTACGGCTGAGGTCAGAGAGGTCTTTTCCTGCTTTCTCCTCTAAGGTTTTGATGGTTCCCTGTCTCACATTCAGGTCCTTTATCCATTTTGACTTTATTTTTCTGAATGGTGTGAGAAAGTGGTCTAGTTTCAACCTTCTGCATGTTGCTGTCCAGTTCTCCCAGCACCATTTGTTAAAGAGACTGTCGTGTTTCCATTGGATATTCTTACCTGCTTTGTCAAAGATTAGTTGGCCATACGTTTGTGGGTCTAGTTTTGGGGTTTCTATTCTATTCCATAGGTCTATGTGTCTGTTTTTGTGTCAATACCATGCTGTCTTGATGATTACAGCTTTGTAGTAGAGGCTAAAGTCTGGGATTGTGATGCCTCCTGCTTTGGTCTTCTTCTTCAAAATTACTTTGGCTATTCGGGGCCTTTTGTGGTTCCATATGAATTTTAGGATTGCTTGTTCTAGTTTCGAGAAGAATGCTGGTGCAATTTTGATTGGGATTGCATTGAATGTGTAGATAGCTTTGGGTAGTATTGACATTTTGACAATATTTATTCTTCCAATCCATGAGCAGGGAATGTCTTTCCATTTCTTTAAATCTTCTTCAATTACCTTCATAAGTTTTCTATAGTTTTCAGCATACAGATCTTGTACATCTTTGGTTAGATTTATTCCTAGGTATTTTATGCTTCTTGGTGCAATTGTGAATGGGATCAGTTTCTTTATTTGTCTTTCTGTTGCTTCATTGTTAGTGTATAAGAGTGCAACTGATTTCTGTACATTGAATTTGTATCCTGCAACTTTGCTGAATTCATGTATCAGTTCTAGCAGACTTTGGTGGAGTCTATCGGGTGTTCCATGTGTAATATCATGTCATCTGCAAAAAGCAAAAGCTTGACTTCATCTTTGCCAATTTTGATGCCTTTGATTTCCTTTTGTTTGATTGCTGATGCTAGAACTTCCAGCACTATGTGAAACAACAGCGATGAGAGTGGGCATCCCTGACATGTTCCTGATCTCAGGGAAAAAGCTCTCAGTTTTTCCCCGTTGAGGATGATGTTAGCTGTGGGCTTTTCATAAATGGTTTTTATGATCTTTAAGTATGTTCCTTCTATCGCGACTTTCTCAAGGGTTTTTATTAAGAAAGGGTGCTGGATTTTGTCAAAGGCCTTTTCTGCATCGATTGACAGGATCATATGGTTCTTCTCTTTTTTTTTTTTTGTTAATGTGATGTACCACGTTGATTGATTTGCGAATGTTGAACCAGCCCTGCATCCCAGGAATGAATCCCACTTGATCATGGTGAATAATTCTTTTTATATCCTGTTGAATTCGATTTGCTAGTCTCTTATTGAGAATTTTTGCATCCATATTCATCAGGGATATTGGCCTGTAGTTCTCTTTTTTTAATGGTTCTCTGTCTGGTTTAGGAATCAGAGTAATACTGGCTTCATAGAATGAGTCTGGAAGTTTTCCTTCCCCTTCTATTTCTTGGAATAGCTTGAGAAGGATAGGTATTATCTCTGCTTTAAATGTCTGGTAGAACTCCCCTGGGAAGCCATCTGGTCCTGGACTCTTATTTGTTGGGAGATTTTTGATAACCGATTCAATTTCTTCGCTGGTTATGGGTCTGTTCAAGCTTTCTCTTTCCTCCTGATTGAGTTTTGGAAGAGTGTGAGTGTTTAGGAATTTGTCCATTTCTTCCAGGTTGTCCAATTTGTTGGCATATAATTTTTCATAGTGTTCCCTGATAATTGTTTGTATCTCTGAGGGATTGGTTGTAAGAATTCCATTTTTATTCATGATTTTATCTATTTGGGTCATCTCCCTTTTCTTTTTGAGAAGCCTGTCCAGAGGTGTATCAATTTTGTTTATTTTTTCAAAAAACCAACCCTTGGTTTCGTTGATCTGCTCTACAGTTTTTTTTTAGATTCTATATTGTTTATTTCTGCTCTGATCTTTATTAGTGCTCTTCTTCTGCTGGGTTTAGGCTGCCTTTGCTGTTCTGCTTCTATTTCCTTTAGGTGTGCTGTTAGATTTTGTATTTGGGATTTTTCTTGTTTCTTGAGCTAGGCCTGGATTGCAATGTATTTTCCTCTCAGGACTGCCTTCGCTGCATCCCAAAGCGTTTGGATTGTTGTATTTTCATTTTCGTTTGTTTCCATATATTTTTTAATTTCTTCTCTAATTGCCTGGTTGACCCATTCATTCTTTAGTAGGGTGTTCTTTAACCTCCATGCTTTTGGAGGTTTTCCAGACTCTTTCCTGTGGTTGATTTCAAGCTTCATAGCATTGTGGTCTGAAAGTATGCATGGTATAATTTCAATTCTTGTAAACTTATGAAGGGCTGTTTTGTGACCCAGTATATGATCTATCTTGGAGAATGTTCCATGTGCACTCGAGAAGAAAGTATATTCTGTTGCTTTGGGATGCAGAGTTCTAAATAGATCTGTCAAGTCCATCTGATCCTATGTATCATTCAGGGCCCTTGTTTCTTTATTGACCGTGTGTCTAGATGATCTATCCATTTCTGTAAGTGAGGTGTTAAAGTCCCCTGCCATTACCACATTCTTATCAATAAGGTTGCTTCTGTTTATGAGTAATTGTTTTATATATTTGGGGACTCTGTATTCGGCACATAGACATTTATAATTGTTAGTCTTCCTGATGGATAGACCCTGTAATTATTATATAATGCCCTTCTTCATCTCTTGTTACAGCCTTTAATTTAAAGTCTAGTGTGTCTGATATAAGTATGGCTACTCCAGCTTTCTTTTGGCTTCCAGTAGCATGATAAATAGTTCTCCATCCCCTCACTCTGAATCTAAAGGTGGCCTCAGGTCTAAAATGAGTCTCTTGTAGACAGCAAATAGATGGGTCTTGTTTTTTTATCCATTCTGATACCCTATGTCTTTTGGTTGGTGCATTTAATCCATTTACATTAAGTGTTATTATAGAAAGATACGGGTTTAGAGTCATTGTGATGTCTGTATGTTTTATGCTTGTAGTGATGTCTCTGGTACTTTGTCTCACAGGGTCCCCCTTAGGATCTCTTGTAGGGCTGGTTTAGTGGTGGCAAATTCCTTCAGTTTTTGTTTGTTTGGGAAGACCTTTATCTCTCCTTCTATTCTAAATGACAGACTTGCTGGATAAAGGATTCTCGGCTGCATATTTTTTCTGTTTAGCACACTGAAAATCTCGTGCCAATCCTTTCTGGCCTGCCAAGTTTCAAAAGAGAGATCAGTCACGAGTCTTATAGGTCTCCCTTTATATGTGAGGGCACGTTTACCCCTTGCTGCTTTCAGAATTTTCTCTTTATCCTTGTATTTTGCCAGTTTCACTATGATATGTCGTGCAGAAGATCGATTCAAGTTACGTCTGAAGGGAGTTCTCTGTGCCTCTTGGATTTCAATGCCTTTTTCCTTCCCCAGTTCAGGGAAGTTCTCAGCTATTATTTCTTCAAGTACCCCTTCAGCACCTTTCCCTCTCTCTTCCTCCTCTGGGATACCAATTATGTGTATATTATTTCTTTTTAGTGTATCACTTAGTTCTCTAATTTTCCCCTCATACTCCTGGATTTTTTTATCTCTCTTTCAGCTTCCTCTTTTCCATAACTTTATCTTCTAGTTCACCTATTCTCTCCTCTGCCTCTTCAATCCGAGCTGTTGTCGTTTCCATTTTGTTTTGCATTTCGTTTAAAGCGCTTTTCAGCTCCTCGTGACTGTTCCTTAGTCCCTTGATCTCTGTAGCAAGAGATTCTCTGCTGTCCTGTATACTGTTTTCAAGCCCAGCGGTTAATTTTATGACTATTATTCTAAATTCACTTTCTGTTATATTATTTAAATCCTTTTTGATCAGTTCATTAGCTGTTGTTATTTCCTGGAGATTCTTCTGAGGGGAATTCTTCCGCTTGGTCATTTTGGATAGTCCCTGGAGTGGTGAGCACCTGCAGGGCACTTCCCCTGTGCTGTGGTGTATAACTGGAGTTGGTGGGCGGGGCCGCAGTCCGACCTGATGTCTGCCCCCAGCCCACCGCTGGGGCCACAGTCAGACTGGTGTGTGCCTTCTCTTCCCCTCTCCTAGGGGCGGGATTCACTGTGGGGTGGCGTGGCCCATCTGGGCTACTTGCACACTGCCAGGCTTGTGGTGCTGGGGATCTGGCGTATTAGCTGGGGTGGGTAGGCAAGGTGCATGGGGGCAGGAGGGGCAGGCTTAGCTCGCTTCTCCTTAGGTGATCCACTTCAGGAGCGGCCTGTGGCAGCGGGAGGGAGTCAGATCCACTGCCGGAGGTTTGGCTTCGCAGAAGCACAGAGTTGGGTGTTTGCCCGGAGCGAGCAAGTTCCCTGGCAGGAACTGGTTCCCTTTGGGATTTTGGCTGGGGGATGGGCGGGGGAGATGGTGCTGGCGAGCGCCTTTGTTCCCCACCAAACTGAGCCCTGTCGTCCGGGCGCTCAGCAGCTCTCCCTCCCTTTGTCCTCCAGCCTTCCCGCTTTCTGAGCAGAGCTGTTAACTTATGACCTCCCAGACGCTCAGTCGCGCTTGCTGTCGGAACACAGTCCGTCAGGCCCCTCTGCTTTTGCCAGCCAGACTCGGGGGCTCTGCTTGGCTGGCGAGCTGCCCCTCCGCCCTGGCTCCCTCCCGCCAGTCCATGGAGCGTGCACCGTCTTGCCGTCCTTCCTACCCTCTTCCGTGGGCCTCTCGTCTGCACTTGGCTCCGGCGACTCCGTTCTGCTAATCCTCTAGCAGTTTTCTGGGTTATTTAGGCAGGTGTAGGTGGAATCTAAGTGATCAGCAGGTCACGCGGTGAGCCCAGCATCCTCCTATGCCGCCATCTTCCCTCTCTCCTCGCCAAAATAATTTCTAAAAGAAAATACGAACTGAGCTTTGGAACATTTCAGGCCTGGCATGGAATGCAGTTTTTACACAAGTGTTTTGTTGTTCAGAAATCCGATTTCACAGCTTATCTTCCATTAGATGAAAGTGTTTACAGTGTGTCTGGAGCTGGAGTAAGTTCCTGAGGGTGCCCAAGAGCAGGGGCCTCCTCTCTCCTCTCATTAATTTGCTGATGCCTGCATTGAGGCAGCGGTGAGATACCGGGGAGAGAGCTAGATTTTTGTATTTTGTATTGTATATTTTTCTTGTTTCTTGAGATAGGCCTGGATTGCAATGTATTTTCCTCTCAGGACTGCCTTTGCTGCATCCCGAAGCATTTAGATTATTTTATTTTCATTTTTATTTGTTTCCCTGTATTTTTAAATTTCTTCTCTAATTGCCTGGTTGACCCATTCATTCTTTAGTAGGGTGTTCTTTAACCTCCATGCTTTTGGAGGTTTTCCAGACTTTTTCCTGTGGTTGATTTCAAGCTTCATAGCACTGTGGTCTGAAAGTGTGCATGGTATGATCTCAATTTTTTTATACGTATGAAGGGCTGTTTTGTGACCCAGTATGTGATCTATCTTGGAGAATGTTCCATGTGCACTCGAGAAGAAAGTGTATTCTGTTGCTTTGGGATGCAGAGTTCTAACTATATCTGTCAAGTCCATCTGGTCCAATGTATCATTCAGGGCCCTTGTTTCTTTATTGATCCTGTGTCTAGATGATCTATCCATTGTTGTAAGTGGAGTATTAAAGTTCCCTGCAATTACCACATTCTTATCAATAAGGTTGCTTATGTTTGTGATTAATTTGTTTTATATATTTGGGGGCTCCCATATTCGGCACATAGACATTTATTTATTTATTTATTTATTTAATTATTATTTATTTATGTATTTATTTATTTTAGAAAGATATGTGTTTAGAATCATTGTGATGTCTGTAGGTTTCATGCTTGTAGCAATGTCTCTGGTACTTTGTCTCGCAGGATCCCCCTTAGGATCTCTTGTAAGGCTGGTTTAGTGGTGATAAATTCCTTCAGTTTTTGTTTGCTTGGGAAGACCTTTAGCTCTCCTTCTATTCTGAATGACAGACTTGCTGGATAAAGGATTCTTGACTGCATATTTTTTCTGTTCATCACATTGAAGATTTCCTGCCATTTCTTTCTGGCCTGCCAAGTTTCAGTACATAGATCTGTCACTAGTCTTACTGGTCTTCCTTTATATGTTAGAGCCTGTTTATTCCTAGCTGCTTTCAGAATTTTCTCTTTATCCTTGTATTTTGCCAGTTTCATTATGATATGTTGTGCAGAAGACCGATTCAAGTTATGTCTGAAGGGAGTTCTCTATGCCTCTTGGATTTCAATGCCTGTTTCCTTCCCCAGATCAGGCAAGTTCTTAACTATGATTTGTTCAAGTACACCTTCAGCCCCTTTCTCTCTCTCTTCCTCTTCTGGAATCCCTATTATACACATATTGTTGTGCTTGCTTGCATCACTTAGTTCTCTAATTCTCCCCTCATACTCCTGGATTTTTTTATCTATCTTTTTCTCAGCTTCCTCTTTTTCCATAATTTTATCTTCTAAATCACCTATTCTCTCCTCTGCCTCTTCAATCTGAGCTGCGGTCACCTCCATTTTATTTTGCACCTCATTTATAGCATTTTTTAGCTCCTTATGACTATTTCTTAGTCCCTTGATCTCTACAGTAGATTGTCTGCTGTCCTCTATACTGTTCAAGCCCAGCAATTAATTTTATGACTATTGTTCTAAATTCTCATTCTGTTATATTGCTTAAATAGTTTTTGATCAATTCATTAGCTGTCACTACTTCCTGGAGTTTCTTTGGAGGAGAATTCTTCCGTTTCGTCATTTTGGATAGTCCCTGGAGTGGCATGGAACTGCAGGGCTCTTCCCCTGTGCTGTCTAGAGTAACTTGTGCTGGTTGGTGGGGCCGCAGTCAGACCCGATGTCTGCCCCCAGCCCACCACTGGGGCCACAGTCAGACTGGTGTGTACCTTATCTTCCCCTCTCCCAGGGGCAGGACTCACTTTGGAGTGGTGTGGCCTCTGTCTGGGCTACTTGAACACTGCCAGGCTTGTGGTACTATTTCTATGGGATCTGGCGTATTAGCCAGGGTGGATCTGCAAGGTGCACAGGGGCGGGAGGGGCAGGCTTAGCTCACTTTGCCTTCAGTGTTCCCCTGTGGGAGGGGCCCTGCAGCACCAGGAGGGAGGCAGACCTGTTGGAGGGATGGATCCACAGAAGCACAGCGTTGGGTGTTTGCGCAGTGCAAGCAAGTTCAGTGATGGGAACTGGTTCCCTTTGGGATTTCGGCTGGGGCTGGGAGAGGGAGATGGTGTTTCCAGCCCCTTTGTTCCCCGCTAAGCTGAGCTCTGTCTTCCGGGGCCCAACACCTCTCCCTCCCGGTGTCCTCTCGCCCTCCCACTCTCCAAGCAGAGCTGTTGACTTTTAGCATTCCAGATGTTAAGTCCCGCTGGCTGTCAGAACTCACGCAGTCCAGCCCCTCTGCTTTTGCAAGTCAGACTCAGGGGCTCTGCCTTGCCGGGGGGTTGCCACTCTACCACCCTGGCTCCCTCCCACCAGTCCGTGTAGTGCACCCGCCTCTCCACCCTTCCTACCCTCTTCCATGGGCCTCTTGTCTACGCTTGGCTCCAGAGAGTACATTCTGCTAGTCTTCTGGTGGTTTTCTTGGTTATTTAGGCAGGTGTGGGTGGAATCTAAGTGATCAGCAGGACACGGTGAGCCCAGTGTTGTCCTACACCACCATCTTCTCAACTCCCAAAATACAACTTTATAAATAAAAATTGAAACTAAACATATTTTTATATACTAAGCCATTGCAAATTTATAAAGCTTTTGAAAAAAGACATATGATTAGATACTTTAAACATTGATCAGGGTTGTTTCCCTGAATTCTAGGACAAGGAAGTAAAAGGAAATAATGAGTGCACACTTATTTATGTATTGAATCTGTTCTATGAACATTTTCCATTAGATTTTTAATAAAACTGATCTTAAATATTCCATTAATTCTGAGGGAAGATAGTTGATACTATTTCATATTTTATTTTAATTTTTCTGCTAAGTATTTAAGATTCAAAACCCCAAATAGCAGACAACACAAAACAATCAGCTGTTACAGACTTATTTAGAAAGTGAGACAGGAACCAATATGATAGCTTGTGAGTCTCTTAATGGCTGCTTTCATTTCTTGATTCCTCAGGGTATAAATAATTGGATTAAGGAGGGGAGTGATTATAGAGTAAAAAACAGAAAGAAACTTATCTGCAGAGTAACTCTTGAACGGGAAAACATAGATGAATATAGTGGGGCCAAAGAAGAGAGTGACCACAGTGATGTGAGCAGACAGTGTGGAAACTCCCTTAGAGGATGCACTGGAGGAGTGCTGCCAGATGGTGACCAGCATGACAATGTAGGATATGAGCAGGAGAATGAAGCAGATCAGGGACAGGAGTCCACTATTTGCAATCACCAAGAGCTCTAGGATATAGGTCTCAGTGCAGGCAAGCTTGATGACCAGGGGAAGGTCACAGAAAATGCTATCCACAACATTGGGACCACAGAAGGGTAAACCTACCGTGAAAACCATCTGGCTTGTGGTATGTATGGACCCAATTGCCCATGAGAGCAGCAGAAACCCGATGAGCACCCTGCGATTCATGATGGTCTGATACTGCAAGGGCTTGCATATGGCAACATACCTGTCGATGGCCATAGCTATCAGAAGAGACATCTCTCCACCCCCAAAGAAGTGCACAAAAAACATCTGAGCCATGCAGCCACACAGGGAGATGGTCTTGCGTTTTCTAAGGAGGTCTGCAATCACTTTGGGAGTTGTAGCAGAAGAAAGACATAAATCAAAAAATGATAAATTTGCCAGAAAGAAATACATGGGGGAGTGAAGATGCGTATCAACTATCACAGAGATCACAATGAGGAGGTTTCCTACTATGATGGCTACATAGACAAGGAAGAAGACTGCAAAAAAGAATATTTGAATTTCTTGAGAAGTGGAAAGTCCCAGCAAGATGAACTCAGACACACTTGATCTGTTGTTCAGGAGATCCATTCATCCTTGTAATGAATTTCAGAAGTTGCCTAGAAGAGGGAAAAACACACAGGATGTCATGGGGACTGGCAAGTCTGTAAACCTTGTCTTTATTTCCATCCTGTCTCTTACGCAGGCAAACAAATGTATGACACGATGACTACTTCATAGATATTTAGCAGGAGATATTTCACAGGACCACATGACAGTTGATAGTGGAAGGAATTGAGCCTACTAAATGAAATGTGTGTGTTGATTAATAGGGGCAAGGTCAGTTAGGTATTTGAGAAAACCTCTCCCTTGTTCAGCTGTAGAGCAGACTGTGTGAATTCATAGGTTACTAGAATAATAGAGAAGACTTTGGAAGCCATCAGCAAAAGTGATTTTTATCACTTGCAGGAGGTGCATTTACTGACACATTTTTATGAAATTCTCAAAAGGCAGTAAAAATTTGCCATAAATATTGCTGAAATTATATGAAGTGCATTATGATTCTTGAAAAGAACTGATTATAGACCATGAGCATATTGTTGATAGAAAGTTGCATGTGGAGACAGTTATCTCATTAACTGAGATCAAACCCAATTACTGAGGAAAGATTAAGTTATTTAGACTAAACTGTCAAAACCACAGATACTCATCTACACGTTGCCAGACTCTTCAGTTCATGTGATCAGACGTAAAGTGTGTCCCAACTGTGCATTCTTCTCCAGTTGTTGGAAACATGAACAAAGATCTATTTTTATCTGATATTCTTTCTAGGTCATATGACTTCACAGATATAAGTATATAGAAACACCTAAATCTTGTTCCACTTTCCTCCATTAGTGAGGGGTAAAGAGTAAGGTGAATCATTTACCTTTGTAAATATGATTTAACAAGACTTTAAATGTGATATATTCTTTGATAAGAGTACTATCTTGGGTTACTTAGCCTCCTTGGATCTATCCTTCATCACAATTATTTCCCTTAAAGTTCTTTCAATCTCTGACTTTGTCAAAGATGGAAAAAAAGTCAGAGATATGTTGCTGACTGAGGTGGATTCAGGCAAGCTAAATGAACTTTTAAAAAAGACACACAAATAAAGGGAATAGGTCAGTGCTCATTCTGTATAAATTCACCTGGTTAAGACTCTCCTTGTTTGGGTGATTTTAGCTCTTTTTTTCAAGTCTTATTTCAGGCAAGTTGTTCATCTTCAGTCTTTTCCTTGCTTTTATGAGAACCTAGACCAAAGGCTAATACAGATTGTCACAAAAAAAAAAAAAAAGAAAGAATATACGTGATTTGGGGATACATGTAATCTTTTAGTTACATAGTTCAAAATTTTAAAATTGTATATCTGGGTAACCATAGTGAATACTTAATCATATGCTCTTTTCTCTGCTTGGTTACTATCACTAAGACACACAGTTCTTGTAATGGCCCATAACTTTCCATTATGTTTGACACTATCATCCAAAGTAGCATAAAAACGTCCTTCTTTCAGAAGGTAATAAAACAGGAAGTGCACATATTTGATAGTTCTCATTCACGGATGTGAATCTGTATTTCTTCTTTGTGCCTTGTACTCTTAACTGTAGAACAATGATCTCATCTGCACTATAGCCCCTGGACTTTCTGTGTTTCCTTGAAGCACATAATAGGTTTACTTGCAGGTGCACATGGGTGTGGCAAAGACAGAGTCCTAGACAAGATGCTATCTCAGTGTTTTAACTATTTGGCCATTTTCAGACTGTTACCATAGGAAAGTTGAATTTTCTCATAAGCTTTTCTAGCAATCCCTAACAAGTATAATGATGGCATCAATATTTTATGAGTGGTGACATTCTATGATTTTCAAAGCTCTGAATCAGGCGTTTTATCCTCACATTTCTATCATTTGTCTCTTTTAAAAATAATTGCATTTCTGAAACAACAAAGGCACTTTCTCAATATTTCTGCTATAATTTAAAGAATAAAATCATTCAAACTGATAAGTATAACTGAAGAATTTGAATATACCCAGATTTCTTTAGTCTAAGAATAATTTATTGGCTTGGACTGCTATTATAATCTAATTTCCAATAATCATTGGTATAGTGTTTTCTGATTTTTGTATTTTTTTCCAATTGTAGCAAGATTATGTTTGTTCCAGATTAATTTTTGAAATCCATTGAGCCTTCCTCTCAGTTTCATTTTGGCACTGTTTTTAACACTTATGGATACATTTAATGTTATTAATGAGAATAATGTGATCGATGTGGTATGTAGATAGAGTAGCATGTCAAGATTATGTAACCTACCAGTTTGCACTTGGACTTCAGAGGTAACATCAGTATGAAATGGATGCTTAATCTTCATCATCCAGTGACTTATTTTCTTTTCTGGACTTCAAAAGACAGCAATATATAAGTGTATCTCTTGGTAGGAGGCACAAAGGAGAGAACTCATTGGATTGTTTTAGATTCCTCAGAGACCAGTAGTAAGAAAGTAATTGGGATTGTTAAAAAAGACTTTTCACATTGCAGAAAGAAGATACCATTTTTCATCTATAAAATTGATAATACTTTAAAGGCAATAATCCATACTCAGGCAGTGAAAAGATAGGACTAGACTTGAATAATGAGAATTTTATATGATGTTCTTTCTTTTGTAGTAGTTTGTTTTCTACAAAAACATTCATAAATGTGATATTTAGGAAAAATATAAATGATCTAGATTATTTTTATTTTACATTGTATTAAGGCTGAGATTTTCACATAAAGTCCAATCTTTCTGAACTTTTCAGAAATAATGTGAAATAAATTTCATCATTCCAATTAAATAATAATTCATTCCACTAAGAATTTGTTATGCTTTGTTTATTACCTTTCAGATTTGCTCATAAATCAGGCTCTTCTTTGGGAGTACTCATTTCCTGTTTTGTTTTCCTGGATAATTTTTGTGGTGTTACTACTTACTTTACTAGTCATTAGTTTACAGTATATTTAATGTATGGAAGGGCAAATCTGTTGTCATTGCTTTATTCATTCAGAGTGTTCTTGCTTATTCTTATATATTTTTATTCTGAATTAAATATATTTTCTAAAGTTAAAACAAACTCCATTGGTATTTTAATATCACAGTATTAAACCTATAAGAAAAGTAGAAAAAAATGAACAGAATTACAAAATTGAGTCTTTCATCCAGAAGGATTTTATGTCGTTCTAAATGTCTGCTTACTTTTATGATACAATACATTCTAATCTTCTAATCTTGGTAACATATTTTTTGTTCAATGTAATTTTGCATATTTACTACTTTCCTATTCTATGATCTTTTTATTTAACATAATTGGTTTTATTGCTATTGTTTCCATTTATTATATATTTATGTGGTACATGGTATCATTGTGGAAATCTCTTTGTCATTTTTTTTTTTGCCAGTTCAGTGTCGTATTTTCTTGAAGGTACTGGTAAAATGATCTACAGGCATTAATAACTTTTTTTTTCTTCTTATACATTTCCTGTGCCTTATTCCATTAACTAAAAGGTGACAGTAATGTTGAATAACAGTGATGAAAACTGGATATAGCAGAATTTGTTAGTTTCCCAAACATGACCCTTCCTTCTTTCTTGAAAATTAAAGATCATTTTCTTATTTTTTTATAGTTTATTTATTTATTTTGAGATAGCAAGCAGGAGCAGGTGAGGTGCAGAGAGAGAGGGATAGAGAGAATCCCAAGTAGGTTGCATGCTTAGCACAGACTCCAATGTGGGACTTGATCTTACAACTGTGAGATAATGACATGAGCCAAAATCAGGAGTCAGTGGCCTGTCTGAGCCACCCAGGTGCCCCCAAAGCTCATTTTGTGGGATGGGGTGTCTATAAACTTCCATGGAGTCTCCAACCCTGTCCACAAAGCTGCATCTCACTATACTGTGGCAATCACTGTTTAATTTTCCTCACCAGTTTAGCAGTTAATACAGACAGTGTAAGAGACTCCGCTGAGTAGTCTTCCCCCATTCCTCATTCCAAACAGATGTCTGAATTCATTAAGTGGCATTGTGAAGCCTGCCATGTGACAGAAGTGGCAAATAACATGAAAGTAAACAGTATTAACAGGCAGCTACTGGTGAAAATTCTTTAGAGGAGCTGACTTCTGATAGAGTCAAGTACTTTGCCTATCCTCAACTCCATATTTCCTTAGGTCTAATTGCAATAGTGTTGTTATACTAACATTAAGTGCCATAAATATTTACAGTTCAGTGCTATCAGTTAAACATATATAAAGCAGGAGGAGTTTAATTAACTAGTGACATGAAGGCTGAGATGCTAATAGGAAATGTTCGGGGAAACCAAAGATGAACATCAAATGGAATCTACCACCAAATCCAATCTGGAGGGGCAAGAGAAGACACAGTCTTACCACAGCCCCAGGGTAATGACATGTATTCATTTTCTTCTTCTCCCTCAAAAAATTTCCCCAAAACTAGAAGCTCCATCCAACCCAAATTTCTTACCTTGTAGTTGGATAAGTCTGAAATCCAACTTTTTTCTCTCTGGGATACAATGAAGTTGTTGGCAGGACGATATTCCTTATTGGCTTTGGGGGAAGAAACTACCCCCAGACTCAGCCTGGCTGAGGGCCAACTTTAGTTCCAGGTGTTTGTAGAATAACATTTCCACTTCCTTGCTGATCTTTGTCAGACATTATTCTCACTTTCTATACATTGCCTATATTCTTTGGTCGTATCTTCGTCCTCTTCAAAGCCAGAAATAGTGAATCAAATCCTCCTCAAGATCCATCCTTTCTGGATTTCTTTTTTCTTTCTCTAGATCCATGAAGAGTTCAATGCTTTTAAACACTCATGCATTTCATTGAGGCCGCCCACATTAACTAGGATAACCTCCCTATTTCAAGGTTTATAAATAATCATATTGTCAAAGTTCAATTTACCATGTAAGGTGACGTATTCACAAGTTCCAATATTAGGGTGTGGACCTCTTTGGGAGATGATTATTCTGAGTATAATGGCTTATATACAAAGGTGGGAAATGTAGTGGCCAATGTCACAAGGAGAGCTAGAGCCATGGAAGTGTTGCTGAGTTCTAGAATGAGCCAGAGAACTACTGTGGATGTTTGGGCTAAGGCAGAGTGTGTGTGTGTGTGTGTGTGTGTGTGTGTGTGTGTGTATTCTTCATTTTCTTTTCCTCCCACCCTATATTAATCTAACAGTGATATCCATTTGTAACCATCTAAGGTCAAGAAATGCTAGGGTGCTGGAAATGCAGTCTTCATGAATCAGGGCTTCCTGTAATAAGAGAAAATTTATAGAATGGAAAAAGGATGGATTGGAAGGAAAATGGGACTATAATGGCACACATCCTTTTATTATTTAGTCTTTCTGGAGTATAAATGTGTGAGGAATTTTTACAGACATTTTGGGAGAAATTATTTAAAAATGAACATACATATAGGGTTTTGGAGTCTCCGTTGATAGTGTGGCACTGCTACACATACACTGGACTAAGATACTATAATTGTTTTACACTAGAAAACAAAAGCTCTAATTTAATTATAACACTGTAATCATGGCTGTGTAAAGGCAGACCAAAAATTTAGGTCAAGGACATGTGATGTACATTTAAAGGGAATTTAAGTGAAATTTTCAATATTCCTAAGATAGGGCATAAGAAAAACAACACTTTTTTCTTCCCAGATTAAGCCGCTGTGACGAATCAAATGTGAGGACAAAAACCATTATCATTTAAGATGGCAGGGTCTTGCCACATTTGTGAAATTTTGGAGAGTTTATCCAGGGCAAGGATGCTGAGGCATCTCCTTAAAAGTTAAAGTATTGCATCTTGTACCATCGCTGTGCCACTAAGAAGAAATCATAATGTCTGGTAGTCCTCTCCAAGTTTTAGAGGCAGTGTATTCCAACTTGTATATAATATTTATTGATTGACATGAGGTTTCCAGTTTTGTAAACTTAGTTCAGGGGAGGCATCTTATCAGATCTAGAACAAAGTAAAAGTAGCCTTACCACTAGGGCCATTTATCCAGGTTAATCATACAGTATTAAAGTTATCTCTCCTGAGAAATAAACCATTCATTAGTTTTTTTTCCATATTCTAATAGGAGAGTCACAATATAGTTTCACAGGATCATAGCATGTGTATGCCATGTGCAGCAGAGAACTGTGCATGAGTTGGAAATTAGCCACTGACATTCTACTAAACCCCATAGGTATGGACCATCTGACCATGGAGGTTCAATTGACTATGGAGATGTAGGTGTCCATCATGCCCTGCATCATTTTTTTTTTTTAAAGTTTTTTTTTTTTTTCAACGTTTATTTATTTTTGGGACAGAGAGAGACAGAGCATGAACGGGGGAGGGGCAGAGAGAGAGGGAGACACAGCATCGGAAACAGGCTCCAGGCTCTGAGCCATCAGCCCAGAGCCCGACGCGGGGCTCGAACTCACGGACCGCGAGATCGTAACCTGGCTGAAGTCGGACGCTTAACCGACTGCGCCACCCAGGCGCCCCGCCCTGCATCATTTTATATTAAGACTGACTTTGAGCATCACGGTGTTTAGATTGTATCCTGGTATCTTGAGATGGCATCCTCTAGGATGTAGTGTATACTCTTATTTAATGACATTAGATGTAATTTTGTTCCCAGTAAACAGAATCTGTAGGGTTAAGAACACGGATATTCTCTGTATATCTTCAAACTCTATAAAACACTTGTAGAATTTATGCTTTCTTTTCCCACAGCTTCAGGCTCTCTAGTTCCAGAAGTTCTGGGATATGCTTTCACCAGTGATGCAGTAAGATTCCTATTAACCTCAAGCTTCACTGCCACTCAATCACTTTATGTTTTTCTTTCCCAGAGACATCATGGCAATGAAAGGTGTCACTATCTTGTAAGTAATTTACCTTGGTCATCAGAAGAGGTAGTACTGCTGCACTACAATGGTTAAGTAGGGCCACAGTAGAATTTTTTAAATCCAAATTGAAATATGGAATTGAACTATTCTACTTCTCGGCTGAAAAAATGCACTGGATGGTATTACTTGCAGAGATGTCAGTGAAGAAGAAAACATTAGTGAACATGGAGCGATAGCTATACAAAATGAAACAGGAAGAGATTAAAAACAATTTCCATTCCATAAATGTCTCTACAAGGTAAATGACCATACACAGTGAAAGTAATAACAATACCTTGTTGAATGTGTTATCTCAGTAGATAACAGCAGACGTAAATCTAAAACAGCACCAACACCAGAGTGGGGAGAAGGTAAATGGAAGGAAATGGAAGTTTCACTAATGTGATATTTGTATCACTAACTGTGGTCCATGAGTGTCACCCATGTGTTGCAGTTGGACTGTGGTATATCACAATGTTCAGTATGTATTTGTGGTCCTGAAATTAACATTAAAGCCACAACAAATTTTTCTGTTCTTCCTGTTTGAGTTTTGGTAATGTGTGAGTATCTAGGAATTTGTCCATTTCTTCATCTTGTCCAGTTTGTCATAATTTTTCATCATATTCTCTTTTGATTGTTGGTTTTTTTTGGTGTTGGTTGTGATCTCCTCATTATTCGTGATTTTACCTATTTGGGTCGTCTTTTTTGATAAGTCTGCCTCAATGTTTTTCAATTTTGTTTACTTTTTCAAAAACCAGTTTTTGGTTTCATTGATCTCTTCTTGGTTTTTTGTATCTATATCATTTGTTTCTGTTCTAATCTTTATTATCTCCCTTTTCTGCTGGCTTGGGCTTGATTTGCTGCTCCTTTTCTAGCTCCTTTAATTGTAAGGTTACATTGTGTATTTGGGACCTTTTTTGCTTCTTCAAATAGGCCTGAATTACAATGTATTTGCCTCTTACACCTGGACTTAATGCATCCCAAGTGTTTGGATGACGTGTTTTCATTTTCATTTGCTTCCATGTTATTTTTTATTTATACTTTAATTTCCTGGTTAACCCATTCATTCTTTAGTAGAATGTTCCTTAACCTCAATGTATTGTAGTGCTTTCCAAATTTTTTCTTGTGATGATTTCAAGTTTTATGGTATTATGATTTGAAATATGCATAGTATGATTTCATTCTTTTTGTACCTGTTGAGGACTGATTTGTGACCTAGTATGTGATCTATTCTGGAGAACATTCCATGTGCACTCAAGAAGAATGTGTATTCTGCTGCTTTTGGATGAAATGTTCTGAATATATCTGCTAACTCCATCTGCTTCAGTTGTTATTCAAAGCCATTGTTTCCTTGCTGATTTTCTGTTTGGATGATCTGTCCATTACTGTAAGTTGGTTTAAAATCTACTATGATGGGGGGCGCCTGGGTGGCGCAGTCGGTTAAGCATCCGACTTCAGCCAGGTCACGATCTCGCGGTCCGTGAGTTCGAGCCCCGCGTCGGGCTCTGGGCTGATGGCTCAGAGCCTGGAGCCTGTTTCCGATTCTGTGTCTCCCTCTCTCTCTGCCCCTCGCCCGTTCATGCTCTGTCTCTCTCTGTCCCAAAAATAAATAAACGTTGAAAAAAAAAAAAAAAATAAATAAAATCTACTATGATGGTATTATTATCAGTGGGTTTTTTTATGTTTGTGATTGATTTATATATGTGGATATCACCAAGTTGGGGGCATATATATTTACAATTGTTACATCTTCTTAATGGATAGACCTCTTAATTATGATATAATGCCTTTCTTTTCCACTTGTTACAGTCTTTGTTTTAAAATCTAGGTTGTCTGATATAAGTATGGCTACTCTGGCCTTCTTTTGAAGTCCATTACAATGATACATGATTCTCCATCCCCTGACTTTCAATCTGCAGGTGTCTTTAGGTCTAAAATGAGTCTCCTGTAGGCAGCATATTGATGGATATTGTTTTTTTTAATTCATTGTGATATCATATTTTAAAAAATTTTTTAAATGCTTATTTATTTTTGAAAGACCAAGTGAGAGTAGGGGAGGGGCAGATAGAGAGGAAGACACAGAATCCAAAGCAGGTTCCAGCCTCTGAGTTGTCAGCCAGAGCCTAACACAGGGCTTGTACTCAAGAACCATGAGATAATGAACTGAGGCAAGTTGGATGCTAACCAATTGAGCCACCCAGGTCCCCCTACCCTATGCCTTTTGATTGGAGCATTTAGACCATTTAAATTCAGAGTGATTATTGAAAGATTTGAATTTAGTATCATTGTCTTATGTGGAAATGGTGTTTTTGGTGATGTTCTCTGGTCTTTGTAGTCTTTGCTGCTTTGGTCTGTTTTTTTTTTCTTCACTCAGAGAGTCCCCCTAAAATTTCTTGCAGGACTAGTTTAGTGGTCACGAGCTCCTTTAGTTTTTATTTGTCTGGAAAGTCTTTCTCTCTCCTTCTGTTCTGAGTGAGAGCCTTGCTGGATAAAGAATTCTTGGCTGCATATTTTTCCTGTTCAGCACATTGAATATTTTCTGCCACTCCCTTCTGGCTTGCCAAATTCCAATGGAGAGATCTGCTACTTACCTTATGAGTCAACCATTGTTAGGTTAAGGACATTTTGTTCCTAGCTACTTTTAGAATTTTCTTTTTATATTTATATGTTGCAAGTTTCACTATAATATGTCATGGTGTTCATTGTTTTTGTTGGTTTTGAAAGTAATTCTCTGTGCCTCTTGGACTTGAATGCCTGTT